>NC_138768.1:547626412-548283213 GCF_965119305.1 Pelophylax lessonae | reverse complement strand
GGTTCTGGCGGGCATCGTGGCTGCCGGACCCACTGATTGGCTCCTGCTGTGTTCAATAACAGCATAAGCGGCGCCCCGAAAACCCGTGCACAAAATCACGTACATGTACGTGATTTTGAGCAGCCGGGCCACCCTGCCGCAGTATATATGCGGCAGGTGGTCCGGAAGTGGTTAATAGATGACTAGAATGTAACAATTTGTAAACCAGCTCAGATAACAGCTATATCAGTGAATCAGATACTTGGACATAATTAAAGGGACCAGGCTAAATTTTGCTAGATTTAATAAATGTTCCAAAATGGCACTCTGTTGGCCAGCTGGCAATTTAATAAGCAAACCAGCAGTGTGACACTACTAATGTGAGACTGGCAATAATGCTTTATTGCCAACATGACCTCCACAACTTCACCACTTGTTTTTTACTTCCATTTTTTATTTGGAGCTCCAACTCTTTGATGCAGAACCCATCTCTCCACGACATAATAAACAAAAAAGAGTGTTCCAATTTACATATAAAATTACAAAATATACATAAAAAAAATATTTTTATTAGCCCACATTGACAATGATATTCTAGCTGAACTATTTTACACGTACTTATAAAAGAAATCCCTGAAAAGACCAGGAGAACGTCTTAACTAACACCTTATTTCGTATGCTGCAGTAACTGTATTAACATGCTACAGTCCTAGTACCCCTACTGACACAAAATAAAGTCACTATAAAAATAATATATATATGACATATATATATATATATATACTGTATATATATATATATATATATATATATATATATATATATATATATATATATATATGAACAGATTTGTTAGAATACCTTTACTTTCCTTTCACATTTAAAAAAAAATGTTTTTATGATGTGATTGATCACGCCACAACACAGGGAAATCCTGTAAGTGTCATTCTTTTGGACCCACTCCTTGCTATATACACTGTGATACAATTCCTATATGTACAAACCATGTGTTCTGGTTAATGTGACATGATTTTTCATTCTTAGACCATACCAACATCACATTGTAGAGATTTCCCTGAGGAAGGAGTCTCAAAATTCTGAAACGCGTTGGATTTGCCTATGCAACCTCTGCATGTTGATGTTGTCAGTAATTTTGTGTGATTTTGCTATAAGCACCACTGTACCCCACTTTTACTATGTGTAATGTTATGATTTGATCTCTTATGTATGTAAAATAACCATTTCTACGCATGAAATTATAGCTTTTAAATACCGTTACTAATATATGTTTACTCTTTGAGCCTTTAAAGTCCCTTTTGAAAGGGGGAGAAATCTTTTTCTATATTAACCAAAAGGGATGTGGCCAAATACAGCAGATAAACTCTCCAAATGTTTTATATGAGCTAAACAAATGTTCTATAAAACTTGGTTCGTTGATAAATTGATTATATATGTCTTACTTTCACAAAGGGGTGACTCATTTATGCTGAGCACTGTATGTATATATATATATATATATATATATATATACATATATACATATATATCAATAAATATTCATCTAATGACTTCAATACACCTGCATTAAATACTCCAATACTCCACATTGCTAAGTTGTAATACAGCATCACTCATTGACATCAGTCATATGCACAATCTAATAAAACACAAAACAAAAAACAAATAAAGCTAACCCTATTCAAGCCATCAAGAAACTGAAACAGTGAGAATTCTTACATGTGCCAGAGCTGCCAAAGCTGCTGCCTAATATAATTTACTGTTTACAAATCAAACTGTTTCTTTATTAAAATGTTGGTATGGAATAAGCTTCATGCACATACAGTAACTTGGAAAAGTACAGAAAATGATAAGATGTAGTATTATAATGTACACTTAAATAAAAAAAACACATTTACACTGTCTTATATAAGGCTAAGGAAGGCCTTCTATGAAGAGAAAAAAAGAAGGAGATGTAGGACATGTCCGACAGGGCAGTGCAACCACTTCAGTCTGAACCATTGCTGGCACACCCTGTCAAACTTTTTAGGGCAATTCCTTACAATGTATATCAGCTTATACAGTGGAAGGACAATATTAATGGAGTTTTCCCACAAGGCCACAGAGGGGGGGAAGAGGCATTACATTTTAGAATAATCTCCATCTTGGCATAAAAAAATAGATAGGTGATTAACAGTTTTGTACATCTAGATCTCTGCTCGCCGTCTGAGATACCCATCAACACTAGAGTAGGGGAGATAGGGAGGGTCAGTTGTAGACGGCAGTTGACTAACTCAAACACCCTTCATCCAGGACCGTGCCACCCTAGGACAACGCCAAAACATATGGAGATAAGAACTGGGATCCACCAAACAGCGAGGGCAATCTGGAGATCTCTGAGGGAACATCCTATGAGGTCTCTGGGGGGTGTAGTAGACTCTTGACAGGAATTTGGTCTGGATCAACCTGTCCCTGGAAGAAATAATTAGTTTTGTCCCATTTTCAAAACAGTCCTCCCAGTCCTCTCTGTTAAGATAAGGTATGTCTGCTCTCCAGGCCTCCCACAGTCTATCCATCCTAGGTGAGTCCACACTCAATAAATCCAAGTAGAGGGAAGAAAGAGGTTTGGACAATGACTCTTGTGCAAGGAGTTTCTCAATTGGGTCCATGGCTAGAGTTGGGGCATCAGGGAATTGGGCTTATGCCGCATGTCTCAACTGGTAATAGGGAAAATACATCCACCTAGGCAGTCCGAATTCCTGTCAGAGGTCAGAGGAAGGACTCAGGGAACACGAAGCATAGATGTCTCACAGAGTTTTTACCCTAAAACAGGCCCATAAATGAGAATCAGGTAGTGAATGAAAATGTATGAGATTGGGGTTACCCCACAGGGGGAAAAATGGAGACCAACAATCAGGTCGCCGGAACCTCCTCAGTGCCAGCTTCCAGACCCACAACTTCGTTCTAGTGGGGGGCGGGGGGCCAGGGTACGCTCTTACTCCCCTATAGACTAGGTTGCCAAGCTCCTGAAGAGAACCTGCAGGGCAGCCTCTAGGCAAACTGCAGCATTGGCATGATATTGTGTAAACCACCAACAGACAGTGACTAAAGTCGCTACCCAGAAATAGATTCTATAATCGGGCGATGCCAGCTCCCCCCACTGCACTGGAAGACACAACATATCCCTAGCTAAACAGAAATGGGAACCCCCCAGAAAAATGATCCAACACAGAGATCAATTTCCCTAAAAAAGGTAGTAGTAATCCATGTGGGGCAATTGTGAAAAAAGAAGAGAAATTTTGACAGGAATATTATTTTGAGAAAGTTGATTCGCCCCATAAGATTCAGAGGCAGTGTAGCCGATATAATTTACTTTAGATACATATATAGTATGTTTTTTTTTTTTTTGAGCTACTTTAGCTTTAGGCTCTTTCAAAACACAGGGAACTGAACTAAGACTGGAGCAGCCAGAATCTAGAAAAGCTGTGCATTGCAACCAATCAGCTTCCAGGTTTCTACTTCAACGTTTAACTGAATAAGCTGAAACTAGAAGCTGATTGATCACTATGAACAACTGCTCAAGATTCTATCTGCCCCAATTTTAATAAATACCTCACTGTTTGTAATGCATATTCTGCTACCTTCACTAACAAGCAAACCTCCCAAACTTGCTGGCTTTCATATGAAGATTATACTCCTTATTCTTTCTATTTGCAGTTTATAGTATCCATGTCAATCATAATGACCCTCTACCCAACAGTGTTCACCTACTGATATCACAGCCCACCACACAAAGATGTTTGCCTGATGATGTTTAACTGCCACTGCTCCGATTGCAAATGCAGCCCCCCCTTCTCCCCCACATGTATGTCCAACGTCATTCATGTTGTCTAGTTATGCAGATTCCTGTCAATAGTAATGACCCATTGGTGTTAACTCACCACAAAGACAACCCACATCAACCCACCCACATCAGTAAAAAAGTCCTTTATTGAACAAAAAACAAAAACAGTGCAGCCTGCCCCCATGTATATCCAATGTCATTCATGTTGTCTAGCTATGTAGATACATGTCTTTCGTGATGACCTGCTGATGTTAACCCACCACAAAGATGACAGACCCACATAATTAAAAACCCTCATCACCCTTGCAAGGGATGTTGGGTGATGTCATTGTCCAAATATGGTCATGACCATATTCGGTCAGTGATGTATATGATCATGACCATATTCGGTTAGTGATGTATATGGTCATGACCATATTCGGTCAATGATGTATATGGTCAAGACCATATTCAGTCAATGATGTCGCCCATATTTCCTGGACGGTCTGTTTCCACAAAACAGTTGGCGGCCACTGCCACAAAATTTCAGACTTCCACCTGATATTTGCAAACATCAGCTGGGGGTTCGGAAGGACAAACTAGCCAGATATGGGCAGTTTGTTCCCCCATTCGCTGAACTTCGAACAGGCTGGGTTTGGGTTGAACTTGTCTTCAACCTAAACCTGAAGCTCATCCCTAATGTTATCCATTCAAGTTTCTATTGATTCATTTACATTTGTGCTTTAGATTCTTGCAAGTGTGTAATAGGTGATTCAGTCTGAAGAAAAGTGAAGTAATATAAATATGAATTAAACTGTCCAAAATAATTTTGTAGCCGTATTTTAGAGAGGATTTTATGAAAGAAATGATAATCTGAACAATTTCTGCTTATGGCATAGTTATGAAAAGAATGAATACTCTTCCTGCCTACGCACATGTCAGAATAGAACAAAATTATGGAGATATCCAGAAAGGTACAAATGAGTGCACAGATTAAAATAAACATGCATTTGAACAAAATGATTCATTGAGAGCAACAAAAGTGTATGCAACGAAGAAGAAATTTCATAGTTAGAAGAATCGGGGTATTAAATAGAGAGAAGCAATGCCAAGTCTCTGATTACCATGTATTTAGTGTTCCTTTAAAATGAGGTCACTGCCAGCTATTATATTAACAAAAAGCTCATTCTCATATTATGAGCAGCAGAATAATAAACTTTGCTAACAAGCCAAGAAATGTTTGTGACAATCTTATTGTTGCCAGTAATAGTAGATCCAACTTCAAAGCAGTATAAATGCTGACAAGGAGAGTTTTCCAAAGAGAATTAAACACATGCAATAGTGGCACAAACCATTCAGAAAAGCAGAGACATCAGAATAGCAAGAACAATTAATATGTTCTAAAACAATGTCATGTTTGATATTAGAATACCTAGCAATCATGCAGCAATCAGTTTATACTCAATTGAAATATGTGTATAATAATGGAGCGTTCAGCTGCAGTTTCTAAATGAGCATGTGTCGTCTTTGGGTAGAAAGTTAAAGGGACATTTTGAAAGATTGTATTGATATTGGGCTTGGGTGGAATGATGTACTGTAGATGAAACTGATTTTACAAATTACCAATTTCACTATTAGCAATAGCAAAGTTTCACAAAAGCAGAAACTCTTAATTGTTATGCTCTTTTATGCTCTTCATTATAATGTGTGGGTTTTCTTGGGGGTAAATTTGAGGTTGTTCGTCTAGTGCTCTTTATATTTATGGTTCATGGTGTACACAAAAAAAAAAAAAAAAAAATAAAATCAGAAACCATTTAATCTCACCCTTAAAAACCATCCTATTTAAACTTTCCCTATTGACACCTGTGCGTTTTGCAAAAATAGCAATAATTTTCCAAAATATCCTGATTTTTTAAATTACATTTTAGAGAAAAGAAAGCTTTCAATCCCCCATAAATGATACATGTGAGGCTGCCTTAGAATTGTGCACGGGACAGTTTCTGTTCTTTAAAATTTTTCCCAATTTTATATTATTATTTTAGTAACTCATACTTTTTAGTATAACAATATAAAGTGCTGTGTTTTTAGGCTGAACTTATATTGTAGTAAATTAAATTTTAAGTAGCATCCCTAGCCTATAATAACAGCACATAAGAGTTTAAACATGTATTGCACTATTGCATTACCACATTCCTCAGAGAGTCAACCCTGAGGAAGTCACATGACCATGATGACAGGCGTTGAGCGGAGCCGGGTGATGTTGCCAAAACCGGTAGTGATTCAGGAGCCGTGCGCCCCAGTGTTAATAATACAAGCTGACATTCTTTTACCTATGTGAGTGCAATATGTTTTATTAAACTGTGATTGGTTTTAACTACTACACTTTGAAGTTATCCTTTGTTGCGTGAATTTGCCCAAGTGCCAGTATCAAGAAATTAAAGAGCCATTCACCCATATTGTAGAGTAGTCTGTGACACCTAGGATTAAAAAGGGAACAAGGAGGAGGATTGCAGAGGAGCCTGTCTGTGCACCCCTATGTGGGGAAAATGCAGTTTGACCTGGGAATGACTGGTCAAACGTGGGGTAAGCACATTTATGAATGGTGATGGGAGTCATGTGCATGAGTTATAAGGATTGGCACAAAATGTGGATCACTATATATGAACTTTTTACCATTTCATGAGAAAAGGACATTTAAAGAAATGTGTGTTTTTATAATATATTTACTATTGTAAATATACAGTGACTTGAAAAAATATTCATACCCCTTGAAATTTTCCACATTTTGTCATGTTACAACCAAAAATGTAAATGTAATTTATTGGGATTTAATGTGTTAGACCAACACAAAGTGGCAAATAATTGTAAAGTGGAAGGAAAATGATAAATGGTTGTCAAAATGTTTTGCAAATAAATATCTGAAAAGTGTGGCATGCATTTGTACTCCCCTTTACCCTTTACTCTGATACCCCTAACTAAAATCTAGTAGAACCAATTGCCTTCAGAAGTCACCTAATTAGTAAATAGAGTCCACCTGTGCGTAATTTAATCTCAACATAAATACAGCTGTTCCGTGAAGCCCTCAGAGTTTTTTTAGAGAACCTTAGTGAGCAAACAGTATCATGAAGGCCAAGGAACACACCAGACAAGTAAGGAATAAAGCTGTGGAGAGATTTAAAGCAGGGTTAGGTTATACAAAAAATATCCCAAGCTTTGAAAATCTCATGGAGCACTGTTCAATCCATCATCTGAAAATGGATGGAGCCAAATACATGGCAATTTTAGAAGAAAACCTGTAGGAGTCTGCAAAAGACTTGAGACTGGGGTGGAGGTTTACCTTCCAGCAGCACAATGACCCTAAACATACAGCCAGAGATACAATGGAATGGTTTAGACCAAAGCATATTCATGTGTTAGAATGCCCCTTTCAAAGTCCAGACCTAAATCCAATTGAGAATTTGCGGCAAGAATTGGAAATTTCTGTTCACAGACGCTCTTCATCCAACCTGACAGAGCTTGAGCTATTTTGCAAAGAAGAAAAGGTAAAAATGTCACTCTCTATATGTCCAAAGCTGGTAGAGACATACCCCAAAAGACTTGCAGCTATAATTTCAGCGTAAGGTGGTTCTACAAAATATTGAGGCTGAATACAAATGCACGCCACACTTTTCAGATATTTATTTGTAAAAATTTTTGAAAACCATTTATCATTTTCCTTCCACTTCACAATTATGTGCCATTTTATTTTGTCTATCACATACAATCCCAATAAAATGCATTTATGTTTTTGGTTGTAACATGACAAAATGAGGAAAATTTCAAGGGGTATAAATACTTTTTCAAGGCACTGTAGAGTATCCTTCACTATTTTACACCATTGTACTATATCAGGAGAAGGGACACATGAAGAGATTTGTGTTTATTTGAAGCACTGTATGCATATTCACGGTTAATGCATTGGATGTTTACCGATTTATTTGATGTATATTTAGGGGGGGTAGGCCCAACAGAAACTTTTTGTTTATTTATTTTACAAGTAATGAATTGTGCATATGTTAACAATTCCAACCTGAGAAAATAAGGAAATGCCCAATGTTTGTGTTATTGTACCTGCAAGATTGGAAAAGACATTAGCGTTATGGCCCTGGTGATCATGGTAGTGACCATATACTACCCAAAAGAACCAAAAACAAACTCAGTCATAACTAACAAAAATTGTGTAAGCAGAACTTACCATTTAAAGTGGTTGTAAGCCTCACATATGAAAATGTAACAAATGACATCCTTCTATAGTATGTACTAGCCTGAAGTTAAAGCACTGAGTGTGGCTTCTCTCTGATCCCTCTGCTATCTGCATGAAGAACTGATAGAACCCGACAGCTTAGCATCCCAGGAGATGACATGCCCCCTCCCCAAGCACACAGCAGGTTACTCATAGACTCTAACTAATGTTAGAGGGGGGGTTGTCCCTTTCCTTTAATCAGCTATCTGATTTCACAGAGCTCTGTGCTCTAGATCTGCAGTGTGTGTGATGTCTGATCACTACCCCCTACTTTCTACAGCTGAGAAAAATTATTTGATCTGTGTGCTTTAGAATGATCTACAGTACAGAAGAAATGGCATCAGATAAACAGGTACAATGTAAAAAGGAGAATTTGTTTAATCTCTGTGGATCACCTAAGGCTTGTCCCTTCACTGGATATAAGTGAGGGTTTACAACCACTTTAAGGTTTATTTTTTTTGTGTGAAATGTAATACTTCTCAAATTGCGACCAACGTTCGGTACAAAATAGTTCAAACTGTTTTTAGCCTCAATAGCTTAGATGGCAAAAAAAAAAAAATGCACAGAATGTCAAATTGGGCCAGATATCTTTTTTTCTGTTCAAATATAGGTACTGTTAAGATACCATCGGACATTTCATCTTTGCTTGTTCTGATAATGGAACAATTGTATGGAAACAAATCTATGGATACTCCTTTCCTACACCAGATATTTAATAAACAACACATTTCAGAGATGTGGGTTAGACAAACAGATCCCCAAGATATCTCTCTATTCTCACATTCCCCTTTCATGAACAAAAACATTGACGCTTAGCTGAAACAAGTGTATATACTTCTAAAATGTTGAATTTCTTGTGGTTTTCTGTCTTGTCAATCTTCGCCAAACAAAGAGAGGGGTTGAATTTACTGTACATAATGGATAAACGGACAACAGTAAAACACCTAACAGGGTTTCCAGACACTTCCCATTCTATAAAAAACTATAACAAAAGTTTTGTCTTTACATACATTTTAATAAGGGTCAAGGCTCTCACTGATAAATGTATAAATGCGATCATAAAATATTAAAAGTGTGCACTGCAGTGGCGGAACTACCAAGGTCGTAAAGGTCGCACTTGCAACTGGGCCCTGGCGTTCTGCCACTGTGGGGGGCCCAGAGCCAGTGCCAATGTAGGGCAATCTGTGCTGAATCCCAGAGCCCAGTGCCGGAACAAGTGCTGGTACTGAGCTCCGGTTACTTGCCTAACAGGGTGCGCTAGCGTGAGCACCTGGAACACCTGTCCTGCATCTTTTTCCGGGTGCTGGGGTCCAACACTGGCAATCGCCCCCTTTGTGGCAGCCAGCATCTCTCCCCACAGGAATGCCTGCACATAGAACTCTCCAAAGCCTCCTCCTTGGCTCTAATGTTCTCCTGTACACAGACAAAAGGAAAAGGAGCCATAAAGGAGGGACAATACACTTAAAGAGCTGCGCTGATGATCTGAAGTTTGTGTTTATGGGTTTATACAGAGGTGGGGAACACAGTAACTGAGGGGGCAGGTAATAAGGATAGGAGTAGAATAAGAATAAGGAGTGATGGGGGAGTATAGGTGGATTTGTGCTGGGGGATGTTTTGGGAGGGGGGAGAGGACTTGTGCTGGGAGAGCCGGATTCAAAATCAACCCAAACACCTTCTAGCACAAGTCCTCTTCCTCCCAAAGCACCCCCAGCATATACTGTATGTTCTTACCAACCCCCTCTTCGAAATCAAAGAGATGCCGTCTGCCACGTAGCCCCTATTGAGATGTCTGGGACCCCTGGCACCTGTAAGAGATGTAGGGCAAGTGCCCCAGGGGCCCATTTTGGCATACTCCTTTCAGGCAAGTTACTGGAGCCAAGTACCAGAACTCAGCCCGGATTCACTGGACACCAGGATTTTGTTCAAATCTTGGGAAGGGCCCACCAAAACTGGTACAATTAGGAGCAAGGGCAAATGTACAGGGGTCACAATTGCGCCCCAGCCCATGCGGCCCCATGTACACCTGGACAGGAAAGGCAGCGGGGGCAGTATATAGAGGAAACAATCCCCTCTGTCCATTCATAACTGAAGCATAGTAAACTAGGTTCATCCATAACTGTGTTTACTATGCTTCAGTTTGTGAATGAATGGGTAGCTTTGCACAGAGCTATTCCTTTCCATTCATTCTACGCAACTAAGACTGCAGGGAAGGAGATTGAGGGCTATCGCCTCAATCTCCTCTTCTGTCTCAAAGGTGGAACATCAGAGCCCTGATTAGATCTCTGATATCTCATAAAAGCCCCCCAACGGGGCCCCTAAAAAAAAATTAAAACATTTTAAAAGTTGTAAAACAAAAATGGTGAAAAATTAACAAAGATAAAAGAAGACACTAGTGGCGGAACTACCAGGGTCGCAAAGGTTCCACTTGTGACCGTCTCCTGGCATGCTGCCACCATGGGGGGGGCCCAGCTGGGTGTCAGGGGTGCCCCTTTCTTGCACCGGGACCATGAAAGTTCTAGTTATGCCTCTGGTGCACTGAGCTATACCAAGAAAATACCAGCAAGTAGAAACTGTGTTGCCTAAATAATTAATACCTCTGTTGGTTGATACTGTTTTATTAACCACTTGCTGACCGCCGCACGACTATTTACTGTGGCGGTCAGCCCCTCATAGGCAAAGCGAACGTAGGACTACGTCGCTAGCCTGTGAGGATGTAGGGAGCGAGCGCGCGCCGCCGGCAGCGTGCTCCCTCTCGCTCACAGGCCCCCCCGCGCGTGTGCCTGGTGGACCCGATGTCCGCCGGTCACTCGCGACTGTCCGTTACAGCGGGAGAAAGGCAGATGGCTAATGTAAACAGAGCCGCCTGTCATTCATCCCTGTGTAAGAATGGAGATCACACGGTTCTGCTATGTAGGACCGTTGATCTCTGTTTTTACACCTCAAGCCACATCCAATCACAGTAAGAAGCACACCCCTAGGGACACACTTAACCCCTCCTTCTCAAATAAAGTTAACTCCTTCCCTGCCAGTGTCATTTTTACAGTAACAGTGCATATGTATAGTATGGTGGGCTTGAGCACGATATGGCCATATGGTGGGACCAAATCCCCATTTTTATTTATGGATTGTCTTCATATTTGATAGTCATTTCTTTTGCATGTGTGCGCTATTCTTTTTTGAAATGCATGTCGCTTGGTTCATAGCTGCACCAGCTTTAGAAATACATGTTCAGGGTTTGCTCCCCCAACTTTTTGCTTGTTTATTATGTATTCGGTCTGACCAGACTTCTGTGGTTGAGCACCCCACCACCCCCCCCCCTCACACACACACACACACACCTGTACTCTATCAGTGTCCACTATCAAGTAGATATAGGAGGAGTCCCTTGTAGTGCATTAGCACATCTCTCCCAGCAAGGAGTGTTGTCTCCAAGGGTTAGAGAGGCTGGATTCATCCTTTTTTATGGATAGTGTAGGACCCACTGACAATGGGGTACTTTGACGTAGTGGTGGGCTTGAGCACGATATGGCCATATGGTGGGACCAAATCCCCATTTTTATTTATGGATTGTCTTCATATTTGATAGTCATTTCTTTTGCATGTGTGCGCTATTCTTTTTTAATATGCACCCGCTTGGTTCATAGCTGCACCAGCTTTAGAAATACATGTTCAGGGTTTGCTCCCCCAACTTTTTGCTTGTTTATTATGTATTCGGTCTGACCAGACTTCTGGGGTTGAGCACCCCATCCCCCCCCCCCCCCCCCACACACACACACACACACACACACCTGTACTCTATCAGTGTCCACTATCAAGTAGATATAGGAGGAGTCCCTTGTAGTGCATTAGCACATCTCTCCCAGCAAGGAGTGTTGTCTCCAAGGGTTAGAGAGGCTGGATTCATCCTTTTTTATGGATAGTGTAGGACCCACTGACAATGGGGTACTTTGACGTAGTGGTGGGCTTGAGCACGATATGGCCATATGGTGGGACCAAATCCCCATTTTTATTTATGGATTGTCTTCATATTTGATAGTCATTTCTTTTGCATGTGTGCGCTATTCTTTTTTAATATGCATGTCGCTTGGTTCATAGCTGCACCAGCTTTAGAAATACATGTTCAGGGTTTGCTCCCCCAACTTTTTGCTTGTTTAATATGTATACTGGATTACTGTAGTAATGTCACTGGTAACCCCAAAAGTGTCAAAAATGTCAGTCAAGGGTCCAATCTGTCTGCTGCAATGTCGCAGTCCCGCAAAAAAAATTGCAGATCGCCGCCATTACTCATTAAAAAAAAAAAAACAACAAAAATGACAAAAATCTTTCACTTAGTTAGTAAACACAATAACTTTTGCGCAAACCAATCAAAATACGCTTTTTGCTATTTTTTTTTTTACCAAACATATGTAGCATAAATCAAATTGGCCTAAAATGTTAAAAAATTTAGATTTTTACATTTTTTGGGGGGGAATTTCGTATAAAAAATGTGAAAAATATTGTTATTTTTGCAAAATTGATGCTCTTTTTTTGTTTATAGTGCATGATCAAAGAATCGCACAGGTGATCAAATACCACCAAAAGAAAGCTCTGTTTGTGGGGAAAAAAAGGACGTCACATTCGTTTAGGTACAGCATCGCACCACCGCGCAATTGTCTGTTAAATTCACGCAGTGCCGAATCGCAAAATAGGCCCTGTCAGGAAGGGGGTAAAATCTTCCGGGGCTTAAGTGGTTAAGACAAGATAATATAGGAAATGCAAAATAAATTAATTGCAGCTAATTATATTTATCATATTGCATTGGAATATTTTGTATTACCAAAATAATAAAAACAAAATGGCACAGGAGTCGGTCCATATGACTATTAATCTTGCGTTTAGTTTTAGCCATCAGAGGAAAACAGGAAATGTGACTCACAGCTTAGAGGAGCTGTGCATATGACTCAGTTATCAATGTCACATCTTGTTTCTAATTCCAGTTGATATAAGGACCTTTTTACTGCTATTTGAGAAGCCCGAGATGTGCACAGTATAAAGATGTGTGTGTTTAGATCTTACTTATCAACTGTTCTTGTTATGCTTATGGACCCCATGGGGTTTACCTATTAACAAGCTCAGATAATTCTGTCATAAGTATTAGGACTTATGCCATATAGACTTTATGACTAATTATAAGTACAGACTTACATTTTCTCCTTAGCAGAGTGATAATTAGGGGAACATATTCAGAGCTGTAATTGAACAAGAACATTACTGAGACTCTTTTTTATATCCAGAAGGAAAATGCATTTAAATTGCATGCACAATGAATTAAGTCATGAACATTGTACATTTCTGGGCTAGATATGTATTTCAGTGGTTGTGAGATTTAGGGCATGTTAAAAAGCTTTCAACTTTGAAACAAAAATGTAGTTAGACAGTGTATGAATAAAGGCAATTATAGTTTTGTATACTCAGAGTGGATTCTATGACAGGGTGTCAGGAAAGACATTCCAGCAGACAGAATGGCTCTTCTAGACAGCCTCCTGTGCAGAGGCACAGGCTAATCCATATTCCTGTTCATGCCAATAGAAATTGTGCAGGTGTTCGCGCATGTGAGCATGTACATATTCATGCGCATGCGCAAACGTCTATTGCTCACGTGAGCGCATCTGTTCCTCGCATTGGCGCCAAGGGGGCTTTTTAAACTGAGCCTGTTCTGTGATTCAGTGCTGTCTTGTCTACAGCGATCCTCTGTATACCTGCAACGAGTTACTCTACATCTTACCACTGTTACTGACCCGGCTTGTCCTGACTTCTCCTGAACCCTGCCTGCATTGACCCTGGCTTGCCTTTGACCACGGTTCTGCCTATGCATCTGCACCTGATCCATCTGCCTGTGTATGACTCGGTTTGTCTGACTCTGCTCCTGTCTACATTGCTGCTGGACTGCCTCCTGCAAGCCCCTGCCTATGTTCCACTGGTGTCCATCCAGCATTCCTGCTCTGCTGCGATCTAATGACGGCCTCAGCCTGTTGCTGCGTCCTGCTCAGTGGTGTCCATACGGCACTCCTGCTCTGCTGCGGTCCACTGGCGGTCTTCCCCTGCTTGATCCCGAAAGTCCGTCCAACCCGGCTACTAGCAAGACCAATAGGCACTCGTGCCACTCTGCACTTCTGTGCCACCTGTCTGCTCTATCAGGGGCCCCGAGTCAGAGGTGTAAGAGAGGCCCTTCTCATCATATCAGACTGTTCCACCAGGTACGTGACACAGGGTATTTTCCCTAATGCATCTTACAGTGTTGCATATCTGTTGGATTGGTGTAGTATGTGGCAACTCTTAATTTGTCATGGTGATCTCTGGGTAATATTTACACCTCCAGTAGTTACTTTTTCTAACTCTATTAAATCTGATTTTTTATCTTTCCTTCAATTAAACCTTCTGCCCTTGCTGTATTGTCATTTGAAATCAAAACTGTATTTTGGTGGCAGTAAATGCTTTATTTTGTGTACTTTCTCTTTCCTTGCTGATAAAACTCTGAGGCTACTGATGTGGTTTCCTGTATTTGCACTGATTCAGAGAGAGAAATGTCAGCTATCCCAGCAGTGCTTGTTTCTTTTTTATTTATTTCTCACTCACTCTCACTGGCAGGGCAGGGGAGGGAGAGGAGGAGGGAGAGGAGGAGGGAGGGGGTGGGGAGTAACAGGAGAGCTGAGGACAGCTGCACAGCATACACATTACTGGGGGAGAAGGGAGGGAAGAGCAGCACACTACATTACTTTGGAGAGGCGGAGGCAGCAGTCTGTCTACCTATACACTTTTTACACTGCCCAGGCCTGTCTGTCTGTGGCCACTCTCCCCTGGAAAAGTTTACACTCCTTATCTCAGCTGCAAAGGAGATTCTTTCTCTGGACTCCTGGTGGTTATGATTACATCATTGCCCCCCTCCGGACAGCTTTCTGCAGTTCTCTGACTTGTGTGTGTGAAAAGATTCTGTGACAGGACTAGGCTGCAGCAGCTGAGGCTGGTCTCCTCAATGATTGCAGTTTGGGTAAGAAAGAAATAAAGTTACATCATGGTAAAATATAGGGAGGGGCGTTAGCAGGAAGCAAGGTGGGACCTGAGGAAGGAGGCTCCGCCTCCGAAACGCGTTGTCCGTAGTAACAGCAGAGGCAGTGCACCCGTGTCTTGAATCTCCCACCTCGCAGCTCCGTACTACTTGTGGCTCCGGCTTTGGCTGAGGCTCTCCTGAGGCGCCGTAGATTACGTTGGTATAGTGCGCAGGCGCACTAGAACCGGCATCCGGTGACCAGGCAACACAGGAAGTGAAGGAGAGCGGGGATACAGCGGCGGCAGCCGCGAATGAGGAGACCGCAGAGTCACCATCTGGAGGGACGGGAGGAGCGAGTAGCTCATGTTGGAATGCTGTAAAGCGATTGTCTTAAAGGAAAAGTGTGAGTGCAATTCCAATGTACTGTGTTGTTGTCCTTTATTAAAGCGTTATTGCCCGAGGTTGCGTGCGCTTTTCTTTACAGATTTGAATTGTTTTAATCCGCCCCCCCCCCCCCCCCCCCAGTGGAGTGAGAGAGGAGCAGCAGCAACCAGGACATTTCAGCTATAAAACATACAAACAAAGGAGGTGAACACATGGACAGCGCCATGGGCTGGTGAAGTACTCCTCTTTGTACTTGTTGTATATCAGCATGTGCAGGATCTGTCCTTTTTGATCATGGTAAAATGGAAGCTTTTGTTTGCTGCTTTTCTGTTTGAACAAGCATAGTGTGTATACTTTCCTCGGCTGTTTCTGTGTTCCATGTTGTTGATACATTGCTATAATAGGGCATGAACTCAGGGCCGATCCTAGGGTAACAGACGCCTGGGTGCAGAAATATTTATGGCGCCCCCTGTGTGGGCGTGGTCATCTTACTAACCCCTCCCCTTTCCTAATGGGACCTGGAGGGAGCCTCTCCAAGGAACACAGAGAGGGCCTCTGTTAGAGAGTCTGTTAGAAAGAGCATCCACCAGGCCCCATTAGAGACTACAATGGGGTTGTATCATGGGACCTGGAGGGGGGTCTTTCGAACAGAGGTCATCTTTGTGTGCATTTTAAAGTCTATGTTAGAAAGACCCCCCACCAGGCCCCATTAGAGACTACAACGGAGTCTAATGGGACCTGGAGGGGGGTTTATCTTACAGAAGCCCTCTCTGTGACTATTGGAGAGTCTCTGATAGAAAGAGTCCCCTCCATCCCCGATGAGAGACTACATTAGAGTGTCACCGAACAATAGAAAAATAAACAATATTATATTAATAGCACTTTGATGCCCAGGCCCAAGACTAGAAGACTTCACTTATCTTAAATAATGGGTACTGGGGCTGGCTGCTGGTCCTGGGGCCTGGCTTCTGGGGCTTTGCTGCTGGTCCTAAGGTCTGGCTGCTGGGGCTGGCCTGCTGGTCCTGGGGTCTGGCTGCTGGTCCTCCTGATTCCTGGCTGCTGGTCCTGGTTTTTGGGGCTAGGCTGCTGGTCCTGTATTCCGGCTGCTGGTCCTGGGGTCTGGCTGCTGGGGCCTTGGGGCTGGCTTCTGGTCCTGATTCTTGGCTGCTGGTCCTGGGGTCTGGCTGCTGGTCCTGATTCTTGGCTGCCTGTCCTGATTCCTGGCTCCTCTGTGGTGTGCCGGGCTCTGTGGTGCCGGGCTCTGTGGTGTAAAGCTCTTGTGTGACATCTCAGTCGGGCTGCGGATGTCACTGTGAGAACGGCGCCTCCATAGTCCTGGCTCACAGGCGGAGTGACATCAAATGCACTCCGCCTGTGAGAGGAGGAGCCGTACAGAGAAAGCAGGCGGCTGCAGTAGAGAGCAAAGCCATTGCTTCCTCTGTATGGCTCCTCCTCTCCAGGGCTGGTGCAAGGATTTTTGGCCCCTAGGCAAAATAAAAATTGCCGCCCCCCCATATGCTCGTGAATGTGCGGTACAATGCGCATTATTAGTACACATACACTTCCATAAGCCTAAAACGTTTTACTATGCATTAAACTTCAGTCTAAGTTACAGTCAGAGCATGTAATGTACACTACACATACACTTCCATAAAGGTAATGTGACATCACCGTCATGTTATGGAAGTGTATGTGTAGTGTACATTACATGGTCTGACTGTAACTTATCAAACCCAGTGATCACACTGTGATCAGCCCATACACAGGCAGGCACTTTAATTCATCTGTCAGTGTGGGACTGAGATATGTCCCCTGGTAAAGTCTGCCTCCCTCCCAGGCTCTGCTAATCAGTGTCACAAACTGCCAGCATACACTAAAACTTCAGCAGGCTCAGGCTGTGGGATGGCATGGCCGAGTCACACTCACACACACGCCATGAGACTTCTTCCTCCTCAGCTCCGCATGGGAAAAAGGGGCTGGACTGGAACTCTCTGAGCAGCCCCCAGCCCCAGCCTGCTTGCAGTAACAGAGAGGAAGATTGTAAGGAGAGGCAGCTGCTATACTACACTCAGCGATCCATCCGATCAATGTTTACACCTCACACCTCACCTGATCATCTGTCATTGTCATGTGCTTGCCTTTTTAAAGCTGGAACTCTCACCTGGCATCTCCCTCTGTCCTGTCTTCCTCCCCCACTGTCGCCCCTTCCCTCAGCTCACAACTACAAACATAGGCGTGCGCAGCCTATGGCATTAGGGTGTGCACCTCAAACCAAAGCTCAAACACACACAGTGTATACACACACAGTACACAAACACACAGTATATACACGTATACACACACACACAGTATACACACACAGTATACACACAGTATACACACAGTATATACACACACAGTATACATACACACAGTATATACACACAGTATATACACACACATACACACAGTATACATACACACAGTATACATACACACAGTATATACACAGTATATACACACACATACACACAGTATACACACACACAGTATATACACACACAGTATACATACACACAGTATACACACAGTATATACATACACACAGTATACATACACACAGTATACACACAGTATATACACACACATACACACAGTATACACACAGTATACATACACACAATATATACACACAGTATACATACACACAGTATATACACACACTATACATACACACAGTATATACACACACACAGTATACACACAGTATACATACACACAGTATATACATACACACAGTATATACACACACAGTATACATACACACAGTATATACACACACAGTATACATACACACAGTATACATATACACACACACAGTATATACACACACATACACACAGTATACACACAGTATACATACACACAATATATACACACAGTATACATACACACAGTATATACACACACTATACATACACACAGTATATACACACACACAGTATACACACAGTATACATACACACAGTATATACATACACACAGTATATACACACACAGTATACATACACACAGTATATACACACACAGTATACATACACACAGTATACATATACACACACACAGTATATACACACACAGTATACATACACACAGTATACATATACACACACACAGTATATACACACACACTATACACAGTATACACACACACTATACACACAGTATACACACAGTATACACATACACAGTATACACACACACACAGTATACACACAGTATACACACAGTATACACACACACCAGCACTTTCCATCTAAATATCAGCCTGCCTGATTGAACACACTGCTGCTGCCTCCATTCCCTGGCATGCTGGTACTTGTAGTGCTCCAGCAGTTCACAGACATTGCATGTGGTAATGCAGAAGAGAGGGAGGTGGTCAGGTATGGAGTAGGGAGGTGCAGTAGAGATTGGAGAAGGTTAGAGCATATCCTCCCTCCAGAAGCAGTGCACTGCTACTCACGCAGAAAAAACAACAGACTCAGAGACAGGAAGAGAAAACACAGCCCTCCCCCCTCCTCAGCAGGGGAAGCACTGACAAGAATACATTTAGTTTATTTTCCCCAGCTTACCTTCTTCTATAAAGGCTGCAGCCCGTCCCACACTGCAGGCAGTGTACTCTCCTCTCCTCTCTTCTCCAGGTCGGCATCTCCTGCTGAGATATCAAACAAGGCGCGCTGGGGAAGGGGGCGTGTCCACTGTGTTCCCATTGGCTGAGGAGGCAGCAGAGAGGCGGAGCAGCTATAACCAATGTATTTTTTCAGTGAAAGGCGAGGCTGCAGTGAGAGACTTGCAGCCGGGAGAGGATAGTGCGCCCCCCACCTTGCGGCGCCTGGGCGCACTGCACCCTAAGCACCCGCCTCGGACCGGCCCTGCATGAACTTGCAAATAAGCTGCCATTCCTCTGGCAACTTATCAATAACAATGTGCTCCCACAGTTTCCTTACTGCACGCGAGTACATGCTGCACAGCACAGAAATCCAGCAAGTGGACAGACAGCCGTTTCAGCTGCCCACAGTTAAAATGGCTGCAGCCAGACTTTGTGGTGGAAGATTTCTGCAGCATGTTTGGCAAGTAGAGAATCACAATACATATAAAATAATATGCAAAGTGTTTAGAGGAAACTTTCAGAATGGCAAAATGTTTTAATTACAACTTATGTTAGAAGACTGCAGGTCAGGTTGTTTCTCCATAGGGAGAGTTCAATAATGGACCTAATATACATGTGTGAAGTCACTGTTCTTTTGGAGTCCATCCAAGTTGTATCCTATGTTAAAGAGGAACTGCAGCCAGAGAAATAAAAATAAAAAAAAAATCCTACAACAGCCGGAAATATTGTTGATGAGATTTAGGGAGTTACATTTTAACAAAAGCCTGTATTTTCTATGGAATAATTTATTAGTACAGCACTCACATGTGCTGTGTGGGCAGGTGATAGGGATGGTCTCTCCTTCGTACATGACCAGCAATTTGGCCGGATATCTCCCCACATATGGGATACAGTGGTTTTGGAGAGGTTTAATAATAGTAGAGAGATGTCTGCTGTAGAGTGTGCTGTGAAAGATCCGTAAAAAAGGACAATCCTTGCAAATATCCTGGGGTGCATTCTGATTTTCTGGCCAATTACATCAGTTTTTCTTGATGTTGAAAAAGTGAACCCTGGGCAAATAGTTGGGATTGGGAATTTGTTTAGGCTTGGGCAGCCTGTTTATGCAGTGAACTGCTAACTTCTTTGTGGGTGCATTAGGTAGAGCCTCTGCCATCAGATGGTCAAAGTATGGTTTTTAGCTCTGATGTTTTCACTGTCTCAGGGATCCCTTTTATATTATCACATCTGGATCTATCTTCTAGATCTGCCAGCCTATTTTTGATCCAGATAAAACCATCCAAAAGCTCATTGTGAACATCAACCAGTTCATTAAAAGTATTGGTGAATTCACCCATTTTTTGTTCTATGCGGGTCACTCTATTGCTGACAGTCTGCACATCAGTTTTAAAATGCTTCACCAGAGACATAAAATCTGTGTAAATAGAGCTGTGTAATGAGTCCAACATATCTTTCAGAGTGGTGACTAGCACCGGTTGGATATTAGTTGGACATGCTAGAATAGAATCCTGCAGTTCTCTGGTATTATCCATAGAATCACCAAGATCATCAAAGGCCATAGCAGCTGTGGACAGTCTCTATTTAGATTAAAGGGGACTGGTAAAAACGGGATGAATCTGGTGAGGTCACCTTGGAATGTTGCTGAGAATCAGTGTATCTGCCTCTGCCCAGCAGCCCTGTTGGTTTTGTCCCCTGAGGCTGCTTGGCTAGAGAGCCTCCATTGCCATCTTGGCTGCTGTGTCTGAGAGGCTGATGAGGAGCTCGACTGCTAGGCAGCCATCTTCCACGTGCTCCAGCCATGCACCCCTCCCCCCCCCACGTATTTCTACTTTTTAATAAACTTCTATGAATCATACTTTAGAAGTTGCATTTTACTGGACACTGGGCCTTTCTTTATTTTTATCCAAGTTTACTTTAATAACGGTCTTTCTTAAACTTTACGAAAAACCCTTGAAATAACTTTTAGAAGACCACTGCTAATAATTACTATATCTACTATTCACCATAAATTATAATGAATGGTAATTTGATATATGAGAATATATAAAATATTATTGAATGTTGCATACTTTATGTATTTGACACCAAGTGCTGTTCTATATGACACAATTATTTTCAGTAGTAACAATGAAATGAAAAAATGATAATAATGACCAGAAAACAGATGCAGTTGGTGAAAATTGTAGTCTCCCTTTTATTTGTTGGGGTCAGTGAAGTGCCCCCTTACATTGGTGGTCAATGAAGAAGGGCCATCTTATATTGGCAGTCAGTGGAAAAAGGACTTTCTCACACTTCTGCCAAGCGAACCTTCTCTCAGTGGTCACAGGGAGGAATGTTTCTTTTGGTCAGTGGGAAAAATGTCCCTTACATTGGTGCTTAATGGAAAGAATGCCAAATTATCTGAGAGGCAGAAATTGATAACTGCTCAAGGAACCAATAGCAACCTTTAGAGGAACCCTAGTTAAGAAAGGGGGTCAAATACACTAATCTACTAATTCTAATACCAGTATTCACTTTCTTTACAGACTTAAGCAGCCTTACTTGACAAGGTACAGAATGGGAGGTCACTAGGCAGTTTGTCATGAGGGCATCCAATTACCATAAGACATGCCCTGTCTTAAAAGGAATTCAACTCCTACTGTATACTGTAAATTAAAGAGCATACTGAGGTGCCAAGACTCTCTGCTCAAACTGATTTAAAACGATAAACTCTCTATGTGGTTTATCTCAGCAGGTGTTTACCAGGCATACTAAACACACTTTATACAAAGTTGGAGAAAGAACCCATGAACCATTAAGTAAAATCAAATAAAAAAGCATAAACCTGCAATCATATACAATGTAAAAAATATATCAAAATGTTTTTTTCATTTAAACTTTGCAATACAAATTCAAAATGTGTACCTGTTCAAATCACTGTAATTTCCTTTTAAAAGGAGTAATAGCTCTATAAAAAGCTAGATTAATACATATACTTTAAAACATAACCGTGAAGTTTGTACACACCTCAATGTTAAACTGAAATGTGTTTAACAGTGTTAATGTAGTATTTCTGGGGCAATTTTGGCACATCTTGTAATGGTAATAATAAAAGTCAAACTGGATCCTTGATTTTCAAATGTAAACTTATGAATTGGCTCATATACTATATTCTGTTATGCAGTGCACATGCTTCTACACACTGTAAATAACGTGATGTGTTTCCATAGAAACACCAAGTACAAACACTTCCTGAAAGAGGCCATACTATCATGCTTTCCTCCTACACCAAACCTTTTTCATGCCAGTGCTCCTATAAATCATCATGTGAGCCTTTAAATATTTCATTTTTTGAATAAAATGTACATAGTAGTAATTTATGACAACTTCCATGTTCTTCTATTTAATGCACATGTAGAAGGATAATGTATTCTTGTGTGACAGCTACAAATAGAAGACATCGTACATAGTTAGTCATACCAAACCACAGCTAGCTGGAAAAAAATGTGACTCTGAATAGCATGAGTTTCTTCTCCCTTTATATTTTTATCCTCTATATTTTATTTATGTATTTGTAGCAATAACCTGTTAAGAGCTACTGGGTTTTTGGAGACTCCCCTAGCCTTCCTAGTAATGGCCTGCCATGTAGCTGCACATGGGTAATTGCCGACTTACCAACAACAACAAACAGACTTCAGAATCCTTCAAAACTTTATTTGCAATAAATTGGCCCATTTGTCTTGGGGAGAAAAGGTTAGGGGTATAGGGTACCTAAAACAAGCAAAAATTCCGTCCATTGAGTAAACTTCTCAGGGAACTCTTTGGGCCTAGATGGGCTACTATCCTCCAGTAGCTTTTTGACCTCTGCCATTGGTCAGCTTTAGGGATATTTTGGCTTCTGCCACAGCCCAGCGTAGATTCTGTAGACCTAGGAAGGCAGCTATCTTTTAGATGCCAATACACAGGCTAGGGTACTTCAAGTCTCAGACACAAACTAGTTTAGGACATTCTGGAAGTAGATGGCAAGCTAGGAGAAGAAACACTTGATTGATTCTGGTTTTCTCCTCCAGGCAAAAGGCTTGGTACATCCAAACACACAGATATTCCTTCTCAGTTACACAAGGTCTCAAGAAACGAGGAACGAATGGCCCCTTTTTGGAAAGTTGACAGACCAAGCCGCTGTCATTTTAAATTAAAATGCAATATGGCCACCTGGAGGCGGGCTTCATTTGCAGGTATTATCTGTGACTGAGTACGATGGGTACAGGAAAGAGATTAACCTCCCCACGGCAACAGGAGTCTGAACAGGATCTGCTAGAAAGTTCACTGCCTGACAGTCTGGATAATCTGCCTGATAGTTTGGAGAATACTATCACTCACCATCTGACTTGTGAAATACTTGCCTTTGGTAAGAGTTTTTATATACCACACATCGGGTGGAAGAGTGAAAGGTTGGGATTTCTTATCTATCACACTGGCTGGTGTCATCTTTTCAAGTGTTTTATCATGTTGAGTTGGTAAGGGCAATACCTCTCTTTTCTTTATACGAGGTTGCCAAGAGGGATATGGTGTTTGCACGTCCTGCTCTTCACTTCTGTTCACTTTTAAGAAGACCACAGCTTGTTTTTCATTTTGGACTTTATTTGGACTGAATATTTTTTATCGCACGTTTTTGTCCACTTTGTGCACCATATCATACCTGTGTATGTAATTTTATTTATTAGGCATTTTGCATACAGTGCTTTTCCTTTTGGTTTAACATACACTGTTCACATCTAGAGCACCTATCTATTGCACAAAAGGCTTGGTAGCAAAGACTGGACAGCTCTGAAGCTACATTTTCTCCAGGCAGCAACCTGGAAAGGACTGCACCCTACTGCTCACATCGTCACCAGGTAAAGTCTGGGAGTCATGAACCCTTCTTAAAGGCCTCCCCAAATACATATCCTCTTCTTCATCTCACATCACTGGCATAAACCCTTGGCCAGGGCAGAATAAATGTTCACAACCCAAAACATTTTATCTCTGCACTCTGCTAAATTTAGACTAGGGATACTTCAACTTAAGGCAAGATCCTTACATACTTTTATCATACTTACTTTTCATTCACCATGTACTGTATGTTCCTACAATGAAAGACATTAGGAGGGAAGAAGTAGATCGGAGGACAGTATTGTGCTACAGTGTGAAGAGGTAATTAGCAGTAAAATGACAGGGAATAAAGGCAAACCTATATTTAGGGCCCATTCAAACTATCTATTGCATTTGGACATGCATTTACATGTTCCTGTGCATTGAGGTTTGTTGTATTAAGGCAGTCCAAATTTTCAGGCATTTTCATACAGCTTTGGAACACAAAAATTACAGAGCAAGGGCAACCTGCAAGCAACACTTTTGACTGTTTCAACCAAATAGAATGCAACAGAAACAATTTGTGGTTTGTCGACATGATCTATGTTATTGTTTTTGTAAACCAAAGCTAGTTTAAAGTGGTTGCAAGAGCCTGAAAATTGCTGTGTTTAAGACTACAAAAGGTGACCAAAAACATGGCAATTCATATACTCAAAAATTAGGTTTGTTTAATATTTCCATCATGTTATGAAAAAACAAAAATATGTGGTTATCTTTACACTAACCCTTTTCAAGGGGTGGAAGTTGCCCCTTTAAAAGTTATTAACTTAGTAGGGGTTACATGGACTTGCTGGTCATGTGCTCACCGTATTTGGCTGTCAATCACATGGCGTGGGGGCAGAATGCAGGTGCAACGGCTTGGTGCTATTGAAAGTAGGCAACTATGACCTGAATTGTTGCAGACATGAGGAATTGCTGTGTATCAGAGAAATATATGAGAGTCACAGTCCAAAAAATCCTGAACTTTAGTCCATCGGCAATCCTACTCTCAGTGGAGCCCACTGGAATTATTACCATTTCACCAGCAGAGGTGTGCACAGCCTATTGAATTAGGGTGTGCACCCCAAAGCTCAAACATACATGCGTGTTTGTATAGAACAGAGTAGCGCTAAAAATTTATATTACATACGTTTAAAAGGAAGGAATATAAGAAAATATAGGTTGTGACAACGTCCCATATAAATAATACTAGTAGATACGATCTCAATTAGTCCACAAGTGATTCACTATCAAAGGTAACAAATGTCACCATCCACCACCAATTATGGATATCCACCGTAAACACACCACCACCGTTGAAGCAATACTAATGCCTGCTTACCAGCATTACTGGACCTCTTATCACAGGAGGTCAGTATCGCCTTATGGCTGATTATCCCACCAGGGCTTTGTAGTGATATACAACAACAAGAGAATGTCGCACCAACCTTGCGCATTACCACTATAAAAGTTTATTAAAATCCAAATAGATAGCAACCATTATACTCAGAAACATAAGATGTACACATGCATGTAGGAAATAAAACCCAATCAACTCCTGGACACTTCTATACTGCTGAATGGCGTGATGGCATCCACAATGACCTGGCTTACGCGTTTCGAGGGAGAATCCTCTTCCTCAGAGCCAAAATCGCCATTCAGTGGCGATTGGTTCTTATTTCCTACATGCATGTATACATCTTATGTATGTGAGTATAATGGTTGCTATCTATTTCAATTTTAATAAACTTTTATAGTGGTAATGCACAAGGTCGGTGCGCCCTTCTCCTGTTTTTGTTTTTCTGGGTTTTTGGATACCCCTGGTCCTGAGGGGGCAGTAAGACCACCTAGTTTTGTGCTAACAAGACCATTTAGATCAATTACCTTCTTGCACACCACTTGAGCACAGAAGAGATACTGTTTTTGGAATCCTTGTAGTGATATTCCTGTATATGTTCCAACTGGACTGTAGAGTTAGGCATCCAATAGCGACATCCATATAGAAGGGCTCAAAGAAAGAAGGATGCTCCACATAGTGTAAATACAGCATTTATTTATTCCAAAGCAATAAAATATACTTACGTTAAAAAATGTATTAGCGCGTAAAAGGTCTCCTGCCGGCCAGCCTCTAGGTAAAACGCCCGCACTTCCGGGACCCGTAAACCACAATGACATCAGCGCATCGTCCGCCCCATGCATGTGTGTGTCTATATACAGTATACGTACAGTATATGTCCCAGACACATTGATCTCTCTGCCAGCACAGTGAAAGAGGAGTGCGTAATCACTTCTCTTATGGCAGAGCCAGTAAGAGGGAGATCTTTACCATCTTCCCACCTGCACACCGATCAATTATGCTAATGCGCACAAGGTGATTAGGGAGTGCTTAGGCACACCCTGAACACCAAATGCACACACCAGTCAGAGAGCTGGTCTAGGAGCTAAGCTAAAAGCTTATGTGCGCAAAGACCATTTTTTTTTTTGGCAATTTCTTTCTCAGCAACTCCTGATTGAGTACTTTATTTGGGCACAAGTATTGTGCACTTCACTTGCAAATTTTGGCACTGATGTTTTTAACAAATGTATTACGGTTTTACACTGTGCTGCTCCATTTCATCTTACTGAGTGATGGTGGGATGTGTCCTGAAGGGTGTAAGATGGTAAAGACCTGGCGACGGTTTTCCCAGGTAACATATGTAAGTTTTGGTCATATACAGGTCAGTGAAAGTCCCGTGGACCGAAATGACATACAAGTGTCCTTGCAGTGTGGAGAAGCTCCTATATGGACACTAGAATTTTGAATAAACTTCAAAAGGATTTTTCAGCATACTGTATGAACACACTTTCCCTGATATTGATGGATCTTGAGTCTTTCTCAAGATCCAGTGGACTGTAATTTATTACACATTTTTGTATATTTGAGATCATTGTATGCACTTTATTAGTGATACTTCAAACTTTATTTTTACTAATATAGCTTTTCATTTTTGTTCAGTACTCGCTTGTTTAAGAGTCACAACAAATTATTGGTACTGACATACCAAACCTGGAAACTGTATGCTGGCCAACAAAAGAAAAGGGCTAGCAGCATCTGCAAACATCCATTACTCCATCATTTACAAATTCCCCAAAAAATGAATGCACCTTATTATAAATATATGCATGTATTTATTGCTGCTATCAGAGAGTTACCATGTAAAATGTTGTTGTATTGAATACAATGATAATAAAAAGTATTTATTCTAATCTTATTAAGCACATGATTGGGAGCTAATTGTTTTGGAATAGGAGGATTACCTGTTGTGGGGATTTGGGGGGTGGCTTTAGTATGGATGATATGATATTACATATCTTCAAGATTGTATTCTTCATGTTCTCAAAAAAAATATTTAAACATTTTCTGAGGAAACATAAGGCTGAAGTAAATAAAAGGAGAGGTATAGCAAAAGTTTTTTTGACTATATTCCTGTAGGACACAGGACTGCAGTTCGTTCTGCACTCCTGTGATCCTTTTTCAGCCGACGGCGAGATAACGCCCGCTGTCAGCAGTCTTAATTTTGACGTTAAATTTAAATTTAGTTTTAGTCAAAGTCTTTTGACTAAAATGCCATTTTAGTTTTAGTCATATTTTAGCCATTTGAATTGTTTTAGTTTTAGTCGTATTTTAGTCGACTAAAATCTCCAGTACATTTTAGTTGACTAAAATCATTTTAGTTGACTAAAATCGAAATGTTTATTTAAATTGCAATGCATAATAACATGGTATTATTTATGGTAGTAAGGTTTGAACAAACTACAGACACAGATTTAGCCATTATATAGTGTTTTTATAAATAAAACCAAGTTTCGTTACAAGAATATTGAGTACGTTCACGTGGGTAAACGTCCCTCCCTCACATTTTTGTTCCATTTTCATGCGTTGATGAAAATTGGAATTGATTTTCATCATAGTTTTCGTCATTGACCAAAATTCAAATTGGTTTTCGTATAGTTTTCGTCACTGGAAACATACTGCTGACAAAAAATGATGCCCAAAATGTTTTCATCATCTAAATTAACCTTGGCTTTCAGCTGAGGTAACTCAGCCGATCCAGGCTCAAGAAAGATCCTGACCATATGGTTAGGATCCACCCAGATGCTGGGCTGGCATTCTGCTGAGTGCCTGAGCCAGTCACTCCCTCCGGCTCAGTGCTCCAGCAAGCGCTAGAGGGGTGACTGAAAGTCATGGCTCTCTACTCATAGCAGAGGGGAGAACTGAGCGATCTGCAGTGTTTGATAACTCAGTTCTCACTGCATAGCCGACAACCTAGGTGAGTAAAAATGTTTTTTTTTTTTTTTTTCGAAGTTCATATTTCTCTTTTAGTCCACCACTTATACTCAAAGGTTATTAGGACATCTAGGGATGTCAGCAAATAATAAGGTAGGCGAAATGTCTTGGAAATAGAAATTTCTCAGATACATTTCTTGTTTCTTGATTTACCTCCTAATCAGGGCTTGTTGCTTTCGTCTCTTCAGCACTAGCGTTTAAAAGCTGAAGTGTAGATATAGGTAACATTTTTTTTTTTTTTTGGATAGAGTAGTAACAGTTAAAACCCTCTGCTAGGTCCTTTTTTCCTGTCTGCGTACTATTAGGGAAATTTCCCTTCGCTTCCCAAAGACACAACAGAAAGTTTGAGAAAATATTCCAAAGTGGGACAAGTTCCCCCTAGACAGTTTCCCCCATAACTGGTGTCCCCATTAGAAGATTTCTTCTTACCTCTTGTTCTGGGGACAACTCTAAAATTTTAGAAAATTTCTTTCTCAGTAACAATGGTCAACATTACAAAAAAGCAGCAGATCTTTCCAATGGGGACACAGCAACAAAGAACTTGAAAAAAACTTTAACTACTTCCAAAACCAAAAAAAAAGGTTTTGACTAGAGATACACATTATTTGCAAAGTAAAAGTCTTATTTCAACACTAATAGCAAGCTAAATCCCACAGAAGGCTTGAGAAGGCATCACTGTAGGTGTCCTCTAAAATGTAGAACCACTGATTTCTGCAATGGTGTATTTGGTAGGAGTGGATTTAATAGTCTGTTACAGTTTTTCACAGAGGGTTGTACATTATTTTTCATATGAGGCACATGAGAATATATAAGGTTATAGTAAATTCCAAGGTTTTATAGCTTTGTACCACTGGCTGTTGCCACATAGTGAGAGGTGCCTAAAGAAATCTCTTAAAATCTCTACCAGGGCTCTGCAGTGCACTTCCCTCTTTTGACTGCCGTAGGATGTTGCATTACCTTATAATTCTCCAACAGAAAAATACAAGTACCATTTGGCTCTTGTTTTCAACTTAACAGTACCAGTAGGTCATCTTCTATGCCAGTAATGTCTTAAGTAACCTTTTAATACTTAGTAGGAAAGGCATTTCTTCAGCAACAGTCCCTTGGGGGTTTTTCCTTTTACACCTAGTGAAAATGATGCCATCACCATATAATTCTGCAAAAAGTGAGATAATAATTACTTCTGCCCAGTACAGTTGTACCATTCTCTTTAACTAAGTAATACTATTTGCTACTATTCTAAGTAACCAGCATCTCAAGAAGCCTCTGAACATCCAGAACGAAGGTTGTTGTTCTCCAATTATCCCTCAGACTTACTTGGCTTAACAGATTGTTCTTCTCTTGCACAGAAAAGGATATACCATAATTATAACATTATCAAAAGACATAACACATGGTTAGATAGCAGTAGCCCTAGCTAAATGACCACAGCTGCAAAAAGCAATTTACCCAGACACATAGAGACCTGTATAATAATATGGTTCAGAGCAATTATTAGAAGTAAAGCACAGCTGGCTTGGAAAGACCTAATCATGTAAATCCATGTACCTGTCCAGTTCCTGGTTGTGGTCTCAAATACCTAGCACAGACTCTCTTTTTGCTATAAACTTGCAATGTTACAGTCTGATCAGTGTGGATAAGGAATCTAAGGAAAAGCTTGATCGTGCCTGCAGGAAACTGATCACATTATTTCTGGTTGGCAGTCACTTGACTGGAGTAAAGGTCCAATTTTTAATGGTAAATACAGTAGTGTGGATTTTTTGGTCCCCCAAAGCCTCTTCTTTTCATTGTTCCATAAGCCACAGGCACTCTGACTTTATCCCATACAATGCAGGACCAGAAGTCCTGCATTATAAGTGAGGACACTAAGGGCCCACCCAAAACCAGGAGCATTGGAGAGAAGAGGAGAGTGCTGGTTGCCAGTGGAATGAGGGAAAAGGTAAGTAAAACTGCTGTTGATGTTCCTCCTTGAACAACACTAGCACTTAACTCTTACAGTGCAGGGGAGCCCCACTGCAAGTGTGATTTATAATTTAGGATCTGACAATATTCTTAAAGGAGATATATGGGTTTATTAAAAAAAACAATCATTCATACTTACCCAAATGCTGCAGCATCAGTGTAACACTGTAGCTGACCCACATTGGCACTAAGACCAAGAAATGAGCAATCACATGACCGTTGATCATTCAGTTCTTGGTCTGCTCAGAGGGGAAAGCAGTGATTGTCAGTCACTGCTCTCTGCTCTGCTCCTCCAGTGCTCCCTGGAGTAATAGGATGGAGAGGGGGTGGGTGCAGCTGACTTTGGCTCTTAGCTGCTCGCTGAGAGCCGGAGTAAGCTATCAATCAGGCAGCTGGGTGGATCCCGATAATGTGGTCAGGATCCTTCCAAAGCCTAAATGGCTCTGTGACATCAGCTGACAGTAGTATTACCTGCTATAGGCTGACTCTGGGTCACAGGAGAGCAAAAGTAAGTGCACTGCAGTGACCCACAATAGAAGTATGGCTAAACATTCTTTGGTCATACTTCTCATGTAAACCCCAAACCAAAAATGGAATATATTGTAGCTTACTAACCATTAGATGTGATGCCTGCATCAGTTTTCATTTCTTGGGCTTTTTTCCCCTCTGTTTTCACCTAGTGATCTGGCCAGTAACACACCTCCAGTATTAGAGTGCCCCCAATGTAGATGAATGAGCACAGGGGTACAGCAGGCATCATTTTCAGTCTGGGGGGGAGGGGAGTGTTAGATATATTAGCAGTTTTAGATAACCTAACAAACTGAACCCAAACTCTAGCTAACACTTTCAAAGCAGTTACAGCAAACCGTTTTTTTCCTTTTAGGATAAAGGTTTTACATACATTTTAAAAAAGGCTGATCATTTTAGGCACCCCTGTCAGTGTTAAATGGTTTGTCTTATCTCTGTAACTGATACATTCTGCTGGAGAGCTTTTTATTTTGAAAAACAAAAGACTTGCTGGCTGGATCACCAGGAGAAAATAGAAGAAAGCCAAAAAATGAAAACAGATGCAGTTATCACATCTAAGAAATAGTAAGTTGTAATGTACTTAACATTTTGCTTTTGGGTTTAATACGAATTTTAAATGGAACAATTACATTAAGCACTTAAAGTGTTTGTTACCCAAAAAAAAAAAAAAAAAGAGAGAACCTGTTTCCTTATAGCAGGTTAAACAGCACATTGCTTGTGCTGTCTAAAGTGCCCCTCTGGAAACTGTAAAAAAAACACTTCCCGTGTACCCCTCTCTCTGCTGACCATGATAATCATGGCTAATGAGCCCTGACCACAGTGGTCAGCCTGTGTGCCTCCGTCATCACTCTCCTCTCTGCTCTCCCACTCCCCTCTCTGCCTGTCAGCTCCATATGCCTGTATCTCTGTCTCCACCCCTCGCTACTGGTAATAAACCAGTCAGATGTCACTGCCAGCCCCTCTCGGTTAAGCTACTATCCTGCACTCTATAACTGCTTGTAAGAAACAATGTCTCTAAATACCTTTTTGAGAAGTGTCTTTAGGTCTGTCACGTGACTCCCAGCCACTGTAATACAATCCAGGGCTACAGCAGGAGGAGCCGAGTGGCCAGCTCAGCGGTCTTGTGACTCCCAGCTGACGTCAGAGGGAGAGCTTGGCTCCTCCTGCTGTAGCCTTGAATTGTAGTAAATATAAAAAGTGATATCGCGCTGAGTTTTAATATTTGGATTATTTAATAAATACCTTATATACAGAGAGCACTAGATTTGTTTTCCATTTATTCCCGTTTTATGACGGAGACACGGGAAATACAGTGAGGACGGAGCCACCCTAATTATCTGTGTAGCAACCAGGGAGCACTCAGGACCTAATGAGAGGATCGAGTCTACCCATTTGTCTGGGGATACTATAAAGCTGTTTTTGACCTAGTGGTGAAACACTGGTCAAATTATAAGGTGAGAGGCCATCCATCACTGGTGGTGGGATCGTGAGCACCTGAATGATCCATTGCTGTAGCTGCACTTATTTTGGCACTTTAGAGACTGTTTATTCACTTGAAATCACTTTAATGGACTAGCACCCTGCACTTTTGATTTATCTTTTCAATTGATGTGATTAAGCTGATTTTGACATGTTATTTTAGTGTTCATGCTAAGGAGTCATATGGACATATATGTTTTATGTTGATTGATTTGTTGATATTTTCAGTAATTTCTTCAACCCTTTTAATTATTGCACCTTTGCACAGCACAGCAACTTTTGTTATTTGCACTGCACAGCATTTTTTGCTGTTCGAATAGAACAGCAATTTTTTGTTATTAGCACTTTATTGTAGCGCGATATCACTTTATATATTTATTGATTTTATGTGTAGTGATTCACCACTTTGATATTGCAACCACAGAATTTTTTTGATACTTAAATACTTTATTTATTTAGTTGCGCTGATATACATTACACCTTTGTAGTATTACAGTGGCCAGGAGTCACGTGACAGACCTAAAGATACTTCTCAAAAAGGTATTTAGAAGAATTGTTTCATACAAACAGTTATACAATGCAGGATAGGAGATTAAAAGAGAGGAGCTGACAGCAAGGCAATAGTTTGGGGTTACAAAACCCTTTAATAGGCTTTAGTACAGAAAGATTGACTATAGCAACCTAAGCTCAAGTATAACTCTTGTCCTGTTATCGATGACTACTATACAGTATGTAGTGGAACATTTACACAGAGTTATCTAATGTGACTAAAGTGCACTTTCACAGAATTTTTCCTTTTAAATCATTTACGATGTGCATACTTTATAAAATGACTTTACATAGAACGATCAATGACTCAGGACCATTTTTCCAATTTATTGAGGACATCTAGTGGTTCAACTAATGTTCTGCATTCTACAAAAATAACATCTAATGACACACAATTCCCAATTAATAATAAAAATATTCTTACACCATTTAGAAAAGGAATAACATATAATATACTGTACTTGTGACACATATATTATATATATATATATATATATATATATATATATATATGTAGTGCTCAGCATAAACTAGTACACCCCAACAGATATGTCAAAAAACATTTACTTTTCTTTCAGGAATCAACATTTTCTAAGGGACACTATACTACAAAATGCTCCCGCAGATGCGGGCCATTGATTGCAACCAACATTTGTTAATTTGCACACACAAAAATGTATTTTTACTAACAAGTTTATTCAAGACCATGTTGCAAAAATGAATACACCCCAAAGAAAGTCTTAGGACAACAAAGTCCAGCAGACAGTTGATTATAAAACGGTGTTACCCAACAAACAAAACCCCTTCCCATTTCATACTGTCAGCAATGGCACCACATGGAAGAGAAATATCACAAGGCCTGAGAAAGAAAATGATTTCTTTACACAAGAAAGGTGAAGGCTACATGTAGATCAGAAAAGCTTTTTTTTTTTAACAGTCAGAACACTGTAGCAAAAGTGAAATAAAAATTTAACAAAGATGGAACTGCAACCATCTCACAGAAACATCCAGGCCATCCACAGAAGTTAACACCCTGACAGGAGCATCTTCTAATGAGAAGGGTTGAAAAAATGTGCGATGCAAGTTAACTGCAGTTAGCTAAAGAAGTATAAAGCCAAACTGCGGTGATTGACACCATACGGCATGCATGGATATTATCCAGGAAGGAAGGAAGCCCATACACAAAAAAGCCCACCTATAATTGCCAGGACCCATGCTGAAAAAGAAGAAGACTACTGGGACTCTGGAGTGATGATACCAAGATAACTGTTTTGGGAAGTGATAGCTTCAAAACTTTATTGTGTTGCAAAGGTGAGGATTAAAAAGTGTGCAAAAATGCATGGTGCCTACAGTGAAACATGGTGGTGGCAGTGTCCTTCTGTAGGGCTGCATGAGTGCTGCTGGTGTCGGAGAGCTTCATTTCATTAATGGTATCATGAATTCAGAGATGTACTGCTCTATATTGAAAGAGAAGATGCTACCATCACTCCATGCCCTTGGTCGTCGTGCACTTTTCCAACATGACAATGATCCAAAACACACATATAAGGCCAATGTTGCATTTCTGAAGAAGCACAGGGTAAAAGTGGTTCAGTGGCTAAGTATGTCTTCTATTCTGAACTCAGTTAAACACCTATGAGGAATTCTGAAGAGACAAGTTGAGCATGACTTTCCATCCAGCATCCAGGCTCTTAAAGAGGTAATTCTTGAAGAATGGAAAAAGATAGATGTTGCAATATGTCACCATCTTGTTTATTCCATGCCTAGAAGACTTGGTGCTGTCCTTGCAAGTTATGGAGGTCATACAAAATACTAGATGTAGTAGTTTTTGTTGTGGGTTGTATTCATTTTTGCATCAACTAATTTGAGTAAAACTGAAGCTTTTGTTATCTAAGTTATTTTATTAACCTTACTTTCATTTAATGAGCTAAACAAATGTTCTATAATATTCAGCTATGTCAACATTGAGATATTGATTCAATTCTTACTTTTCAAAAGGGGTGTACTCATTTATGCTGAGCACTGTATATATATATATATATATATATATATATATGGTGCTGGCTTATATAAGACGTTTGACTATAAGTGCTAGTGAACTGCTGCTACCATTACATCAAGCTCTCTGAGTCTTGGAAAAAATGCAACTATAAAATCTATGAAATGGTGCGCTGTTCTAGTGAATATTTAAATGTATATTATAATATGCTCATATCATATGTGACAAAAAACATGAAAAAAGACGTTCATCAATCGTGCATCGATGTATCATAAAATATTTGTGACATAGTAACCAAAAAGTAACCACATTATTGAATAAACATGCATTGTACAAAATATTGCCAAAGTGAGAAATACAAAAGAAAAGAAAATGTAAAAATAAAGATCCAGCTATCTTCCGCTTGGATCCACCTCTTTCCAGAGTGAATAGGCATATTTAACCACTTAAGCCCCGGAGGATTTGGCTGCCCAAAGACCAGGCCCTATTTTGCGATTCGGCACTGCGTGACTTTTTAACGGACAATTGCGCGGTCGTGCGACGTTGTACCCATATGAAATTGACGTCCTTTTTTTCCCACAAACAGAGCTTTTTTTTGGTGGTATTTGATCACCTGTGCAATTTTTACTTTTTGCGCTATAAACAAAAAAAGAGCGACAATTTTGAAAAAATAACAATATTTTTCACATTTTTTTATATGAAATTCCCCCCAAAAAAATGTAAAAATCAAAATTTATTAACATTTTAGGCCAATTTGTTTTCTGCTACATATGTTTGGTAAAAAAAATCGCAAAAAGCGTATTTTGATTGGTTTGCGCAAAAGTTATTGCGTTTACTAACTAAGGGAAAGATTTTTGTCATTTTTATTGGGTTTTTTTAACGAGTAATGGCGGTGATCTGCGATTTTTTTTGCGGGACTGCGACATTGCGGCGGACAGATCTGAACCTTGACTAACATTTTTGACAATTTTGGGGGTACCAGTGACATTACTACAGTAATTAGTGCTATACATATGCACTGTTACTGTAAAAATGACACTGGCAGGGAAGGGGTTAACTTTATTGGTGATGCAGGGGTTAATTGTGTCCCTAGGGGCGTGCTTCTAACTGTAAAGGGGTGTGGCTAGTGATGTAACCACAGAGACATACGATCCTACATAGCAGGACTGTATGATCTCTGCAGTTACACCAGGGAGAATGACAGGCGGCTTTGTTTATATTAGCCGCCTGCCTTTCTCCCTCTGCACCGGGACATCGGGTCCGCCAGTCACATGCTCGGACATGTTAGGGAGCGAGCAGGGGCAGAAGCGCGCCTCCGGCGGTGCGTGCTCGCCCCCTAGAGGCTCTCAGGCTAGCAACGTAGTACTACGTCATTTTGCCTGTACGGGGCTGACTGCCGCAGTAAATATACTGTGGGCGGTCGGCAAGTGGTTAAATAAAACAGCGCGCGGGACACCCGTGCGATTCCCGTGACTTGCAATGGTACCCCAAACACGGCTCGATTTTGCCGCAATTGTCACTCGACGAATCGTGATAAAATCGTGGAAACAGATTCATGGGTGGCCTGTCGCCTAAAAAAAGTACATTTGCGATAAATCACGGCAAAATCGTACTGCATTTGGGGTGCCATTGCAAGTCACGGGAATCGTACGGGCGTCACGCGATTTGTGTTAGTCGGGGATCAGCCTGTTCATGGTTGCACGGTGAAGGAATCCCGGTGTACCTGTTGTCTGCATACAGGGGAAGCCTGCATTCTGTGCAGAAATGTCAGTCTGTGCTGGGGCAACAAACTAAAAAATAAGATTTATCAGACGGTACTACTCTATGTGAGCCCTTTATTCCCCATACATACCCGTGGAAAAGCATAGCCTAAAGCAGGGGTGGGGAACCTTTTTTCTGCCAAGGGCCATTTGGGTATTTATAAAACCATTCGGGGGCCGTACAAAATTATCACCTTAAAAATGTGCCTGTTATATTTGGTCAAACATTTAATTAACTCACCACTAATGTGATGGCTGCAACTGCTTCTCTTTGGTGAGGTGTGTGATGTTAGCTGGTATTGATGATGTTGCTACTCGCAACTGGTTTTCCAGGTTTGCATCAGTCAGTCTGGAGCGCAGTCAACTTTTTTGTGGTGGTAAGTTTTGAAAGAACTGCTGGTGGGTACTGCTGGTGGGTACAGCTGGCTGGTACTGCTGGTGGGTACAGCTGGCTGGTACTGCTGTGGGTACTGCTGGCTCAGGCTGGTACTGCTGGCTTGTACTGTGCTGTGAGTACTGCTGGCTCAGGCTGATACTGCTGTGGGTACTGCTGGCTGGTACTGCTGTGGGTACTGCTGGCTGGTACTGCTGTGGGTACTGCTGGCTTAGGCTGGTACTTATGGCTGGTACTGTGCTGTGGGTACTGCTGGCTGGTACTGCTGGCTCAGGCTGGTACTGCTGGCATGTACTGCTGGCTGGTATTGCTGTGGGTACTGCTGGCTCTGGCTGGTACTGCTGGCTCTGGCTGGTACTGCTGGCTCTGCATGGTACTGCTGGCTCTGGCCAGTACTGCTGGTTCTGCTGTGGGTACTGCTGGTTCTGGCTGGTACTGCTGTGTGTACTGCTGGTACTGCTGTGAGTACTGCTGGCTCTGGCTGGTACTGCTGGCTCTGGCTGGTACTGCTGTGTGTGCTGCTGGTGGGAAATGCTGGCTAGGAGAAGTGTAGCAGCGCCACGCTGGAGGAAGAGGCAATGTTTCCTGTATCGATCACAGGCGGAGTGCATTTGATATCACTCCGCCTGTGACTCACTCAGACTGTCAGAACGGAGCAGGAACTATACAGGAAGCATCGGCTCCGTTCTGACAGATCAGCTGAGAGACACAAACTCAGCTGCATGGGGGGCCGGACCAGATGACTTTGGGGGCCGCATACGGCCCCCGAACCGTAGGTTCCCCACCCCTGGCCTAAAGGATAGTGTGACGAGGACTCGGGCAGGCTACAGGACAGCACTCATGTCCATTGGACCATCTGGGGAGACCAGAGGGGGACCCAGAGATAATATACCCAAGGCTCGGTACCCCTGTAGGGGTGATTAATTTTGGTGAGTGCGGTCCTGGGGGTGCGGGGAGCACGGAGTGATCACCTGTGTTTTGGCACCCTTAAAGAGATACATAGAAGCACCTGCACTGAAGTCACTTTTTTTTAAATATTTGTTGCACTGATTACTTATGGACTATTCATAAATGTGGGAATATCGATTTTTAGGAACAAAGTGAACTATTTATGGACTATTTATTTATTTGAGATCCTGATTATTGCTGCTACGTTCTCCTGTGGTTGTCTGCTGTCTGCAATTTTTTTAAATTTTCATACCTCTTGGATGGTTTTATATATAGTGCCCTGTTGGTTTATAATGTACTATTGGCTTATATTGTAATATTTATATTATTTATTCGGCTATACCTAGGGATTGATATAGCTGTTTACAATACACCTAATTTTTATCACACTTTTTTACCACCTCATTTTTATCACGTATTCTCATTATTTTTTATAACACGCCACTCCTGATTTTTTATCTCCTATCACTCATTTGTGACAGGTCATATTATCACCATATACCCGTTATTAATTTAACCAACCTATGGCTTGTACATTTTGTTTTACACTATGGCTTTTGGATATTTTTGAATAACATTTCACTGTACATATATTTAATTTAATACAGTCACCTGGAATTTTATATCACTTTATTTATTTATATCATTCTAGTCACCAATTTATTTATCAAATACCAGAAGATACACAGTGTATATTTATTGCACTTTGGCACTTTCAGAGGCGTTTATTTATTATTAAGAGCACATTGGCAGCGCCATACACCTTCTTTTAATTTTTTTATTTGTCACGCGATTTGCAATGATTCTGGATCACGGCCAGAATCGTGGCGATTGGTTTGATAAGCCAGTATGTAATCAGAGCCTGAGAGTCTGTATATTGGAAGCAGCAGGAGAGAGATAAGACATGCTACATATTCTGTTTTTATTTTTTTTTAACTATTTTCTTTTTTTTTTTAGGCTGGCTTCACAGTAGTGCGAACACAGACATCACATGTGATTCACATCTCATTGCTGTGCAGATCACATGCGATATCTGTGCAAAGCAAATATAATTTGCATCACTGTCGGACCAAAGGGTCAGGACCCTTTTTTTGGTCCACGCTGGAATCAGATCGCATGGGTTTCACAGTTCACACTACCATCTGCGAACCAATCTGAGGGTGTCATTACCTTTCTATTGACACCCGCAGCAGTTCGCAAATGTCAGTGTGAACCATCTGTGATTCAGGTGCGATGCAGGAACCCACACAGAATTCACAGGGTTTCTCCCCATTCATCCCTGGTGATGCTCTGCCAGGCCTCTACTGCAACTCTCTTCAGTTCCTGCTTGTTCTTGGGGCATTTTCCCTTCAGTTTTGTCTTCAGCAAGTGAAATGCATGCTCAATCGGATTCAGGTCAGGTGATTGACTTGGCCATTGCATACCATTCCATTTCTTTCTCTTAAAAAACTCTTTGGTTGCTTTTGCAGTATGCTTCGGGTCATTGTCCATCTGTACTGTGAAGCACCGTCCAATGATTTCTGAAGCATTTGGCTGAATATGAGCAGATAATATTGCCCGAAACACTTCAGAATTCATCCTGCTGCTTTTGTCAGCAGTCACATAATCAATAAATACAAGAGAACCAGTTCCATTGGCAGCAATAAATGCCCACGCCATGACACTACCACCACCATGCTTCACTGATCAGGTAGTATGCTTTGGATCATGAGCAGTTCCTTTCCTTCTCCATACTCTTCTCTTCCCATCACTCTGGTACAAGTTGACCTTGGTCTCATCTGTCCATAGGATGTTGTTCCAGAACTGTGAAGGCTTTTTTAGATGTTGTTTGGCAAACTCTAATCTGGCCTTCCTGTTTTTGAGGCTCACCAATGGTTTACATCTTGTGGTGAACCCTCTGTATCCACTCTGGTGAAGTCTTCTCTTGATTGTTGACTTTGACACAAATACACCTACCTCCTGGAGGGTGTTCTTGATCTGGCCAACTGTTGTGAAGGGTGTTTTCTTCACCAGGGAAAGAATTCTTCGGTCATCCACCACAGTTGTTTTCCGTGGTCTTCCGGGTCTTTTGGTGTTGCTGAGCTCACCGGTGCGTTCTTTCTTTTAAAGGATGTTCCAAACAGTTGATTTGGCCACACCTAATGTTTTTGCTATCTCTCTGATGGGTTTGTTTTGTTTTTTCAGCCAAATGATGGCTTGCTTCAGTGATAGTGACAGCTCTTTGGATCTCATATTGAGAGTTGACAGCAACAGATTCCAAATACAAATAGCACACTTGAAATGAACTCTGGACCTTTTATCTGCTCCTTGTAAATGGGATAATGAGGGAATAACACACACCTGGCCATGGAACAGCTGAGCAGTCAATTGTCCCATTACTTTTGGTCCCTTAAAAGTGGGAGGCACATATACAAACTGTTGTAATTCCTATACCTTTCCCCTGATTTGGATGTAAATACCCTCAAATTAAAGCTGAAAGTCTGCTTAAAGCACATCTTGTTTGTTTCATTTCAAATCCATTGTGGTGGCACATAGAGCCAAAAAGATTAGAATTGTGTCGATGTCCCAATATTTATGCCTTTAAAATTAGGACTTTTGATTTTTCATGTTCGTGTCCCATGGACTTTAATGGAGTTCACATGTTCGCTAGAACATTCCCCCAGGGGTGTGTTAGGCTCATCACTACAGTTAGGTGAACATATGAGAGCATACGGAAGCTGCTGCCCCATCAGATGCACTATCTCAAGTTTTAATGTAAGTGGATATTTTGCAATAAATGAGAAACCTTTATATACTACACAATGGGAGTGTATCTTTTATGCTGAGGGGACATGGAGGAAAGGAAGTCCAGACAAAGCCAGCTCAGTGAGAAGAGAGGAGAGTGAAAGAAGATCAGCTGAGGAGCCTGGAATTAACCCCAGCAGGGAAAGGCAATTTTAGAGCTGGAAACAGGTCTAAACTGGAGGTGAGCGCAGTGGTGAAAGGTGGTGGGAGTCACCGCACAATTGTATTAACTGAAATCCACAAGGGTGAAGGTGGAAAAACTGCAGGGTATGAGAAACACATTTAAAGGGAATAATATTTGAAAGAAGAAAATCACTACTAATTGAACTAGTCATTTGGGACTGTCACATTTGATTTATTTTATTTTATTGTACACAATAAAGTTTGTCACTGAATATTGATAGCAGTTTTGTGGTTTGAAAGTAAGGTTTTGGTTTAAAAACATTAACTGGATTGCACACGGATAGGCGCAGCCAACATTTTTGATTTTATTTAGTTTGCAGTTGTGGGAACACGATTATTTGGTTGCAGCCATCAGACACAAGTTAGAAGTGAAGGACACATGGGGTTAGGGAGCGCGGGATAATACAAACCTGTTTTACAGCTGATCACATGATAAAGAGCCTACATCATAGGCTCTTTACCGAGATCGGAGATGCGACACACCGCACTACCGATCGCCCCGTTGCGCACCCCGGCGGGCATGAACAATCGGCTTATCCTGTTGGACGTTATATGATAATGTAAGTCAGGATAATGTAATCTCCGCCCGGCCGACATTCTGCTATAGGCCAGGTGGGATGTGGTTAAACCAACCCTAGAGTTTAAAGAGGTTGTAAACCCAAATTTTATTTTTTTTTTCAACCTGAAAGAGAAACCCATGAGCTAGTATGCATCGCATACTAGCTCATTATGAAATACTTACCTTAGAACGAGCCCCCGCCGTGTCGCCCACTTACCTCTATGACGGGCGACATGTTCAGTCGCCCGTCTTCCGGGATCGCGGCATCCGGCCATCTGATTGGCCGGAGCCGCGGTGACGTCACTCCCACACACGCGCGTGGGAGCCTACGGTCACGGCACCAGCGGCCGTTCCTTCAGAGCGCATGCGCCAGTGATGTCACTGGCTGCATGTAAGGTAAATATCTCCTAAACGGTGCATGTTTAGGAGATATTTACAGTACCTATAGGTAAGCCTTATCATAGGCTTACCTATAGCTACAACTTGCAGAGGAGGGTTTACTTCCTCTTTAAGGCCCCTTTCACTCATACGGTCCATTTGTTCGTTTTTCATCCATCGGTTGCATCTCTATGTAAAAACGGATGACAACGGATGATCATCCGTTAACATCCATTTTCATCCGCTTCCATCAATGTCTGTTTTTTGGAACGCATGAATGCCCTATTTTTCATCCATCAAAAAAACAGATCAGACGAAAAACGGATGTAAACGGAGAAACGGTCTGTTTTTTTATCAGTTTTTGCATTGGTAGTGGATGTAAAAAAAAACGGATGAAAAATGGATGAAAAATGGATGAAAAATGGATGAAAAATGGATGAAAAACAGATTAAGAATGGATGAAAAACGGATGAAAAACGGATGAAAAAATAGATGAAAAATGGATGAAAAACGGATGAAAAACTGATATATTTTGACGTGACTGAACTGATGAACTGAACGGAAAAGGAAATGTGAAAGGGGCCTAATTTAACCGCTTGCCGACTGCGCACAGTAAATTTACTGCGGCAGTCAGCCCCGGCCAGGCAGAGTGACATAGGTCTAGGCCGCTAGCCTGTCACCGGGTTTTGAGCCAATAGCTGAGGCGCGCGCCCGCCCCGCCTCGGCTCGTTCACAGAGGAGTCCCGATGTCTGCCGGTCACACTACGATCGTCGGTAGAGCGGGAGAAAGGCGGGCGGCTTATGTAAACAAGCCGCCTGCCATTCTCCCCTGTGTAAAAATGGAGATCAGACGGTTCTACTATGTAGAACCGTTGATCTCTGTTTTTACAATAGGAGACCTGCCCCACTACAGTTAGAAACACGCCCCTAGGACACACTTAACCCCTCCCTCTCCAATACAGTTAACCCCTTCCCTGCCAGTGTCATTTAACAGTATGTATAGCACTGATTACTGCAGTAATGTCACTGGTAACCCCAAAAGTGTCAAAAATGTCAGTCAAGGGTTCGATCTGTCCGCCGCAATGTCGCAGTACCGCGAAAAAAATCGCAGATCGCCGCCATTACTTGTTAAAAAAAAAACACCAAAAATGACAAAAATCTTTCCCTTTGTTAGTAAACGCGATAACTTTTGCGCAAACCAATCAAAATACGCTTTTTGCGGGTTTTTTTTACCAAACATATGTAGCATAAAACAAATTGGCCGAAAATGTTAAAAAATTTTGATTTTTACATTTTTTTGGGGGGGAATTTCATATAAAAAAAGTGAAAAATATTGTTATTTTTGCGACCGCGCAATTGTCCGTTAAAGTCACGCAGTAAAAAAATCGCAAAAAACCCCCTGGTCAGGAAGGGGGTAAAATCTTCTGGGGCTTAAGTGGTTAAAGATGTTGTAAACTCACCTTAAAGTCTTTAACCTATAGGTGCTATAAATATCTCCTAAACTTGCACCATTTAGGAGATATTTACATTGCATGCAGCCGATGACGTCATCGGCGCATGCGCTCTGAAGGAACGGCCACCCGTGCCGTTCCTTCAGAGCCCTATGCCGTGATCGGGAGTGGTGTAATGGCGCCCCCGGCCAATCAGATGGCCGGAGGACACGAACGAGGAAGCAGGACGGCCGGACATGTCGGCCGCCCTGTCGCTGAGCGAGCGGCACTGCAGGGGGTTCGTTTTAAGGTAAGTATTTCATAATGAGGTAGTATGCGATGCATACTAGCTCATTATGCCTTTGTCTTTACAGGTTTTTTTTTTTTCTCATTTTTTTTATGAGGGTTTACTTCCTCTTTAAAACAGACTGAAGGAGAATGTGTTCACCTGACCAATCAAACACATTGGGGTTGATTTACCAAAAGCAGATAGACTGTCCACTTTGTAAGTGGGTGTGCACTCTGCAAGGGAATTATCCCCAGAGCTTTGCTGACTTCTATCACCCAATATTGTGCAGGCAAAAATTTTTTTTTTTCTTCTCACTTGCATGTGATTGGGTATTCTTTGCAAAGTGAAAATTTACCACATTCACTAAAGTGTAGAGAAATTCCTGTGCAGACAGCACCTTTGCTTGCAAAGTGAACAGTATATTAGCCATTAGTAAATCAACCTCTATGGAACAATTTCTCTTGCACATATGGAAATGACTGAATTGAACACAGTTTTACTGGGTTAAGTGAACGCTCCACTACTCTAGTAAACAGGCCCGGACTGGGACAAAAAATAGGCCCGGGCATTTTGGACTGAGCAGCCCGCGGGGGGGGCGTGGCGGGGAGGGACGTTCGTCGGGATGCTTGATGAGAGGATTTAATGTTCCAGGATGTGTGGATTGGATTACGGTACCTTTTTTAGTCTAATCTGATAGATTGGTTCCGATTTAGATTTTTTTTGTTTTACTTTAAATCCTGTTTTGATGGTTGAGTCCTAAAATTAGTATGAAGCAGCACAAGATGAGGGTTACTCTAATCAAGGGGTAGACCACCTTTTTGGGCACAGTGTGCCGAAAAATGTTTTAAAAGAAATTGGGAGTGCCAGACACATAAAAAAAAAAAACTGTCAACTTCATATAAAGTAACTGCTGTAAACCGCTTGAATAGTAAGAAATCAAGTGAGCTTTGCACCTTCACAAATCAGATCACCCCAATTCCTGCACCTTCACACCTCAGATCACCCCAATTCCTGCACCTTCACACCTCAGATCACCCCAATTCCTGTACCTTCTCACCTCAGATCAGCCCCAATTCCTGCACCTTCACACCTCAGATACCCCCAATTCCTGCACCTTCACACCTCAGATACCCCCAATTCCTGCACTATCACACCTCAGATCACCCCAATTCCTGCACCTTCACACCTCAGATCACCCCAATTCCTGTACCTTCTCACCTCAGATCAGCCCCAATTCCTGCACCTTCACACCTCAGATACCCCCAATTCCTGCACTATCACACCTCAGATAACCCCAATTCCTGCACCTTAACACATCAAATCAGCCCCAATTCCTGCACCTTCACACCTCAGATCACCCCAATTCCTGCACCTTCACACCTCAGATCACCCCAATTCCTGCACCTTCACACCTCAGATCACCCCAATTCCTGCACCTTAACACATCAAATCAGCCCCAATTCCTGCACCTTCACACCTCAGATCAGTCCCAATTCCTGCACCTTCACACCTCAGATCACCTGGCAGGCTGGCACTGGCAGCAAATATTTTATTCAAATCAGGATTTCTTCTGCAAATAGGCTGGCATCAGAGTCAGATAATTACCAAAATCTATGTCACCATGACACATGATCAAAACATTAGGAAAAATAAGGTTTTCTTCTGCAAATAGGCTGGCAGTGGCATCAGATCAGACAATTAACAAAAAACAATCTCATCAGACACATGACATGACCAATTCAAATCAGGATTTCTTCTGCAAATAGGTTGACCTGGCACTGGCAGGCATAGTACTAGACTTGTACTATGCCTGGCTGCCAGTGCCAGGCCAGCCTATTTGCAAAATAAGTCCTGATTTGAATTAAATTGTTGCTGCCAGTGCCAGCCTATTTGCAGAAGAAATCCTGATTTCTTTGAATAAAATTGTTGCTGCCAGTGCCAGCCCAGCCTATCTGCAAAAGAAATCCCTAAGTAGAAGTCACTCCTCTCTCCAGACCTCCACTTACCTTGGGTGTGCTGTGTGGTGCGGCTGCAGAGTGTTCCCGCTGGACATAGTACAGGAGATGGTCAGAGACTGCAAACATGATACAAGAGATGGTCAGAGACTACGGACCTGATACAAGAGATGGTCAGAGACTGAGGACGTGATACAAGAGATGGTCAGAGACTGAGGACGTGATACAAGAGATGGTCAGAGACTGAGGACGTGATACAAGAGATGGTCAGAGACTGAGGACGTGATACAAGAGATGGTCAGAGACTGAGGACGTGATACAAGAGATGGTCAGAGACTGAGGACGTGATACAAGAGATGGTCAGAGACTGAGGACGTGATACAAGAGATGGTCAGAGACTGAGGACGTGATACAAGAGATGGTCAGAGACTGAGGACGTGATACAAGAGATGGTCAGAGACTGAGGACGTGATACAAGAGATGGTCAGAGACTGAGGACGTGATACAAGAGATGGTCAGAGACTGAGGACGTGATACAAGAGATGGTCAGAGACTGAGGACGTGATACAGGAGATGGTCAGAGACTGAGGACGTGATACAGGAGATGGTCAGAGACTGAGGACGTGATACAGGAGATGGTCCATCGCAGTACATGGAGCAGAATGAAGTTCAACGTGGAGGGCAAGTCACTAAACTGAATGTGCAATGTGCTGGCGCTGCAGCCTGCTGCTTGTTCACCTGTTCTTTTGTTTGGACTCCTGATGGGACACAGACAGACTCCAGATATGATGGAGTTGCATTGTAAAAATGGCTGGGGATGATTCTGAGTGGGGAAAGGAATTACACTGTGGAGAGCCTCTTCACTTAGTAACTCTCACCCCCCACCCAGAATCATCCTCATCCATTTTCACAATGCAACTCCATCATCCCCATCCCCGCCCAGGGGGGGCACACTGCATTGAAGGGGGCACGCACGCACGCTGGTCTCTGCATTGAAAGGGGGCACACACACTGGTCTCTGCATTGAAAGGGGGCATGTACGCTGGGCTCTGCATTGAAAGGGGGCATGCACACTGGTCTCTGCATTGAAAGGAGGCATGTACGCTGGTCTCTGCATTGAAAGGGGGCATGTACGCTGGTCTCTGCATTGAAAGGGGGCACGTACGCTGGTCTCTGCATTGAAAGGGGGCACGCACACTGGTCTCTGCATTGAAAGGGGGCACACACACTGGTCTCTGCATTGAAAGGGGGCATGTACGCTGGTCTCTGCATTCTAAGGGGGCATGTACACTGGTCACTGCATTGACAGGGGCATGTACGCTGGTCTCTGCATTCTAAGAGGGCATGTACGCTGGTCACTGCATTCTAAGGGGGCATGTACGCTGGTCTCTGCATTCTAAGGGGGCATGTACGCTGGTCTCTGCATTCTAAGGGGGCATGTACGCTGGTCACTGCATTCTAAGGGGACATGTACGCTGGTCACTGCATTCTAAGGGGACATGTACGCTGGTCTCTGCATTCTAAGAGGGCATGTACGCTGGTCTCTGCATTCTAAGGGGGCATGTACGCTGGTCTCTGCATTCTAAGGGGGCATGTACGCTGGTCTCTGCATTCTAAGGGGGCATGTACGCTGGTCTCTGCATTCTAAGGGGGCATGTACGCTGGTCTCTGCATTCTAAGGGGGCATGTACGCTGGTCTCTGCATTCTAAGGGGGCATGTACGCTGGTCTCTGCATTCTAAGGGGGCATGTACGCTGGTCTCTGCATTCTAAGGGGGCATGTACGCTGGTCACTGCATTCTAAGGGGGCATGTACGCTGGTCTCTGCATTCTAAGGGGGCATGTAGGCTGGTCTCTGCATTCTAAGGGGGCATGTACGCTGGTCTCTGCATTCTAAGGGGGCATGTACGCTGGTCTCTGCATTCTAAGGGGGCATGTACGCTGGTCACTGCATTCTAAGGGGGCATGTACGCTGGTCTCTGCATTCTAAGGGGGCATGTACGCTGGTCACTGCATTCTAAGGGGACATGTACGCTGGTCACTGCATTCTAAGGGGGCATGTACGCTGGTCACTGCATTCTAAGGGGGCATGTACGCTGGTCACTGCATTCTAAGGGGACATGTATGCTGGTCACTGCATTGAAAGGGGGCATGTACGCTGGTCACTGCATTGAAAGGGGGCATGTACGCTGGTCACTCTGCATTGAAAGGGGGCACACTATACCTTAATTACTGAAGGCCCCTTTCACACTTTCACACTGATGACTTGTAATACACTTTTCATTTTCATATATTAAGTTGTAAGAGTGCTGAAATAAAAGTGGGTGCACTGAAGGACTTGGTAAGATGGCCAGTGGGCAGATTTGGTGGGACAGCCAGTGGGCGGGCCATGGGGAAGATTGGTGGTCAAGCACCGCGGGGCCCAGTCCTAAAGCTGTGTAAGGGGCCCCAACATTTCTGATGGCTGCCCTGACTGCGGACGTGATACAGGAGATGGTCAGAGTCTGCAGACATAGTACAGGAGAAAGTCGGAGACTGCAGACATAGTACAGGAGAAAGTCGGAGACTGCAGACATAGTACAGGAGAAAGTCGGAGACTGCAGACATAGTACAGGAGAAAGTCGGAGACTGCAGACATAATAGAAGATAGAAGAACACTAGGGGGGCCGGAGAGCACAGGGAAAGCAGATAGCACTGGAGGAGCTGAAGGGCAAGGGGGGGGGGACTGGAGAGAATTAAGGGGGGGGGGGTTGGAAAGAATTGCAGGGGGGTTGGAAGGCGCAGGGCATGGATAGCACTGGGGGGGGGGACTGGAGAGAATTAAGGGGGGGGGGTTGGAAAGCATTGCAGGGGGGTTGGAAGGCGCAGGGCGTGGATAGCACTGGGGGGGGGCAGGCAGGGAAAACAGGGGGATGGAGAGAATGGGGGGGGGACTGGAGAACACTGGGGGGACTGGAAATCACTTAGGGGGGAGCCAGGGTGCACAGGGGGTGGAGAGCACTGGGGGAGCCAGAGTGCATAGGGGGGATTGAAAAGTACTATGGGGACTTGAAGAGCACAGGGGGGGGGGGGGCGCTAAGATCACTGGGGGAGTGGGGGGGCAGTAAAAGAAGTTGTATAGGAGGGGGATGGGACAGCTGCATATAGAGAAATTTATTATATTTCCATATTTCTCCTGCAGCCGCAGAATGCCTGCAGAGAGGAGAATCAGGCATCCATCCAGCGGCAGCAGGGAGGAATAGGTAAACATCAAAAATCCTCTATATGCAGGCTGCAGCCGCCCCATCCATCCCCCTCCTATTGAGCAGTCACACACGGCCGGGGCTGCACAGCACTGTCTGCAGGCAGGCACTTACCTTCTCTGCTCTTCTCTCCCCGCCGCCCCCCCCTGCGAGCAGCCCGGAGTTGGACCGAAGGAGCTGCCATCTGCAGGCTGCAGGTGCTTGAGATGCCGTCCGATCAGTGGCAGGGCTGGGCTGGCCGCGCCGGGCAGGACACCGGCGGCCGGCGGGAAGTAAAGTAACACACGCTGAACTTCTTGACTTCCGTCTCCGCGGCCAATCAGCCTTCTGCTCAGGGGGGTGTGACTCACACCTCCCCTGAGCAGAAGGCTGATTGGCCGCGGAGCCGGTAAGCTGAAAACTGGCAAGTACATCGGCCGGTGTTTGTAATTTTGCGGCCGCAGTGAGGGAACTTACTTTTACCGTGGATGACTCGCGGCGCCGCGGCCCACCGGGACAATGCCCGCTGTGCCCAATGGTCAGTCCGGCCCTGCAAATCAACCCCAATGATTCTACCAAGTGCATCTGTGTTTAAAGCATTTAGGGGGTTTATTTACCAAGGGCAAATAGGCTATTCACTTTGCAAAATAATTTTCCCTAGAGCTTAGTAAATGTGGTGAAAAATCCCTTTGCAAAGAATCACATGGAAAGGATAAAATAATATTTTTTCTTGCATGTGATTGGATGGAAGTCAGCAGAGCTTCTTCTCTTTCACTAAGCTAAGGGAAAAACCTACAGTATATGCCTTGAGCCTGTATTAACACTTGCTGAGTGTCTTGTTTTTACAGGCTTTTTTGTAGCATTTGTACAGTAATTGTTTTGCATTTTTACAAATTACAAATTTTTTTGGGTTTTTTTTTTTTTAGAATCTTTAAATGTATTCTTAAACAACTGAAAGCTAGTTACTAAGAGAAAAAAAAACGGCATGATACAAGCCGTTTCATTAATTTTTCAATACATTTTTTATTTAGGCTTTCCCATTGAAGTCTGTTGGAACCAAAACTTCTTGAAGCTTGTGTTCTTTTTCAAACTACAAACTTCAAGCCACACTATGCTCAGATGTGAATAGGCACAACTGAAAATCAAGGGATTTTGGATGTTAAATGTTTTGGAGCTCAGGTGTGAATGGGGCTTCAGTAAATCAACTTCATTGTGCAAACTAACATAGCATATATTGTAAGTACAGAGGCTTTAGAAAGTAGTCAGTAAACAACCATGTTAAGAATTTCTGTGCTTGTCTTCACATTTTAGAACCATGCTGATAACCTACTCGCCTAGTATAAAGATTTTCTTAGTTTTCACTTTGAGTTATGAAGAAATAGTGACATCTAGTGTCCTGATTAAGGCACAACACCTCAAGTATGGTAAAAAGCGTATTAGCTGAAAGGTCCAACAGTGGAACACTATAAAATATTTCACTGTACAATACTTTATGCACACACCAACATTGAACATGCTTCACTTCATCTGCAAATGGCACGATATAAGTAACAGCACAGTATTGCCTCTTATTGGTGCACACACATGTATTCATGAATCAGGAGAGAAGTTGAGTTCATTTTTTTCCCATATAAGTTTGTAGTTTTTCTTTAGTAAATCAGGCCAAAGGGCTTATATAATAAGATGAAGCAAAGAGTCTGATCTAGCCCATGACAAGTAATCATAGGTCAACTTTCATTTACTTACACAAAGCTGGAGAAACAGGGGCGTAACTACAGGGGTTGCAGGGGTTGCGATTGCTACCGGGCCCCATGCTCTAGGGGGCCCAGTAGCAAACCAGTGGGTGAACTTCCAGGATTGCAAAAGTCACACTTGCGACCGGGCCCTGGCATTGCACCACTGTGGGGAGGCCTCAAGATTGCAGGAAGGGAGCCCACTGCAGAACTTGTGAAAGGATCCTGCTGCGGGACCGTAATAAAAGGCCATGCAACGAGAGTAAAGAGCCCCAGGATTAGTGGGAAGAGCCCTGGGCTTGAAGGGAAGGGCCCCGGCCAGGGATCTTGGGGGGCCCCTTATGTTTTCTTGCATCGGGGCCCTGAAGGCTCTAGTTACGCCTCTGTGGAGAAATATTAATTAATTGTCATATGTTACTGAACACTGTCGCTCATGCTAAAGCTGTAACCCATTAAAATGTTTATAGTCACAAAAAAATGCAGCGCTCCCCTTCAATAAAGTAAATTCAAATTAAAGTGCATAAATAAATATCTGAAAATAGTGTAAAAATCATCTATGTATAATAAATTTACATGAGTTCATCTTTTCTTTTCAATATATATATATATATATATATATATATATATATATATATATATATATATATATATATATATATATATATATATATATATATATATACAGTCCATCAATATATAATTCAATGTCCGTGAAAAAAGGACCTCAGGAAGGATGCTTTGGACAAGATTCTGCTGGGAATCCTTGGGTCCTGCCATTCATGTGAATATTACTTTGATATGTGCCTCCTACCTAAACATTCTTGCTGACCAAATACACTCCTTCATGGAAAGGCTATTTCCTGATGGCAGTGATTTCAGTATGATAATGCACCTTGCCAGATTTATTCTAGATGGGTTTGAGGAACACAAGGAATTTGAGGTATTGACTTTGCTTCCAAATTCTCCAGCTCTCATTCCATTGAGCATCTGTGGGATGTGCTAGAAAACAAACTTGATCCATGGAGGCCTCACCTTGCAACTTACAGGACTTAGAAGATCAATTACTGATGGCTTGCTGCCATATACCAAAGCATACCTTCAGGGGCCTAGTGGCATCCATGCTGTTATGTAAGCAAAAGGGGGATCTACTTATTATTAGGTGGGTCATCATAACGGTATGGCTGATTTGTGCATATAGAGCATTTCACAAAAGTGAGTACACCCCTCACATTTTTGTAAATATTTTATTATATCTTTTCATGTGACAACACTGAAGAAATTACACTTTGCTACAATGTAAAGTAGTGAGTGTACAGCTTGTATAACAGTGTAAATTTGCTGTCCCCTCAAAATAACTCAACACACAGCCATTAATGTCTAAACCACAGCAATATAAGAATTGTGCACCTTAGAAGATGAGATAGAATGAACTGACATAATATCATAAACCTCTAATAACATTGCACTGTGAAAATGTAACACTTTATGGTTTGAATTACGTTTCCACTAGTCCGACTCTAAAGTCGTGCGATTTAGAGTATGACTTTGAGTGCAGCTTTGATCCACCTTTACACTCTCTGGATCAAATTTGCATCAAAGTAGTGCAGGCACTTTTTCAAAGTCACTGATTTTCAAAGTGGCATAGATGGGGATGGTTGCCGTTGAAATCAATAGGCTGTGACTTGTCATGCGACTTTATGTGTCCAAAGTTGCATGACAAGTCGCACTAGTGGAAATGAAGACTTACTCTAGCGCCTTCTAAAATCTATTAACATTATTTTGATTTCTTTGAAGTGATACATAATATCGTAATATCGGAGATTTGTGAAATAGTAGCACCATCTTTATTTGTTCTGATAGATCTCTTCGCTTTGTCCTTAACAGATAGCATAGCGTTTATTTAACCCACATAGAACACTGTTATGTTTAACACTTATTTGAATGATATGAAACATATAGCCATTTCACTCCTAGTAGCAACAATGCATTTGAAACCACCAAAAAATGTTTTCTGCATATAGCAAATCTTACAGAATATGCATATAACTGTAATCAGGTAAAGCAGCATACTGGTTTAGGCCCCATATACAATATAACACAGCAGAAATGACAGTGTTGCTTCTTTTAGAAATATAATTGTTTATTTGTTTTAAGTGCAAACTATTCTTTTCTTTTTAAACGGTTTTTATTGAAGGCAAAAGAAACATGGTACAGCAATATGCAGTGAAAGTGCAAACTATTCAATCACATAAATGTACCAACACATATTATTAAATATACATTTGGACTGACCTTATAAATCAGTACACCATATACCTTATTATTAGCATTTAATTTTTTATTTTTTTTTAATATATGATTTAAATAAAATGAAAGATTTCCAATAAAAAGAAATGGTGTATGTGTAATACATTTGTGTAGCACCTGAAAAAATTAGAGCATTTCTTCAATTTATTTTAAACAATGGTACATGTTAACATAGAGTAAAATATAAAAATGCTACGATGTAAACTGAATTTGTGTCTTGAGACTTTCATCCAAATTTGCTCCACTGCACTCTGCTTCCTAAAGATCTAGTGACTTCTGTGGTACTCCTATAGTTAAGAGATTACTATAAATAAAGACTTGAGCGCTGGAGTCTAGGCATTGAGATATTGAAATTGCCACTACTGTGCACATAACAGACAAAACTTAATTTAGTAGAGTTGTGCAAATAACAATGAAATACTGTGACCATAACAAGTAAAACTAGTTTCTACCCGCTGCTATGGATTAGTGCATATTGTGCATTTAACATGAAACCTACTAAAAAACAAACATGCCCAATAAATCAAAAAATCTATACTGCAGTGTTTTATGTGTTTTATGTGTTTGATTTTATATCAACCATGTGGTTATGATGGTAGTGTACTTTATGATATAATTCAATAACATAATGTTACACTGGATTTTATTCTATGCAAAAGAATTAGCACCAACACATTTTTATACTTAACAAATTTGTTTAAGATAGAAGATCAAACGTGTCACACCAAAATAATTATTGATAATAAAAAAGTGTAAAATTTGAATAAACCTTTGGTAGGTTTTGATCATTTTCAGCGTGATTCTTCTAGAAAATGTCCTCCTCTATGAATTCAGTTGCTTGCTCGTGAAGTTTAAGGAGTTTTAGTGAATCCTGAAATTGAAAACTATGTTGAAGCATGCATTGTCTATTAAAAATGTTTCTTATACAAGCTATACTGGCTGCAATTCACTAAAGAAAAGGCATTGGATACTTTAATTAGTATGTATCTACTATTTTGTAGCATTTTGCCTGTAAAGTCAATTTGCAAAAAATATTTCAAAGATTTTCTTTACCTTAAAGCGGAGTTCCACCCTGGATTTTTTTTTTTTTTTTAATACCCCCGGGACAGTCAGGGCTAGTACATTCCACAATGGCTAGCCTCTGATCTGTCCCGGGTTGCACTTACCTGTTAGGACAAATACTTACCTTGAAAACGTCTTGTCCAGCACTGCCATCTCAGATGTGGGCAGCTTGAAGCCAGCGAGATCCCCTTCGGCGTCTTCTTACGCCTTCTTTTGTCCCACGATGCTCTGTGCCGGCCCCGACGTCACTTCCGGGTCGCGCGCGTCATCCCTCTACAGCTTCTGGGCATGCCCAGAAGCTGTTTAGAAGGGGATGACGCGCGCGACCCGGAACTGACGTCGGGGCCGGTGCAGGCGCAATGATTCCTGGGAGCTATGACGTTCAGCTCCCAGGAATCATTGCAGAGCCAGGAAGTGACGACGGGCCACGGCCGAGTAAGGAGGAAGAAGGAAGTAAGGTAAGTATTTTTTCTTCGCTACGAGGTAAGTAAAAAAAAAAAAATATGCGATTATCCATTACTTTTTCAGGTGACCCGGAGCGAGAAGATGGAGGTAAGTATTAAATTAGGGTGGAACTCCACTTTAAGATATTATATAATGGCTTTCTATATATTTGTTTTTTAATCATTGTGGTCAAGACTTTAAAAAAAAAAAAAAGATTTAAAAAATATATATTTTTTAATCTATGTTTGCTATTTTGTAGCAAATTACTTTGTAGCAATTGTTTTTTGTGTGACCTGACATTGAGCCTACATTGATCTGTGACAATCAACACAGCTTAACTGAACAGGTATAAACAAACTCTTACAAGAATGAGGTCCCAATAAAGAGCAGCATAGACATGCGTCTTTCTTAGCAATACAATTTGTACTATCCCAATGTGCCTTTACTTGATGACTATTTCTCCTTATTGTAAATTTTGGAAAAATGTATAAAAACATTTGTAAAACAGAGCAGCATAGACTATGAGTACCACAGGGGAAGACCCTGCTCCACCCTGACAATTTGCCTTATTACCCGAAACACCTAGTGCTTTTGGGGTCCCTGTGCACAAAGGCCACACAGGTAGTAAATACTGTATACCCCTTTAAAATAACAGTGCTGAAAAGGCACTTTGGAACTGGAACTCTAAAGTTTCATAATAAGCAATCAATGGCACTGAGGTGAGTCTAAGCAATACATTTCAATCACAATTTTTGGAATTCTGGAAGTGTAGATTTAGGAACACTTTTGTTTTATGGAGCTAACTCTTAGCAATAGGAACTCTTACCTTAATTGCTTTTACTCTGCTTATCCATGCCATTGCATCCCTGTCATCAGGATCCAAAGAATTCTTTAAAATTCCATTATAGGCTTGTCTCAGATGTTTCAGTTCAATTATAACAGCTGTAATCTATTAAGAGTTAAAGTATATCTATAGTCAAAATGTAAAATCATATTATTCATTTCCACATTGTATTTCAAATATTTCTAGCATACTCCTATTTAACTAAACAATCCTGAAGTAAACTTTCTTTGTAAAGAAATCCTAGTCATTAACTTCCTTGAATTCTTTGACACTTTGTTTTTTTTAATAAGCCCTGTGAGTAGTCTGTGTCACACATTTCACAGAGCCTGCCTTCTGGACTACAGAGGTGCTGAGAGGAGGAGCTTCAGAAGTCAATACAACAGGGGTCGGCAAGCCATCGATCGCGCTCAACCAATTGACTGCAGGGAGCCCACAGGTGGATCGTGGCCACCACTCAGCCTCACCCAAGCCTCCGCTGCTCTCATGTTAACTGTAGAGTGGACAGCGGGAGGCAGCATAGTGCTGGATGGAGGGCAGGGCGGGAGCTGCCCTAGTGATCAGTTGCTAGGCGGTCCTAGCAACCAATCCCCAGCTTGTTATTATGAACTCTGGCAGCTCCTGCTCCCGTCATCCGATCAAGCACTATGCCGTTACTTGATCTCTGCACACACTGGCAGGTAGGGAGTGCTAGCTACACAGCCCTGTGTGCATTTGGTGGGGGTAGGATGATGTGAAGGAGACAGAGGGGACACTACTGATGGGGGGACAGAGGACACTACAATAGTGGGAGGGGTTTGTTTAGAAAGGGACAGAGGACACTGCTTTGGGGGGATACAGAGGACACTGTTTTCAGGCGCATAGGGGGCAAAGGACACATTGTGGGGGGCAGAGGACACTGCTATGGGGTGGTAGAGGATACTACGGGGGGTGATGTGAAGGGGTCAGGGTTCACTGTTTTGGGGGTACAGGACACTACTGGGGGGGAAGGGGGCAGAGGACACTACAGTGGGGGGTAATGTGAAAGGGACAGAGGACACTGTGTTGGGGGGTACAGAGCACTACTATGGAGGGCAGAGGACACTGCTATGGAGGGCTAAGGACACTACAGTGAGAAGGTTATGTGAAGGGGACAGAGGACACTGCTATGGGGGTGGTAGAGGACACTACGGGGGGTTGATGTGAAGGGGTCAGTGGACACTGTTTTGGGGGTGCAGGACACTACTGTGGGGAGAGGGGGCAGAGGACACTACAGTGGGGGGTAATGTGAAGGGGCACAGGACACTGTGTTGGGGGGGGGGTACAGAGCACAACTATGGAGGGCAGAGGACACTGCTACGGGGGGCAGAGGACACTACAGTGGGAAGGTGATTTTAAGGGGACAAAGGACACTGCTATGGGGGGGGCCGAGGACACTACTGTGAAGGGTGATGTGAAGGGGCCAGAGGACATTGCTTTGAAGGGGGGTACAGGACACTACTGTGGGGGTGGGGACAGATAACACCGCTGTGGGGGGGCAGTAGACAATACAGTGGGGGGGTTAAGTGAAGGGGCACAGTAAACTACTGTGGGGAGAGGGGGCAGAGGACACCACACTGGGGGGGGGGGGGTAATGTGAAGGGGAAGAGGACACTGCGTTGGGAAGGGTACAGAGCACTACTATGGAGGGCAGAGGACACTGCTATGGGGGACAAAGGACACTACAGTGGGAAGGTGATGTGAAGGGAACAGAAGACACTGCTATGGGGGGGGGGGCAGAGGACACTACTGTAGGGGGTGATGTGAAGGGGGACAGAGGACACTACTGTGGGGATGATGTGAAGTGATGTAAAAGGGGGCAGAGAACACTACTGTGACACACTATGTGTTCTTTATGCCATCCGTTATTGACAGCTTGATAGAAAAAAATAAAAGTGTATGCTGTGACCATAAAACTTCTTTAGGGATATTTTAGATACTATAAAATATGTACGGTATACCATAAAATAGGTACAGCCCCAGTTTTAAACCTTCCCTAGAGTGATACATTGTTCTGACACCCTTTTCTTTAAAGACTGTTTGTGGAATGTCAGAACAGCCAAGTCTGTGAATTCTGATCACTAGGGGAGGAAATGCTTGGACTGTGGTTTGGAAGAAAAGATTGACAGACTGACACATGAACTGACAAAATGGACTTACAACTTTGAGCAGACTCAAACATCACAACCTATTGTTGCCTGAAATATAAAGTGAATACAGAATATAGTGCAGAGACAATCTGTGAGTCACTGCTGCAAAATTGGAAATACTAATAGGAAAAAAACATTTTGCTATGTCAAAGGTCAGTTATGAGCCACTGTAAAAAAAACTGTATGAATAACAGAAATGCTCAATTGATTTTCTGTTCAAGGTAACAAGAAACAACCCTTCTATGATTAATTGGGTAAATACTATATGAATAGGAATATCTTTAGATGAGTCAAGTAAACATTGAAACCCCTGGTGAAACATGCCAAGGAACAAAGGAACATATAGGTCTTTGCAATCCTGCAGAACAAGCTGGCAAATGTACATTATCAATATGAGACAAAATTATAGCATTGCATTGCACTGCAGAATTTTAACAAAACAAGGACCCCAAAAATTAGAAAAAAACAGGTCTAGGGGTATGTCCTACCCATGATAGCATAAGGAGCATCTCTTCAAAGCTCCCAGGCACCATATATATTTACACAACAGACTGTTTGCCGCTACTTTGTCCTAACAGTTCAACAATGGCATGCCTAAGACTAAAAAGGATAGGAGCAATCATACACCATATTTGTGACAGCCCTACTTAAGTATTTTACTGCTATGCCAGTAGACTCACCAGCCAAAGCAGGCACCAACATGCCCCCTCATGCCTTCAGCTCATAGGCTAGCAGATACCCATCACCTGCTTTTGCTCTTAGCCCAGGTCTCCTAGCAAAGACCCACAGATAAAGCTGGACTGATACTCACTTTTCTGTGGACCCCTTCTTACCAGACACATCCACATGGCCAACGGACACTCTAGACCAGTGGTCCTCAACTCCGGTCCTCAGGGCCCACTAACAGGCCAGATTTTACCTTGGGGAGATGCAGACTAGAATACTGCAATCACTGAGCAGCAAATGAGATCACCTGTGATGTAATTTAGTTATCTTGCAAACCTGGCCTGTTAGTGGGCCCCGAGGACCGGAGTTGAGGACCACTGCTCTAGACAACCTGTGCTTTCTCTATAATTTCAACATATATTTCAACATAGGTGGATTTCAAGTCACTGGTCACCATAGTGCAGAATACACTATAAAAAGCCATATGCTCGCTCCAACCGGCCATCGTTGACCTAACCACTCAAGTCTAGGAGATACCATAGGAGATATTGCAGTCCAAACAAAATGGTGGACCACATAGGTCACTTGGAAAAGTGCAACATATTAATTGTTGCCCTGACACAGAATCAGCAGCTGATCTTGAGGACAGCAGCCAAGGAAACTAACTAAGGATCAAGGACTTTCTGAAACCTACTTCAACCTTACAGCTTAGGGTGAGAATCCAGAATATCCTCAGCTGTCTACTAGAAAGCACCAATCTCACAGGTATTAAGCTAGACAGGGTCCATAGGCCTCTTGGCCAATAGGCTAATGACAACAGCTCCTGTGATGTACAATGCTGGATCAATTTTTTCACAGTACACAAGGCAACCCTTCAAATGTCCTGGTAGCCGAGTCAATCAACCTAGATGGTGCACAGCTTTCAAGGAACTTCCTTAGACGCCATGCTCTTATGACATGCTAAATATTATGCTACCCCAGTTGAAAAACTAGCTGTGTCACATGCTTGCCCAGGACACTCTGCACCAGTATTTAGTGCAAGCAGCAACGCCATTGGAACAGCTGATCTGCATTCGCTCATGATCTGCTCCACCAGAAAACATTCAACACAATAAGCAATAAAGGCCCCCTTGGGTTCAGTTTATTCTCTTTAGCATCTTGGACCTTGCAATCCTCACAGTGGGTTTCCCTTGACTTTTCCTGTTGGATCCAGTGGAGTACTCATGATGGAGGGTGAGAATGTATTTCATTATCTTTTGTATTGCACAATACCCCCACCCCCTGCCTTCATGGGAATTTTATTTTCCTGCCTTACATCTCCTTAAACCTGCAACAGTCTGATTGGCCCCTCCTGTGGCCTCCGTGTTCACATCCTAATATTATACAGTGATTTCTGACTGCACATTTAGGCTTTTCCCTGTTTCTCTGTTTGTTTAGGGACATGCCCCATTCTTTGAGGTGATTCACATGAACTGGGTTCTCTCAGAGATCCTAGTTTTGGGGTCCTTAAAGCCTGAACCACACACCTACTTTCAGCAGGGTGAAGGAGATGTGGTATCTGGATGGCACTATCTAAAAACTAAAATAAGTCCTAAGGTGGTGGCAGAATTCCTGCTGGTCCAAGATATGTACACCCAACCCTGATTTTGTTATAATATGCTATTTCACAGGCTCACCTGCCATGCAGGACAACTTGTTACCGTCCACCTCTGAGGGACTGGCCTGACCCTTTACCACTGTCCTATCCATTCTCCTTCCCTTCCTCCCTTTTAATTTTTTTTCTCTTTCTCCTTTCTTCCCCCTATTCCTCCCACTATCTTTCCACCCTAAGATCTTCAACTTACCCTCTCTCTTTTGCCTACTTCATCCTAAAAACACCCCCCATCTCACATATTCTGTACAGCACCTACATAGACTGCATTTAAAAATGTCTTCTTTATTCATTATATCCTTGAATATACAGGGCCTGAAGAATGCAGACCTACACAGACAAAACAATTCCTTTCAAGAAACTCGTTTTCATACATGAAAAATCTCTGTTATGAAATACAGATCCTTTACTATGGTCTTTCGTAATGGCTAACTGGTTTGAAAGTCTTCAGGTGTGAGCATCCTTATTTCCAGCTATAACCCCTGTTCTTTGGTAGACAGCCTCAAGGATGAAGAGGATTGGATTATTTCTGTTGAAGGCACTATCAGCACTCATACGGTTTTATTAGCCAGTGTGTACTTGCCAAACAAAAACCAAATCCAGTCCTGGACCCTCAGATTCCTGGCAGATTTTAAAAAGTACTGGTTGTGAGGGGTGACATTCATCTTGTATTGGACCCTGCTCCAAACATTATGTGCAGCTGCTGACTTTTAATTTTTGGAGCGGGAAGCCAGAACATCTCTTTAAATTACTTAAAAAGGGCCTGCATATACACAAACTCATAGATGTAGCTATGGTCACATGCATGAATATTGGTAACAATACATTCTCTGATTATGCGCCTGTCCCTATTTTCTATGGATGTTGAGTATAATCCTCAAAAAATGTCTTTACAACAGTAAATCACAAACCTTTTAAGGTGCAGTAGTGCCCAAATAAAGCCAATGTGTACAAGCTTAAAAAAATAAAGCAAGCAATTGAGATTTATAATTATAGTGCTCGTAAGTGAACCTAAATGACAAAGGTAGATAGTGTACAAGTATTGGTGTGTTACACCTTTTATTAATCAAGTGACTAAAGTACTTGTAAAAGTGCAAAGGTGCTTCCACTTGGACTTCCTGAGGACGCATTCACTGCGAAATGCATTGTGGTCAAAGCCTTACGCGGATATTGTAAGCCAACTACGTCATTTCCTGTGCAGCCAGTGGAACGCACGCCGACCGCTGCCACACTACAAGGTTACTATTCGGGGATTGTCATATACCCAAATAGCAACGGGCGATCTATCTTGCGCCAGGGGGGGACATTACAATGTAAGCACCCATCTTCTTTTTGTACATTGATTTAAATAAAAATAGCAGTATCACACTATTTGGGCTTCCTGTTTCTACTCCGCATGTATATGAGAGTAATATCCAGGGGACCCCAAGTGAAGTGTATAAGGTGAAAAAGTGGATTTCTGGCGGCATCCTATTGTGCATATAAGATATCCAGGGGTTATTCATCAGAAAGAGTGAGGAGGAGAAGCGTGACCCAAAGGATTGGGGTTAATATACACAAGCGCTGTGGGGTCTTTGAGACCTGCCTCTATCTGGTGAGCATATAATAATATCACTAGCTCACAAGATCAGAAGGGGGAACACCTGAATTGGATTTGCCTTTGGATGCACTGCACGGATTTTGTTTTGTCCTATGATATCTCACTGGAGAGCAAGAACACGGACTTGATCATTCACATATATTTGTTAAATATTAGCACCATTGCACTTTATATATTCACTTATTGATTGTAAGGTACAATCACATGACTGATATACCTCACTATTGATATAGATTTACTTATTGGCACCTTTGCACTTTTACAAGTACTTTAGTAACTTGATTGATAAACGGTGTAACACACCAATACTTGTACACTATTTACCTTTGTCATTTAGGTTCACTTACGAGCACTATAATTATATATCTCAGTTGAGTGCTTTATTTTTTTAAGCTTGTACACATTGGCTTTATTTGAGCACTACTGCACCTTAAAAGGTTTGTAATTTACTGTTGTAAAGAAATTTTTGGAGGATTGTACTCAACATCCATAGACAATAGGACCAGCGCTTACTTTATATTTTCCAAAACCAATTTTTTGTGTTCATACACAACAAAAAAGCAGCAGCAGGTCATTGGTATATTGCATTATATCTTACAACACTTGGCGCCTTCACTTATACCACCTACATGCTCCTATTCCTGTTGATGCTACACTAGAAGACACCCCCTAAGACCTTGGCTTTGGGAAACTCCATTCATTTCACCTACAAAAAAACATTGAGGTTGCAGTGGACAAAACGAAGGAGCTGAAATCGTATTTTGAAACCAACAATACCTCATATACACCCCCTTTTCTATACTGGAAAGCATATTAAGCATACACTCAGGAAGTCCTGATTAAACATGGGTCCAGACTTAAAGTGGTATGAAACCTAAAACCAAAATGTAATATATTTCAGCTTACTAATCCTTAAATGTGGTGGCTACAATAATTTTGTTTTTTAAGACCTTTTTTCCCTCTGTTTTCACCTAGTAATCAAGCCAGTAACACACTTTCCTGTTTTAGAGTTCCTATACTCTGGATGGAGGAACAGCAGAGGCACCTTTGGACAGCAGCAATGTTAATCTGGGAGAAGCCGGGTGTAAGATGTACTAGTAGATTTAAATGCAGTGATAAATTTAAGCCAAACTCCATCTAACACTTTATAAGCACTTACAGACAGGGCCGCTGATGGGGGGGGGGGGTCCTCCAGTAGGGGGCCCGGGCACAAAGGGGGGCTCGGACAGCAGGAGGATTGGTGGAGTGGAGAAGGAGAAATGCTCTCTGTGTGTCTCACTCAGCAACTAAAAGCCGGTTTCTCCCCCTCTCCCTCCCATCAGCTTTCAGTTGCTTGGTGAGAGACACACATGACCGGATTTAGGGGGTGTTGGGGTGGGTTGTGCGTACCAAGATTTCAGTTCTGCCGCCGCTGAGCTTCTTCCCCTGCCCCCACTCCCACCCCCACTCACAGCTAGGACAAGAGAGAAGAGGCAGAGAGGAATAAGCCAGGAGGAGGTGCGCTGTGTCTCCTTTCAGAAGAATGTTGCTCTATATAGCACATGAAACCAAATCGCTCTTACTGTAGATTGCACTGTACACACACCACCCCCTATCTACATTTCCTGCTGCCAGGAGGTGAGTAGCCCTTGGAGGAGATAGGGGGCAGTGTGTGTGAGTACAGTGTGATCTACATTAAGAGCGATCCGGTCTCATGTGCTGTATGTTCTGATAGGAGGGAGAGCACAACACAGTGCATCCCCTACTGGCTTTAAGTGGCGTTTCCCTGTAAGTTGGGGAAGGGAGATCGGTGGCTATCTGTGTTGGGAAATGTAATGGGGATTTGGGGAGGGGGGATATGTGCTAGAAGAGAGAAGTGTTTAAAATGGTCGAACATTTCAAACACTTGTGCCAACAGGAGACTTTTTGGATTTATACATTGGTACCCTTGTCCCAGGAGGGTTAAACAAAGACATTGAGGTGCATATCCTTCTTTAGACCCCAAACATAGTGTCTTTCTATTTGTGAAAGATCTCTTGTTATGGGTGTCATTTTGAAACTGTTGCTTTTTTTTCTTTCTAGTGGACCCTTATAGTCCTCTTCTCCCCCCTCTTTTTTTCTATACCAGTAGCATTGCACCCGTAAGAGCTGCTAGATATTCACTCTACGAGTCCCCCTGGTTACCAGCACACGGCCATAAGCAAATGCAATTTCTTACTTCCTCTTGGCTCACACTTCAATAATCAGTCCAGGGGTATTTGGTTGTTTTGTTATTTATTTTATAATGGGGATAGGGAAAGGAAATAGTGGGATACTCCATTTAACTATCCACAGCATTTTGAGGACTTCTATCTTCTCTACTTTGCTTTTGAATGTGGGACAGCCAGGCTGTCGATCCATACTGCCACTTTGGATGAATAGGAATTAAGTCTCTTGGTTCCTTCAAGACGACTTGGTGGACAAACTCTTTTCTTCAAGACACTCTCCCTAGTATCCTCTCTCTCTGCTGACACCCGTCCACTGACTATCCTATGAGCAGGGGTGGCCCCCCTCAGGTCAGGCCCCTTGACACAAGTCCCTGTACTCATGATACTGCAGCCACAGGGTCTCCAGTGTCTCCCCTCTCATTCAGCTTTCCTGGAACTTTGAGTTCAGCTCCCCTCAACCGCTCCTCTGGCCTTAAGGATGACCTCCATCATCCGCATGGCACCTCTACAGAGGAGGAGGCAGCCGCCCCCTCCCTCCTTCCCTTTTCTCTCCTTCATGGTAAAGATGTGTTTTATTAGTGTTGGAAAAATAAATACCTTTTGTTATTTAGGGCTGTTGCACTATGAATTCTTTCTGTTTACAAGTAATTTAATACTACTTTAGTTAATATCAATACATGTAATAAATGTTTGATCTTACGTAACTCTGCCTGTGGTAAAAAGTAAAGAGTTTTTTTTAAAAAAGGTGTGATTTAAAGTTCAGTCAGTTTTGGGTAAAGTAAAATATGGGGTGGAGTTGGGTAATTATAAATCTTTAAAACTCTCTAGCAGCATACCACCACTCCAATTGAATTGGTAAAATACCTCATTTAATTAGCAGCATAACACAGAAGTCAATCTGATCAAATGCTCTATAGAATGAAAAAATTGGGGTGTTTCGCAGAAAGTGTGCATTAGCAGTCTGCAGCATATGTTCTCCCATATTCAGAAGGATAAAACCCCCACATTGAACAATACTACTTGCCAGAGAATTCCAGCCTTGTAACCTTCTGGTACTCTGTCTCCATCAGGGTAACATTATTTGTCATCTGTTATCATTCCAATATCTACATGCTGGTTTTACATGGATGTTTGTAAGTTTGTTTGATCCTTTTTAAATAAATTTTTCATCATAAGCGGTATTACACTATGTATGTGTTATCTGGCTTACTTCCAAATATGGATACATTACTACTGGGAGATAAAGTCAATCCTATCCAGGAGTATATCGCCACTTTCTGAGACAACCACCCCTTGGGTGCTATGGATAACATCAAGCTTGGCTGACCTATTTGCTATATGGTACTTGGGTCCATAACTTCTATTGAGCGCATTCATTTATTCATTCACGTTGGTGTTGGGTTCTTCCCTAGTCATCACCTTGGAAGTTTGACAGCATAATTGCATGTTTCCATTCTTCAGAATTTGGGACTCACTCTTGTATACAGACTTTCACCTTTTTATACTATTTTCTAATGCACTATTATTGGATTGCATTTGTCATTTAAGCACTGCACTTTTATGTTTATGCTTTATATAGACAAATTTATGTCAGTTGTTGTGCTAGCAGCTGTTTATGTTTGCTAGCACATTAGGATTTTATTACACATTTTGATACTCTGTAATAGGCTGCACAAATGGGACTGTATTAGAAGGTAGAGGTCATGAGCAATTGTCCAGTTTGTTCCCTCTCAATGCCAGCCTTTCAAGAAGTAGCAACCCTTGAAACCAAGGAATAATATTCCACTTGAGGCTAACATTTCTGCTTGTGTACCTTTACTTATCCAAAATCATTTAGTGGCAAAAGGAGTGATACCTCTATGAAGATTCATTCTCTCACACAATAGATTTCACATTTTAACAGTATCTATATTTACAGCATATGGGGACAAGTGTGGGTAGCAGATTTCCACCACAATATGCTAATTTGTTTATGATAAAACTGGAAGAACATTTGCTTTTTGTGTGCCCAAAAGCTTTGGTAGTAATAATCAAATTCCACAGAAACATCATTAACCACTTAAGCCCCGGAAGATTTTTCCCCTTCCTGACCAGGGGTTTTTTTGCGATTTTTTATTGCATGACTTTAACGGACAATTGCGCGGTCATGCGATGCTGTACCTAAACGAATTTGACGTCCTTTTTTTCCCACAAACAGAGCTTTCTTTTGGTGGTATTTAATCACCTGTGCGATTTTTACTTTTTGCGCTATAAACAAAAAAAAAGCATAAATTTTGCAAACATAACAATATTTTTCAAATTTTTTATATGAAATTCCCCCCCAAAAAATTGTAAAAATCAAAATTTTTTTAACATTTTTGGCCAATTTGTTTTCTGCTACATATGTTTGGTAAAAAAAATCACAAAAAGCGTATTTTGATTGGTTTGCACAAAAGTTATTGCGTTTACTAACTAAGGGAAAGATTTCTGTCATTTTTGGTGTTTTTTTTTTAACGCGTAATGGCGGCGATCTGCGATTTTTTTGCGGTACTGCGACATTGCGGCGGACAGATCGGACCCTTGACTGACATTTTTGACACTTTTGGTGTTACCAGTGACATTACTGCAGTAATCAGTGCTATACATATGCACTGTTACTGCAAAATGACACTGGTAGTGAAGGGGTTAACTTTATTGGGGAAGGAGGGGTTCAGTGTGTCCCTAGGGGCGTTATTTTTATTGTGATTGGCTGTGGCTACTAGTGTAGGAACAGTGATCAACGGTCCTACATAGTAGAACCGTATGATCACCATTCCTACACAGGGAAGAATGACAGGTGGCTTGTTTACATCAGCCGCCTGCCTTTCTGCCTCTGCACCGACGATCGGCGAGTGACCGGCGGACATCGGGTCCGCCGGTCACACGCACGGACTTGCTAGGGAACGAGCCGGGGCGGGAGCGCACCTCCGCGGGCGCGCGCTTGCCCGCTATTGACTCCCAAGCAAGTGACAGGATAGTGACGTATATATAAGTCACTTTTCCTGGCCGGGGCTGACTGCCGATGTATATAGTCGTGCGGCGGTCGGCAACTGGTTAAATTGCACCACAACATTAGACAAAAAAAGAGCCACATCATATCATACATTTACTTTCTGGGCACAACTATCAAATCTTTCCACATACCAAAAACCAGTGGACAATCCTTCCTATCTTAAAGTGCCTCCCTTTAAGATAGGAAGGATTGTCCACTGGTTTTTGGTATGTGGAAAGATTTGATAGTTGTGACGGAGCATCCCTAAGCATTTCTTACAACACCACAGTAAGTCCATGGTTGGTCTAAAAGTCTGGATTATTGAATCCAATTCCAATACATTCCCTGTGGCCGAACAATTCAAATACTTGTGCCAATAGGAGACGTTTTGGAGTTATTCATTTGGTACCCTTGCCCTAGGAGGGTTAAACGAAGACATTGAGGGGCATATCCTTTTTTAGACCCCAAACATAGTGTTTTCCTATTTGTGAATGATTTCTTGTTATGGGTGTCATTTTGAATAGTTTGTTTATTTTTTTTCTTTCTAGTGGACCCTTATGGTCCTCTTCTCCCCCCTTTTTTTTCTTTATCAAAGAGGTTTGATTTGAACACAATATTTCAACCATAGTAAGTACACTATATTCTTGTTCCCCCCAAACCCCTTCTTCCTGCAACAGCAGATTAGAGAATTGTCTCCATGATCTGATTTTTTTTTATCAATTATATAGCCTCTCTCTGTTTTTTAACTTTATATTTTCCAGTTTAATCCTCATTTTTTATGTACATTATTGCTCGCAAGGGTGTGCTGGCTCTGGTTGTCCCACAGTCAGCTCCCTTTTTATAAAACAGACATTACAGCTTAGGCCAGTAGAAGGCCTGAAGCTCTGAGTGCATAGCCTGCCCTTTCAGTACAGTGTTCCCGGCCATCTGCCCGCTTCCGGTGAAGTCTATTCTGTGCGTTCCACGCTGGTTCCGGACAACTTCCTGGTGGCCACAGAACGTGCTACGCACCTCTTTCCACCCCAGCAGCTTGTGGATGCAGTTTGAAAGATGCCAGGAGAGACCAGAGTGACACTATTTACCAGATGAGCTGTTCTTAACTTCTATCCTGTAAGTGTTATGTCATTTGCTATTAAACCACTTACACTAATACCACACTCAGGTGGCGCTTCCTGTTTTTCCCTTTCTTGCTTCATCCCACAGAGCAAGCTTTCTCTGAGGATAGCTGCCACCACTAGGTTTTATTAGAGATATACACTTTTTCATATGGACTTAGGACTTTATACTTTAGTTGCATTACCTATGAACTATTTTAAATGTGCCTTATTATTTACAGATGCACTGTCTTTGCGCCAGTAGCTACTGTATTTTTTTTTTTTTAACAGGGAACAACACTGTTCCTGCTATTGAGATTATCTACCCATAGCTCTTCTCCCCCATTACCCTAAGCACTTCTGTTCAGGGTAGAAACTGACCCACAAGATATATTGAGATTTCCACACTTGAAATGATCAGCCATCTTCATCCAGTCTCATTATACAATCATATTTGTTTAAACACTGCAGAGAGGGACTATCTCCTTAAATACCTGGAAAAAAAATTCTGAACAGATGATAGTGGCCTTACTATGACAGATCAAATCCATAGCACTATACGAATTCCCAGGGCAAAACACATAAGAAACAATTCTTAAAGACAGAAAACAGATTAACTGTAGTTGTTACATACAATAAACAGTTAAAGTAACTAAGAAAGAAATCCAGGAATCTACTGCCAATACTACATAAGGACAACAGAAGTAAAGAAATCCTTCCAGAACACAGCAATCAAACCTAAGCAGCCTCCTCATCAAAACTTTGCAAATGGAGATAAAATGGCACATTTCCTTGTGGGTATTAGAAGGGCAAGATATGTCGATGCACCTAACATACAGACAAAACCGCCAGTAGCAACCACTTCTGAAAGCCATACTTGGATTAGGTATACTTGCACATAAACCAATGTTGTATACTTGATAGAGCGTATAACATTTCCAGACATTATGCAGAACAATGCATAAGATAAATATGCACCATTTTACAGTTTGTATTAAATTTCAATGCACAAATCATAGCCTCTGGGACTTGAAAATAGCCATTTTAAAAATATACTTTTTTTTGCAAAGGGAGAGAAAGAAAAACATGAGTACAGTATATATTTTGTATCATCTACCTGATTAAGTCTCATGTGGTAATTTTCTCGCAAGTCCTTACGCTCATTTAGAAGTTCCTCCACTTGATCTCTGCTTTTATCACTTGAAAGCTTACCATCCTGTAATGCAATGAAGAAAAGGAAGTTAAAGAAAAAAAGCTAATAAGTCAATAGAACTGGTTTAGAAAAAACAGGAGGCTCCAGTACTCAATGATTGTTCCACCTGTGTCTAACTACCGGTATCTGTTGAAGAGGTCTTTGGCACTGAGCAACTTGTCACAGAGGGCTCCTTAGACCCTTCTGGTGAACAAACCCCTAAAACACTACTCTCTAACTCGAGGAGAGCAGAGCTAAGAGTTCTTACCAGTGTCCATCATCTTATGGGCTTTGCTGTTCACCTCCATAATTTTCCTAACAGCATATTTTGTCAACCTCCTAAGGCTGAATGCTTTGCCCTGGTTTCATGAAACAGTACATTTTTTAGTATCGGAGTTTACTGCCGGCAATCAGACATTGGGACTTCTGCAGACACAGTCACCATTTTACATACATGTTCCAAAGAACACCTTAAAAAGGCATTTATGTGTAAAACCAACATATATAGGAAGAGGATTAAAGAATGTATTCTCTACCATTTTGATACCTTGCCTACAACAACCCTACTCTAATGTCTACTTATGCACAACAATGATGTGTAGGGATTTCTAAATATTGACAATGGGAGGTAACAAGAGTTATTCATGGCAAAAAGCAACGCTAGTGATAAACCAGATAAAAAATGTTGTGACATAAATATGACATGACAGAAGGAGTAAGAATAAATATCGACTAGGCTCCTATATCTCACTCACTCAGCGCTATGGTTATAGATAATGTGTTATCACAAAATAAAATAATAATCTAAAATGAACATACAACAGTATATTTTGCATATGGGGTTGGTGCCTCAGGTCAAAATTGGGACTTTACGGGCTCAATATGTATGTTCATAAGAGATTTGTTGTTTTTTCATAAAAGAAAATGTATTATATGTATTTACCACATATAATATGTTTTTACAGTTATTTACAAAGTTCAATAAGGTATTTCAACAAAATCATATATTGGTGTATAGGTTATAGACCCATTAGTGATCGTGAGTTAGTAGGAAAGATAAGAAAGGGTGACAATGTGGTATAGTGACAATCACTGTCTCTCTATTGTTCCACGCTTTGAGTGTAGCGTCGGATCCATAGGGAGGGAGTTCAAAGTCCTACGCGTTTCGGCCATAAGACCTTTATCAAGGAAGGTATGTCACCACATCTGTAAGTATAGTAAGTAAATAATTAAGTATATATTATTTGAACCAATCGGAATGTTTGTTTTCCTTTGGTCATATAATAAAAGACGTACTTTTATTATATGACCAAAGGAAAACAAAGGAAAACAAACATTCCGATGGGGAGGGGTGCCACTAAGCCACCAGGGATGCCCACCCATGACCACCAGGGATGCCCACCATGGCCACCAGGGATGGCAAGCAGGGCTCAGAGAGCCCCCAATGCCCTTCCTATCAGTGTTGCCCACCAATGCCATCTATCAGTGCTGCCCACCAGTGCCGTTATTGCCATCTATCAGTGCCGCCCACCAGTGCCCATTACTGCCCACCAGTGCCGCCTATCAGTGCCCATCAGTGCCCCCCATCAGTGCCGATCAGTGCCCCCCATCAGTGCCGATCAGTGCCGATCAGTGCCGCCCAACAGTGCCACCTATCAGTGCCCATCAGTGCCCATCAGTGCCGCCAATCAGTGCCCATCAGTGCTGCCTATCAGTGCCCATCAGCGCTGCCTATCAGTGCCCATCAATGCTGCATATCAGTGCTATCTATCAGTGCCACATATCAGTGCCCATCAGTGCTGCATATCAGTGCTACCTATCAGTGCCCATCAGTGCTGCATATCAGTGCCACCCCATCAGTGCCACCCCATCAGTGTCTCCTCATCAGTGCCTGTCAGTGCGGCATCATCAGTGCTCATCAGTGCAGGAAAAAACATATCTATTTACAAAATTTTATAACCTAAACAAAAAAAACTTTTTTTTTTTTTCAAACTTTTCAGTCTTTTTTTATTTGTGCACCAAAAAAGAAAAAACCTGACGGTGATCAAATGCCACCAAAAGAAAGCTCTATTTGTGGGGAAAAAATGACACAAATTTGGTTTAGGTACAGTGTTGCATGACCGCGCAATTGTCATTCAAATTGCAACAGTGCTAAAAGCTGAAAATTGGTCTGGGAAGGAAGGGGGTTTAAGTGCCCAGTATTGAGGTAGTTAAAAGTATCAATAGTGCAATCTTGTAATCAGCAAAAGTGAACCAATCCTCAGTGTTCCATATGCAAGAATATGTGCACCTTCACCGCACCGTTGTGGTCCCCCTTGGTAGTACCCACGTACCTATAGGAAGTGTACACTGCGCCTAATGTAATGTACTGGCATGTCTCCCAAGAAACGATCCCTTTGGCAGCAGCAAACCACAGACCACTTTATCATGGACAGCAACGGTTCTCCTGCTGTCTCCCAATCAACATAGTGCCATGTAATCAAAAAAGGGGACTCATAGTGTAAACCGCATAACAAGCTTTATTACACTAAAAACACTCCATACAATGCACTCACATTTTTGGCATCGAAATACAGCATTACTTGGCACGAAGGCACCTTCACGGCTGCACGATCAAACACCGCTTATGTTACTCGTACCTCCCATGGCTCGATACCAGCCAGCGGACTTCCGGGTTTCGGGTGTGACGTCAGACGCTCGGGTTGCCGTGGTGACCGCGTGCTCACGCCCGTGAGACTTTTACACAGCCTGGCCACATACAGAGGCCCAATATGCAAGGAGCACCGTTAGGTACTCAGGTAGTCTGAACGGCTGGAGACAGCTAGTCGGGTACTCTGATGATAGGTACTCGGGAACTCTGATGGGCTGGTGACAGGTACTCGGGTACTCTGATAACAGGTACTCGGGTACTCTGATGGGCTGGTGACAGGTACTTGGGTACTCTGATGACATGTACTCGGGTACTCTGGTGGGCTGCAAAGAGGTACTTGGGTACTCTGATGGGCTAGAGACAGGTACTAGGGTAATCTGATGGGCTGCAGATAGGAACTCGGGCACTCTGCGCTGGAAACAGGTACAAAGGTACTCTGGGCTGGAGACAGGTAGTCGGGTACTCTGACGGGGTACAGAGAGGTACTCGGGTACTCTAATGGGCTGGGGACAGGTATTCGGGTACTCTGATGACAGGTACTCGGGTTCTCTGATGACAGGTACTCAGGTACTCAGATGACAGGTACTCTGGTATACCGATAACGGGTACTCGGGTACTCCGATGACAGGTTTTTGTGTACTCTGGTGACAGGTACTTGGGTACTCTGATGACAGGTACTCGGGTACTCCAATGACAGGTACTCGGGTACCCTGATGGGCTGGTGACAGGTACTCGGGTACTCTGATAACAGGTTCTCAGAGTACCTGAGTACCTGCCATCAGAGTACCCGAGTACCTGTCATCGGAGTACCCGAGTACCTGTCATCAGAGTACTCGAGTATCTGTCATTGGAGTACCCGAGTACCTGTAATCAGAGTGCCTGTCATCAGAGTACCTATCATTGGAGTACCCGAGTACCTGTCATCAGAGTACCTGAGTACCTGTTACCAGCCCATTAGAGTACCCGAGTACCTGTCATCAGAGTAACTGATGGACTGGTGACAGGTACTCAGGTACTATGATGGGGTTGTGACAGGTACTTTCATGGGCTGGTGACAGGTACTTTGATGGGCTGGTGAGAGGTCCTCTTTATTGGGGGGGGGGACAATCACTGTGTTTGGTGTGCACTGTAATCGGTAACAAGCTGTTACCGCAAACTCCTCCTCACACAGGATCGGTGTGTGAGGAGGAGAGCCCGGTAACAGCTAGTCACCGGGTTTGTTGACATTCTGTGACCGACTGTGATTGGACACAGCTGGTTACGTGGTAAAGAGCCAATTTCATTAGCTCTTTACCTAGATCGGGGATGGACTGTATCAGAGTGACACTCTCTATCTCCGATTGCCGCTCTGCGCACCCCTGGGGGCACGCACGAGTGACTTGCACAGGGACAGTGCATGTGGCCGGCTGTGATTGGACACAACAGGTCACATGGTAAAGAGCCATTTTTTAATTTGCTCTTTACACTTATCGGGGATGGGCTGTGTCCCAATAGACCCGCCTCATCCCTGATCGCTGCGCTGCATGCCCCAGGGGGCGCGGGAGAGTGGTGAGAACGGACGAACGTCACATGACTTCCGCCCAAAGGGAGGAGAAATTCCTGCCGGCGTCATTTTACAATACGCCGGTAGGGAAGAGGTTAAATAACTAACATGTTATACTTACCTGCCCTGTGTAGTGGTTTTCCACAGGGCAGGCCAGATCCTCCTCTTCTTGGGTCCCTCTTCGCTGCTCCTGGTCCCTCATTCCTGTTGAATGCCCCCCACAGCAAGCAGCTTGCTATGGGGACACCCAAGCGGAGCTGCAGCTCCGTGTGTCTATTCAGACATGTTTAGTGATAATGCCATCAGATAGCAGCAATCTGAGCATATAAGTTAGTATTGAACGTGCCAATCCTAGAATTTGCTAACATAGAAAATCTATTGGAAGGTTGGGAAGGAAGGATTTTCCGGCACATAGATTCTTTAAAAAATAATTTAATTCAAATTCCATAACACAAACATAATACTAAAGAGAAACGACACATAAACACAAACAAAACATGAAATGCTAATTAAAATTGACTGAAACCAAGATGGGCTAAACAGTCAAAAGTAGGTAACATACAGCAGTTCTACTCGATATAATCATGCATAATTGAATGCTGGTAGTCACAAATTGCGACTATATATACATGTTTGTAATACTTAGAAAATGGTGACAAAAAGTAGTAGTTCGATTACTCAAATTGCTCTACATGTTTCGCCTCATAAAGATAGATAATGTTTCTATCCCATATAGAATTATCCATTCTGATTACAAGCAGGCTCCAGAAGAAGCTTCTTTATGAGGCGAAACATGTAGAGCAATTTGAGTATATGGAATTTGAATAAAATTATTTTTTAAAGAATCTATGTGCCAGAAAATCCTTCCTTCCCAACCTTCCAATAGATTTTCTATTCAGACATGGAGATGACGTTTCGGCCCTGCCTCCTCTCTCTCTCCTGATTGGCTAACTGACTTTGATTGACAGCAGCGGGAGCCAATGGCGCCGCGGATGTGTCTCAGCCAATATGGAGGGAGAGTTGGCCGAGGGACTCATGCACATTGCTGGATAGAGAGGGTGCTCAGGTAAGTATTAGGGGGTGCTGGGGCAGGTGCTACACACAGAAGGCTTTTTATCTTAATGCATAAAATGCATTAACCATTTCTGGACCAGAAAGTTTTACCCTCTTTTACCCGTTTTTTGCGATACGGTACTGCGTTACTTTAACTGAGAATTGCATGGTCGTGCTATGCTGTACCCAAATAAAATTGATGTCCTTTTTTGTCCCAACAAACAAAGATTTCCTTTGGTGTGGTATTTGATAACCTTGGCGTTTTTTATTTTTTGCGCTAGAAACAAAAAAATACCGTCAATTTAGAAAAAGAAAATATTTTTTACTTTCTGCTATAAAACATATCCAATAAAAAAAATGTAAAAAATCTAGTTTCTTCATTAATTTAGGCCAATATGTATTCTGCTACATATTTTTGGTAAAAAAAACCCAATAAGCGTATATTCACACAAAAAATGCAGCCCTCTCCTTTGATAAAGTGCATTCAAATTATAGTCCATCTTTTCTTTTATATATATATATATATATACAGTCCATCAATAAATTATTCAATGTCCATGAAAAAAATGTTGCAGTCCCCTACACCAGAAACTCTTCAGTAACTGCCTCTGATCACCACAGTGCCCTTCACCCCACCTATAAGTGTCCTCTCACCTGCTTGAATGGACCTTCCTAATTAAGGGAGGTCTATATGCGCTTTGCGCCACCGCTCCCACTGGCTGTACATTTCAAACCCGTGGCTCTCAGCATGGTGTCAATCTTATAGGAGGCAAGAGGAAGGTACCATAGTGCAAATCGCAAATAAAAAGTATTTATTTCCATATACAAATCCACTCACATTTCAGAAGTCAGAAAACTAGCATTTCACAATAGAATTCTCTGCATACACAGCTCCACCTAGTCCCAGCATGATTATGTCACCGCCCACCTCACGCCTAGTGCCCAATGGTCTTTCTCAAAAGTTCAGGCTAGTGGACTACATCATGCTAACTGTTTTTATGCAGCCCAGTTCCCATGGTAACTGCCAAATGGCCATCGCCATGATATCGGAGCCTCACAGATCTTAATAAACTTGATATAAGCTATCCAGGCAGATCATATACTTATATTTATTATCCTCCAAGCTGATAACCTTACTGCTAATATCTAAAATGCAGAGGTTTGTATCGATATGTGAGCTATCTACACACATGGAGCTGCCTCTATCACGTGCTCTGTATACATATTGTGTGTACTAGCCCCATCTAGTGATTATATATAATAGTGTATAGTCCCATGTACTCCATATATATAACTCACATAGCTTCTAAATGATGCATCAACTCACATCGTATCTAATGAAGCATAAAAAAATATTAAAAAAGAAATAAAATTGGCAAAAGACAGGTTCATTCAACTCTAGTTTCTCCATAGGGCATACTTCAACCACAGAGACTGTCCCATATACAGTGCCTTGCGAAAGTATTCGGCCCCCTTGAACTTTTCGACCTTTTGCCACATTTCAGGCTTCAAACATAAAGATATAAAACTGTAATTTTTTTTGAAGAATCAACAACAACTGGGACACAATCATGAAGTGGAACAAAATTTATTGGATTTTTCAAACTTTTTTAACAAATAAAAAACTGAAAAATTGGGCGTGCAAAATTATTCAGCCCCCTTAAGTTAATACTTTGTAGTGCCACCTTTTGCTGCGATTACAGCTGTAAGTCGCTTGGGGTATGTCTCTATCAGTTTTGCACATCGAGAGACTGACATTTTTGCCCATTCCTCCTTGCAAAACAGCTCAAGCTCAGTGAGGTTGGATGGAGAGCGTTTGTGAACAGCAGTTTTCAGTTCTTTCCACAGATTCTCGATTGGATTCAGGTCTGGATTTTGACTTGGCCATTTTAACACCTGGATATGTTTATTTGTGAACCATTCCATTGTAGATTTTGCTTTATGTTTTGGATCATTGTCTTGTTGGAAGACAAATCTCCGTCCCAGTCTCAGGTCTTTTGCAGACTCCATCAGGTTTTCTTCCAGAATGGTCCTGTATTTGGCTTCATCCATCTTCCCATCAATTTTAACCATCTTCCCTGTCCCTGCTGAAGAAAAGCAGGCCCAAACCATGATGCTGCCACCACCATGTTTGACAGTAGGGATGGTGTGTTCAGGGTGATGAGCTGTGTTGCTTTTACGCCAAACATAACGTTTTGCATTGTTGCCAAAAAGTTTGATTTTGGTTTCATCTGACCAGAGCACCTTCCACATGTTTGGTGTGTCTCTCAGGTGGCTTGTGGCAAACTTTAAACAACGCTTTTTATGGATATCTTTAAGAAATGGCTTTCTTCTTGTCACTCTTCCATAAAGGCCAGATTTGTGCAGTATACGACTGATTGTTGTCCTATGGACAGATTCTCCCACCTCAGCTGTAGATCTCTGCAGTTCATCCAGAGTGATCATGGGCCTCTTGGCTGCATGTCTGATCAGTCTTCTCCTTGTATGAGCTGAAAGTTTAGAGGGACGGCCAGGTCTTCGTAGATTTGCAGTGGTCTGATACTCCTTTCATTTCAATATTATCGCTTGCACAGTGCTCCTTGGGATGTTTAAAGCTTGGGAAATCTTTTTGTATCCAAATCCGGCATTAAACTTCTCCACAGCAGTATCTTGGACCTGCCTGGTGTGTTCCTTGTTCTTCATGATGCTCTCTGCGCTTTAAACGGACCTCTGAGACTATCACAGTGCAGGTGCATTTATACGGAGACTTGATTACACACAGGTGGATTCTATTTATCATCATTAGTCATTTAGGTCAACATTGGATCATTCAGAGATCCTCACTGAACTTCTGGAGAGAGTTTGCTGCACTGAAAGTAAAGGGGCTGAATAATTTTGCAGTTTTTTTATTTGTTAACAAAGTTTGAAATATCCAAAAAATTTCGTTCCACTTCATGATTGTGTCCCACCTGTTGTTGATTCTTCACAAAAAATTACAGTTTTATATCTTTATGTTTGAAGCCTGAAATGTGGCAAAAGGTCGAAAAGTTCAAGGGGGTCGAATACTTTCGCAAGGCACTGTATATCCCCAACTGGATCCTAGATGCACTAGATGTAATCTTGAGACTGGAACTTTTTGGCATATGATCTAGTCCTGCTCTAAAATCTGCTCATACTGGGAAGCAGTAGCTACTACTTTAAGTGATCTATATGATAACAATGTGCCCTTAGACCCTCTTGTTCTTCTGCTGAGTAAATTGGAAGACATAGAAGGGGACAGATATACCAAGCTCTGCTTTTCACCTTCACTCTGTTTTACGCCAGAAGAGAAATCCTTTTGAGATGGAAATCTGGGGAGCCCCCTACTCACACCTCCTGGCTAAAAACAGTTAACTCAGTCCTACCTCTATATAGAATCGCGTATGAGAGCAGACAATGCCCAATAAAGTTTGGTCAAAATGGATAGACGCATGTGGTTGAATCCCAGTGTCCAGATGGATGTCTTTAGGGTCATGGGTATTTAACCTGGTCACCCTATTCTCCATCTACCCTTTCTCCGTTCCCTCTCCCCCCTCCTGTCGCCTATGCCTTCCCCCTCCTTGCTCCTTTATTGCTATGTGAGTTATATGGAGTACATGGGACTATACACTATTATATATAACCACTAGATTGGGGCTAGTACACACATTATAAGGTTATCAACATGGAGGATAATAAGGGTCCTTTCACACGGTCAGTTCCTTTTTTTTATCCGTACAGTCACTTTTTTTTAAACGGACACAGATGCATTCCGTATGTCCGTTTTTCCTCCCATCCATTTGCGGATGAAAAACGGACATAATGTATGTCTATGGGATTGCAGACGTTAGCGGATGACATCCGCTGACATCCGTTCTTGCGTCCATTCCTTTTTTAAACGGAAGAAAAATAGGGTTCTCTTCCATCTCAAAAAGAGGAGCTGAACGGAATGGAGGCAAAACGGATGTCAGCGGATGGTCATCCACTAACGTCCGCAATCCCATAGACATACGTAATGTCAGTTTTTCATCCACAAACGGATGGGAGGAAAAATGGACATACGGAACGCCCGTGTGAAAGGACCCAAAATATAAGTATATGGTCTGTCTGGATAGCTTATATCCAGTTTATCTGTGAGGTTCCGGTACGATGGCCATTTGGCAGTTACCATGGGAACTGGGCTACATAAAAACAGGAAGCGTGATGCAGTCCACTAGCCTGAACCTTTGAGAAAGCCCATTGGGTGCTATGTGTGAGGTGGGCAATGACGTAATCGCGTATCATGACAAGTACGTAGTTTCACACAATAGAGCCTACCTGCTGCAGTATATATGCTGTGGCTGGTCGGCAAGTGGTTAAGATAAAAAACCTTCTGCCTTTAAAACTCGTTTAAGTTTGACCTGATTGGTGTTATGTTTTGCTAATTCAATTTATATGCACTATTTAGTCACACTTGCACTTTATATGTGTTTATCATATTTCCAGGATATGATTTTTTTATCTGTTTTATCACTAGCGCTGCTTATTTCAGTTTTTTATTCTCATGAGCTGGTATTACAGTCTTCTAAGTAGCTGCCTATTTATTTATTTTGATCTATTGAGGATTTTAAGGTATTTACTGTTTAACAAGAGTTTTTACTCTGGGCCCTACCACTTCTCAGGACCCTTTTGCAGCTTTAGCACTTTTCAACACCCTTCTCATCGTTTTGATATTTAGCCAAACTCTTTGGAAGCCACTCCTAGATTCAAGACTCAGAATATAATAATATAGGGACATACAGTGTCTGCTCTACCTTTGTGATACCCTATATGTCTTACCTTGAGTTCCTTTAGAGTTCCCAAGAGAAATTTAAAAATCTGTTCTTTTTCCGTATCTAATTTGACATTGCTCTTGAGAAGACCTATAAAAATAACAAGAACATTAAACACTACTAGAAAGGGTGTTCATCTCCACTGCCATTTGTACAATATTTTAATATGTGCAATCCAAACTTACATTCCAGTGTCCTCAGTAAATCTGCCAGATGTTGATAGCAGGCAAGAATAATCTCTGTATTCATTTCAGATCTTTTACTGAAAAGAAAACAAAATGTCTTAGTACCCAAAAATGAATGAAGCAATGCTGATTTCAGCTCACATCTTGTAATTAACATATGTTCAAGACTACAGAAACCTAGGAGCAGTCAGCACACATTAAAATGTTAATTGAAAATTACACTGGTATCCACAACAGTAATGTGTTCCAATCTAAATGTATACTCTATAATTATCACAAACAAAACTAGGGTAAGAATACAATGATTACTATGTGTACTATGGATACATTTAACCCATTTTATGCAATATATTCCCAAAGTGTTACATTTAAGGAGTTACTTGACTCTTGAAGGGAAAATACTCACCTATCAGCATGCAACAACTTGGAAGACAAGATTATTTAACAGTATTCCAGTTCCACTACCAGCTGTGACATACTTATTGCTAATAATTACTGTGATATACATTATTTGATTTACTAGATCTATAATAATGCAGATTCCTGCCCACAGCTTGATTATACCGTACCAAGGTATACATCTCTTAAGGATGCTAGTATTTCCAAACGATTTACTATATACTATATACTTTGGGCACATTTCTTTGAAAGCACAATACGTTTAGTGTGCATGTTGGCTCCTTAATGAAACGGAGTTGCACCATTACTTGTCTATGTTTTTTGCTTCCATATTTACCCCGGTTGTTGAGAGGAGAGAGAACGTGTTCTATTGGACTGGAAACCCAGATATTAAAAAGGCTTTTTAGGTCCCAGCAGCCTGGGACTTTCTGGTGAGCATTATTAGTGTGTATTGGCTCACGAGGTGGAATGGCTACTAAGAAGTAACTCTACAGGCACGGTGTTGGTGTTGGTGTTGGGGTTAGACCTTCCGTTTATATGGTTTATGGACTTTTTTCATTAGTTTAATATCTTTTTATTTGTTTTTTTACTCATCAATTTTTATTCATCTTATTTATGCACTTGAGCACTTTTTTGTATTTTTTGGGTGCACAGCATTTTGTGAACCATGATATGTGTATGAAAATTGTATGGTTCATTTACGATTTCACTTATGTATTTATGGAGTCTATGCAATTTGACACTTTAACCACTTAAGCCCCGGAAGATTTTACCCCCTTCCTGACCAGGGGGTTTTTTCTGATTTTTTACTGCGTGAATTTAACGGACAATTGCGCGGTCGTGCGACGCTGTACCTAAACTAATTTCACGTCCTTTTTTTCCCACAAACAGAGCTTTCTTTTGGTGGTATTTGATCACCTGTGCGATTTTTTGATCAAGCGCTATAAACAAAAAAAGAGCATAAATTTTGCAAAAATAACAATATTTTTCACATTTTTTTATATGAAATTCCCCAAAAAAATGTAAAAATCAAAATGTTTTAACATTTTTGGCCAATTTGTTTTATGCTACATATGTTTGGTAAAAAAAATTGCAAAAAGCGTATTTTGATTGGTTTGCGCAAAAGTTATCGCGTTTACTAACAAAGGGAAAGATTTTTGTCATTTTTGGTAAATGGCGGCGATCTGCGATTTTTTTTGCGGTACTGCGACATTGCGGCGGACAGATCGGACCCTTGACTGACATTTTTGGGGTTACCAGTGACATTACTGCAGTAATTAGTGCTATACATATGCACTGTTACTGTAAAAATGACACTGGCAGGGAAAGGGTTAACTGTATTGGAGAGGGAGGGGTTAAGTGTGTCCTAGGGGCGTGTTTCTAACTGTAGTGGGACAGGTCTACTATTATAAAAACAGAGATCAACGGTTCTACATAGTAGAACCGTCTGATCTCCATTTTTACACAGGGGAGAATGACAGGCGGCTTGTTTACATAAGCCGCCCGCCTTTCTCCCGCTCTACCGACGATCGTAGTGTGACCGGCGGACATCGGGTCCGCCGGTCACACGCGCGGACTCTTCAGTGAAAGAGCCGGGGCGGGCGTGCGCCTCAGCGGGCGCACGCTGGCCCGCTATTGGCTCACAAACCGGTCACAGGCTAGTGACGTATATATACGTCACTTTGCCTGGCCGGGGTCGGCAAGCGGTTAAGATGCGCATGGATGTTGGCGTCTAATAATTGAAGCACTTTATGAACTTATGGTTTACAGATGCAGATATTATAAATAATTATAAACTTCCAATTTTTAATTATATTTACATTTTTAATCCAAGCACATATTTAGATGCACATATAACTAACAGGGCCTTACTTTTTTTTTTCACCATTTAATGTGTCATCACATTTAAAGGGACAGCAGTTAAAAAAGGTCTTGTAGCTCAGTTGGGTATCAGGCACCTTCACATATTGTATAGTATTTCCAAATGTTGACCAGCTACCTACTACCCAATCTTGTATATTACCAAGCTATGTTTGTGCTTTTTTTTTTATTTGCTTTTTTTAGGCTTCATGCAAGAATTTTTTTCTTAACCACTTTATCCCCGGAGGATTTGGCTGCTCAATGACCAGGCCCTATTTTGGAATTCGGCACTGCGTTACTTTAACGGACAATTGCGCGGTCGTGCAACGCTGTACCCAAACAAAATTGAAGTGCATCTTTTCCCACAAATAGTGCTTTCTTTTGGTGGTATTTGATCACCTGTGTGATTTTGATTTTTTGCGCTATAAACAAAAAAATAGCGACAATTTTGAAAAAATTACAATATTATTCACATTTTATATGAAATTCTCTCTCAAAAAAAGTAAAAATCAAATTTTTTTAACATTTTAGGCCAATTTGTTTTCTGCTACATATTTGTGGTAAAAAAAATCGCAATAAGCTTATATTGGTTTGCGCAAAAGTTATTGCGTTTACTAACTACGGGAAAGATTTTTATTGATTTTTTTTTTACTAGTAATGGCGGCAATCTGCAATTTTTTTTGCGGGACTGCGACATTGCGGCGAACAGATCGGACCCCTAACTTACATTTTTGACACTTTTGGGGGTACCAGTGACATTACTACAGTAATCAGTGCTAAAAATATGCACTGTTACTGTAAAAATGACACTGGCAGGGAAGGGGTTAACATTACTGGTGATGTCCCTAGGGGTGTGATTCTAACTGTCAGAGGGCGTGGCTTGTGAAGTAATCACAGAGACATGCGATCCTATATAGCAGGATCACATAGCCTCTGTGATCACTTCAGGGAGAATGACAGATGGCTGTGTTTACATCAGCCGTTTGTCCTTCTCTCTCAGCTGCGGGAGATTGCGAGTGACCGGCGGCCATCAGAGCCACCGGTCACACGCACAGGCTCCCCAGCTAACGAGCCCCCTAGAGTCTCCTGAGCAAGCGACGTAGTAGAACTGCAGTAAAACTGCGGCGGGCGGAGCTCAAGTGGTTAAAGCGTAACTCCACTTTTGTTGAGAAAAAAACATCCCCCTCTGGGTGATCTATGTACATTGCAGGGATTTTGACAAACAACGTTGTAGCAGATTCCTACCTTTTTGTCTTTCTGAAGAAATCACTGTTTGTTTCTCTGTGCCTCTTTGCTGTGGGGGTCTAATGGGAGTGGTTTCATAATTATCTATCAGCTGCAGCACCTGCAGGGCATTAATGAGGAAATCTGCTGGGCCTGCATCCCTTTAGACGTGTTCCTATTGTAAGAATCTCACCAAAATTGACATTTTTGTTGCAGGGGATGCCAGAAATCTGACTTGTATCTTAGTGCAGAGACTTCTGGGAAAATTGGTTCGCCAATCACACAAGCAGGAAATGATGTTTCTGGGGGGCGTTCTTTACACTATCTGTGTTCAGAACACTTCCAGGTGACCATGTTGCATTGCATTTTCAGAAAATTACAGCGGCTGCAGATTGTAATGGAAAGGTATTTTTTAATAACATTTAATTACAATATAACTTGTTGCTATTTTTTTCCCCAGGAAAGTGAAGTTACCCTTTAAGTACTGCAACAAAAGATCCTACTGGAAACAATATATTTCTCTTGTCCATTAATTTTGATTGTTTTCTTTTTTCTTTTTTTTTAAATGCAGTAAAATATAATGCATCCAATGTGAACCAACTTAATAGTTGCAGGTGAGATGTATATTTTCACAATAATAAACTAAACCACTTATGACACTAATGTGCAAGGCTGAAGCTACCTTAGAATAGAACTGTCAAAAGCATGGCAACAAGGCAACTCAGCACACCACCTGGGTCACTCTGGGCCACAACATTCCTGGCATATACAGAATTATGACCAATGTAATAATAATAAAAATAATCAAAATACCATTTTTCATAAATTGTTTACCTCTCACAATCCAGTTGAAGTCCATCTCCATGTTTACGGTCATCATCCTTTGACTCACATTTCACTTCCTGTAGATATATTTTATGTGACTAGATATGGCTAAGTAGTACTTACATGGAAAAGGAAACATTTTTTCTATCAACCCATATTATCTGCAAAAAGTAGCTGACAGTGTTTTCCTTTTAGAAGTTCATCAAAGGTTATACTGTGATATAAGACAGGTAGATGTAGATATAACAATACATTGGTACTAGACATGTGCGGTTCATTCCATTCTAAATCAAAATTCAGACACATTTTTCCTTATTCAGAAATTCGGATGTATTTGAATTACCAAATTACAACAGTAACGAATTTTAATGAATCTGAAATAATGAACCAGAAATAGGACAAAATTCAATACGAATTCAAAAAGAACTTCGAATCGAATTAAAAAACAAACTCGAATCCCATTAGAAAAAAATTAAAAATCAATTTTCTAAAAAAGAATATAAATCAATAGATTAAAAATGAAAGAATAGTAAAGAATAGAATAGAATTTTTTAGAATAAAATTAAATAAAATAGAATATCTTCCAAAATTTGCATAGAATAAATTTGAATAGAATAGTTTAGAATATAATCCAAAACAATGGAATCAAAAATAATAGAAAATATTAGAAAAGAAAAAGGGGGCATAGAATAAAATATAAAGAATATAACCAACTTAAGAAATTCGAATTTCGAAAAGAATTAATTTGAATAGAAAAGATTAGAATAGAAAATATTAAAAAACAGAACAGAAAATAAGAGAATAGAATAGAAAATTATTGAAAAACAATTAATAGAGAATAGAATAGAATAGAAAGAATATAACCGTTATATTCGTTCTATTATATTTTATTCTATTCTATTGATTTTCTATTCTATTCTCTTATTTTCTATTCCATTATCTTCTATTCTATTCTTTTCTAATCTTTTCCCTTCAAATTCCAATTTATTCTATTCGCATTTCAAAAGATAGTTATATATTCTTTCTATTTTATTCTATTATGTTCTATTAATTTTCTATTCTATTCTTTTGGGTCCTTTTATTTTATATTCCTTTATTTTCTATTATTTTCTATTCTATTCTAATCTTTTCTATTCAAATTTAAATTCATTTTATTCTAAATTGAATTTCCTTAGATGGTTATATAATATATTCTTAATATTTTATTCTATTCTATTATATTCTATTGTTTATTGATTCTATTATTTTCTATTATATTCTCTTATTTTCCATTTTTACTCTTTGCAGAAGTTATAGCCCAATTCCGGGTAAAAAAAAAGTTTTCCCATGCAGTGTAGCTGTGCCAGCACTGCACAGGTCAACTGCGCATTTTGTCCAGGGGAGAGGAGAAAGCTGTTTACATAACCAATCCTCTGCTCCACTGGGAAATGGCACTCTCCCACCATCCAGCGGTGGACTTTTCCTGCCGTTTTCCAGCCCAGAGCAGATCTATTGGCGTGATGAGGTCAAGAACAGTCCACAGCACAAGACCGCTAGACTGCTGGCGGGGGAGGAGGGGGAAAGGAGCCACAGGGACTGGTCTTGTGCGGGAAGGATCAGGGAATTAAGTAAGTATATCTCTGTTCTCCAATCCCCTAGACAAAAACCAGTAGTTGACCTTTGCAGTGTGGGCACAGCCCCACTGCATAGAAAAACGTTTTGTTTGCCTTGGGCTTGAAACTGCCAATGTCAAGTAGCAGATACCTCCAGGTTGTTTTATTCAGTAAACACCCTGATAGGCATAAATACTTGGGTGATCTGATATGCAATTTCAGCAGCCTACTATAGGGTTACCTGCAGTGGCGGCCCGTGCATAGGGGGCGCCAGGGCGCCGCCCCCCCTAAAAAAAGAAAAAAAAAAAAAAAAGACAAAATGAACAATAAAGTTTTCAAAAAAAAAAAATTGCGTTCGCAAACCTCGCCGCCGCCGGCCTATGTGGAGGCTGGGGGTGGGGGGGTGGGGTGGTTACGACCCACAAGAGGCGCCGATTGGCTGCCTTTTGGGGGCGTAACCTGGGCGCAGGGCACATTTCTTGGACACCCCCACTTCGTGGATTCCTGGCTGTGATTGGTCCAGTCTCCAGCCTGGACCAATCATACAGGACATCCTGGGTGACGTCGCATGGGGGCGGTGCGTCAATCACTCACCGTCCCGGCCGTCACCTTCCCGCCCGCCTTCAGAGCCGCTGTCGGTGGAGAAGTCTCTCCGGAGTCCCGTCACCTCTGCAGCAGCAGCAGACGCCAGTGAAGTCGGCCCGGTCCCGGTCGTGAAAGAGCCAGCCCAAGACAAGCAGGTAAGTGATAACTGGAAGCAGCCTCAGTGCCTCCTCTCTCTCCTGTGTGCGCAGGGCCGGCCCTACAATAGGAGCGGAGCGCTCCTAGTTTGAGAAGCGGGGAGCCCAGCCCAGCCCTGGACAGAGTGACCGAATGGGAGTCCGCCGGGACTGGAGGCAGCGGGGAGGAGGAGGGGGGATCTGGGATCAGAGGTGAGCAGGGGACACAGGGCTCATTCTTTCAAGCGGTACGATGTGGGTCAGCTTTCTCACTGAGAGAAGACAGGCAGGAGGAGCGCAGCAACGGTCAGCCTGAAACCCTCCACCTCCTGACCACTGCACCCCTGGCCTATCTATCCTCACCCCCCCCCCCCCATGCTCACCTTCCTAACTGGGACTGCACGAGCCCCACTACCCACCACTGCCTAATGACCTGATGCTGGAGAGGTTCTCCACTGTCCTGTCTCTCAGCCCACCTCCTGTGATGCTGCCCATCTTCTGTGACGCTGCCCCCCACCTGTCCCTCTGCCCATCTCCTGTACCATGACCTGTGCCATGCCCTTACCATGACCTGTGACATGCCTGTACCATCACCTGTGCCATGACCTGTGCCATGCCCTTACCATGACCTGTGCCATGCCCTTACCATGACCTGTGCCATGCCTATACCATGACCTGTGCCATGCCTATACCATCACCTGTGCCATGCCTATAACATCTCCTGTACCATGACCTGTGCAATGCCTGTACCATGACCTGTGCAATGCCTGTACCATGACCTGTGCCATGCCTGTACCATGACCTGTGCCATGCCTGTACCATGACCTGTGCCATGCCTGTACCATCACCTGTGCCATGCCCTTACCATGACCTGTGCCATGCCCTTACCATGACCTGTGCCATGCCTATAACATCTCCTGTACCATGACCTGTGCCATGCCTGTACCATGACCTGTGCCATGCCTGTACCATCACCTGTGCCATGCCCTTACCATGACCTGTGCCATGCCCTTACCATGACCTGTGCCATGCCCTTACCATGACCTGTGCCATGCCTATAACATCTCCTGTACCATGACCTGTGCCATGCCTGTACCATGACCTGTGCCATGCCTGTACCATGACCTGTGCCATGCCTGTACCATGACCTGTGCCATGCCTGTACCATCACCTGTGCCATGCCTGTACCATCACCTGTGCCATGCCCTTACCATGACCTGTGCCATGCCTATAACATCTCCTGTACCATGACCTGTGACATGCCTATGCCATCACCTGTGCCATGCCTGTACCATGACCTCAAAATCACGCAATTTTTTAGCGCGTTTTTTGCTGCGAAGCAATACCTATTACATTTTTCTTTTTGCGCCCCCCCAAAAATTTTGAGCACCAGCCGCCACTGGTTACCTGTATGGACATAGGGAATAAGTGCAGCGCTCACAATGGGGAACAGAAAAAACAGGTGCTCTGGTTCGTTATAGTGTCCTCAATACACCAGAATTAAGCATAAAGCAAAAGTAGTAGCCGGAAGCTCCAACATCCGTATGAATATCTTTATTTCTTACACAGGATTAGATAAAATGTTTACATGTTTCGGCGACTAGCCTTGTTCACTGTGAACAAGACTACTCGCTGAAACATGTAAACATTTTATCTACTCCTGTGCAAGAAATGAAGATATTCATAGGGATGTTGGAGCTTCCGGCTACTACTTTTGCTTTATGCATAAGGTTACCATTCATTCCTATTTGGGGGGGGGGGGTCTGTCTCTAAGAAACAAACGTCTCTGGTGTTGTCCCTGGCCGCCCAGCAGTGTAAAGTAAAGATGAAAGTAACCAGAATGCAAGCTTAGGGGTCACATATCTGAAATATACAATATCCTAACAACATCTGAGGGTAAGAAACAAGGCTATATGGAGAAATGGGAAGCTGACTTGAATGAATCTTTAGAAATGGATGAGTTGGCAAGCATTGGCACAAAATGCCTTTAGGTCCCTCATTAACACCTCGATCATCGAAGCAAATTACAAGGTGCTCCTGAAGTGATATATGGTTCCTGTCAGACTGGCTTCTTAAGTCCTGGAGGCTGCTTCTCCACTTTGCTTTCGTGACTGCGGCCAGGAGGGGACAGTGTTTCACACCTGGTGGCAATGCCCCAAGGTGCAGTGTTACTGGATTTGAGTATATAATTTTATCTACTCCCTAACCCCGGTAATCTGCAAAAGTCCCCAAAATAAGCATTATTAGGCAGCCTGGTGGAGAATGCCCAGAGACATTCTAAATGATTAGTTACCTTCATATTTGTGGCAGCGAGGATTGCGATAGCTAGGTTATGGAGGTCAGCTATCATACTTTTCGACTAACTTAAGGTGCAACTCTCTTGGATTATGATAAATGAATGCCTTTCGGCCATTCTGAATGATAAGGTAAAACTGTTTGAAAAAGCCTTGAGCCCCTGGATTATTTATAGTGAAGGTGTGTCCCGAGCTGGTTTAGCTTAGGCCATTTCCTGGAGAGGAGTGTGAGCCCGCAAGTAATCTATTTTACTTAATTTTTCTTTCTTTTCTTCTGATCTTTCTTCTTATTCTCTACACTGCAGAACGTCCTTATTAGTTTTAGGTGGATGTCAGATTTTTCTGTTTGAAATATGGGATTACTCTCCCTCAATTATGAGGTTTTGTATGCTGAAATGTATACTAGGAGAGCCAAGATACTTGGCTCGAGTATATTTCCTGGTGCAGTTCCTGCCGTTCTTGCCAGATTATCATAATTCCCAGATGGGATGATGGTTAGAATTGTACTGCATTAATCATAAAATTTTAAATTTGAAAATTACCTTGTCCTCTGGATTCATTTTATTGCAATAATATGTCAGTAGTAACCTCATGCTAACCGTTTGGTTATGTTGTTACAATATTGTGTGTGGGAGAGGATCAATGGCATAGAATCCATAGGTCGCTACCATGCAATGTTAATTGTATTTCTTTCTTATCTTTGAAAATTTTAATAAACATCATTGAGGGTAGGGACTGATGTGAATGTGGAATGTATATGTAAAGCGCTGCATAAATTGACAGCGCTATATAAGAACCTGAAATAATAATAATAATTGATAAAGGAAGTAACTAGCATGTTGGTAATCTGACAATAATGTTGCATCTACTGCAGGGTTGCTGGAAATTTATTTTTGTTTGGGTGGTTCCATCAGGGTCTACTCCTGTGTTTGTTATCTGTTTTGCATATGAGCTAGCAGGCAGTGGACTGTCAAGGTGTGATAAAAATGCAGATCAACCAGCTGTGAGTATAAAAAGAACCTTAAAGTGGAGTTCCACCCGTTTTTTGAAAGTCCAATTACTGCCATGCCCATCCTGAATGCTATAATAAATAGCAATACATTTTTGTTTTCTTTGTAAATACCGTTTAATCGCTTTTCTTCTGCAGCACTTCCAGCTGTACTAGGCGATTTGCAAGGGCTCCTGGGATAGCAACGTCATGTATCCCAGGAGTCCTTGCGAATCCCCTAGTGATGAATTCTCGCGTCATTTCCAGACCGGAAATAATGCGCATAGGAGGACCGGAATGTCATTATTGACAGGTTACTATAGCAACGGGGTGGGACCTTCCGCTGACGCTGCCATTGCTACGGCGACCTGTTGGGAAGAGAGAGAGCTGCTCAGTGGCTTCACTTCGCAGGCGCAAGATCGGGAGGTGCATGCTGGGTAGCCAGCTGCACCGAATCCCAAAAATACACAGGAGCGGCTTCAGATGCCCACATCCTTGATGGCCACTGCCTGCTTCCCAGATCAAGTAAGAGATTACAGATTTACAAGTAACAAATATGAGGATAGTTATGCTAGTATCCAAATAATATTGTACAAGTACTAGGAATCACAGGGGTGCTTTTATCAAAACATTGCTTAGGAGACTGGAGCTCCGCTGCAAGGTGCTTGCTGTTTAATGTCTGCATCAGTTTAATTTGGTCATTCTGGCTTTATGGTTGCTTTATATTTATTACATTACACATCACCCATACCATATCTTTCTATTTCTATTGAATAAAATGTCTCAATTCACAACCTTCTTGGAATAAGGAAAATTCTAAATGACATTAATTAAATACAGGGTCGTTGGTGTTGTAAAACAATCATTTATTTCATATCCATCAGTATTATTATATATTAAAAAAATCTTCCTTTAGTACAATATACCTTTTTTCTCCTTAGCTTTCGTGGTCTCCTGGAATTCCTGGAGCTAGAATCACATGATGGCTCAGGGAGTAAACTGCCATGTATAGGATTCACACAACTGTTATCTTCAGGTTCCTCAACTTGGATGTCTCTTGTAGCTCTGAAACAAACAGTAACCTAGTAAGGTAGAAAAAAAGGCTAAAGTCTTTCAATCCTATGAATTTATTTTAATTCTGAAACTGTTCTGCTTATCCCAAAAGTAAAACATAACTTTGATCACAGAGCTAAAAATTATCCTGACTGTGGGTAATAAAAAAATGTTTTAGTGAAACCAGCAATGGCTGTTACTCAGATTCATTCCCTGGACAAATTAATCCGCTGATGCAATTTATTACATTGCATATAGTTCATGTAAGGGTGCACATACAAGCACTAACTTTAAAATGTTTTGCAGATTGTTCTAGACTTTTGAGGCCTAAATTGGGCAATATATGTGTTTCCTATAACAGGCTCATATTAAAGAAGGAATGTAATTGCTCCTACAGACCGCACAGGACATAAATGATAGAACCCCCTGAAAATGTCAAACTCGATAGGGGAGGGGTAAAGGACATCTCAAGATGTACTTAGATCTCTACTTGACTATATATAAGCCTCACAGGGGGTAGTTGTCCTATGCTCCCTTGGCAACCAATACTGCTTGTTATATGCAATTCTGTACTTTTACGTATGCCAACTTTTGCTGATTGTATGTTTGTATTCTTACATCTTTATAATTCAATAAAATATTTGAAAAAAAAAAAAAAAGATGTACTTAGATGATCTTGCACAACCTGCATCACTCAGTGTCCCATAAAACCTCAGATAAAATAGACAAAAATTGCCTCACCCTATTGAGCAGAAGAAGCAGCCATTTGGCACTCCCAGGTTTTTTTTGTTTTTTTTATGTTAAGCCAAAGTGTAAAGACATTTTTTTGTCAGCAATGACCAAAGACAATAACAAGATTTAAAGCACTACGATAAGGCTACATTCACACCTGAGCGTAGCGTTTTTCGCGCGTTTTTTACCGCGATTTTTACCGCGATTTTTGTGCAGGCGTTTTTAGATTCAATAGAGATCAATGGAAAACGCATGTAATCTGCCCAAAAAGAAGCTCATGTACTTTTTTGAGCGTTGGGCGTTTTGTATACAGCTTCAAAACGCTCAGATGTGAACAGGGGCCATTGAAATGAATAGGATTTGTCTTGTTGGGCGTTTTGAGAGCTGATCCTAGAGCAGAAAAACGCCCCAAAAACGCCCCAAAACGCCTACATGTGAACGGAGCCTTAAACATTCTACACATATGCAGTGCAGTCTCCTTTGTACATTTTCGTTTTTAGGATGTCCTTGAGGGTAATTAGCTGGAGTGCAAACTGATCTCACCAAATACCACTCACAGTAAAAACATGCCAGAACTTTCTGAGATATTTCTAAAAAAAGGGGTTCATACAAAGTCACCCTAAATATGGCTTAAATATTAGCAAAACAAGTTACATTGTTTGGTTTGTGGACTGCATGTTTTATTGGGAACAATACTACTGTGGGGTAGGTTAGGTGCATATTCGGAGGTCACAGGGAAGCTTTCTCTGTTTCTATAAATTATACCATGGGAGCAGTGTCAGGAGCCTGTGATAGGGAGCGCTTGCAGATTGCCAACACAGGGTTCTCCAGAGCCCCAGCCTACTTTTTTACCAGGGCCCCTGATGGTGGGGATAAACTTGCAGCAAGCTAGAACCAGGTTGCAGAGTACAACGGAAAAAGACAGAAGAAAATCCAGGAAATAAGCCGAGGTCAGGGAGGGCGGCAGACAAGCACAGACAGTAGATGAGTAGTCAGACCAAAAATACACCTAATAGTAAGGGAACATGAGCTCAGAGAACTGAGCACATGTATATATATAAAAGAATACTGGGAGGTGGGACAGGAAGTGATAGAAGGGAAAGGAAATATAAACCCACAGAATTACAGGTGATGCCCATATGTGTGCTCAGAAGCCAAATAACACTTTAGAAAGGAGTCAGGGGACAAGGAGAAGCACTGCAGCAAGGCAGTAAGAATTACGCAGGCAGGAAAACTGCAGGCTAAATCATGAAAAGCAGTCTACAGTCACAAGTCACTTTATTAGGTATACCTGTTCAATTGCTAATCAGCCAATCACATGGCAAAAACGTAATTTATTTAGGCACCTGGACGTGGTGAAGACAACTTCCTGAAGTTCAAACCGAGCATCAGAATAGGGAAGAAAGGGCATTTAGGTGACTTTGAACATGGCATGATTGTTGGTGCCAGACGAGCTGATCTACTTGGATTGTCACGCACAACCATCTCTAGGGTTTATAGAGAAGGGACCAAAAAAGAGAAAACATCCAGTGAGTGGCAGTTGTATGCACGAAAATGCCTTGTTGATATCAGAGGTCAGAGGAGAATGGGCAGTCTGGTTCAAGATGATAGAAAGGCAACAGTAACTGAAATAACCACTGGTTACAACCAAGGTTTGCAGAATACTATTTCTGAATGCACAACACATTGATCCTTGAAGCAGATGGGCTCCTGTCAGCTAAGAACAGGAAACTGGGGCTACAATTCACACAGACTCACCAAAATTGAATAGAAGATTGGAAAAACGTTGCCTGGTCTGATGAGTCTTGATTTCAGTTGCAACATTCAGATGGTAGGGTCAGAACTTGGCATAAACAACATGAAAGCATGGATTCATCCTGCCTTGTATCAACAATTCAGGCTGGTGGTGTAATGGTGTGGGGGATATTTTCTTGGCACACTTTGGGCCCCTTATTACCAATCTTTTAAAATGCCACATCCTACCTGAGTATTGTTGCTGACCATGTCCATCCCTCTATGACTACTGTGTACCCATCTTCTGATGGCTCCTTCCAGCAGGATAATGCACCATGTCACAAAGCTCAAATAATCTCAAACTGATTTCTTGAAGATGACAATGAGGTCACTGTACTCCAATAGCCTCCACAGTCACCAGATGTCATCCAATAGAGTACCTTTGGAAAGTGGCGGAACAGGAGATTTGCATCATGGATGTGCAGCCAACAAATCTGCAGCAACTGCGTGATGCTATCATGTTATTATGGACCAAAATCTCTGAGGAATGTTTCCGACACCTTGTTGAATCTATGCCACGAAGAATTAAGGCAGTTCTGAAGGCAAAAGGGGGTCCAACCTAGTACTAGCAAGGTGTACCTAATAAAGTGGCCAGTTAGTGTATATATATATATATACAGTATATGTACAAATCTACAGTCCTTTATGCCCAAATGCAACAATAAAATAAATGTATACAGTATACATAAAAACCTTTTATTAATCTTTTATTAAAACTCTTTTATATCTTTGTGATCTTCTCTTCACTTTAACCACTCTGCAACCGCTCACAGTAATACTACTGCGGCAGAGTGGTTCGTTATCGTCCAGCCACGTAGTATTAACGTGACTGGACACTCCCCCTTCTGGGCGGCGCTTGCGCGCCGCCGGAGGCTCGCTCCCGCTGTTTTCATTCACAGCGGGAGTCGGGCCAGGGGAGGAGCAGCGGCGATCGCCGCTGCTCTTACCCGATCGTCGGGGATCGAGTCTGGAGATCCGCCCGCTGTGTGTAAACACAGCGGGCGGATCTCCATAGTGACAGGGAGTGACAGATCGGACTGTTCAGCATAGCTGGACATCCGATCTGTCCATGAATCACATAGTCACCTCCCCCCCTACACGTCAGTAAGCACCAGGCATACATTAACCCCTCCCTCTCCAATAAAATTAACCCCTTCCCTGCCAGTGTCATTTTTACAGTAACAGTGCATATATATAGCACTGATTACTGCAGTAATGTCACTGGTACCCCCAAAAGTGTCAAAAATGTCAGTCAGGGGTCCGGTCTGTCTGCCGCAATGTCGCAGTCCCGCAAAAAAAATCGCAGATCGCCGCCATTACGCGTTAAAAAAAAAACACCAAAAATGACAGAAATCTTTCCCTTTGTTAGTAAACGCAATAACTTTTGCGCAAACCAATCAAAATACGCTTATTGCGATTTTTTTTACCAAACATATGTAGCATAAAACAAATTGGCCAAAAACTTTTAAAAAAATTGGTTTTTACATCTTTTTTGGGGGGAATTTCATATAAAAAAATGTGAAAAATATTGTTATTTTTTCAAAATAAACGCTCTTTTTTTGTTTATAGCGCAAAAAGTAAAAATCGCAGAGGTGATCAAATACCACCAAAAGAAAGCTCTGTTTGTGGGAAAAAAAGGACGTAAATTTCGTTTGGGTACGGCGTTGCACGACCGCGCAATTGTCAGTTGAAGTCGCACAGCGCCGAAACGCAAAAAGTGGCCTGGACGGAAGACAGCAAAATCCTCCGGTTGTAAAGTGGTTAAACACCATGCTCCACTTTCTCCCGCACAGTATCAATGCTCTTGTGCAACACATTTGAAATGCACTCTGCAATCAAAAAATTGTAAAGCTGTTCCACTCCCGTGTAAAACATGCACACAACACTAGGGATTCTCACACACGGCCATACATGGGCCTGCCTTTGATATACTGTACCTTTTGCTTTGCTCCTCACGGTGATGTTTTCTTTTACCCTTTTTTTCCATTATGCTACACAAAAGTTCTTTTTGAGAACACAAACTCTGATTTTCTTGTTGCAAATTTTCTATTTGTGAATGGAGTGATTTATTTTCACATGCTGATGCTTTGACAGCATTTTCTAGTGTGTGGCTGTGCTTCTTCAGAGCTGACACTTCAAGATGAAGACTCTCATTAATCTGTTTTCAAATAAAACACAGATACTGTATGTGACATTTATCCTATATCCACTAAGATAATATTGTATTAGCCCTTATCATTGATGCTTTAATTAATAGGCCCCTCAATGTCACCCAGATGCAGCACAAGACCCTATGGTTGTAATTTACATAATACTATTACTTTAGTAGTAATTGAATTATGTTCATCGGTCATAAATGACAATATAATATGATGTGTTATATTAGCATTCAGAATGCCCTATGGTACATCAGGAACAATAAATCAGCCTCTTTATGTCATAAGATCACTTCCTGCAAGAGTGCATACAATACGCCTAGTGTATTTCAAAAAGGGAGTTTTTTTTAAGTCTAAAGTCATGTGTTGGGCAGTCAGAATAAATTACACTAAATCAGATTAGTAGCAGGCAATGCTGGTCATCTTTATGTGTAGAGGAGTTTTTTTTTCATGTCATGCAAAGTGCATGTCAATTGTTTATTATTGCAAAGGATACCTTAGCTCAAAATTACATTTTACTTTAAGGACAGCCATATTGTAAAATTTGCCATCAAAAGGAAATATTTTCAAGAAAAAGTTGAAATTGCATTAAAGCTTATAGCTATGGAGATGTCGAGTAGAAAAGAAGGTTTATAACTCCAGGGGAAGGGGGTTATCACTGACTTCTTTCACCCTGGCAACAGTGATTATCACCCCCCTGAAAATCTATCAACAAAGCTTCTAGTTCACTCCCTGGTCATCTCGCGCCTCGACTACTGCAATTCCCTTCTCATTGGCTTACCTCTACAGAGACTATCCCCCCCTTCAATCCATCATGAACGCTGCTGCCAGACTCTTCCACCTTACCAATCATTCAGTGTCCGCTACTCCTCTCTGTCAAGCCCTCCCCTGGCTTCCATCACCAAACGAAATAAATTCAAAATACTAACATCTTACAAAGCCATCCACAGCTTAGACCCCAGTTACATCACTAGCCTAGTCTTGAAATACCAACCTAATCGCTCTCTTCGTTCCTCTCAAAACCTCCTGCTCTCTAGCTCCCCCGTCACCTCCTCCCATGCTCGCCTCCAGGACTTTTCCAGAGCCTCTCCAATCCTATGGAACTCCTTACCCCAATCTGTCTGATTATCTCCTACTCTATTAGCTTTTAGACAATCCGTAAAGAACCCTCCTTTTCAGAGAAGCCTATCCTACCCACACCTAACAACTGTATTTCCATTTTCTCCATCAGCTTATCCCCACGGTTATTGCCTTTTGTTTTACTTGACCCTCCCTTCTAGATTGTAAGCTCTAACAAGCAGGGCCCTCTGATTCCTCCTGTATTGAATTGTATTGTAACTGTATTGTCTTCCCTCACATTGTGAAGCGCTGTGCAAACTGTTGGCGCTATATAAATCCTGTATAATAATAATAATAGTGGATCACTTTTAAGAGGCTGATGAGAGAGGTTGGCAGGCAATGCTGCTACCTCCTGATATTATTTGGCTGTTATATAACTACCAAACAAGGAACCATGACACAGTTGCGAGCCAAGCAATCGATCACAGTTGTGAGGTGGTCGCACTGACTTCCATGAGTGAGTTTGACAGCCAGTGCTGCCTATCAAACTTGGCATGTCAAGTTAAAATTGCTGCATCACAATGCAAAGCATCACATCTGCAGCAATGTGTATTCACCCAAGTAGCACCATGTCTGCCTCTAGGTGGGTGGTTGAGGCGTGGCAAGAAAAAAATTCTGAGCCTAGCACTCTGTATGGAAGGAGCATTAGGGCTTCTGTCAATGGGCAAATGCAAGATGCTTTCAGGTGTTTGCTGCTTGCATTTAACATCAGTCAGTTGCTCTTAGATCAACTAGAGTTCATTGGCAGGTGCATTTCAAAGCTGCTTCAAACTAATTTTATGCTCCTCTAGGCATGTATAGGGAGAGGAGCAGTTAGGATGGTGAACAAAAGCTGTTGACACATGACCTGAGAATTTTAATATATATGTGGGTTCTGTATGCAGTTAGTAACACAACCCCTGAATGGCATTAATATGCTGCTAAAGCAAGAAGGAGCTGTAATGACTACGTTGTCTATGCACTAACGTTTCTGTTGGCCAGTATTTGTGACTGAAGCTTCACACATTTCTTCTCCAGTTCCTTGGAGGTGACTTTTTCTTGGTAAAGTCCAGAATGAAGTGACGTGATCTCTAGTTCCAGGGCATCTTTCTCACGTTGTGCATTGTTGCATTTAGTTTCCACGAGTTCTGCATGTTGTCTCAGCTCTTCTTGCCTCTGCACATACAAGGACATATCGTAGACATTAATGATTAGAATAGACTTTTTACTTTCTACTTGAAATGTAGGTTCACCTTCTTAGAAAAAAATTAAAAGAGTTAGGCGCTTGTTACCCTAAAAATAAATAAATAAATGAATCCTGTTCCCTTAAAGCATGTTATACAGCACAGTGCTTGTGCTGTTCATTTAGCCCCTTCGATCACCTAAAAAATCTGGCTGATCCTGCCAGTTTCTACCCTCCCCTCTGTACACTGACCACGGTATATCATGGCTGCTGAGCCCTGACACCATGGTCAGTGTAAGTGCCTCCGTCATCCTCTGCCCTGCTCTCTGCTCTCCTGAGGATGCCTCATATACACTGGTATACTCAACTAAAAAGTTTTAAGTGCATTGTATGGCAAAAACAATTTTTTAACACCATATTTTAGCATGCATAAGATCTATATTTGTTAGCTTTTTTAAATAAAAGGGAAAAAAAACTTAAAAATAATGTAATAACATTTTCACAAAATTATGTAATTCTACATAACTTGAGTACAGGGTCTTCAAATATGTGTAATTTTTTATGCATGCGACATCTGTCTGGATGATAAGTTTGTACAGTAAAACCTTGGATTGCGAGCATAATTCGTTCCGGAAACATGCTTGTAATCCAAAGCACTCTTATATCAAAGCGAATTTCCCCATAAGAAATAATGGAAACTCAGATAATTCGTTCCACAACCATTTATTCATAAGTCCTTCAGTTTATAGTCCATATAAAAAGATTATAGCATTGCGATAGGTTGTGTAACCATAAAATGTCCATCCACAAATAGCCGCTTCCATAAGGGGATTAGAAGCAAAATCCAGCAGGAGCTACAGAATATCAAAGAGAAGAGAGGCACCTCTAAGTGTAGCAATATGGTTCCATTTAATGAAGGTTCAACATTTAGCAACTCACATGGTTGATGAATAAAACAGGCACATCTAAGTATGCAGGCATCCGGGGTAAAGCTGTCCACATAGACTATCTTCTGCACCGCCGGCTGCCAGTCTGTAATCCTGACCGGGAAGACCACCCTGCAGTAAAGCGATCTGAAAGTGAGGGGCAGCATGGAAGGGATGACGTGGATGGCGGTGCGGAGGACGGTCTATGTGGACAGCTTTACCCCGGATGCCTGCATCCTTAGAGGTGCCTGTTCCAATCATCAACCTTGTGAGTTGCTAAATGTGGAACCTTCATCAAATTTAACCATATTGCTACACTTAGAGGCGCCTCTCTTCTCTTTTATACTTAGCTGTGACTTGAGGCTACTTGTATATCAAGACATCGCTTGTATATCAAGTCAAAATTTAGCTTGTCTTGCAAAGCGCTCTTAAACCAAGTTACTCTCAAACCAAGGTTTTACTGTATATTTTAGATTTCAAGATAAAAGGAGTTTTCCAGTACTGAGCTCTGAGTTTAATAGCAGTAATTCACAGATCAATCTAAATAAATAAATTAAAGTTGAACTCCAGGATAGTACAAAATCTATACTATACTACAGTTACTTTAGTATAGTAAAAACTATTATGTTTTTTTTTTTTTTTCCTTGCACAGTTTCCTGTAAATAATTTAAATTTAATGATATCATTGCTGTATACAGGAAGATTCTGCTATGTCTGGGCATCTTTAGGAGGGATCTCATTAGACATCACTTTCTGTTAGTGTTCCTCACTGCCAGTGTTAATTGCCAGTGTTAATTTTGTCGACTAAATATTTTCGACTACTAAATTAACACTATTTTAGTTGACTAAAATAGGACTAAAACTAAAAAAATTCAGATGATTAAAATACGACAAAAACTAAAATGGCATTTTAGTCATAAGACTAAAATACGACTAAAATTAAAATGACATTTTAGTCAAAAGACTATGACTAAAACTAAATTAAAAATTGACATCAAAATTAACATTACTCTGCTGGTCATTTCTGAATCGCCAACACAATTCCATACAGAGCCTGTAATAATAGCACATTAAAATTAAACATGTATTGCACCATCGCATAAGCATAAGTTAGAGGCATCTACTAAGCTGCTGAAAGAGAAAAAAAAAATAATAATTCTTTTTTTTTTTGAAAAATTCTTTTTATTGATTTTTAAAGAAAGAACAGAGTAACACAAACAGACACACACAGCAGCCAAAAAAAAGGCACACAATAACCCAACAACAACCTCCCCCCCCCCCCCCACCCACCCAAAAACGACCACCAGCACCCCGAGAAGACCAGGAGCGTCGAGGTCAGGGGGTCAGCGCAGGCCACCGTCCAAGGACAGCACGACCTACCACCGGCCTCCGGAGTAAACAACCTTCGGTCCCTTCTCATAAACAACATTCCATATCTCCCCCCTACCCGGGATCAACACATGTCAATTCAACATTAAAGAGACCCAGTATCTGGCTGTTCTTGCAGGACTACAAAGCTAAAATACAAGATAGCATAAGTACACTTCTATAGAACGTTCAATCCACCAGCTTCATAACAGTTACACCATATGCAGTTCAGCCCACAGTGTCTGAGGAGTCCACCCACGCCCTCCAAACCTTGTCAAATTTTTTCGGGCAACCTCGTGAGACATAGGTGGCTTTGTATAGGGGTAGCATTGCATTCACTAGGCCTTTCCAGAACAGTAAGGATGGCGGGGAAACCTTCTTCCAATGTAGTAAAATAGCCTTTTTGGCATAGAATAGAAGAACACTCAGCAAAGTCCTGTGGGCCACCGAGGGGACCACCTCCTCCACCAAACCCAGCAAACAGACTCGCTGGGTTCGCGGAATCGGAGTCAGCAGCACCTCGGCGAGACAGGACGTCACCGCAGTCCAAAACTGCTGAATTTGGCCACAGCCCCAAAAAATGTGAGTTGCATCTGCGGGGGAAGCGGAACAACGCCAACACTCCGCAGACGAAGTCGGGAAGATTCTGGCCAGACGGGCCGGAGTATAGTAAATCCTGTGGAGGAATTTAAATTGAATTAGTTTGTCCCTAGCAGCCACTAAATATTTGAAAGGCTCCGTCCATACATCATCCCAGTCCTCCCCCTGTAGGTCCGGCACCTCAGCCGTCCATTTTTCCCTACATCTAACTATGCCAGGGGGTGTAAGTCGGAACATATCCTTGTACACAGTGGAGAGAGTTTTGAGTGTGGTATCACATGTCAACACGCATTCTAAGTCCGAAGGAGACAGCTCAACAGAGGATGAGGCAAATTGGGCCTGAAAGGCATGCCGCAATTGGAGGTATCTGAATATAAAGCCGCTAGGCAAGTCAAATTTCTCCCGCAATCGGTCAAACGGCAAGAGAGCCCCCGCCGCTGTTATATCACCCAAGGTTTTTATACCCCGCGTCGCCCACAACATCAAATCAGGTAAGTGACGAAAATGAGGAAAGGTAGGGTTCATCCACAACGGCTCGGACGGGGAGGATCCAACATAACTGGGGCATGTCAACTTCAATGACTGGGCCCAAGCCCTAACAGTCGCCCTCATGGAGAGCGTTAAAGGGAGATCTGAGCCCAGACCCCTAAACAGCGCCAACCTAAGGGTTTCGAAGGAGCCCAGGTGGGCTGCCTCCAAGATTGTTGCCGAATCCTCCCCGTCCGCCCGCAGCCAGCGCCGCGCAAACACCATCTGCCCTGCCAAATAATACTTGCGCCAATCGGGCAGTGCCAGGCCTCCATTACCCCACGGTTCCTGGAGGGCCCGAAGGCCAATCCTGGGAACCCCGGGCGACCAGAGGAATGAACAGACGAGGCTGTCCAACTTCCGGAAAAAGGTCAGTGGTACCCATAGCGGAGAATTGCGGAGGAAATATAAGACTACAGGCAGAAATTTCATCTTAAGGACACTAATACGACCTAATAAGGAAAGTTGTAGACGCTTCCAAGCTTGGATATTTTGTTGGAGTTTAGGCAATAGAGGAGCCAAATTCAACGAGAAATAATCCTGGGGACGCCTAGTTATCTTGATCCCCAAGTAGGTGAAGCTATCCACCCAACGAAGGGGCAGGTCCCCGGCCGCAGCAGGTCGAGCACCGTCATCGAGAGGCAAAATGGAGGACTTACTCCAGTTAACGCGAAGCCCTGAGCACCTGCCAAAATCATTCAGGATGGACAGGGCCGCCCTCAAGGAGGGACCCGGATCCTCCAGGAACAACAGCATGTCATCGGCATATAACGCCAGACATTCTTTAATAGAGCCGACTTTAATCGACCCCACGGCCGGGGAGCTGCGCAGTGCAGTCGCGATGGGTTCAAGGGTAAGGGCAAACAGGAATGGGGAAAGGGGGCACCCCTGCCTCGTCCCCCTCCCCACCCGGAAATATGGAGAAGTGAGATAGCCCAATCTTATGGCTGTTCTAGGGCTTGCGTAAAGGAGTCGGATCCAGGTCTTGAATTTGGGTCCGAACCCCATACGATCCAGCGTCTTGTGCATAAAGGCCCAGTCGACCGAATCAAAGGCCTTCTCAAAGTCGATTGAGACCACCACCCGCTGCCCCGACGCCTCCCCAGGAATTTGAAGATGGGTGAACAATCGCCGAATGTTAGTGTCCACAGATTTACCCGGCATAAAGCCCGTCTGATCCGGGTCTATCAATGAGTGAATAACCCCAGCCAAACGAGTGGCCAGGACCTTCGTCAGGATTTTAAGGTCCATATTTAAAAGGGCGATAGGGCGATACGAGGAGCAGTCCAGGGGGTCCTTACCCGGTTTCTGAAGCAGCACCATATAGGCATCCATCATAGAGGGAGGAAGTTCCTCCACCTCCAAACAGTGCTGCAACAGAGAGCTAAGTCTAGGCGCTAAATGTTCGGAATATTGTTTGTAAAAGTCAGCAGGGAAACCGTCAGGACCCGGGGCCTTATGTGGTGGGAAGGCCGCAATGGCTCTTGCCACCTCTAAAGTTGTTATCGGAGCATCCATGAGGGCGCTATCCTCCGCCGACAAGGATGGCAAGTCAACTCCCTCCAGGAGGGCATCCGCGTGCACAGAGTCACTATCCGGTAGCGGGGCGTACAGGGCCTCAAAATAGTCAGTAAATGTCTCCAAAATGTCACGAGGATCCGACCTGAGCACACCCCCAGCGGCCCTGATAAGCGGGATATTAACTGGCGGCTGCTGGTCAGCCACCAGCAGTGCCAGGAACTTGCCATTCTTATCGCCCTGTGCGAATATAGAAGCCCGTAGGTTGTTAGCTTCTGTATGAGCAAGATCAGAGACGTGAAGAGAGAGAAGGCGTCTCGCCTCCAGCAATGCAGCATAGCTGGAATCAGACGGCAAGGCCGCGTTCTCCTCCGCACATCTCCGCTCCATCTCCTGTAACATCCTCACCTCCTCATTGTGATCTTTCCTAGCGGATTTAATGGCCGATATACACTCTCCCCTCGCCACTGACTTAAATGCCTCCCACACCACTCTCTGATCAGCTGAGTCCACATTTTCCGGCCAATATGACTGGATCGACTTTTCAAGGTGGGAAGCGACCTGATCCTGTTGGAGCCAGCCCGCAGCCAGGCGCCAACCCCGCACTCCAGCCCCCAATTGGAGGTTCACTGTCAAGAGTAGCGGGTTGTGATCAGACACTCCCCCGGCCCTGTATTCCGAGGCAGTCAAAAGGGATTGCATTCTGGCAGTACCAAACGCCAGATCTATGCGAGCAGAGGAACGATGAGCGGTGGACAGGTGAGAGTATTCCCTCAAGAGCGGATGCTTCCATCTCCAAAGTTCAGTCAAGCCCACCGTGGAAGCCCAGGTGAGCAGATCCACCGAGGGCGGTCTATTGGGGCTGGAAGTATCCAAGGTAGCATCCAGGATGGCATTAAAATCACCCATGAACAGTACAGGTAAATGCAAATATTCAGCCAACTTATCAGTTAAATCATATAGCAGTTGTATCTGAAAAGGTGGAGGCACATAAACAGCGGCCAACAGCATGGTAACAGAGTACATATCCAAAAGCACAGCCACATATCTGCCCCCTGGATCAGAGATCACCCGCTGGATCGAACATGGGATAGATTTACTAATGAGGATGGAGACCCCTCTAGCATAGGTGGAGTACGTGGCATGAAACGCCCTTTGTATCCACGGCCTACGGAGAGCCAAAATCAGGTTCCCGTCAAGGTGGGTCTCCTGCAGGAGGATGACATGTGGCTTAATGAGCTTTAAATACTGAAAGACACTGGCACGTTTGAACTTATTGTTCAGGCCCCTCACATTCCATGAGAGAAGTTTTATATTGTCAGCCATGGGAATCTAGAAAAAAATTACACAGAGCCCAGGTAAGGGCTATGGGCAGGATGAGAAAAAAAAGGGACCCATAAATAACCCCCTCAAAATATACATGAGCAAACAAAAACAGGTGCTGGTGCAGAACTCCCCATGCCATTATACCAGAACAACCCCCCCAACAAACAAAGAAAAAGGGAAAGTTGAACAAAAACGAGCTTTCCCAAAACGTGAAAAACGTAGTCTGGTATGCGGCTTCAGTCCCAAACTGCCCAAAAAAAAACAGTGACGCACGTCAGTTTTCCAATGTGAGCAACAGTCCGGTAAAGAAGATGTTCTTACAGTTCCGATGGAGTCTCTGAGACCGGATCACCCGGTGTGCAAGGAGGGCGCCACGACACACCCCTCCTCCAATAACCAGTCTCCAGATAGCAGGATAGGGAACCCCAAAAGTAGACATTCCTAAACCATCAACAAGCCGTAGATATCCAGAAAAAATGGTACAGGAGGAGAAAGACAGCAGGGCAGCGTACAACAGGAAAACAAAAAAAAAAAAAAAAAGTAAAAAGAAAAAACGGACCACATCCAAAGGGGAGCCAGCCGAGAGCACTGGCAGTCAGGATTCATCACACGCCATCCAGCCAGTCCGAAGCCTCTTGAGGAGTGTCAAAGAATTTCACCGAGCCCTTGTACTGCACTCTGAGCCTGCTAGGATAGTGCATGCTATAGATAAGTTCCTTGGCCCTTAGGCGCTTCCTGACATCCGTAAAGGAACGCCTGCGGCGTTGTGTCTCCGCCGAGAAATCGGGGAATAGCATGACACGCGCGTTCTCAAAGCGAAGTTCAGGGTGTTTCCGCGCCTCCGAGAGGAGCATGTCTCTGTCCCTGTAATTGAGGAACTTCACCAGGAACGGACGGGGGGGGGCTCCAGGGGGTCTGGCCCCAGTTGGCACTCTATGAGCCCTTTCTACCACATACGTGGGGGGTAAATTCTCCAGAGAGAGCAGTTGTTTGAAGAACTGCTCCGCAAATGTAGCAGGCTTTTTCCCCTCCAGCCCCTCAGGAAGCCCCACCACCCTTACATTATTCCGGCGCTGTCTATCCTCCGCATCGTCAGCTCGGTGTTGCAAGGATTTCACAATGTTCTGGAGTTCAGCCAGCTGAGCGCCATGGGAGTGTGAGCTGTCCTCCACCTCCGAGATGCGATCCTCTGCAGCAGTGAGTCTCCCCCTGAATTTATCCAGGTCATGGCGGATGAGCGTGCACTCCGATGCCAGGTGATCTATGCGCACCATCAATGCCGCTTTGCAAGCATCTATGGCTTCCAGGATGGGGGCCGTGATCGCCCGCTGGTCCGCGACCACCTCCTGAGCCTGTTCCTGAGAAGTGCCGGAGAGCACGGGGTCCGTAGGCTTCTGAGACTCCATGCCTGCACCCGTACCACCGCTCTTCCGGGAAGACGTTGGCGCCAAGATGGCGGAGGCGGAGCCCGAGCCCTGGCTCTTGACGGAGCGGGTCTGGCGCTGGTCCTGTGGCGGCTGCCGGGCGGGTTTTGGGGTCGAGGATGGCATCGCTGGAGACCTGAGAGCTTCCCCCACAAGATGGTATAGGAGAGCAGCCCCACCGCACACCGAAAACGGAGGTAAGTTGCAGGATGAACAGAGAGCTCCGGTCCGGCACGTCTACCCTCGCTCACATCCGGCCACGCCCCAAAAAAATAATAATTCTTAAATTTTTTCCTAATAATTAATGTTGGTAATATATTCAGGTAATATGTGCAATGACATTATAGCCAATAGAGTTTACAGTTTTTTTTTGTTTTTTTTTTTATTTTAAAGTTGCATTTCCTTTTTTTTTTATATTTTAAAGTTGCATTTCCTATTTTTGTTTGTTTATGAAACTTGGTTTAATTTTATAAAGAAGTTATATCACAATGGCTAAATCTGTGTCTGTAGTGCATGTTCAAACCTTAATACCATAAATAATAAACTTATTATTAGATTTTTACTCCAGGAGTATATAATTAGTTTGGAAAGTCTAGAGAAATGTTTAAATGATGCATTACAATCTACCTAAAGCCATTTGATTTGTAGTTGACTAAAATGTATGAGAAGTTAGTCGACTAAAATGTACTGGAGATTTTAGTTGACTAAAATATGACTAAAACTAAAATAATTTAGATGACTAAAATACGACTAAAACTAAAAGACTATGACTAAAAGTAAATCGAAAATTGCTGCCAAAATTAACACTGCTTACTGCTTATTGAGACTCTAATTCTCATGCTGCCCTGTGAATTCATAAACACAATGGCTCTTATAGTCATAGGGACAGGCTAAAACAAATTGGCAGATTTGCACTATTGGCACATCTTTCTATCTTCTGCTCTCCTACAGATTTAATATGCTTTCCATCCTATAAGTATACACATACACTAAATTGCTTTTTATTTCTTTTTTTATATACTTTTTAATCAGCAAAAGTTGATATTTTGTCTCTCTCATTGGCCTTTGGTGCGTGGGCATGCGCACCCCTGTTTCTGGTTCTTACAGTACAATTACTTTCCAGTTTTAGAGAATTTAAACATTATGGTAGGCAATTTGTTTAGCAGTAATTTGTGGACATGTTCACAGGAAGGAATATAAAGCTTTGAATAGACCAGGAGAGAGAAGGGGTGGGTAAAAAAAATAAATAAAAAGGATCTCACTCTGTTTATTCACAGGGTGTCTTGTATTCTGTGAACAGAATACAAGGTGCACTGTGAATTGATAATGGGAGAGAATGGGTGGATAAACCATAAGATCGCCCCATGTTTATTTACAGCATTCCTTGTATCCCATAAGCCAAATGCTAGGCTCTTTGTGAACAAACGAGGGGAGAGGGAATGTCAAGATCCCTTTACTGTATACAGTCCAGAACTCTCAGTCAAAGCACTTGAAGAAGAGTGCTGTGTGTAATATTTACCATCAATGAAGCTTTGATTTGAACAGTAAATAGCACAATTTGGGCAAAGGATAGTAGAATAGTCATCATTAAATCATGGTTCCAATAAAAAAAAAATAAAAAAAAACTGCTAAGGAATGCTGAGAGAGAATGCTTGCTATAATCCCAGGATCAGACCCAGTGGTAGGAAAGGCAGTGATCCAACCACGTAAGGAGAAACGTAGATCTCTGAGGCCGTTCTGTACACACAGAGTGTGCAGTATGGATCCAGTATTCCCATAGGTGCCGCGGTCATATAAAAGTGACAATTTAATTTTTTGGAAGTTAGGGAAAATAATAGATGGTTGAACATTAAAGACATGCTGGTAGGGTAATTGTCTCCTGTCTAAATTGACCCTAGTGTGTGTATGTATGAATGTAAGTTAGAGACCTAAGATTGTAAGCTCTTTGAGGGCAGGGACTGGTGTGAATGTACAATATATATTTAATGTGCTCTGTAAATTGACAGCACTATATAAATACCTATAATAAATAAATAAGTAGATAAATAAAAATAAAAATAAAAAAGGCAAATAATAAACTATTACATTACAAAATGGCTTGTGTAGTGTCTTATATATATATATATATATATATATATATATATATATATATATTAAATGTACATTGGGGTTTCCTTTAAAGTAAAGGACACTAATGCTTGTATCCCAAAAAACGAAATTGTCAATTTTTTTCCAAAATAGTCAAATAGTCCTATGAATCTTCTAGACATTTAAGTGACAATTGTATTAATCATTGAAAGTTTAGGATGGATTTAGAAGTCAAAGAAATGCTGAGCATACTCGTTTCTTGTGTAACATCCATCATCATGTAGATCAAAACCACTGAAGCATTGTTTGCCAAAGTGAACAAACCAGAACATTGTTGTTACCAGCCTAAGCATTTATGAATACTGGGTTAAAAGTTCAAGGTCAACATAATAAAATAATCTATGTGCAAGAGCCTAAACCCTACAGTTTTTATAATTTATAATAAAGAGCTGTGGGTTGTAAGAACAAAGTCAATTATTTTTAATATGCTAATAAATGCTAGTGGAAGTGTATCATATTTTATATATACAGTAAAACCTTGGTTTGAGAGTAACTTGGTTTAAGAGCGCTTTGCAAGACAAGCAAAATTTTCAAATAAATTTTGACTTGATATACAAGCGATGTCTTGATATACAAGTAGCCTCAAGTCACAGCTGAGTATAAAAGAGAAGAGAGGCACCTCTAAGTGTAGCAATATGGTTACATTTAATGAAGGTACAACATTTAGCAACTCACATGGTTGATGATTGGAACAGGCACATCTAAGGATGCAGGCATCCAGGCTAAAGCTGTCCACATAGACCATCCTCCGCACCGCCATCTACATCATCCATTCCATGCTGCCCCTCGCTTTCAGATCGCTTTACTCCAGGGTGGTCTTCACGGTCAGGATTACAGACTGGCAGCCGCCGGTGCAGAAGATGGTCTATGTGGACAGCTCTACCCGGGATGCCTGCATACTTAGATGTGCCTGTTTTATTCATCAACCATGTGAGTTGCTAAATGTTGTACCCTTATTAAATGTAACCATATTGCTTACCTTAGAGGTGCCTCTCTTCTCTTTGATACACTGTAGCTCCTGCTGGATTTTGCTTCTAATCCCCTTGTGGAAGCGGCTATTTGTGGATGGACATTTTATGGTTACACAACCTATCGCAATGCTAAAATCTTTTTATATGGACTATAAACTGAAGGACTTGTGGAACGAATCATCTGAGTTTGCATTATTTCTTATGGGGAAATTTGCTTTGATATACAAGTGCTTTGGATTACAAGCATGTTTCCGGAACGAATTATGCTCGCAATCCAAGGTTTTACTGTATATGAAAAATAACAGACAAATACACAAGCATATGACTAATTTCAAACCATGTAAATACTGTATGTGTATGGGCATGGGGACAGCATATTGGTGTTACTGTAAGCTTATTGCACCCTCACCTAATGAATTAATTATGTGAGGTTCGTATTAACATAGTTTTTACAATTTTTACAATACTTAGTAACATTGATGACCATACTGCATGTGTTACATTTTAAGTACCCTTGGCAGTCAAAGAAGATCTGCCCAAATGTTAGATATATGTATGGAACAGGTCTAGCGCGGATAAAAATGTAGGTGCTTAGATGATAAAAATGTTGTGACAAAGCCTTATAATAATTCAAAGAATAGTGGAAATCCTTATTTGAAGTACTATCACCGCACCCTTATAAATAACAGTGTAAAGTCCAATGATTCAAATATAATTGTTTTCTATGACACATATGATTTTACCAATAGATTGTGATGTATATAAAATCTAAAATTACAGCAGTGGATTTAATTTACTAAAACAATAGAGCATAATCACTTGCAAAGTGAATTTTCACCAAGGCCAGTGAATGTAAAGCTAAGGAAAAATTCACGTTGAGAATAATACCCAATCATGTACAAGGGAAATAAAAAACAGGATTTTTACTTTACCATGATTGAATGACTGAAATCAGTATAACTTTACCTTGTTCACCAAACTGAATGAAAATTTACTTTTTTTAAAACTGATTTAGTTAACCAGTAATTAGCCTGCATATCAAGTTTTTATTTCAACAGGTTTCCTTTTCAATACCATATTTGCAAGGTCTAACACCTCAAAATATAACCAGGACACCATATAATAAAGCAGAATCTGATCCACCTTTATATTTACTACAAATGACTGAGCAGATTTAAAACTTCACCCTCTGTGTGGTCTATGCTATGCTAAAATCAAATTAATGCGCTTAGGTACTTAAAGCAGAAAAAAAAAGTTTGGATTACCGAAGGAGCATTTTTTTTGTGGCATCATGCTGTGATAGAAAAGAAAAAGAAAAATAATGCAAAATGTGCAAAAACATTTTGGGGCCTTTTCTCTTTTTGTTTTTCCTTTTTTTCTTTTTTTTTTGCATATATTGTTGGAATAGCAACTTCAAAAATGAAAAAATACAGTAACACAGGCATTTACTACTGTTAAACGTTTAAACATTTATATTTTCTTTTCCCTTTTATTTCTGAAAAAAAATAATAAAAAGGTACACCAAAAACATACAAAATAAAAATAGAAAAAGGACATAAAAGGAAAAAAACTAAAAATGCAAAATGTCATCGTTTTTTCAGAGCAAACCAATGTAGTGCTTTGGTGTAAACTGAAATTATAGGACATAGGACATTTTTGCGTTGTCTCTGCATTGGGGCTCCATTGGCCAATGCAGTCCAAAGCTGCTTGTGTAAATGAGCTCTAGAGGCATTATTTACTAAAGAGCATAATTTGAATCCAGTATAGGCAAAGGCTGTTTGTTTTATAGGAGAAGTATAGCCAAAGCAAGTTTGGATCACAGGAGAGCAATTCGTTTTTCACTCCTGTGACCCTTTTTCAGCAGAGAACGGGCTGAAGTCCGCTCTCTGCTGACATCACAGAAGTCAGTCCAGGCACCGCGTCATCACGACAATGGAAGCTGGGATCTGCCAGGTGCCTGGACTGACACCTGCCTCAGCATCTCAGCGAGCTGCTGAGAGCCTGAGCTGGCCGCTCCATGCCTCTCCACAGCCCAGCACTCCAGTGAGTGAGGAGGGGGCATAGTAAAGAGCTGCTGAGCTGTCAGAACCGAGCGATCGGGGGTGTTTGATCGCTCGGTTCTACAGTGCAGACCAATACTGCATCCACCTAGGTAAAGATTCTGTAAAAAACCCAAAGCCATACATCTCTTTTAAAGACACGCATATTTATTTATTTTTAAGAAAAACTCTAGATAAACAGCTAAATTCAAAGCTGAAAAAAATAGTGCTGCAGATCGAAAGGGCAGCAAAGGCTGGAACAGTGGTAATAATGGGGATTTTAACCACTGCGAAATTGACTGGTGTAATGGCACTTCTGGAACAGTACAAGGACAACATTTTATAAACTTGTTACAAGAGAAGCAGGTGAACCCCTGGAAGGTGTGGATCTTGGTGATTACAAGCCCAAGAAAAAGATCACTTCCTAGAACTTTTAGTGGTCTTTGTTGGGTAGTTTTGCAAAGTTCTGCAGTCTCTTAAAACAGGCAAGCTCAAAACCTTCCGAGCTCCCATAAATATGATTTAGTATTTCTCAAACAAGGTTAAGGTCCTTGCTTGATTCATGGACGTGAGCCATTTTCAGCTTCCTAATACAATCTGACAATTTAGGGCCCAATCATCCTATAATGACCAAATTTATGCATAGATGGGATGCCAATGTCCTGGACAACTGAATTAAAAGCGGATCTCTAGCTTCTATAGTTCTCTGGACAATCATCAAACTTCATGAGGCCAGTGTTAATTAGTTCTCTGCAAGTCATAGACTTGATAAGTAAAAAATTGGACTTTTAAAAAAAGGCCACATACAGCGCTTGCTATCTATGGATTAAATAAATAAATATATGAAGATATCCAATATTAATAAAACCACATACTTGAATGACTCAATAAAAGGTACCGATTAAATATAAAATCCACAGCAAAACGTGTAAAAATTGATATAAAAATTAATAGAATAGAATATTATATATTGTGACAAAGTGGCGATGTGCTCAAAATAAATTCCTTAGTGCATGAATGGCTGTGACATAAATATAAAAATATCAGACATTAAATATGCAGTATACGTATTATTGCAGAGCAAACTTAATTAAATAGTCCAAGGTAAATAGTGACTTTGTGCTCAGAAATAAATATATTGTCCTTAATGGAAGTGGTTCTTCACAAATTGGAAGGTGCAAATGCTGTGATATAATTGGCTACAGTGTCAATTCCTTCTCCCAAGTGAATGTAAGAATTGGATCACTTACCGAATGCAGTGGGTCTTATATGCCGTATGACAATAAGACCTTTCACGGTTTGGTGGCCTCCTGGGCCGAAAGGGTTCCCCTTTAGACGGTCCTATAAGATGGTATAGCTCCTATGGACTCCGGGGTGCAGCAACCCAGTGCAAATATGGAGGAGAAGAAAGAAAGCTCCCAATAGCGTAATAAAGTCTAGATTAAAGTTTATTTCCCATATTGTAGGGTTCCAACAATAAAGACAAAAGTAAAAACACTCCCTGGTGGTCAGCGGTGCGGGCTGCGCGTCCTCCTCGCGGAATCTACGAGCTTACTTCCGGCTTGCGTTCCACTCAGGTAGCGTGATGATGCTATGCGGTCCAAGCTGACGCGTTTTGTCACATCCGGTGACGTCTTCAGAGCTCTGACCTCTTCATATATTTATTTATTTAATCCATAGATAGCAAGCGCTGTATGTGGCCTTTTTTTAAAAGTCCAATTTTTTACATACATCTTTTGTTGTACAGCAGCTGCTCTTTCCCTCAATTTCTCTTAAATCACACCCACCTGGTAATTTATTTATTTATTCATCCACCTGGAACCTTATCTTTGGCTCGTGGTATATACTTTGTATATATACTTTTCATAGACTTGATAAGGTCTTGTTTCTTTACTGTTGAAGGTGGGGGTATCTAATATTCTGTGTTTAGGTGTTGAAGGAGAGAATGGAGTAGCAGACAGATTCACTCCAGGTGTAGGCTCGGGAGAGTCTCAAGAGTAGTGTGTCCAGTTTCAGGTGGTTTTGAGGTGATCTGGTAAGCTGGATCCTGGAGGGTCTGTGATGACACATGAGTTGCTTCATAGGATGTTAATAGTTTTGGAGGTGGAGAACTGTCCAATGCACCAGGATGAATTGTGTGGCTGACTGCGGAAACTTCTCCCAATGGTAAATGTACTGTGGGTTAATGTACAGTATTGTAAGTGTCTTTTGCGTGTTGACATCATTCTGGCTTAGGATAAGTTGCAAGGTCTGCCTTGCAGGGTCATCAGACTGTCACAATGGGACAATGGCCTTCTTCCTCTTCCTCTGCAGCTTGTTCTAAAACATATAGCTCAGCTATGACTGCTGCTTCCTCCCTCTCTTTCTTTAGGGCTTCTAGCTGGGTTTCTGTTTGAGCTGTTTCTGCCTGCATTCATGTGTGGTCAGCTTGTGCTCCTGCCTGGGCAGCTTCTATTTTTACCTGGACTAGTGCTTTGACACTTGTGCCTTTTCATAAGTTTGGCCAGCTTACGCTTCTCTCTTAGCAGGTTGTGCTTCTGCCTGTGCAGGAGCTTGAGTGGCTTGTGCTTTTGCCTGGGCAGCTTGCTCTTCTGTCTGTGCACAAGCCTGGACAGCCTGTGCTTTGATGGCTGCTTCCTTCTTAATGCAGCAAGCTTGTACTTTTCCTGCCTGTGCCTTTGCACAAGGTTATATCAGAAGATTACTCTGAGATGATTGCTGTGAGCAGGGTAATAGTGAAGCTCTGGGACCTTAGTGATCCGTACAGTGGCACAATACAGTTTCATACAGTTGTGATATCTTGTTGTCTACCTGTGACTTGGTTTCCAAGGAAGTTATGAATTTTTCTTTGTTAAGCGTAGTAGAGTTATTTCCCTCTTGCAGAGACGTCATATAAGAGAAGAAGAATTTACTGATATTCTCTTATAGTTTTACGTTTAGAAACAAGCCTAGAAACAGCAGTTCTTGTAAGTCCCCAAGTAAATTCAAAATACAGAAAAATTCAATGCATGCACAGCTTTCCAAACTGTGGAAAATTTTTGATTCTGTTATAGAGATAAGACACATTAGAATGTTGCAGATAACTGTAATCTGATCCTCATTGGCAGATTCTAAGCAGATCTCAGAATCTGTAATGCGCACGTGATTTTAACGCTTTAGAAATATGTTTTCTTACTCTAATGTTTTAAATTCAGCTTTATTAATTAACATATCTCCTTTGATTCAGTCTGTTTGGACACAGTATGGTCACCTGCTCGCATGCAGCTTTACTCTTCAATGAGACACAGAAGTTGAATCCAATGCAATTTTGCTTTGGATAATTGCAGTACAAATGATGTTTTCCTAGTCTTTTGAAGTGTATGTAGACAATGGCTTTCCTAAGTCCTCTGAAAAACTAACATCAACTGAGTTATTATGAAAGAAACAGAGAAGGTATAGCTAGCACTGAACTAACTAGCACTAAACAGGAAAGGAGGACAGATGAACATATGGAAATACATAAGCATACAAATTGTAATGGCCGTAAGCCACCGCTAGATGTCAGCATACACATAAAAATAGAAACATTATGCAGTTCAGTACAAGGAAGAAAAAGACAAATATCACAGAACAGTGTCCATAAGCATACAGGTGCATCTCGAAAAATAGAATGTAATCAAAAAGTCAAAAAGTTAAATGTATTTTAGTATTCAATTCAAAAAGTGTATATTATATAGATTCATTACACACAGAGTGTTATATTCCAAACATTTCTTTCTTTTAATTTTGATGATTTTGGCTTACCGCTAGTGAAAACCCAAAATTTAGTATCTCAGAAAATTTGAATATTACATAAGACCAATAAAAAAAGAGGATTTTTTAATACAGAAATGTTGGCTTACTGAAAAGTATGTCCATGTACAGTATAGTATGCACTATACCAATACTTGGTCGGGGCTCCATTTGCATGAATTACTGCATCAATGTGGCATGGCATCGGGGCGATCAGCCTGTGGCACTGCTGAGGTGTTATGGAAGTCCAAGTTGCTTTGATAGCGGCCTTCAGCTCGTCTGCATTGTTGGGTCTGGTGTCTCTCATCTTCCTCTTGACAATACCCCACAGATTCTCTATGGGGTTTAGGCCAGATCAGTTTGCTGGCCAATCAAGCACAGTGATACCATGATCATTAAACCAGGTATTGGTACTTCTGGCAGTGGGGGCAGGTGCTAAGTCGTGCTGGAAAATTAAATCAGCATCTCTATAAAGCTGGTCAGCAGAGGGAAGCATGAAGTGCTCTAGAATTTCCCGGTAGCGGGCTGCGCTGACTTTGGACTTGATAAAACACAGTAGACAAACACCAGCAGATGACATGGCAACCCAAAGCATCACTGACTGTGGAAACTTCACACTGGACCTCATGCAACTTGAATTCTGTGCCTCTCCACTGTTCCTCCAGACTCTGGGACCTTGATTTCCAAGTGAAATGCAAAATTAAGTGAAAAGAGGACTTTGGACCACTGACCTCTGGAACAACAGTCCAGTTATTTTTCTCCTTAGCCCAGGTAAGATACTTCTGACGTTGTCTCTGGTTCAGGAGTGTCTTGACACAAGGAATACCATAGTTGTAGCCCATGTCCTGGATACGTCTGTGTGTGTGGTGGCTCTTGAAGCACTTACACCAGCCATAGTCCACTTCTTGTGAATCTCCCCTAAATTCTTAAATGCCCTTTGCTTCATAATCCTCTCAAGGCTGCAGTTATCCATGTTGCTTGTGCACCTTTTTCTGCCACACTTTTTACTTCCACTCAACTTGTCGTGTTGATGACTGTCTTCTGGACAACTGTCAAGTCAGCAGTCTTCTCCATGATTTTGTAACCTACTGAACCAGACTGAGAGACCATTTAAAGGCTCAGGAAACCTATACAGGTGTTTTGAGTTAATTAGCTGATAAGAGTGTGACACCATGATTCTACAATATTGAACATTTTCACAATATTATCATTTTCTTAGATACTGAATTTTTCACTAGCTGTAAGCCATAATCATCAAAATGAAAAGAAATAAATGTTTGAAATATATCACTCTGTGTGTAATGAATCTATATAATATATTAATTTTACTTTTCGAATTGAATTACTGAAATAAACTAACTTTTTAATGATATTATCATTTTTTGAGATGCACCTGTATAATGAATGTGCTCATATGCATCAAGTAGATTCTCCTGATGAAGTCATTTGGAGATGAAAAGAGCTGGATGAAGCTTATGCACCAAGCATGGAAGTAGCAGCTGATTTTGAGATGCACCCGTATAATGAATGTGCTCATATGCATCAAGTAGATTCTCCTGATGAAGTCATTTGGAGATGAAAAGAGTTGGATGAAGCTTATGCACCAAGCGTGAAAGTAGCAGCTGATGGTGCATCACTCCTAGACAGGATTAGTGTTCATCCTCAGTGCTGGGTTTTAGCACTATATTGGTCAGTGGTTTTAATTTTTTTGAAGTGATTTTAAACAAAGAAGTTGCACTATTGTAACGCTCCTGCGTTTTTGTTATAGTGAGCTGGATTTGCAGCTGCAGAATCTCCACTCAGTAGTCATGTAGAGATGTGTTGAATTACCAGATCCAACTCTCCAGACTCATCACTGTGGACCCGCCTGCTTCAGCATACAAATACACATACACTCTATAAGATGTTCCTGGAAAGATAGGATGTATATGACAGTATAGAGGTGATGTGCTGAAGGGACAGGCGTGAGCAGTGATAGCAATGATAAGCACTTGATAGTAATGTTCAGGAGAGTGGTAGATGGTAATAGGTAGAATGCAGATAGGTTAGTAATCATGTATAGTAACAGGTGGTAAGGACAGCAGATGACATATACAGGAGAGACTAACCCAGTGCAAGGATAGATGGTAGTAGACTCAAGAGCTAGCAATTTATGTAACAGTGTAGATGATAGGATTAGTAATGCATAGATAGTAACAGTCCTTAATGTGCAGAAGTAGATAGTGTAAGTTTGTTATGAAGGAATCCCCTGTGGGGTACTTATCACTAGTGAGGTTAGTAAGTAGAAGGGTACGGTAGTAAGGGAGTGATCCGGTAGCGAGATACGGGATCAGTAGCGAGGTTCCGGTCTGTTCCAGGTAAAAAGAATAGCTGGAGGCTCCGGCAGCATAAGACAAGGCTGTTAAGCATGCTGTTTGAACGAACAACCTGTGAGAGAAAGCCGGCGATTGAAATAGCCGCTCATAGCGGCGCTCAGTGATGATGTCATGCGGCTTAAAGGTATATGCGTTCCATCTAACTGAAAAGGTGGGACGCAATATGCAATGAAAAATGGGCAATAAGGGTACCAAAGGTACCAGAATCTTACAGTACCCCCCCCTTAAGGCCGGCTCCAGAAGGCCTATAGCACTGGTTTCTCCGGGTATTTAGAGTGAAACCTTCGTATAAGCCTGGGTGCGTGAACATCAGAAGTATCCAACCAGGTGTTGTCTTGGGGTCCATAGTTCTTCCATCTTATGAGATATTGGAGTTTTCCTCTGTGGATACGAGAATCCAAAATCTCCCTAATCTCAAATTCTTCTCCGCCTTCAACTTGTACTGGAGGTGGAGGCAAGATGGTAGGCCTTATTCCTTGGTTAGGAACATGTGGTTTCAGTAGCGACACATGAAAGATGGGATGTATTCTGAGATCTGCCGGTAAAGTGAGTTGCACTGCAGCTTTTCCAATGAGTTTCTTAATTGGGAAGGGTCCCAGAAATAAAGGTCCAAGCTTTTTGCTAGGGATCTTTAACCTTAAATTTTTCGTCGATAGCCAAACGAGGTCCCCAATAGCATATTGAGGAGAGGGTTTCCTACGAAGGTCGTAGTACCTTTTTTGTTGACTATGAGCGTGTGAGATGGTGGTATTAAGTAAACCCAGAGAGTCTTTTATTTGGGTAAGATAATCCGAGGCTACTGGGTTACTTGATGGTAGGATGCGTGGTGGAAGAAGTGTGGGATGAAACCCATAGTTTAAGTAGAACAGACTTTGCTTGGTAGTGCTGTGGGTTGCGTTGTTATAAGCAAATTCCGCCAGAGGGAGGAGGTCCACCCAATCATCCTGTAGGTATGAGGTGTAGCAACGTAGATATTGTTCAATGCACTGGTTGACTCTTTCAGTCTGTCTGTTGGTTTGAGGGTGGTAAGGAGAAGTGAGCTTTCGCTCAATCCGTAGTATATGACATAGAGCTTGCCAAAACTTGGAGATGAACTGTGAACCACGGTCGGATAAAAGAGTCTTTGGAATTCCGTGTAACTTGAACACATGTTTCATTAGTAATTCCGCTGTTTGCTTAGATGAAGGTAGTCTGCGAATAGAAATGAAATGTGCCATCTTTGTCAGATGGTCCACTGACACTAGAATGGTATTAAATCCTTTGGAAGGTGGTAGTTCTACTATAAAGTCTAAGGACACAACTTCCCATGGAACCTGGGGTATTGGTAGACTGCAAAGTAGACCAGATGGTTTTGTAGTGTCAATTTTGGACCTTGCACAGATGTCACATGAAGAAACAAATTTTTGTACAGACGTCTTCATATCAGGCCACCAAAACTGCCTGGTAAGCAAATTAAGGGTTTTAGTCATACCCATATGTCCTGCCATAGGCGCATCATGTGACAATTCCAAGATCTTGGTGCGCATAGTGGGGGGTATGTAGAGTTTGTCGTTGTAGTAGAGGAAGCCTTCTGCATCAGTACTTAGTTGTGGTGGAGGTGAATCTAGTCCTATACTGTGCAAAATCTCTTCCTTCAGGGAACGAACAACACCAATAATACGTTCATAGGGTATTATAGGAATAGAAGGGATTTCGGCGCAGTTATCTTCGGTTAATCGTGATAGCGCATCCGCTTTTTTATTTTTGTCTGCAGGCGTGTAGGTCACTAGGAAGTTGAATCTTAGGAAGAATAATGACCATCGTACCTGCCGGTGGGAAAGAGTTTTGTTAGTCTGAAGGTATTGAAGATTTTTAAGATCTGTATATATGAGTATTGGTAATCGGGTACCTTCAAGTAGATGTCGCCAATTCTCTAGTGCCAGTTTTATGGCAAGCAACTCTTTTTCACCCACTGGGTAATTCACCTCTGGGCTGCTTAGTGATTTAGAAAAGAAAGCAACTGGGTGGAGTGGTGAAGTATTTGTTGGTCGTTGGGAGAGAACTGCTCCTACTGCCATGTTTGACGCATCTACCTCCAGGATATATTGGAGGGATGGGTCTCCATATGGGACTCATTAGCAGTGACAAGGAGTGCTTGTGTCTGATTGGTGATTGGACCAGAAGATAACGGAATACCGTTAATGAAACTAACAGAGACAGATTTAGGTTTTGAAATAATAGGTATTTTATTTAAAGTAACAAAACGTGTATCGATATAGTTCCCACAAGATCCTGTGTCGATCATAGCCTTGGTGGTGATCCTAGTTTGGTCCCACTGTAATGTCAAATGAATAAAGAGATAGGGATTAGAAAAGGAAGTCGTTAATCCCCCTAGCAAGACATGTGAACACTCACCCTCTTTTTTGCGGACAAGGGGACAGACGCTTATCAAATGATCCGGGGAGGCGCAGTACATGAAGAGATTTCTGGATCTTCTCCTGGCTCGTTCAGTAGTCGATAAAGGTGGGCGTATGGTTCCTACCTCCATAGGAGTAGGGTCAACGGCCGATTCCCGAGAAGGACTGGACGATGGCATTCCCATCTTCTCAGCCTTTCTTTCTCGCAATCGCCTGTCAATGTTGATACTGAGTTGTATTAAGGCATCCAAAGTGCCAGGTAAATCCGCTCAGGCGAGCTCGTCTTTAACGGCTTCTGACAACCCAAGTCTGAACTGAGTTCGCAGAGATGTATCATTCCACCCTGAATCAAGGGTCCATCTTTTGAACTCTGCTACAAAGTCTTCAACAGGTCTCCTTCCTTGTTTTAAAGCCCTTAATTGGATATCAGCAGTACTCTGCCTATTGGGGTCTTCATATAAGCTAGCGAGTTCCGCTAGGAATAAAGGATAGGAGTTGAGAAGAGGATCATCTTTCTCAAAGAGAGAGTCTGCCCAGGCCCGTGGATCACCCGTCAAATATGAAATAGTGGTACAGACTTTAATTTGATCAGTAGGGTAAGTACGAGGTTTTAGCAAAAAAAGCAATTGACATGCGTTTTTGAATTCACAAAATTTTTTCCGATCACCTGTAAACACTAGAGGAGGGTTTATTTTAGGTTCAGGGGGCTGAGCAGCAGTAAGCTGTGAAAGACGGGCTATCTGCTGTCTCAGAGTCTGATTTTCATCTTTTACTTCAGTAAGAGCAAGTATTAATGCATTTACTTTTTGTGTTAATTGTATCACTTGAGTGGGTAATTCTGCTGAATCCATTTTTTAGGTTCGTTCAATCTGTAACGCTCCTGCGTTTTTGTTATAGTGAGCTGGATTTGCAGCTGCAGAATCTCCACTCAGTAGTCATGTAGAGATGTGTTGAATTACCAGATCCAACTCTCCAGACTCATCACTGTGGACCCGCCTGCTTCAGCATACAAATACACATACACTCTATAAGATGTTCCTGGAGTGATAGGATGTATATGACAGTATAGAGGTGATGTGCTGAAGGGACAGGCGTGAGCAGTGATAGCAATGATAAGCACTTGATAGTAATGTTCAGGAGAGTGGTAGATGGTAATAGGTAGAATGCAGATAGGTTAGTAATCATGTATAGTAACAGGTGGTAAGGACAGCAGATGACATATACAGGAGAGACTAACCCAGTGCAAGGATAGATGGTAGTAGACTCAAGAGCTAGCAATTTATGTAACAGTGTAGATGATAGGATTAGTAATGCATAGATAGTAACAGTCCTTAACGTGCAGAAGTAGATAGTGTAAGCTTGTTATGAAGGAATCCCCTGTGGGGTACTTATCACTAGTGAGGTTAGTAAGTAGAAGGGTCCGGTAGTAAGGGAGTGATCCGGTAGCGACATACGGGATCAGTAGCGAGGTTCCGGTCTGTTCCAGGTAAAGAGAATAGCTGGAGGCTCCGGCAGCATAAGACAAGGCTGTTAAGCATGCGGTTTGAACAAACAACCTGTGAGAGAAAGCCGGCGATTGAAATAGCCGCTCAGAGCGGCGCTCAGTGATGATGTCATGCGGCTTAAAGGTATATGCGTTCCACCTAACTGAAAAGGTGGGACGCAATATGCAATGAAAAATGGGCAATAAGGGTACCAAAGGTACCAGAATCTTACAACTATGCATTTCTCCTGTTCCTATACCTCTGTAGAATATGTATGTTTTTACATAGAGGTCTGAGGACCAGGGGGTGGGAACAGGAAGTAGGAAGTTATGAAGTGAAACTAACAAAAGGTTTACACCAGACTCATGGCTGGCTGGAAATAAACAAGTTCTTTACAAGGTTCGTCCAACTACTCATCATTGCTTCTACAAAATCTACATGATGACATAAGTGAGATCGCTGAAACATCATGGCTCAGAATCTATGTGGCATACAACCCCTAATCTTTAATAATGACATTGCTAACAGCTGGCTAAAATTCAAAAGAGAAAGGGAAGTGTACAGCAAAGCAGGACTCTCAGACAAGTCAAAAAAAGGTACAGGCTTATACTCTTCTCAATTTTGCTGGTTTGAATGCACTAAATAAATATGAGTCATTTACTTTTCAAGACAATGAGGACAAAGAAGATCCTGATGTCTTAATCAAGAAATGTGATAAGATAGGCTTACTACAATTTAATGGGATAATACACAGCCATGCATTTACCATGATGGCTCAGAAATTTGATGAAGGACTACAATTCTATGTAGCCAAACTGAGACTGCTGGATAAAAAATGTGATTTTGGTGCAGATGAACTGATACGTGACAGGATTGTATGTGGTATCTACAATGATGCAGTTCGTGCTCAGTTGTTAACCACTTTAGGACCGGAGGATTTTCCTGCTTTACGTCCAGGCCACTTTTTGCAACTTGGCACTGTGCAAATTTAACTGACAATTGCGTGGTCATGCCACACCGTACCCAAACGAAATTTACGTCCTTTTTTTCCCACAAACAGAGCTTTCTTTTGGTGGTATTTGATCACCTCTGCGCTTTTCATTTTTTGCGATATTAATAAAAAAAGAGCGACAATTTTGAAAAAATAACAATATTTTTCTACTTTGACAGTTAAAAAATATCCAATATATTCAATTTTTGTCATATATTTAGGCCAAAATGTATTTAGCTACATGTCTTTGACAAAAAAATTCTCAATGAGCGTATTTTTAACCGCTTTAAGACTGGAAGATTTTACCCCATTCCTGACCAGGCCATATTTTGCGATTCGGCACTGCATTACTTTAACAGACAACTGCGCGGTCGTGCAACGCTGTACCCAAATTAAATTTATGTCCTTTTTTCCCCACAAATAGAGCTTTCTTTTGGTGGTATTTGATCACCTGTGCGATTTTTACTTTTTTGCGCTATAAACAAAAAAAGAGCGACAATTTTGAAAAAATAACAATATTTTTCACATTTTTTTATATGAAATTCCCCCCAAAAAATGTAAAAATCAAATTTTTTTTAACATTTTAGGCCAATTTGTTTTCTGCTACATATGTTTGGTAAAAAAAAATTGCAATAAGCGATTTCTGGCCGGAGGTGGTCGGGACTGAAAGAAGCCCGTGGTGTACGTGCCCCTGGGGTGGCAGCCCAGGGGTTCCTTAATTCTCACTGGTTAGGGGCAGCTCGCCTTGAGTTTTTCGGCACCTTGGTCACTGCACCATACACACTTTTTTCACACCTGGGACAGGCCTTTTGGCTCGGACCAATAGAATTTTTTATTCCTTGCCGGAAGGCCTGCCATGGTACCTCACTATGGCACTAAGCACTTTCCCCACTTCACTTTCCCCACCTTTTTGTTTGTGTGTGTTTTCTTTGTTGTAGTGTCACTTCACTATCACCTTTTCTTCCACATGACGAGTAGGGTGTGGGTCCTCGGGCCTGCCTCGAAAGTTTTGGGAGGGGGCGGATATGGCCTTCTGGCTTAGTTCACCCTCTCTCATGGGGTCTTCCTTCGGGGGAGCCCCACCTAGTACTTGGGGTGGGCTGTTTCGGCAGTCCCCCTGGAGAATGGGGTTTGCCTGGTTTCGGCCAGGCAGACCATTGGAAGTACCTCAGTCCCTGTCAGAAGTCTTGCGCCCCGGGGGATCAAGGTCAGGGTCCATCCTCTTCGGAGGTAAGACCATTTCGCACACCCTGTGCACTTTTTTTGTTCTTCACATTTGCGTGTGTGCACTTTTTTATGCACCGGGTGTTCACACACCACGGGCTTTAAAAAAAAAAAACAGTGTCAATTTTCAACTTGACATGTTTGTTGCATGCTGTGGAGAGGGTGATGAAAATTTCTCCTTTATTTGCAATTAGGCCCACACTTTCACAATGAAAACAATTTTGGTGATCTTTACTTTCCACTTCATTAATTCTGTGCACATTCTGTTGCTTAGTGTGATTAGATGGTGTCAGAGGCGGCTCTCTAATTAGGCAGTTTAGGCGGCCGCCGAAGGCCTCGCGCTAAGAGGGGCCTCACGGCCGCCTAATCCATGTGGTCAGGGCCGGCGCAGCGCTGCCTCTGTTTGCTCCCGCTAAGAGGGAGCCTGCCCGCGTCCTGCCCATCCGTTCCGCCACTTGTAGGGGGCACAAAATTACTGTCTGTGTGATGGAGCATGGAGGGGGAGAGACGCTGTTGTCCGCTCGTTGCAGAGCGGAGGGCGGAGGCTAGCAGAGTGTCACCGCGAAGTGCGGACCGCCCCGCCTATCCTCCGCCCATAGAGAATCTGGAGGAGAAAGTCAGCTGATGCCCATTGCCAATAGAGTGAGGCGGGAGGAGCTCTGGCTGGCTCTGCAAGGAGACCCTATGACGAAAAGGCAACCAGGAAGTCTGAAGAGGCAGAAGCGCTGAGGCTGAACATCTGTCTGAAGCTGAGGGAGAAATCGACTGACAAATTAAGTAATTGCCAGTGCAATTGATTGGTAATTGGTGCCGTTCTCCCCCACCATCCCCACTGCCTCTTTCTGATCCCATCCCCCCACAACCTTCACAGATCTCATCCCTGATTGGGGGGGGGGGGGATTAGCAAGAGGTGGTGGGGGAGGATTGCACCCCCCCCATTACCACTACAGCTGCCACTGATCCCCCCCCCTCACCACTACAGCTGCCACTGATCCCAGCCCCCATCACCACCACTGCCACTCAATCCACCCCCCATCACCACCGCTGCCACTCAATCCACCCCCCATCACCACCGCTGCCACTCAATCCACCCCCCCATCACCACCGCTGCCACTCAATCCACCCCCCCATCACCACCGCTGCCACTCAATCCACCCCCCCCATCACCACCGCTGCCACTCAATCCACCCCCCATCACCACAGCTGCCACTCAATCCACCCCCATCACCACAGCTGCCACTCAATCCACCCCCCATCACCACCGCTGCCACTCAATCCACCCCCCATCACCACAGCTGCCACTCAATCCACCCCCCCATCACCACCGCTGCCACTCAATCCACCCCCCATCACCACAGCTGCCACTCAATCCACCCCCCATCACCACAGCTGCCACTCAATCCACCCCCCATCACCACCACTGCCACTCAATCCACCCCCCATCACCACAGCTGCCACTCAATCCACCCCCCATCACCACCGCTGCCACTCAATCCACCCCCCATCACCACCGCTGCCACTCAATCCACCCCCCATCACCACCGCTGCCACTCATCCCACCCCCCATCACCACAGCTGCCACTCAATCCACCCCCCATCACCACCGCTGCCACTCAATCCACCCCCCCATCACCACCGCTGCCACTCAATCCACCCCCCCATCACCACCGCTGCCACTCAATCCACCCCCCATCACCACAGCTGCCACTCAATCCACCCCCCATCACCACTGTGACGAGACCAGTCTCGCCACATTGCATTGGAGGAGCCTGGTTGCCCGCCTGCTGCAATATGACTATGGACCTAGGGGCTTTTACCCATTTAAGACTGTATTTGGGCATGAAAATGTGCCTGCGGTCGGTCAGAAAAGGACTTACGTCTAACTTTTTAACGCCTGGAGGGATTTCTATGATTTTTGGTTATGTTTGCATTTGAAGTATGCTGATTCTGAAAATGTAAGTTTTATTTGAATGTGATGCATATTTTAGAAGTTATGTAAATGTTGCTTTTGGCATGAGGTGGCTTTGCCACACCTATTGTCGGGTGTGCTAAGTATTCCTGTTCCATGCTAATGACCTTGCATTGTTCTGGCCAGGTGGCTAGATAATTAGTTTAGTGTTATTTTGTGCCTGTTTACAAATCTATCTGCATATGCTAATGCAATGAGACTCACATTACCTGATAGTGTATATAATGTGTTTGTGGGGATTTAATAAACAGTCCACTGCTTGAACTTCACACGGAGCCTTGTCTCGTGCTTGGGGGGATTCACTGTATGCTGTACGAGACTGATTGCCAGGAGTGTAAGCTGATGTATGCTTTTCCTGTTCATCTGCTAGCAGCTATTCGTGAGGTTCCAGGTTGGAGTGCTATTTTGTACCCAGTTCGGGAGTATGGTGTTCCTGCAAGTAGCTGTGCCTGTCTAGCAGAAAGGGGCATATCTACTAAACGGATTTTAACCCCTTGTCTGCTGAAACGGTCCGTTACAACCACAGCTGCCACTCAATCCACCCCCCATCACCACCGCTGCCACTAAATCCACCCCCCATTCACCACAGCTGCCACTCAATCCACCCCCCATCACCACCGCTGCCACTCAATCCACCCCCCATCACCACCGCTGCCACTCATCCCACCCCCCATCACCACCGCTGCCACTCATCCCACCCCCCATCACCACCGCTGCCACTCATCCCACCCCCCATCACCACCGCTGCCACTCATCCCACCCCCACATCACCACCGCTGCTACTCATCCCACCCCCACATCACCACCGCTGCTACTCATCCCACCCCCACATTACCATCGCTGCCACTTATCCCACCCCCCATCACCACTGCTGCCACTCATCCCACCCCCCATCACCACTGCTGCCACTCATCCCACCCCCCATCACCACTGCTGCCACTCATCCCACCCCCCCATCACCACGCCTGCCACTCATCCCACCCCCCATCACCACCGCTGCCACTCATCCCACCCCCCATCACCACGGCTACCACAATATGCAGTTCATTTTAATATCGCCTGCTTATTTATTTATTTCTTTTATTGTGTGTGGGGGGCCTCCTACATGATTTTCGCCTAAGGCCTCAAAAAGTCTAGAGCCGCCTCTGGATGGTGTCATCCACGCACCTCTATTTTGAGGCTTGGATCTACAGGATTTTGCAAAATGATTCCATTTGTTGCATGAGTTACACCTTTTGTTAAAAGCCACACACTTGTTGCGCTCAGTAGTGTGTTTACTACCACACTGCCTTTTGTTCTGTTGCACCACAAACTCTTGTGCCTCTCTTTTTAGTTCCTTAGTGGCCCTTTCAGAACGTTCAAACAACATATATGTTCTGATGGCTGATTCCAGTGTCAAATCTTTCTCCCTTAACCACTTACCGACCGCTTACATGAAGCGTACTGCGGCAAAGTGGCTCGTTATCGTCCAGCGACGTAGACCTACGTCGCTGGACTCCTCCCCTTGTGGGCGGCACGCGCGCCGCCGGAGGCTCGCTCCCGCTGTATTCAGACACAGCGGGAGTCGGGCCAGGGGAGGAGAGGCGGTGATCACCGCTGCTCTTCACCGCCGCTCTTCCCCGATCGTCGGGGATCGAGTGAGGAGATCCGCCCGCTTGTGTAAACAAAGCGGGCGGATCTCCTATGTGACAGACAGTCACAGATTACAGGATTCAGCATAGCTGAACCTGCGATCTGTGTCTGTGTCACACAGTCCCCTCCCCCCACACACGTCAGTAAGCACCAGGCATATATTTAAATCCTTGTTCACCAATAAAATTAACCCCTTCCCTGCCAGTTTTATTATTACAGTAACAGTGCATATTTATAGCACTGATTACTGTAGTAATGTCACTGGTACCCCCAAAAGTGTCAAAAATGTAAGTTAGGGGTCCGATCTGTCCGCCGCAATGTCGCAGTCCCGCAAAAAATCGCAGATCGCTGCCATTACTAGTAAAAAAAAAAAAAAAAACCATTAAAAAGACATAAATAGTAGTTAGTAGACGCGATAACTTTTGTGCAAACCAATCAAAATACGCCTTTTGTGATTTTTTTCTACCAACAATATGTAACAGAAAACAAATTGGCCTAAAATGTTAAATAATTTTGATTTTTAATTTTTTTTGGGAATGTCCTGCAGCAGAATGTGAAAAATAATGTTTTTTTTCACAATTGTCGATCTTTTTTTGTTTATAGCGCAAAAAATAAAAATCGCACAGGTGATCAAATACCACCAAAAGAAAGCTTTATTTGTGGGGAAAAAAGGACGTAAATTTAGCTTGGGTATAGCGGCATGCAATTGTCCGTTAAAGTAATGCAGTGCTGAATCGCAAAATAAGGCCTGGTCAGGAAGGGGGTAAAACCTTCTGGGGCTGAAGTGGTTAATATTTAGTTATACAGTCATATCTTTTCTTTCTAAGGGGAAAGATGTAGAATATGTATGTTTCTACATAGAGGTCTGAGGACCTGGGGGTATGAACAGGAAGCGAGGCTCATGGCTAGCTGGAAATAAACAAGTTCTTTACAAGGTTCGTCTGACTACTCATCATTGCTTCTAAAAAATCTACAACCTCACAATGGGGCTTGCATTGGGGACATAAAAGGGAAGAAAACCAGATTAATGAGTATATGTATTCATCATATAGTAGTGTTTGTTTTTTTGTTTTTTTTGTATGTAGGTAAAAGGTCAAAGGAAATGGGTGGGTGTTACTACTAGGAGAGGTGGGAGACAAACATTTCTTATGAAATAAAAGGAAAATTGGGGAACTGGAAACTGGATTATCTCTCTGGATAGGCACTGATTTATTGCTGCACATACTGTATAATATGTGTTTTTAGACACTATGGGGTCGATTTAACAAAGGAAAATATACTTTACACTTTGCAAATGGAGTTGGGCTCTGCAAGTGCAGTTGCTCCGGAGCTTAGTAAACCAGGTGCCACTTCACTTTGCGAAGAATACCCAATGACATGCAAAAAAAAAAAACAGCATCTTTGCTTGCACGTGATTGGATGATGGAAGTCAGCAGAGCTCTTCCCCTAATTTACTTAACACTGGAACAACTGCACTTGCAAAGAGCAAAGTCTATTTGCCTTTTGTAAATCAATCTGTAGTACCCTACAGGTAGGTGCTAGGTAAAAGTATAGTGGGCCCTGGCTGCTAACAGCAGGTTCATGCTTTCAGCTGGCTGTCATGTTTTCCAGGTGTGACTGCTGAGAGGGGAGTCTCCCCACTGGCTCCAAGAGAGGATCTCATTGGACAGTGGAGAAAACCCAATTAGAGACACACTCAGGCCTGTATCTACCCCAGAAGGCAGATTCTGCCACAAAGGATTCTGGGAGTGGGTATAAGTTCTGAAGGAACGCATGACGCAGCGTCTTTGGCAGGAAGCAGAGTCCCAGGAGGAAGAGTACGGCTGTCTCTCCTCCTGTCAGAGGAAGTGGGTGTCCCGGGTGGCGGCCTGGGAATCCAAAGAGTATGGAGCTGAGCTGCAGAGGGGATCCGGTGTGCCGAGAACCAGCGGAGAGAGAGAGGGATCCATTTTCAGGAAAGCCTACAAAGGTCGTGAGTACTGTGGACTGCCCCTGGGGGTCTGCCTAGTGTCAGAGGGGACCACTCCGGAGAAGGTTCTAGGGAACCAGGAGTCAGCTAACTGTTAAAGGGGGTACCTAGTCAGAGGACCCTGAAGTATTAGAGGGGGTACCTGCAGTTTGGACCCTGAAGAATCAGTGTACAGTGTGAAGTGTACAAAGTTGAGAGTTGCAGCAGCACAAGTAGTGACAAGGAGTTACCTCAGCCAGTGAAGGGTTGGAGAGAGCTGTTCAGTGACTTTTGAGCTAAACCAAGTATCAGGAGTCAAGAGTTCTACAGTCCTGGAGCTTCTAAGCTAACAAACAAGTTAAAGTCGATTTTCCAGCACTAATTCAGTCAAGCAGCATTTGAAGCGTTCGGAAGCGCTGGACGGCATTCAGTTGGCACCAAGACAGCGCTAGTGAGCATTTTTGTACAAAGTCCCAGTTAAGCCTAGAAGAGCCAGAGGAGTATCCCACTCCATCCCTTCTCTTATCCCCTAAATACAATAAAACAAAACAAACCAAAGATGCCGGAATGGTCATTGTCTCAGTTCTCACACCTGGGTTCACAACTTAAATGTGTTGGAAGTGTTAGCGGTACTGATGGCAGACCCATGGCAGAAATATTGCTACAAATACCTATAAGTTGCACTATTAAATATTATTAATAAAATGTATTATTATTATTGAGAACATATTTATGTATTTGCAAGTAATTGGTCTAGAAGACCAAATACAGCGCTTGCTGTGGTAATAAATATATGTACTGATAACAAATAATAAGTAAAATTCCTATAAATCATCAATTTGCAGTGAATGTAAAGTGCAACAGTGTTAGATATACTAATAACAAATAAATTAAGTTTGATCAATTAATAAAATTCCTATAAGTCATCAATTTGCAGTGAATATAAAGTGCAACAGTGTTGGATAAGATGGAAAAATTTACAATATTAAGTTTAAATACAACAGTGACTTGTAAGTGCTCAGATAAATATACAAAAAGTCCTTGGTGAAGGTGATTGTTTAAATGTTCAAAAAGTGCTCGTGCTCAGGCTTGGTTGATATAATCTCAGCAGTATCCAATCCCAAGTAAGTAATAGGTTGGGTCACTTACCGAATGTAATGGGTCCTGAATGCCATACGGCACCAGGACCAAACGAACTTTGTAAGCCCCCTGGGCTCGATGGGTCCCCTATGGGCGAAATCCCGTGGGCTGGCAACAACTCCTCTGGGCTCCAATATATACAATCCGGTCCAATAGGGAGGGAGAAAGAATGCTCCAAATAGTGTAGTAATTAATTTTAAGGTAGTTTATTTACCCATGTATCGGGTACAAAGCATTAAAATCATGCAGGCAATAGCGTTTGTGGTCAGCGGTGCGGGCTGCACGTTCTCCTCACGGAGCTGGCTTCCGGCTTGCGCTCCACCAACATAAACGTAATGACGCTATGCCTTCCAAGCTGACGTGTTTCGTCACTTCCGGTGACATCCTCAGAGCTCTGAAGCCAGCTCCTTGAGGAGAACGTGCAGCCCGCACCGCTGACCACCAACGCTATTGCCTGCATGATTTTAACCACTTCAATACAGGGCACTTTCCTCCCTTCCTGCCCAGGCCAATTTTCCCCTTTTAGCGCTGTTGCATTTTGAATGACAATTGCGTGGTCATGCAACACTGTATCTACACCAAATTTATGTCATTTTCCCCACACAAATAGAGCTTTCTTTTGGTGGTATTTGATCACATCTGGGTTTTTTCCTTTTGCTAAACAAATAAAAAAAGACCGAAAAGTTTGAAAAAAAAAAAAGTTATTTTGTTTATGTTATACAATTTTGTAAATAAATAAGTTTTTTCCTGCACTGATGAGCACTGATGAGACTGCACTGACAGGCACTGATGAGGAGGCACTGATGAGGAGGCACTGATGGGGTGGCACTGATGGGGTGGCACTGATAGGCGGCACTGATATGCGGCACTGATAGGCACTGATATGTGGCACTGATAGGTAGCACAGATACGCAGCATTGGTGGGCACTGATAGGTGGCACTGCTAGGCACTGATAGGTGGCACTGACGGGCACTGATAGGTGGCACTGACGGGCACTGATAGGTGGCACTGACGGGCACTAATGGGCACTGATAGGCGGCACTGGTGGGCACTGATGGGCACTGATGGGAGGCACTGATCGGCACTGACGGGCGGCACTGATGGGCACTAATGGGCACTGATAGGCGGCACTGGTGGGCAATAATGGGCACTGATAGGCGGCACTGGTGGGCACTGATGGGCACTGATGGGAGGCACTGATCGGCACTGACGGGCGGCACTGATGGGCACTAATGGGCACTGATAGGCGGAACTGGTGGGCAATAATGGGCACTGGTGGGCGACACTGAAAAATGGCAATGATGGGCACTTGTGGGCAGCACTGATAGGGAGGGCACTGGTGGGCAGCACTGATGGGGAGGGCAATTGGGGGCTTCCTGAGCCCTGATTGCCATCCCTGGTGGCCATAGTGGGCATCCCTGGGGTCATAGTGGGCATCCCTGGGGTCATAGTGGGCATCCCTGGTGGTTCTAGTGGCACCCCCCCGAGGGTCTGCACTGGTAATCAATGATCTGATTACCAGTGCCGATCCCCCCCCCCTGTCAGGGGAGCCGCCGATCGGCGCTCCTTTACTATTGCCTGTCAGGCACGAACCAAGGAAAGCTGATCAACGGCTGTTCCTATTTACTATGTGACCAGCCATGATTGGACACGGCTGATCACATGGTAAAGAGCTACGTCAGTAGTCTCTTTACCGAGATCGGAGATGCAGGGTGTCAGGCTGACACCTCGCATCACCGATCTCCGCTCTGCGCGCCCCCGGGGGGCGCCCAGAGCTGTATTATCCTGCCGCCGTCATATGACGTCCGGTCAGGATAATACAACCACATTCCCGCCGTCAATTGCCTATAGGGCGGGCGGGAAGTGGTTAATGCTTTGTACCCAATACATGGGTAAATAAACTACCTTAAAATTAATTACTACACTATTTGGAGCATTCTTTCTCCAATCACTTGCAACTATCCCACTTTCATACAGCAGCTGCTATTATATTCACTTATTTATTTAATTAATATTACTTAGTAGATTGCACCTTTCACCATTCACCCTTTCCCAGAGGCGCGTGGAAATATACAAAGTATATTTTCCTATAGCATATTTATGTATTTATTTATATAGTTTATTTAAGAGTTTTATGCTTGTAATTAAATCTTGCTAGGTTGCCTGACATTCAGTTTAGGTTTTTTAGCATATCGTGGTAAACCTCTGTCATTGACAACAGCCTCTGAGAGCTATAGGTTTGGGATGTTTTTTCATAGTAATAGACATTTACTATATAGATAGAGAGGTAAAAAAGAAGCTTTTGTAAGTGATTGTGTCATCTTTAAAGAGTGTTATGTCCTTTATGGCAAAACATTATTGCAACTTATTGTAATGTACCTCTTCTTCCGTGTTTTTTCTTTCTTCATATAAGTTCCATCTGTGTAAGTTATTTTCAGTTAATAAAGAATATCTTCTCATCTTCATTTTGATGTCATTCATCTCCCTTTCTAAATCAGTAGTTCTAGAAAAAGATATAATTATTTAGAATATGAGCTAGTTTGCTTTAGTGTTCTCTACTCTCCAGCATAACATAATCATCTTTCCCTCTTGTTCCCACAGTTTTGCCCATCCACTAAGAAAAGGAAGCCTTGTGTAAACTTGAAGTTGCTCTAGTCGGAGCCTACACAAGGCTGAGGATTCTATGCCCATTGGCATGTGACAGCATTGGATCAACTGTCAAGCTCAAGCACCAGTCACATGAATAGGAGTGAGTTGTATGATTCTCTATGCCTGGAAATTCCTTGCTTTTGGCTTTTAAATGGAACAGAGGGGTTACAGTAGAAAAGGTATGCGCTACTATGTAGGAAACAAACACGTTTGCTTTAGGTTGGTCTTTATATTGTATTTAAAGCCAACACATTTTAAGCTCTTTGCATAGGGTGGTGAGTTGTTAGAACCTATGTTAGGTTTTTCTTGCTAACTAATTCCACACATGGAAGATTCACCCTCTCTATATGTCCTGGTAACCACTGTCTTTAGGAAACTAAGGGGAAAATCCAAATGTTTTGAGTTGTCATTAGAAGAAGAGAAAGGAAATCGTGCACCAGTTTTGGTGGCAACTGTCTAAAGCAGTGATTCTCAGTTAGGGTTTCATTGAACTCTACGGTTCCTCCAAAGGTTGCTAGGGGTTCCTTGAGTGTTGACTGATTGATCTCTCATCTGATGGTTCCTGCATAGTTTTGGGTCCAATGTCAGTTGGCAAAGCCAGCAGGATGATACCAGTGATCTTTTCAGCTGTCTGTAAAAATTGCTTTTTCTTAACACCACTGCAAGGGGTGCATTATTAATACTGACCACCAATGTAAGGGACATTTTCCCAATGACCCTGATCAATAAGTCTTAGCAGAGGTTCCCTGAGACCTGAACCTTATATCTTCTGTGGTTACAAGGTTGAAAATGGTCGGCCTAAAGGATATTTTCTCATCCTGCTATGTCTCCAGTGGGGCATAGACAGATATTAAAAAAAAAAAAAAAATTCCCTAGTCTATTCCCCCCAAAAAAGAAAAAAACACTTTAGGTTTCATACCTACCTATTTTCATGTGACCATGCCATTTGTGCTATTTGTGAGTTGATTTTTACAGAAAAGGAAACTTTTGCTATATCGTAAATGCATGTGCTATCTTTGATGCTGGCAGTCAAACCATCTGTGTAGTTGAATCCATGCTTATCTGAGACTATAAAGCACAATAAAAATATAAACTCATAATGTTTGTAGTTAATGGCAACCTAAAAGCATTTTTAGGGACATAGAACTGTGCAATTTTTACACCTTTTTACAACAGTTAGTGCAGTTGTTTTGAGTGCCATTTTTATAAATGATAATTGTGATGATAATAATGTATAAAAGTATTAATGGAGGAGATCATGAAAGCACATGTTTAATATTACTGTTTTTGTTTTAAGTCTTTGTCAAAGAAAATTTATATAAATGTAAAACAAGCATCAGTCTACTAACCTAGGCCTACGCTTCTTAACCTAAAATACAAATACCATAAATATGTTTTGAAAAAGGTACAGTATAATTTATTTGCATCTCATGTGACATTATGATCTCTTTGTACATACCTGGAATCAGTGATAGCTGGTAAGTAATGAATATACTGGTTTTCTTTAGTTCCCATTATATCTTGATTGACAAACCTTGGACTGAAATTATTTTGTTTCAAAGAAGAAAATCTTGATTCCAAAAGCTGAAAAAAATAAATGCTAGTTTCTGCTGTAGTTTTTGCATTCGTGCAAACTGATATAAAGGGAAAGCATAGCACATTTTTAACAAGAACACAGTGGTTGATTTAGAAAGAGTTTGCACAGCCAATTACCCAGTAAAAGTTGATGTACATTTGTTGTGTGCAAATGGGGCAAAAAACAAATGTGAATAGGCTATCTCCTGTGTTGTTCAATTAATTTATTTTAAATGGAAAATACTGAATTTTGCCTTGCTAAATATCATAAAAAATACATTTGATATTTAGCGCCACCTAGTAGCCAAACATGGTATTTTGCATTAAAAATAAATGAGTTACAACCAAAAAGCACAGGATGTAGCCTTTTTATATTTGCATTTTTCTCCATTTGCATAGTCCATGGGTGCATGCACTTTTAAGTGTATTTTCACTGGGTAAATGGCTAGGTGAATTCTTTATAAATCAACCCCACTGGGTATTTTCTCAACAGATACAGTGTTTTTTTAACCTTTATAAATGTTAAATAATATTTATTGGGGGAAATTATTCAAAGTTACATATTGGGTTGTTGCAAAAGTATGTGATTCTTTGTTATTTTGAGGAGGAAATTAGAGTCTGGTACTTCAATTTACGGTAAGATAATCAGTTGAGAGGGTGGAAGGTCCTGCCATGTTAAAAGAATGGAATTCAGTGTCCTCACTATCCAAGTCTAAACTTAACAACATAGTTTTGTGTAAATAGGCCATGGCTCGTACAAAGGAGACTTTTAAAAACCTCCGAAAAACAGGTATTGATACCAGTCTGAAAAAGATAATACAGATCATGTGCAAGTGGAGGCAATTCAACATCATTGCCAGTCTCTACAGGGTTTTTGACAAACAAGGTTCACAACAAGAGCAAGGTGAGTCGTTTTTGGGAAGAACTCAATGATCCCCAGGCTAATGTCTAGGGAACTGAAGGCCTCCTTTGCATTAGTTAATGTTCAAAGGTCCCGGAGGAGAACACAGAACAATAATGCATGCCAGGGTTACTAGGAGAAAGACATTGCTATTAAAAAAATATTTCTGTCCATTTACAGTTTGCTAAAGACTAAGTAGATAAGCTAGAAGTCTGTTGACCGAGTGTTCTTTTAATGAATGAAACCAAAATAGAACCTTTTGGCTTAAATGAAACACATGCTGTTTCGAGAAAGGCAAACACTACATTTCAACATTAAAGTGATACTGACGTCTAATTTTTTTTTTTAGTTAAAAACAACATGTCATACTTACATTCCCTGTGCAGTGGTTTTGCACAGAGCAGCCCGGATCCTCCTCTTCTTGGGTCCCTCTTCAGTGCTCCTGGCCCCTCCTTCCTGCCAAGTGCCCCCACAGCTAGCAGCTTGCTGTGGGGGCACCTGAGCCGAGCCAAAGCTCCCTGTATCCATTCAGACATGGAGCCATGGCCCAGCCCAGTCCCTTTTCTCTATCCACCATCAGCTGACTGATTTTGATTGACAGCAGCGGGAGCCTGCGCTGCTGTCTTATTCACATGTCTTAGCCAATGAGGAGGGGTGTCCTGGGCAGCTGAGACACTCCTGCAACTTCGCTGGATTGAGATGGGCTCACGTAAGTATTGGGGGGGCTGAGGGGGACTGCTGCACACAAAAAGTTTTTTATCCTAATTCATAGAATGCATAAGGATCAAAAAAACTTTTGACTTTACAACCACTTTACTGAAAACATGAACCCTGAATTGTACCAGACAAATCTGCAGGAATTTTTCTGAGTATCTTTCAGAGTATCATGAACTACAGCTCAAAACAAAATCATGCAGAAAGACAATATACTCGAATCTCCAAAGAATTGTTAGGGCAGGTGTAACTTAATGGTTTAGAATTGTTGAGTCAAGTCCTGACCTTAATTCGATAGAAATGTAGTGGAAAGACCTAAAGTGGGCAGTCCATGTGAGAAATCTCACAAGCATCTCTGAGTTTAAATAGATTATGTCAGATAGGTCATAAATGCCCAAATATTGGTGCCACATCCCTGAACACAATAACAAGGAAAAATTATGCTATGGGTGGGATTTTGTAGGCACCATGAAAGCAAAATGTTTTTTTATAATTAAAATACAAAAAAGTTTATCATACACATATTGTTAAAAACAGAAAAAGGTTGTAAAAACCAGTACATAATGTATATATACATGAAGAACATATGTAAAATCATGAAAAATCCCAATTGATTAAAGATTAATGCAACATAAGAAATACAGCGTACAGTAAAACCTTGGTTTGAGAGTAACTTGGTTTGAGAGCACTTTGCAAGACAAGCAAATTTTTAAAATACATTTTGACTTGATATACAAGCGATGTCTTGATATACAAGTAGCGTCATGTATAAAAAAGGAGAGGAGCCTCTAAAGTGTAGCAATATGGTTACATTTAAAGAAGGTTCAATATTTAGCAACTCACATGGTTGATGATTAAAACAGGCACATCTAAGAATGCAGGCATCTGGGGTAATGCTGTCCACATAGACCATCCTCTGCACAGCCATCTTCATCATCCCTTCCCCACTGCTCTCCACGAGTGATTCAAAGCCTCACTTTCAGATCACTCTACTGCAGGCTATTCTTCCCGGTCACGATTGCAGACTGACAGTGGTGAGAGCCGGTGGTTCAGAAGATGGTATATGTGGACAGCTTTACCCCGGATGCCTCCATTCTTAGATGTGCCTGTTTTAATCATGAACCATGTGAATTGCTAAATGTTGAACCTTCATTAAATGTAATCATATTGCTACACTTAGAGGCTCCTCTCATCTCTCTTATATTCTGTAGCTCTGCTAGATTTTGCTTCTAATCCCCTTGGGAAGGCTGCATATTGTGGGTGGACATTTTATGGTTACACAACCTATCACGTTGCTATAATCTTTGTATATAGACTATAAACTGAAGGACTTGTGGAACGAATCATCTGAGTTTCCATTATTTCTTATGGGGAAATTCGCTTTGATATAAGAGTGCTTTGGATTACAAGCATTTTTCCAGAACGAATTATGCTCCCAATCCAAGGTTTTACTGTATAGGGAATAGACTGTATCAAAGGTTAGTGTTCCCAGCAGTGGATTTCCTAGGTCATTGCATAAAATCCCATCTTTGTAAAGATACATTCAGAATATTTGGACATATTTTCAGAAAGCAAAAAGAGCACCCCCCCAGGTACAGACTGGTGTACGATGGGGCACAAAATGTCCCCATCGCTACACCCTGTACCTGGAGGAAATGGGAGCCATGAAACACGACTGCATTGTGTCGCAGGATAGAATCCAAAACCTGCAGCACAAAATCAAAGACCACAGTCAAACATTGTGTGCTTTACAAAAAAAGGCTCCATTACTAACGCCGTGAGTAATTTACTTTTGCAATTTGTTTTTCAACATTAAATTGGAATTATTTCTTTGTACTATGCTCCATACTTCTTGGTTGCTGTTTTTTTTCTTTAGAATCTATCTATCCTACAAAAATCTGTGAAAAAGACTGAAATTTGAAACACGTTGGGGTTCATCTCTTCACTATGATCTTTGATCAATGGGGATTTTTCATGATTAGACATATGTTCTTCATGTATATATACATAATTTACTGCTTTTAACAACCATTTTGTTTTTTAACAATATGTGAACAATAAACTTTTTGTATTATAATTATAAAAAAAACGTTTTGGCTTTATGGTGCCTTCATAGTATTTTTCCATGTATCCCTGAGTAAGCCCCGGAAAATGTTACCCCCTTCCTGACCAGGGCCTATTTTGCAATGCGGCACTGCGTGATTTTAACGGACAATTGCGCGGTCGTGCGATGCTGTACCTAAACAAATTTGACATCCTTTTTTTCCCACAAAAAGAGCTTTCTTTTAGTGGTATTTGATCACCTGTGTGATTTTTTGATCATGCGCTATAAACAAAAAAAGAGCATAAATTTTGAAAAATAACAATATTTTTCACATTTTTTTATATGAAATTCCCCCAAAAAAAAGTAAAAATCAAAATTTTTTAACATTTTTGGCCAATTTGTATTCTGCTACATATGTTTTGTAATAAAAATCGCAGTAAGCTTATTTTGATTGGTTTGTGCAAAAGTTATTGCGTTTACTAACTACTGGAAAGATTTTTTAACGAGTAATGGCAGCGATCTGCGATTTTTTTGCAGGACTGCGACATTGCAGCGGACAGATCGGACCCTTGACTGACATTTTTGACACTTTTGGGGGTACCAGTGACATTACTACAGTAATCAGTGCTATACATATGTGCACTGTTACTGTAAAAATGACACTGGCAGGGAAGGGGTTAACTTTATTGGAGAGGGAGGGGTTAAGTGTGTCCCTAGGGGCGTGTTTCTAACTGTGCAGGGATGTGGCTGTGTGTGTAACAGCAGAGATCAACGGTCCTACATAGCAGGACCATTTGATCTCTGCTGTTACACAAGGGAGAATGACAGGCGGCTGTGTTTACATTAGCCACCTGCCTTTCTCCCTCTGTAACTGACGCTCGCGAGTGACCGGCGGACATCGGGTCCACCGGTCACTCGCGCAGAGGTGTCCGTGAATGAGCGGGGGCGGGAGCGTGCCTCCGGCGGCGGGCACTCGCCCCCTATTGGCTTACAGGCTAGTGACGTACCGGTACGTCACTTTGCCTGCATGGGGCTGACCGCCGCAGTATATGTACTTGCGGCGGTCGGCAAGTGGTTAAACTGTTCTGTAAAGAGAAATGGGCTAAAATTCCTCTATGCTGATGTGCAGGACAGATCAACACTACATTACAATAAAAAAAAAAGGTTCGTTTCAGTTATTGTTGCCCAAAGCGGGGGACAGCAGTTACTGGAAGCAAAGGTTCACATTCTATATGTCTCACACAAATATGTACAGTAATTTTGGATCATATCCCTCAATAAATACAGTATATTAACAAGCATTCTGTTTTTGACTCCTTTGTTGGATTGAATTTACTTTATCTAGTTTCAAGACTAAAACAGTAAGGGTCCTTTCACACGGCCGCTACGCTGCTTTAGTCCGCTGCGGGACTTTTTTTTTTCTCACGGAGCGGATGACATTTGTGTCATCCGCTCCATGTGCCCGCATATCATCCTATCCGTTTGCGGATGATATGCGGACATAATGTAAGTCTATGGCACTGCGGATGTCAGCGGATGACACCGTTGACATCCGATTTTCCTTCCTTTCCGTTTTTTACACGGAAGAAAAAATAGGGTTCTGTTCCATTCGAAAAAACGGAACAGAACTGAAAGGAGGAAAATTGGATGTCAGCGGATGGAATTCTGCTGACATCCGCAGTGCTATTCACTTACATTATGTCCGCAAATCATCCGCAAAAAAATAGGATGATTTGCGGACACACGGAGCGACCGTGTGAAAGGACCCTAATAGTAGAAACGTGTACTATGTTAGCTATCAGTTTATACAGAACATTTGGTATTTGAGTGATACCCTAAAGTGATTGTAAAGTCTAATTTTTTTCCCTATAAAAATAACAAACAACTATTATACTTACCTGCGATGTTGCAGTGGATTTGCACAGAGCAGCCCTGAACCTCCTTTTCTCGGGTCCCTCTTCTGTGAACCTGGGCTCTCCCTCCTGTTCAGTGCTCCCACAGCAAGCAGCTTGCTATGGGGGCACCCGAGCCGATTCACAGCTCCCTGTGTCCATTCAGACATGGAGCCCCGTCCCCTCTCTCTCCTGATTGGCTAGCTGACTTTGATTGACAGCAGTGGCAGACAATGGTGCTGCTGCTGTGTCTTAGCTAATCAGGAGGGAGAATCTCGGATGGCTGAGACAGTCATGGACATCGCTGGACAGAGAGGGACCTCAGGTAAACATTGGGGTGGCTGAGGGTGTCTGCTGCACACAGAAGGCTTTTTAACCTAATACAAAGGATGCATTAAGATAAAAAAAAAACCTTTTGACTTTACTTGAGACTTTAAAGTCTCAGGCTTTTTTTCTATCAAAATAACAAACATGTTATACTTACATCCTCTAAGCAGTGGTTTTGCACAGGGCAGCACAAATCTTCGCCTTCTTGGGTCCCTGACTGGAGCTCTTGGCCCCTCCCTCCTGCTAGGTTCCCCCACAGCAAGCAGCTTGCTATGGGGGCACCCGACTTGAGCTGCAGCTCCATGTACCCATTCAGACAGAGAGCTGATGTTCTGCCCCGCCCCTATCTTCCCTGATTGGCTAAATGGGTTACATTGACAGCAGCAGGAGCCAATAGAGAGAGTCCCGGACGGCTGAAGCACTCATGGATATTGCTGGATAGAGAGAGGGCTCATGTAAGTATTATGGGGCGCTGGGGAGGCTGCTACACACAGAGGACGTTTTATCTTAATACATAGAATGCATTAAGATAAAAAACCTTCTGACTTTACAACTCCTTTAGGTATATCTAAAGCCTAAACTTTTTAATTGTAATTTTAATTTCAGATAGAGTAGTGGAGAGGAAAAATTCTCAAATTGTCACTTGTGTCTCATTAGGAAGATTTCATTTTTCTTCCTGTTCTGTAGACTCAACAGGAAGTGAGCTAAGCTTTCTAATTTGAAGGAAATTCCATCTTAGACAGTTGTCATGGTAACAATTTTCATCATTGGAATATTTCCCCTCTATTATTGTTCTCTTGACAACTCAAAAATTTCTGGGGACCTTGGTGATCAAGACAGTTAGAGAGGGTTGACTTTCCCCTATAGGACACAGAAAGCAGTAAAAACCTGACATTGGTTCTAGCCCTTCACCACTCTATCCAAATCTTTAAAAGCATGCCTTTAGTTTTACTTTAAATTAGTAAAGATGCAAACTTGTGGGAGGACTTAGATCCCTTCTTTAGGTTTTATACAAAATGGTGTTAAATAAAATCTGAAGTATATAAGTCATTGCAAAAGCTTGTATCTTTCATAGCTTAAGTCAGCCAATAAAGAGTTTCACTTAAACCCCACATTTTCTGTTTAAAAATGGTATAAAAGGGTGTGCTCCACAGTATTCCAGTAGAAGTGATGCATAGGCACTCTGCAACTATGATGACGTGTTTAAAATAAAATACAGATATTTAAATATTACAAGCGGTATATTAGCATTATTACAAGCTCTCACTGACCTATGTAACTGCAGGCACTGTGGAACAGTTTATTCTGAAAATTTACAGCAGCGCACAGGGGTGTTGGTAGGATTGTGAAACTCCTGGAGCAGTTATAGGCAACCCAACAGTGGGGAGAGCTTAAAGGTTCATGGTTAAATGACACCTAAGCCTATTCATTCTATACACGCCACGCATGCCACAATCTTTGTACCCACAGAGTATATTTCACTTACTGCACCACAAGCAAAAGTTTAACAGACACATATGTGCCTCAGCATGCTTATTTTTAAAAACAAATCTCTTCCGTTACATATGCTTTTGTGAACATCATTACAAGGCAAGGCAAACAAGTGACATGGGGAATACACTAACACCTAGTTAAAACAACAAAAACATTTGAAAGTGTACAATGGCTTTAAGATTTCTACATTCAGCTAATAATTTCCAGATGCTGAGTGTCTAAATTAAAATGTATTTGTTTACAGTCTTGGTAGATTGCCATCAAAAGAACCTGAATTGACTGTGCTTACATTGGTGGGCTTTACCCCCAAAAGGCTGCATGTATTTAACCCTATGTAAAGACTCCTCTGTACTCTGTCCTTGTGCGCTCCCAGCAAAGTCACTGGCTGGGACTGGATAGCTCCCAATGCATTCTTGCAATTGGGAGCTTTCCGATCATGTGACCACTGTGACAGCCAATCACAGTGGTCACATGACTCAAGTGCCTGCTTCCACCTTTAGAAGCTTCTAAAGGGTCGGGAGGCGGTGGCGGGAAGGGGTTAAACAAAAAGAACAAAACAAACTTTACATATGAAAACGTAACATGGAAAATGTATCATGCAAGTTTATGTTCAGCTTTACTTTCTAATTATGTTATGTTAGATCAATAATGTTAAAACTGTGACTTATACGTGCACAGTCTATTTTACAAATATACAATTGTTGAAATGTACCTCCTGTCTCAGCAACAAATGTTCAAGTGTCACATCGCTGCTGGCTATGTCATTTTCTTGCTGTTGTAAGCAGTCATTCTGATGCTGTAAGGCATGGTGTGCATTCCTTAGGCTCTGGTGAAGAGCAAACCTCCTCTTCTCTGACCAAGCAAACTCATTTTTTAATTCGTCCTCAAAATATCTTGGACTTGAAGAGCAACTTTGGAAATCACAAGAAACACCAGTTGAGGGTATTTAAAGGCTAGCTTCATCCAATGACAAACTCAGTTTGCATAGGTTCTTATTAATGTAAGGTGAGAAAATAACTGGAAAATTTAGTTACAAGAGCAAGACAATCCCCAGGAACTCATAAAGACTGGCGCAGACAGATTTTGTGAAAGTGTCTCGCATTCTAAAAGTGGGGAAGAATGTGCCAAATTCATGTACCTGTCTAGAATTTGTACTTAAATTTGGCTCATGCTATTCCACTTTTAGCGTGCACAAGAGATCTGTCTGAGACAGTTTTTCACTCTGTACACCAAAATAGAGTTGGTCTTAATTAGCTTTACTTTTACATTTGGGGCATTCAATGCAATTACATTGTAAAAGTGGCGCATTTTAAAACTACCTGAATTTGGTACACGAGTCACTGTCAGAACCAAAAGTGGTACAAATGCTTAATAAATTTGACACAATACATGAAAGAAAAAAAGTTGGGACTTTGAATGAGGTGTGTGTAAGAACAACCGGACCTAAGAAAACCAAATGAGAACAAATGTGTGTTAACTAAACCCCTGTTTTTAACCAACATTGTTAGACAGGTTGATTTGGTTTGTTAGCCTGGTTAGACTGGTTGGCGAGTATGGTTTTCTTAGGGCCGGTTGTTCTCACGCACCTCATTAAACGTCCCAACTTTTTTCTTTAATTTTCATCTCATGGATGGAGACGCACAGCCTTACCCAGCTGGTGTCTCATCTAATGTCCCAAAACTGCCCATACTTAATTGACACAATCCATTAACAAGAGGGAATAGAGGCAGAAAGGTGGCACAGCAACGTTACTGAATTATAAACCAAAATAATATAACGTGCTAAGAGCCCAAGGAATTCTAATAGTTAAAAGCAGCTAGCACAATACCCTAATACAAGACATACATACAATTCAAGAACAGCAATGCAGCGCTTATGAAATTATAAAACACATGTGCAAATATTGAGCAATGCATATGCTGTGTATAGTACAAAAAAATCTAAAACATGAATAATTATTCTGAACATATAAGTGAATGAGTATAAGCCAAAAAGATAAATAAAGGTCCCAATGAAGAGCCAGGAATTGTGATGGTAATCTTCTCTGTATACAATAGATAGAATGTGAATCCCAAAAAAAAGCCTCAAAACTTCTTAAAGTGATTGTAAACTCTCTCTCCCGATTGGCTAACTGACTGATTGACAGCAGCGGGAGCCAATGGCGCCTCTGCTGTGTCTCCGCCAATCAGGAGGGAGAGTCTCGGACGGCCGAGGGACTCGTGGACATTGACGTATGGAGATGGGGCTCCGGTAAGTATTAGGGGGGCTGAGGGGGGCTACTGCGCACAGAAGGCTTTTTATCTTAATGCATATGTAGCAGGTTTCCTAGGCCTGTGGCCTGATGTAGGTCTGCCATTGTTACCGGTTACCTCTCCAGCCCATGTGAGCTGCGACCCTGGGTGTGAGAACTGAGACATGGACGACTCCGGCATCTTGGTTTTGTGGTTTTATTGTAGAAAAGGGGATGGGAGAAGGGAATGAGTAGGATACTCCTTTAGGCTTAACTAATTACACTTGGGACTTAATCATGGAAAAATGCCCACTGGCGCTTCCTTGATGCCAGCCGACGCCAGCCAACGCTCACTAACTCTGAGAACTCACTGTAGCTTGACAGAAGTGCTGGATCCTCGACAATAAGTCCAGAAGACCCAAGACTGTGAATTGTAGAATTACTGACACTGCTGTACTGCAAAGTCACTGAATACTCCCCTTCTGCCTTGCACTGGCTTGAGGTAGTACGTTGTAGGGTTCTGTAAAGCTGCAACTGTTAACTGACACACCATGTACAATTCCGGGCCCAACTGCAGGTGCCCCCTTTAACCTTGAATTCTTTGGGGTTCACTGACTATGTACCCCCCTCTGTACCTTCAGGGTCCTCAACCTAGGTACCCCCTTTCAGCTAGCTGGCACTGGATTCTAGAACCTCTTCCGGAGTGGTCCCCTCTGACTCTCGGCACACCGGATCCCCTCAGCTCAGCACTCTCTGTATTCCCAGGCAACACCCCAAGACATCCACTTCCTCAGACTGGAGGAGAGACAGATGTTCTCTCCCTCCTGGGACTCTGCTCCCACAAAAGACACCCCGTCACGCACTTCCCCCAAACTTATACCCACTCCCAGAATCCTTTGCAGCATAATCTGCCTTCTGGGGTAGTTACAAGGCGTCCCCTGATTGGGCTTCCCACACTGCCTATGAGAAGCCTCTCACAGGAGCCAGTGGGGATACATCTCCCCTCAGCAGGCACATCTGGAAGCCCTGACACCCTAATTAAATAAATTACTTTGATTCCTTACTAAGGAAAGGTCAAACAGTGCTTGTTTAGTACTCCACAGCACCTCCAATCTGCTTCTGGGGGTCTCATGAGGCAATTACACCACAGTGTGTCCCGGAATTCAGTATGCAGTGAGGCTCCATTCATGAATAATACCATAAAGGAAGAAAACAACATCCTCCATAGTATAAATCCATGGATACAACAATGTTTAATATGGATGAATGCACTTACAAAAGGTAGAAGTTTTGTAAGCAATTCAAACCGTGTGTATTGTCAATTTACCCAAAAACAAGATGACCATGGCTGGTTCCTGCCTGCGCAGTAATGTGTGTTCATCAAACATGACATCTGATGTACCCTTGATGATGTCACATATGATGTTTGAATTGCTCCCGAAACTATTATCCACTATAAGTGCATTTATCCTTATTAAACAATGTTGTATCCATGGATTTACACTATGGAGGGTGTTGTTTTCTTCCTTTATGGTATAATTTGTGTATGGAGTCTCATTGCATACTGAATTGTGGGACACACTGTGTGGTAATTTCCTGATGAGACCCATGGAAGCAGATGTGGAGTACTAAACAAGCTGCTGTTTGACCTTTCCTTAGTGAGGGTCATTGGAATCTGGTAAGCCCCCACTCTTCACGCATGTGGTGGCGTGCATGGTGGCCCTAGTATTAACCTCCCTGGCGGTATCCCCGAGTGTGACTCGGGGGGGAATTCTAGGCTAGGATCGGTATCCCCGAGTCACGCTCCGGTAGATGTGTAGAGCGCGCAGCGCTGTCTCTTACCTTCTCCTGGCGATCCAGCGATGATCTCCCATTGCTGTGATCGCCATATACCCATACACACACACACACACATATATATATATATATATATATATATATATATATATATATATATATATATATACACACACACATATATATATATATATACACACACACACACATATATATATATATATATATATATATACACACACACATATAATATATATATTATATAATAAAATTAGATTATTGATTAGATTATAATTCATGCGTTTGTGTTTCAAATTTTAACATCTGGGATGTCTACTAGAGTCTTGTTTTGGTCAGGTTTAAGTCAGTAATTACTAAGAATTGTAGGCCTATAATACATAACGCCAAATTTCCATGCAAAAAATTGTACCGCTTTTGGTACATAATTCCTGACATAATCATACCGCCAGGGAGGTTAAGAAGGTTTGAGACTTTTTTTTTATTTATTTTCTTTCTATCATATACAGAGAAGATTACCTTAACAATGCTCTTCATCATTAGGACTTTTATTTATCTTTTTGGCTTATACTCCGCAGAGGGAGGAAGTGGAAGAAAGGTAAGTATATTTTCTTCAATAACAAGGTAAGTAAACAAAAAAATCGTAATTATCCATTTGTTTTTGTCGATTTTGAGGCCGGAACTCCGCTTTAACCTCAAACTTTACAAACAGGGCCTCCACTTCACAAACTAGGCCTTAAACCTGCCACTCACATGCACCTGTAAAAAGCATGTGTCATGTCTTTAAATATACACAAGTGAACTATACCTTGGGCATCCACTGTCTGCTTCATCCAAATGGTACAATAAACTGTTTTCCATTCTTGATAATCTGCTACCATAATCATCATAAAGATTCTATAAAATAAAAAAGGATTTTGTATTGATGACATAGATCTCATCCCATAAGGATTATTAAGAGTATATATTAAGACCCAATAGGTAACATTGCAAGCAGGAATCAACAAGAAATAGTAAAAATTACCATAAATAAGAGGATATTGAAGGTTAATAGTGTTTTAGTATAAAAACAGTATGGCCAGCGAGCAAATGTACAGTTTAAAATACAACTTGCATAAACACTGCATTTCTATCACTTAATTTTCCATGGTTGGGTTATTTATCTTTTAACCAGATTATAGGCTCAAATGTACAAGAAAAAGAGCTGGAATACAAAAAAAAAGATATTACTACTATCAAAATGCAAAGATAAAAGAGTAAAAGTATACTGTAATTTAATTAGCACGTATTTAGAGTTATTGGTGCAGTGTTTACCTTGAAATAATTTTAAATAGAGAATTGCCCATTTTTACAAGCTTGCTCTTTCTATGTTTTATTCATGTATTAAATGTAGAGATTTGTAGATTAGCTGCTAGACGTAGGAAAGGTAAGCAACAATGAGTCTGTTTACAAAAGTAAATGAGTTGATGTAACTCACACTAAAGTGCTCCACAAACCAAGTCTTAAATTTAAATTTAACAGCAGCACTCACCGGTATTTCAATCCATAAAGTATACCTTAACCACTTAAGCCCCGGAGGATTTGGCTGCTCAATGACCAGGCCCTATTTTGCAATTCGGCCCTGCGTTACTTTAACGGACAATTGCTCGGTACCCAAAAGAAATTGACGTCCTTTTTTTCCCACAAACAGAGCTTTCTTTTGGTGGTATTTGATCACCTGTGCAATTTTAATTTTTTTGCGCTATAAACAAAAAAAGAGTGACAATTTTGAAAAAATATTTTTCAAATTTTTTTATATGAAATTCTCCAAAAAAATTTTTTTTTTAACATTTTAGGCCAATTTGTTTTCTGCTACATAATTTTGGTAAAAAAATCGCAATAAGCGTATTTTGATTGGTTTGCGCAAAAGTTATTGCGTTTACTAACTACGGGAAAGATTTATGTAATTTTTAATGGGTTTTTTTAACTAGTAATGGCGGCGATCTGCGATTTTTTTTGCAGGACTGCGACTTTGCGTCGGACAGATCGGACCCTTGACTGACAAATTTGACACTTTTGGGGGTACCAGTGACATTACTACAGTAATCAGTGCTATACATATGCACTGTTACTGTAAAGATGACACTGGCAGGGAAGGAGTTAACTTTATTGGTGATCAGTGGGTTAAATGTATCCCTAGGGGTGTGATTCTAACTGTGGAGGGGCGTGGCTTGTGATGTAACCACAGAGACATACAATCCTACATAGCAGGATCGTATAGTCTCTGCAGTTACATCAGGGAGAATGACAGCCGGCTTTGTTTACATCAGCCGTCTGCCTTTCTCCCTCTCCAGCGGGAGATCGCGAGTGGCCGGCGGACATCGGAGCCGCCGGTCACACGCGCGGGGATCCATGTGAACGAGCGGGGGCGGGAGGGCGCCTCCAGCGGCGCGCTCGCCCCCTACAGGCTCCTGGGCGAGCGACGTAGCCCTACGGCTGTTTGCCCAGGAGCGGCTGACCGCCGCAGTAAATAGTTGTGCGGAGGTCGGCAAGTGGTTAAAGTCCATTTCGTTAAGATTATGAAAGCAAAGCTGGCTAGCCATCAAAGATGAAAAACTATAATGCTGAAGTTCGAAGTTTACACTACAGTTTAAGTTATTGCCTTCATTTGAAAAAATGTGCTATTCTACAGACCCTTTGGGCCATCGGGCCAGGGTCCTAGAGAGGAACTCCAACCATACAGATCCCTTGGACCAACGGGCCAGGATCTTTGGATTACAATTATCTGCTTGAATGGGAACTGGATGAAAATGGGTGGCCATCACAGTGATGGGCGGTGCATCCAGGAAGTTTCGTGGGGAGTGTTCTAACGACCCCCAGCATTTCCCTGACTCAGCAGGACTTCAGGCCACTCAGGCTCCAGTGGTTTGCCCTGTTTCCAAAGAGGAGAAGTGCTGCGAGTGACAACAGGAAGATGCTGTAGTTGTCTTCTCTAAGGACTCTGCAAACAGAAATCAGTGGTAGGGCACAGATTCCCCCAGGAGGAGGGGGAGATTGGACCCGACGTGTCAAGCACTGAACGGCAAAGGAGTCAGGGACTGGAGTGAGAAGGTCGCCCCTGCGGGGAGGGTCTTCTCATTCAAATGTCATGTAGATAGTATTGTTGTGGACCTATATAAAATGTTACTAACTTCTATTTTCTCTCTACAGGTGGGCTCACAGTAGAAATAGCTAGTCAGGAAGATGTATATTTGTTCAGTCCTTACCAAATGAAGTTTGTTTGGTGGGGGGTGCATCCTTTCATGCGCCTAAAAAAAAATCTTGTGTATATGTGTACAAAAACAGAGATTTCATTATATTTTTGCACTTAATTTATTTGTACATTCGTTTCTTTCCCTTTTCCCCTTTTCCAAGTTTGTGGGATACTCCTGATTATTGTAGGAGGCGACTGCCTCAGAGCAAATGGGGACATGGCTCATTTTTAGTGGGCAGTGGATGTAGCACCCTCCTAGGTAGGTGCTAGGAAAAAGCATATATGTGGCCCTGTATGCTTATCAGGGGCGCCTGATCATTTAGTTAGGCTGTCACATGTGTCCAGGTGTGATCTGTTGAGTCTGGGGAGTCTCCCCACTGTTTCCAATGAGGGCTCTTATTGGACAGTGGAGGAAACCTGGCCACTAGCACACCAGGGCTTATAGCTGTCTCAGTTGGCAAAGTTTGCCGCAATGCACCCTGGGATGAGTTATAAGTCTGAGGGAAGCATGTGACAGGGTGTCTTTGGCGGGAAGCAGAGACCCAGGAGGAGGCTGACGTCTGTCTCTCCTCCTGTCAGAGCAAGTGAGGGTGTCCTGGGCAGTCGGCCTACAGGACCGGAGGTTGAGCTGGGCTGCAGGAAGAATCCAGAGTGCTGTGGACCGAGTGGAGCTGCTGGGCAGAAGTTTCCAGGAAAAACAGTGCTGTGAGTACTCAAAACCGCCCAGGTATCTGCCTGAGAGAGGGGGCCACTCCAGAAGGTCAAAGGGATCCAGGAGCCAGCTAACCAGTAGTTGTGATTGAGAAAGGGGGTGCAAGAGTCTAAGCCCTGAGGATTAGTGAGAGAAAGAGGGCGCCGGTGCAGGCCCTGAAGTGTTCAGCAGTGCAGCATTGTATTCAAATAGCTACCTCAGCCGGATTGCTTAGGGGGAGCTTAAAAGAGGACTTCTTTCGTGAAAAAGCAATCACAAGTCAGCGTTAACAAGCATCCAGCCAGCGTTAGCCAGCATCAAGTCAGCGTTAACAGGCATCCGGCCAGCGTTAACTAGCGTCAAGTCAGCATTAACAGTATTGTTCAAGTGTCTCAGTTTAATGAGCCTAGTTTAGTTCAAGCAGTATCCTACTCATCCCTTCTCCTATCCAAATTACCAAATAAATACAAAAAACCCAAAGATACTGGACTGGTCATTGTCTCAGTGCTCACACTTGGAGAAACATGCTTAAATGTGCTGTTGTTGCTAGCGGTAACCCAGGGGGACCCATATACAGCAAAACGGCTGGGAATTGTGCTACGCATCATTTGTTTTTCAGCAGGAAAATTACGCCAAATATAAAGCCAGTCCTGTTCAGTGAAAAGTCCTGGAAGAGATGGTATGGCTTCCACAGAGACCTGATTTTAAAATCATTCTGTCTGGAATTGCATGAAGAATCCAAGGCAACAAGAGACGGCCTAAATCCATTGAAGAATGTGGAATTAGATTGATGTTTGGAACAATTCACCTGCTGAGTTCATTAACTACTTGTGGACTGCAATATGTGTATATACGTTGAGGTTTGCAAGTGGTTTACCAGGATTATGGCTGAAGATATCAGCCATAACCCCGGTAATGTTTTTTTCAACTGATGGCTGGCTTATTCTTGAATGTGTTCAGAGTGGCTCAGAAGCTGCTGGAACGTTTTCAGAAGCTCATCGATGTCTCTCAGGCTTACAGTTTCGGCGAGATCGCCCGAGAAATGATCCAACAGTTTCCGCCTGCTGGCCACACAAGCGATCAAAGAGTAGATTCGCTTTGATCACCTCTATGGTCTTGGAGAACCAAAACAATGTCATTACATCACTTTTGGTCCAGGGTGGAAGTTTTTGTTTTTTTTTTAAAGCAATAGATCAAAAAAATATTTTTAATATACTTTTTCTTTTAAAGGTAAAGAAGAGATTTGGGGTCTTTTTGACCCTAGATCTCTTCATAAAGAGGACCTGTCATCCTTATTTCTATTACAAGGGAGATTTACATTATTTGTAATATTGTCTTTTGATACATACAATCTGAATTTAAATACTGTTTGAAATAAACTCTAATACCTTTTACTCAGTCTGGATACATGCCGCATTAGTCCCATTAAGTAACCCCCCTCCCCATGGCTTGTGTATGTGTACATTCCTTGTAATAGGAATAAAACTGATGAAGGAAATTAAAGGGACCATGTAAAAATAAAAAAAATAAATAAGAAGAAAAAAATGTAAAGCGTCCCCATTCCTCTGTGCTCACGCGCAGAAGTGAACGCATACGTAAGTCACGCACACATATGTAAATGGTGTTTGCACCACACATGTGAAGTATCACCACAAACATTCGAGTGAAAGCAATAATTCTAGTGCTAGGCCTCCTCTATAACTCTAAACAGGTAACCTGTAAAGGCGTTTAAATCATCCCCTATGGAGATTTTTAGGTACCATACTTTGTTGCCATTCCATGAGTGTGCGCAATTTTAAAGCGTGACTTGTTAGGTATCTATTTAATCAGCGTAACGTCATCTTTCACATTATACAAAAAAATGGGGTATATATTGTGTTTTTTTTTTAATTTATTAAAATGTATTTGTTTCCATAATATTGTGTTAAAAAGAACACTGTGCAAATACCATGTGACATAAAAATTTGCAACCATCGTAATTTGATTCTCTAGGGTCTCTGCCAAAAAAAAAAAATATATATATATATATATATATAATAAATATATATATATATATATATATATATATATATATATATGTTTGAAGGTTATAAGTAATTTTCTAGAATAAAGTACTGATTTAAACCTGTAAGCAAAAAGTGCCAGAAAAGGCCTGGTCTTCAAGTGGTTAATATTTTAATAATGTTTAAATTGCAAGAGGTGGGCACACCAAATATGAATTTGATACAGTAGCAGAAGGAAGAAATCCCCATAGTAACAGTTTTATTTGATATTTGTGCAGGAATCATAAGCCCTTGGAACATCCACCTGTATCTTTTTTTGGTAATACAGGACTTGTGACAATAGTATTAATGCTGATCTGTGACATGCTCCTTGGCAAGATACCATGGTTGTTATGAATTTATACTTTTGTAATGCTTTACATCCTGCATGTAAAATAATTATAGCATTCTGGTTCCAGTAGGTAAGACTTTGCACTTTCCTTCACAGCAAAGAGAAGATATAAAAAGGAATAAATACACTCACCATGATGAAATTCTATGTTGTGCAGTAAAGTAATTCTGTAATCTTTCCCCCACATACATTATACTGCACTAGTACAAGCATTATAAAGTGCAATGTTATGTTAGTCTGTCTTACATTAAGAACCTGTCTCTAGGAGAAACGCCCCACCCACCTACGTGAGGAGATTAAAGAAAACTCAGTGACGCTTTGGTCTTGCACAATTAAACACTGAAGAGGGTGAACGATTACAAAAGCAAGGATGTAAATATTTGCCTTCTGACAACATGATTTTTTTACATGGAAACGGAGTCAGTAAGAATAAAGGAATTACAATTGCAACACATTCTTTGGATGTTTTGCTGCTGTGTACAGGCACTATAACCAAATGTCTTATATTTCCAGGGTCGGTTGTAAAGATTTGTCCCTAAAAGGTTTTCCTAGCTTTCCAAAACTGGACATGTTGGCCATTAGAAGCAGTAGCAAAACATATATTTTTTTGTTTTATAATTTAATTTTATAATTTTATTGTTTTTAATTTTATAATAATGTTTCTGTATGTGTGATAAGGTTACAAACCTTATCTGGAAGTTGTTTTTCAGAATGCTGCCCACACTTTTTTAATCAGAACATAGAAAAGTAACCACAATTTTGTAATAAAATGTCCTTGCTATAGATTGGTTTTCCTTTTTGAAGGACATTGCATTAAAGTCCCTCTAGCTTTCCTAAATACTATTTTGTTTTACATGGTATAAAATACATTAGAAATGGTGGGAGTCTTGGGCAACATACTCTGAAATATTTATTTATTTTTTATTTCAGGTACTTATATAGCGCTGTCAATTTACGCAGCGCTTTACATATACATTGTACATTCACATCAGTCCCTACCCTCATGGAGCTTACAATCTAAGGTCCCTAACTCACATTCATACATACACATACCTGGGCCAATTTATACAAGAGCCGATTAACCTACCAGCATGTCTTGGGAGTGAAATAGAATGTATATGTAGATTGTTAGATCTGGTCAATGGCAGCTCTTTTGGCATGGACTGTCAGGAAGACAGTGAGGGTGTGGTGTGCTTGCTTCTAGTGCAGGATCATGTAGGGATAATGCACAAGGGGTTAGCTTAGCATTAAGGTTTCTTTAGGTATAGATAAGGTTAGTTTTAGAAGATTTAGCAAAATTTTAGGGTTTATTGTTATGTTTTAGATTGGGGTAAGTTTTAAATGTTAGAGGGAAGGATAACAGTTAAAGGGATACTAGAACTATTCTTTTTTTTTTAAATAAAAAAAAAAAAATAGGTTATACCTACCTGCTCTATGCAATGATGTTGTACAAAGAGGTGTTTTAAAAGTGCTATCCAATTCTCCCTCCTTCAGTTGCCTCCTGTAGCAAGTTGGATGCAAAGGAGGCATCTGTGTCTGTGTGCTTCTAAGCTAGACTGTGTGCATCCATAGATACACACAGTGCCAATAAGCCATGCCCCTGCAGCCCTCTTTTTCTCCTTTGTAAGCAGGAAGTGAGGGGAGCAGTGTTGGAATCAGGGACCGTGATGAAACAGTGACATGGAGCCGGGTAAGTGTCTAGGGAAGGGGGGGAGGGGGGTTGCACAGGTAGTGGGGCATTGGTTTACCCTAATGCAGAGAATACGTTAAGGTTAAACACGTTTAGGGTTTAGAACCACTTTAAGGCAGGAGTTATGTTTATGCTCAACTCCAAGCAGACATAAGACACCATTTAGTGCAGCTCTATAGTCATTATTGCATTACTAATTTTATTCTGTAAACAGTTCCCAAAACAGGTGTTCTGTGAATGGACAAGGGGAGAAGGGGTCGCAGCTCTAATAGCTACAGGAGACTGGAAGTATAGCATGTGTTATACTATCCAATATGAATAAAAATTGAAATTTACAAGAATGGTTGATGATCTTAGACATGGAATACAGCTCATTAGAGGTATTTTGTAAACAGTAATGACTAAAATTGGATTTTTAAGGCATCTTTTTCTTAGAGTAAACCGGATTCATAAAGTTTGACCTGGGCACATCTATCTGTAGTGTTTTCTCTCTTCAAAGCCCGTGGCTTTCTCCTGCTCGGTTCTGTTATCAGCATGATAACTTCTGACAAGTTCTCGGTCAACTGAGATAAAACCAGGCTGGATTTTGTGTTGGGATGGATGCATAGAAATAGATTAGCAGACAGCTGGTCTAGTCACAGCACAGCTCTGCATGTTTCTGCCTATGTGGAGAGGGGGTGTGTGCCTTTCCTCCAATTAGCTGTCTCACAGTGTATGGAAAGAATCCACACCCATAGGTGAATCAGGAAGAGAAAATTCTAACAGGACGTGCACTTTCTAAACAGTATTGAAAGCGGAAGACAGCACATATACAAGTAAAACTTATGTAGGGAGATTTCATCTCTGTGTATAATCTGTGTCTGTTTACTTCACTGGGTATACTGTATGTGAGGGTTTACATCAAGGAACATAAGGTGAAGTATTCAGGTACATTGAGTGATGTTGCTACCTTAAAGAGATTGAACACTGCTCTAGTGCTCACCCCTGAAGGAGTCACTGGTGATTGGGTTCCCCACTCCTGCACAGCCAGGCAACAATTATTCTCCAAGCTTTCTCCAGACACAAGGAACAGTCTTTGAGCTTGGGTTTTATGTTTTATTGTGGTAATACCTTGTATGGAGAATAGGAATTATGTGACGCCCAACTTGATAGCAACAAAAACCAGGGACAACTTCCTCCCTATGTACAAGTTCCAGGACTTTCTTTCTTCCTGAACACTAACAGTCTCTGATATAAAAGCAAAAGCCCCTTAAGGACTATGACTCCAGCCCTTTTTGAAAGTAGCACAAATGTTGTAGGTTGCATACAGAAGCGACTCCAACTTTATTGTAGACACTGATCCAAGTTCTATTGAGTGCAGGAACTACCAGCCCACCTGTCTGCTTCTTCAGTAGCCCAACTGGCTGCTAATGAAAATCTACCAGGCCAAAGTAAAGGAAAAATGTAAGACCAACGCTGTCTTCCAAAAATTCTTGCTACATGTGACAGTCTTTGCAAGTTCCTGACCATGCTGATGTACTCACACTGTCCTCCTTGCTCTCGCTGCCTCTTTGGATAAGATTCCTTTCAAACTGTGATGCTGCCAGAATCCTCCCAGGCCCGCCCGAGCCATGGGATTGGCCAAACTTCCCTAAGTATGCAGATAAACCCTCCTGTCCTCCACTCTCCAGAAAGCTCTCCAACCTTCCAGAACAAGGGCTAGGCACCAGTGACCTGCCTGTATGAGTCACCCAGCCCATAAATGCAGTAAACTTTTGACCCAGATTCATATTTGCCTGCACTACTACTAGTAGCACACTAGAGGGTGCTACACACACCCCCAGCTAAAATCAGCCATGTCCGCATTGGAAAAAAAAGAAAAATGGCTCCTGCAGCAAGGGTATCACATAAGAAAATTTCGAGATGAAAAGGGGAACAAACTTGGAAGTGGCTATGCACAAAAAATACAAAGCATCTGCATAATAAATTACAGTATAAAAGTATAGTATGTACACTTTACGTGATTTTTATGACATAGTTACATGCCCTAACTACAGGTCCCTGTAGCTAGCAAAAAGAACCACAGATATTATCAGTAGAACAGAGAACCCCCTCCTCCCCCGAAAGAGGAGCCCTCCCAGCAGGAAATCATAGCATCTGCTGAACAAGAGTCCAGTACTTGAATGGAAGGACAGCCATCCTTAGCGAATCTGCAGAGGAAGATAAGAACACAATCCTCACTCTAACAAACTATCTACATAGTCTGTTAGCAGAGGGTTATAGTCCTGCCAACAGAAAAAAAACTTTGTACACCATAAGAGCCCCTTTATAGCAATAGTCTCTCAAATAGGTCTTACCACCACATCTTCTCCAAGGACCACTCATCTGGAAAAGATGGATGGTAGAGTCTAGCCTAGTTCTGAACAAAGAATTGCAAGACATCAGTAAGCCCCTCTCAACTTTTTCTGGCTATTATCCTGTGTTAGCCACTTTACATTAACAAGAACCCGCTCCCTACAACAAGGGTGTCCCTGGGTTCAAAGGTACATTCATGGAGGAGGCATCTTGGTAATTTCTCCACTAGCATCCCAAATGGTAGTGGAGTAGCTTTGGCTAGGCCATCTGGCTCTAACCACCACTACCCTGTCTTTGTGGATTGCCCTCCCCAGGCTCCATTCCCACTTGATATCCTTGGATTTGGGACCAAACTTTAGGATTGTGAGGCCCCCTAAGTGGCTTTGGAACATGTAGAAAGTCCCACACAAGTTCCTCATTAAGTGGAAAGGGTCTCGATGATGTCCATCACATCTTCAGGGACACATGGGTAGTCCAACCTCATACCCATGCAAATATTTTCTGTACTTTTCACTGGAACCATGAAAACTTGGGGAGTTCCCTGATCCTGCCCTGACCAGAGGAAACATAGGACTGTGGGGACCAAACAATCCAGGCCCGATATGCAGCATCCTAAAGTCCTGGCCCATGTTCCTGCCGGTTACAACTGGACCTGATGCTGCATGTACGCTGAGCTTAGCTGCAACCCTTCTCTACATGATAGCAGCTGGTTAATCTCAGTGGCTCTTTTGACTTGAGTAGGGAGTGACATTTTACTAGAGAGTCCTGCTGCTGGCTCCCCTTCCTGTGTGTCCTCTCCCCATCCCCAATTGAGCTCAGATTCACTTGTCTTGTCCACGTGACTGAAGATTTTCCAGGCCAAGGTAAAGGAAAGATTTGGGCCCAATGCTGTCTTCCAAAAAGACTTGCTACATGTGACAGGCTTTCCCTTTGCAAGTTCCTGACCCTGCTGGTGTACTTACACTGTCCACCTTGCTCTTGCTGCCTCTTAGGATAAGATTTCTTTCAAACCGTGATGCTGCCAGAATCCTCTTAGGCCAGCCCAAGCCCCAGCCCAAGGCAGAGCCCCCTGCCCCCCAGCAGGGGTTCTCTTTAAGGGCCACGACAGTCTTCTCAGCACTCCATCTTCCACCCGACCCCGTGTTAGCATGACTCATCCATATTTAAGGACTCGCTTAGCCACCATGCCAGGCCCTACACGGTGCTACACTGCCAATAAACACTGTAAGGACAGCCTAGCATAAACCTCACATACCCGTCAATCCTTAGTTTTTTTATCAAAGCAATGGTAACAGTGAATTATAACAAAAGAGAGAAAGGACCTGTATCCCTTAACACACTCCAAGAAAATACATTTATTGTAAGTTGAAAATCCTATTTTCCTAATTGTACATTAAGGGACACAAAATGAAATATTCAGGTACATTGGGATGTACAAAATCAGTCCAGCTGGGGGGTAGGCAACAAAGCAAACAAAATGGTAACAGGCCCATGAAAACCAACAGGATACAGAGAGGGCTCAACAGAGCCTACAGAGCTGGCATCAGCTGAGGCATGGATGTTCATCTGCTAAAACTTAACAAATGCCCTGCAAATCTGAGAAACAGATTCCTCATGCTAAAAAAACGAAGCATTAATTTATCTGGCGGGACACGCTTTTTTAGGAAAAGGTGGAACATTATACTTAAAATAAAGAATTTTTGTATAATCTTACCGTAAAATTCCTTTCTCTGAGTCCTCCGACAGTCGCCGCCCACTCATTAAGTCTTCACCAATGGGTATTGACTTCATCTCCATAGGAGTAACTAGGCACAAGACTTGTTAAAAAACAAAGCATTTACATAGACACACCTATGGGGCTGTCCCACTGGTCCAATACCCCCTGCCATCAGCATTCCCAACTCAGTTTGGTAGCAAGCAGTAAAGTCCATAAGAACCCCAATAGAGGGGCGGGGGCGGCGACTGTCGGAGGACTCAGAGAAAGGAATTTTACGGTAAGATTTTACAAAAATTCAGTTTTCTCTTACGTCCTACGACAGTCGCCGCCCACTCATTAAGTCTTCACCAATGGGGATGTCCCAAAGCAGTGTAGACATGAGGGGTGGGAAACACGACTGTCATAAAGGCAACGCAGTACCCACATCAGAGAAAGGAACCTTACTTGAATCGCAAGGTAATCCCCTGGGCAATAAAAAGCTCAACAGGAGCAACACCCCAGGAAGCAAATAACCAAAGGGGGAGAAAAAGACAACAACTCCCAACAGACAGGGCAGGCAATGACCTGACCCCATCAAGGCACTGCCGCACACAGAACTTTGCGGCCAAAGGAGGCATCTGCCGATGCCAGAACATCAATCTTGTAAAACTTTGAAAAGGTGTGCACCAACGACCAAGTCGCAGCCTTGCACACCTGGGACACCGAAGCCTGATGCCTGAAGGCCCAGGACGCACTCACCGCTATAGTAGAGTGTGCCTTGACAGGGAAGGGCGGAACCCGTTCCTTAAGCGAATAGGCCTGAACAATCGTCTGTCTGATCCATTTTGAAATGGTCGCCGCAGACGCAGCCATACCCTTTCGAGGGCCCTCAGGAAGGACAAAAACGGAATCCGACTTCCGAAAGGAGTCAGTGGAGGACAGGTAAACCCTGATAGCCCTGACAACATCCAGAGAATGCAATGCAAACTCCTTAGGATGTTTAGGATTCGCACAAAGCGAAGGCAAAACAATGTCCTCGTTGAGGTGAAAATCAGAAACCACCTTCGGAAGAAAGGACTGATTAGGGTGCAAGACCACCTTATCCCTATGAACTACCAGGTAAGGGGAGTGGCAAGACAAGGCCGCCAACTCTCACACTCTGCGCGCTGAAGTGATCGCCACCAAAAAGGCAACCTTTTTTGACAGCAGGCAAATAAATTTCCCTGATGTTTTCAAAGGGAGGACGTTGTAAAATGGACAGAACCAAGTTCAAGTATCAAGGAGGCAAAGGCTGTGACGCACACCCTGAATAAAAGTACGAATCAAAGAGTTAGACACCAGGGGGCGCTGAAAAAGTACAGCCAGAGCAGACAGCTGGCCCTTAATCGTGGTCAACGCCAGGCGCTGATCCACACCAGTTTGCAAGAAGGCCAACACCCTCGCCACCGAGTAGGCACGAGGAGAGAAGCCCCTGGATTCACACCAGGCGAAATACGCCTTCCAAGTACGGTAATAAATCTTACCGGAAGAGGCTTTTCTCGATTTTAGCAGAGTAGAAATGACCTCAGAGGAGAGACCCCTATCTCTCAGGACCTGGCTTTCAACAGCCATGCTGTTAAAGCCAGCGACTGTAAAGCAGGATAGAAGATCGGTCCCTGCGACAGCAGATCGTCTCATAACGGCAGCCGCCACAGAGGTTCGACGGCCAGTTGAATGATGTCCGCGTACCAGAACCGGCGTGGCCAGTCCGGGGCCATCAGAATCACCAACCTCGGTTCCGAGACCAACCTGCGCAGGAACCTGGACCACAACTGAATCAGGGGAAAGGCATATATCAGACGATACCGGTGCCAAGGCACCACCAACGCATCCGATGCGTCCGCCAGAGGATCGCGTGTTCTTGCCATGAACCTTCCCACCTTGTTGTTTAGCTGGGACGCGAACAGATCCCCATTTCGCACACAGCATTCGAAACACCTCCGGGTGCAGGGACCATTCCCCCTGGTCCAGGGTCTGGCGGCTCAGATAATCGGCTTGCCAGTTCACCACACCCGGCATGGGAACTGCCGAAATCGCCGGGATGTGAGTCTCGGCCCAAGACAGAATACTGGTCACCTACTGGGCCACCCGGGCACTCCTGGTGCCCCCTTGGTGATTGATGTAAGCCACCGCAGTGGCATTGTCTGTCTGCACCCGCACAGGGCAGCCCTGAAGACGATCCGACCAATGGAGCAGGGACAGCCTGATCGCTCTCAATTCCAAGATGTTTATCGGTAGGGCCAATTCCTCCACCGACTACGTGCCCTGGGCAGACAGGTTGCCCAGGACGTCACCCCAGCCCGACAGGCTGGCATCCGTGGTAATCACTGTCCACAGCAGAGGCCAGAAGGATTTTCCCTCCGCTATGGCCGGGGACTGGAGCCACCACAGAAGATCCAGTCTGGTTTGATGACTCAGAGACACCCTCAGATCCAAGGACTGAGGTAGCCTGTCCCATCTGGCCAGTATCTCTGCCTGGAGAGATCGCGTGTGAAACTGTGCAAACGGTATCGCCTCGAAGGCTGACACCATTAATCCCAGGGACCGCATACAGGTCCTGAGTGACGAGGAGTCGTTGTCCCTGAGGGACCTGAGCTCGCTCTGCAGGGTCCAGAGCTTGTCCTCCGGCAGAAACACCTTCGCTTGGGCGGAGTCCAAGACCATTCCCAAATATGGGAGACAAACCGAAGGAGACAATGTCTACTTCTGGACGTTGATGTTCCAGCCGAACTCCTGAAGCGTCTGAACCATAGTGGACAGATCGCGCAGCAGGCTCTGACTGGCACTCGACCTTAACAGGAGATTGTCCAGATATCCCAAGATCGCAATTCCCTGTGCCCGTAACAGGGCCAAAACAGGAGCCAGCACTTTGGTAAACACCCTTGGAGCCGAAGCGAGACCGAAAGGGAACGCCACAAACTGATAGTGTTCCTCCGCGATTGCGAATCGGAGGTACCTCTGATGACCCTCGAATATGGGGATGTGCAAATAAGCATCCTTGAGGTCGATGGAAGCCAGGAAATCTCCCGGGCTCAGAGAGGCTACCACCGAGCGGAGTGATTCCATGTGGAACTTTTGAACGCGCACAAAGCGGTTCAGTGCTTTCAAGTCCAGAATTGGACGCACTTTGCCTTCCTTTCTGGGCACGGTGAACAGATTCAAATAGAACCCCTGAAATCTGTTCCGGTGTGGCACCGGAATTATTACCCCTTGAGCGAGTAAATCCTGCACCGCCTGACGAAGATCTTGCAAACGATCTGGGGTCAAATGCAGATTTGAGGGAAAGAACCTGTCCGCCGGCCGTGAAAGGAATTCCATCTTGTAACCCGATCAAATGATCTCCTGAACCCACCTGTCCGGAATCCGGAGCAGCCAAGGTTCGAGTAAACCACGCAGACGTCCCCCCACCCCTGAAATGGGTGAGGACGTCCCTTCTGGTTGAGGCGGACTGGGCCGCCGCTCCAGCCTGGGCGGCTTTTTGCTTGCCCGCCCAAGGCTTTCTCTGGCCACCTTGGCCCCTAAAGAGTTTCCCCTTATCCTGTGCTTTGAAGGCACGAAAGGACCCCTGGTTTGGTTTGAAGGAAGGGCCCCGCTTACCATGTGAAAAATTAGGATTCTGGGGCAACAGAGTGCTCTTGCCCCCAGTGACCCCCTTAACAAATTCATCCAGGGATTCCCCAAAAAGACGAGACCCAGCATAAGGGATGTCAGACACCGTCTTCCTGGAAGTCTGGTCAGCTGAAATCAACCAAATCAAGCGGCGATTAAGCACTGCAACACTAGATAAGCGCGCAGCAAGCGGAGCCTCGTTTAAGGCCGCATCGCACAAATACATGACCCCTTGATAAATCTGGTCCACCATCTCCAAGGTAGTAGGGGGGGCAGAATCAGCCACGAGGGTGCGTTTGAGCACTTTGGTCCAATCCGCCACGGCTTGAGCCACCATGACAAAGGCGAAAATAGGTTTCAGTATGGAGCCCACCACCGTGTAGGAATGTCGGGCAAGAGATTCCAGCCTCCTATCCGTAGGGTCCCTAAACACCGGAGAATCCTCAGTGGGTACCAGAGTGGCCCTGTTCAATCTGGCCACAGTGTGATCCACTTTGGGAGCTACACACCAGCGCGAATCCGTAGGAGACGCAAAGGAGTAGAGGAGTTGAAACTTCTTTGGCACCACAAAAGTGCGCTTCAAGTTACGCCATTGTTCATTCACAGTATCGTGGAACTCAGCGGGGCAAGGAAATACCTGCGCCGCCTTACGGGATCTGTGGGTACCAAAAGAGGACCGTTTTCCCGGAGGATTGGGCTCATCCTCTAAATGTAGTGTTTCCTTAATGGCAACGATCATCGCATCCATAGCTGCGCGGTCCTCGGCCGTCCCAGGGGGGGGGGAATCATCCACCCCCGCATCCTCCGCCTCAGACTGAGAAGAGTGAGACCCCTCAAGGGGCACACTATCTACGGCAACCATGTCAGATTCAAAATCAGAAGCAAGAGAGACCCTAGGCCTTTTTCTAGTATCCCGTTCAGACATCAAAAGATCCACCTTGGACGCTAAAGTCGCAAGTGCGGCAGTCAGAGCAGGCAGAGCAGGCAGAGCAGGAGCTTCAGAGGAACCTGAATCCTCCACCAAAGCAGGGGGAAATTTGTTGTCCTGGGACTCCATAATAAGAGAAAAAAACTTTTTTTTTTCAAGGTACTGGCCCTTTAAGGGCACCGCGATCCCCCGCAGTACACCGATATTAGGGATGCTGCAAGCAGACCCCTAAAACAGGAAAAGCTGATAGCCAGAAGGTATTCCCACAAAAAAACAGTAAGAACAGACCCCACAAGTGTTACCCACGCCTGCCGATCTCCTCTGTGCAGAAAAGGAAGTGATGTCACCGCAGGAGGCTGAACTAGGACTTCAGACTAAGGAAACATGGTTGCCCATAGAAAGCAATGGGAGGCTCCGGGAACATGGCCGCCGACATGTGCTCAGGAGAGCGCCTTGCCACACACAAGATGGCGCCGTAAGGCACCAAAATACACTACATACAGCGCTGTAGAAGCGCCCACAGTGAAGCCAGCATGCTGCCCACACCAAAAATGGCGGACCGGCGGTTTTTAACCCCGCAGCGGTTGCGCACGTGTCTGGCCCTCCACACACACCATAAAGTGTCACATGGGAGAGGGACCCCCATCAACCACATAGCGAACTAGCTGAGTGAAAAGTCCCGCAGGGACCGGGAGAACGGAGCCCCAAAAACGCACAGACAGTAGGGGATACCACAGACACACAGGACTGCCAGCCCCAGACAGAGGCCCCACACAGAATGTACTTACCGTACCCGATGGCGTGGGGTGCCTCTCATCGTCGGGAACCTCCCACCCCAGATGGCGGGGGTGCCGTCAGCCAAAACGCAGGACACTAGCAACGCACGGAATCCGTGGAAGAGACGTCCAGACGAGGTGGCCACCTAGCGGGCTTTCATCCCTGAGGACAGGGATGGGTCGTTTGCGAGGCCAGGGCGTACGCATAGCCTGCTAAACGCTCGATGGCGGGCTGGGATTCCATAAGGCCCTCTGTCCTGGGACACCAGAACGACCAGTCCGACTCCCAGCTCCGCAAACACCGTCTTCATTTGAAGATCCGACTAACTAACGCTCACAAAATAAACAACTAGTAGTGTAAAGAAAAACACATTTGCAGAAAATAAAATCATAAAATAGAAGAAGGCTGAGACTGTAGCCCCAGCACAGGGAAGCCTATCTTACTCCTTAACTAGGCAGAAGACAAACTAAGTTGGGAATGCTGATGGCAGGGGGTATTGGACCAGTGGGACAGTCCCATAGGTGTGTCTATGTAAATGCTTTGTTTTTTAGTCTTGTGCCTAGTTACTCCTATGGAAAAGAAGTCAATACCCATTGGTGAAGACTTAATGAGTGGGCGGCGACTGTCGGAGGACGTAAGAGAAAGTAGTATGTGGCTATACTTGTCTTTGGGTCACAGAAATACATTTACTAATGTTGTCCTGTGACCTAAAGTAGCTACTAGTGGGCTATTGCCCCATCAACTGATGGCAGAGCTGTACCAAGGGAGGATCCTGATACTATTGTCAGGATCCGCCTAGCTGCCTAATTTATTTAGTACAGGTGCTTTTATAGTCAATTTTTTGCAGTGGTTTACATATACTGTATATTGTACATTTACATCACTCCCTGTCCTAAATAGTGCATACCACATCCAGGCAATAGGAGAAAATCTCATTAGGGCGTTGAGGAGAAGGACAAAAAGGAGATTGGACAATGTCCTAGTTAAAGTGGTTGTAACGGTAAAAAGAAAAAATGTTCTTGTTCCTTTAAAGAATGATCAATGCCACAGTGCTTTTGCAGTGTCATTTGTCCAATCCTATGTTCTAAAATACCTAGTTGATCCTGCCTGTTCCTGTGTCCCCCTATGTGTACTGACCACGGTAATCATGGCTGCTGATTCATGATACCGTGGTCAGTATACATGCCTCTGTCATCCTGCTGTATGTACAGTCTCTAGTTCCCCTCCTCCATCTCTGCCTGTCATTACCTAGTCTGTGTTGTGCCTATCTCCTCCCCGTCCCTCCCCTTTTGCCTCTATTCTCCTGTGGCTGTAAAGAAACTTAATTTAATCACTTGCACCCCTCTGCTTTATAAAGACATTAAGTACAGTGTTAATTTTCTAAAAATTATAATCCTAATTACCTTCTTGCACAGTGACGCTATGCGGTCATGTGACCACCCCCTGCTGGCTGGCATATGTCAGATGGGAATCTCAGACCCCAAACCCCCCGCTGCACTCCTTAGAACAGGGAAGGAGAGTGGAGGGAAGTCACATGACTGCAGAACAGTGCTGTGCAAGAAGGTATTTGGGATTATAATTAGAAAAAAAACAGATACATTGTACTTAATACCTTCTCAAACATAGCGGATGCAAGTAAATGTATGAATCTGACTTAACAACCACTTTAAGGTGAAAGGGACAAACCACCTTGGGATGAAAAAAAGCTTAGGGCCTAAAGACAACCTTGTCTCTGTGTAGGACAAGAAAGGGTGCTTTACAGGTTAAACGAGGTAGGCAACCTTGTAAGAGTAGACAGAGGACCAGGTTGAGATTCAACAGTGTCACTTAGGACGCACAGGGGGAACAGGACAAGTGACACCCTGTACTAAGGCCTTCACTAAGGAGTGAGAGGCAAGTGATCTTTAAAATAATAGACCCTAATGGCACTCAAGGCCAAATGTTGATCCAGACCACACTGTAGAAAAGGCAGGAATCGCCCCACTAAGTACTTTCTGGAATGGAATTGCCTTGATAAATTTGGTTTCAAAGTATGAAGGTAGAGTTTGTGAGAAGTCAATTCCCTAGCCTTTAAAAGCATAGGGATAACAGACTCAGATAGGTCCCTATCTCTCAGGACCTGGGCTTCAATAGCCAGGTCATTAAATCTAGCAACCGAGAAGCAGGGTGGTAAACCGATCCCTGGGACAGAGGATCTGGGAGGCATGGGGGGTCTTTCAGCAGTCTGAGGAGGTCCAAGTACCACATCTGCCTGAGATAATTTGGTGCGATGAGAATCATTGGAATGCCCTCCATCTCATTCCTGCAGAGATTCAAAGGAGGAAAGGCGCAGATCAGATTGAACCAATCCCATGGAGTCACCAGAGAACCACTGTCTAGCCACTTGAAGACCAGGCTTTTTCTGGCACTTTTTGTTTGCATGTAACAATAATTCATTTTTTTTGCTAGAAAACTACTTAGAACCCCCAAACATTATATATTTTTTAAAGCAGAGGCCCTAGAGAATAAATTGATGGGTTTGCAATTTTTTTATGTCACAAGGTATTTGCGGAGCGGTTTTTCAAACATAATTTTTGAGGAAAAAATACTTTTTTTAAATTTTAATGTAAAAAAAAAACATAATACATAACCCAATATTTTTGTAAAATATGAAAAAAAGATGATGTTCTTTATTTGTAGGTAAATACAGATACCAAACATGTCAATGTCATGCTTTAAAATTGCACACACACACTGTTGCATTAATTTCCTTGTGACAGCATTAGGCATATAACAGGTACTCTTTATGGAGGAATCTGGGGTCAATGAGACCCCAAATCTTTCCTCTGCAAGTAAAAGCATTCAAAACACCATGATCCATGTTTTTGAATATTTTGATTGTTTTAAAATGGAGCTGATGACATCTGGGTAAACTGAAAGTGACCTCAGGTCATCGCTTCCGGGTTACCATAGCGGAGACCCAATCAAAGCTGATGCTGGCTTTGTTTGCGTCTGACTACCCAGCGGACATACCAGCTAGTAGCACGGGTCTCCCAGTGGGATGGGAGAGCCCGAGCAAGCCGCAGAAGGTGGCATCAGAGGGGGATGTCCCCTCTAGCTGCTTGTAACAGCAATTGAGCAGCTAATTTGCCATACTTTTTGCTATTAAAAGAGAGCCAACCTCAGGCTCTTAAAAAGGTACCGAAGTGATGCTTCCAGCTGCAGGCTTCATGCCGGTACAACCACTTGAAGACCCATGACTTCCCAGGTATGTGACTGGTCGTCAAGTGGCTAGAGGTTTCCTGGACTTGGATATAAACCTGTTCAGTTTCTTGTTGAACCTGTAAACCAGAAAGTCCATGTCCGGCACTCCCGCCGTGTGACAGACTGTGAATTTTCTATGCCTGGGATGTCCAAGCAAGAATTAGCCCAAGCTGGAATCAGATCAACTTCTCTTTAAACTGCAAGACTCCTGGTTCCTCCCTGATGGTTACAATTAGGGATCGATCGATTATCGGCAAAGCTGATTATCGGAGGGCCGATATCAACTTTTCCCAATATATCGGTATCGGCCCCGGAACTGGCCGATATTACCGTTATTTTCACCTTGGACAGCCTCGTCTGGACTAGCCTCGCAAGAGTGTATCACAGCCATACACCCACCCACAGCAGCCTGGTGCCGGACAGCCACCCACAGGCCCTGTACCAGCCAGCCACCCACAGCCCCTGTGCCAGCCATCCACCCACCTCAGGGTGCCAGCCAGCCACCCACCACAGGGTGCCAGACAGCCAGCCACCCACCGCCACAGGGTGCCAGACAGCCGGTGCAAGCAAGCCATCCACCCACCACAGGGTGCCAGCCAGCCATCCACCACAGGGTGCCAGCCACCACAGGGTGCCAGACGGCCAGCCACCCACCACAGCATGCCAGACAGCGAGCCATCCACCACAGGGTGCCAGACAGCCAGCCACCCAACACATGGTGCAAGCAAGCCATCCACCCACCACAGGGTGCCAGACAGCCAGCCACCCACCACAGGGTGCCAGACAGCCAGCCACCCACCACAGGGTGCCAGACAGCCAGCCATCCACCACCACAGGGTGCCAGACAGCCAGCCATCCACCACCACAGGGTGCCAGACAGCCAGCCACCCATCACAGGGTGTCAGCCAGCCATCAACCACAGGGTGCCAGCAAGCCAGCCACCCACCACAGGGTGCTAGCCAGCCAGCCAGCCACCCACTGCAGGGTGCCAGCAAGCCAGCCATTAAGCATTAAACAAAAATGAACATGTTCAGTACCAGATTTGTGTCAAAAATTGGTCTGCATGGCTGTCGTCCCAGAAGGAAGCCTCTTCTAAAGATGATGCACAAAAAAGCCCACAAACAGTTTGCTTAAGACAAGCAGACTAAGGACATGGATAACGGGAACCATGTCCTATCGTCTGATGAGACCAAGATAAACATATTTGGTTCAGATGGTATCAAGCGTGTGTGGCGGCAACCAGGTGAGAAATACAAAGACAAGTGTTCTTGCCTACAGTCAAGCATGGTGGTGGGAGTGGGGAGTGGAGTATACACCGCTCCAAGGCTGTCTGCAAATTGTAGATCTCTTAATACTGCTGTGGCAAAAAGACTGGCGCCTTTTCTTCTTGTTTTTTGTTATTTCCAGAGCAGCTTCTCCTCTCAAGTGCTGCCGAGGTGCATTGACTCAGATACAGCCTGCTAAGATCCATGGAAGCGCACTAACACCCCCTTTTTTTAGCCTGCTGAGGTACGCAACCTGAGAAGTCCATGCAACAAAGAAACAAAAAGTGGCACATCCAGAAATGAAGAAAAAATGTATTTTTGTAAGATCTTACCGTAAAATCCTTTTCTCTTAAGCTCATTGACAGACGTAGTCCTCCTTGATTAATATCAACTCGGGTTATACTGCCCTCTACAGGAGTAGGACTAGACAGGAAAGAAAACATTCTGGCCACACCTTAGGGGCAGTTCCAGAGGGTATATCCTCTCTCTCTCTCTGCTACAGCAAATCAGTTATGTCACAAAGCAGTGTTTAGAGAATTTAACCCAACCCAACTCAAAAACAGAGGGGCGGGTACTACGTCTGTCAATGAGCTTAAGAGAAAAGGATTTTACGGTAAGATCTTACAAAAATCCATTTTTCTCTGTCGCTCATTGACAGACGTAGTCCTCCTTGATTAATATCAACTCGGGACGTCCCAAAGCAGTGCCACAAATGAGGGGTGGGATAACAGAAATCAAAATCCAATCTAGAAGGCCCAACCGGTGCCAACTAGAAGTTTTAAAGGCTCATCAATCAAAGGATGAGACTCAACTGAAAATCCAACGGAAAAAAACCCTCGAGGTAGACCACCGGTCTCCTCAAATTGCGGCCTGCAAAACCTTGCGGCCAAATGAGGCATCCGCCGATGCCATCACATCAACTTTATAAAATTTTGTAAAGGTATGCACTGACGACCAGGTAGCCGCCTTGCAAACCTGGACCACTGACGCCTGATGGCGGTAGGCCCAGGAAGTACTGAGCGCTCGAGTGGAGTGCGCCTTAACAGGGAACGGAGGATTCCGACCCTTAATAGAATAAGCCTGTACCACCGTCTGTCTAATCCATTTGGAGATAGTCGCGGCAGATGCAGGCAACCCCTTTCTGGGGCCATCCGTGATCACAAAAAGTGAATCCGTTTTACGGAACGATTCCGTAGTCTTCAGGTATACCCTGATTGCCCGAACTACTCCAAGGAATGCAACGCACATTCCGGAGGATGATTGGGCTTAGGACACAAGGAAGGTAGCACAATATCTTCATTCAGATAAAAATCTGAAACCACCTTAGGAAGAAAGGATGGCTTCGGATGAAGAACTACCTTATCCCTATGAACCACTAGATATGGGGAATGGCATGATAATGCAGCCAGTTCTGACACCCTGCGTGCAGAAGTGATAGCCACCAAGAAGGCCACCTTCTGGGATAATGTAAGCAAGGGAATCTTCCTGATATTTTCAAACGGAGGTTTCTGCAGAACCGACAAAACCAAATTAAGATCCCAGGGCGGTAAGGGCGCGCGCACTGGCGGAGCCAAGTGCCGCACTCCCTGGATGAAATTCCGCACCAAGGAATGAGTAGCCAGCGGCTTCTGAAAGAAGATTGCTAACGCTGAAACCTGACCCTTGATGGTGCTCAAGGATAGTTTCTGCTCAACCCCCTTTTGCAGAAAAGCCAAAATTCGGGTCACCAAATAGGTACGTGGGGGAAATCCCAAAGATTCACACCACGCAATATAAGTCTTCCATGTGCGATAATAGACTTTGCTGGAAGTCGCTTTCCTTGCTTTAATTAGAGTAGGAATAACTGAAGCTGACAATCCTCTGTCCTTCAGTACCTGGGTCTCAATGGCCAGGCCGTTAAAACCAGCGACTGTAAAGCACGATGGAAGATCGGTCCTTGAGACCTCAGATTCTCCCTGAGAAGAAGTCTCCCTGGAGCGTCCGCGACTAGCCTGCCCAAGTCGGCGTACCCGGCTTGACGAGGCCAGCCCGGAATTTCCAGGATAACTGGAGTTCCCTCCACCTCTATCCTGCAGAGAAATCTCAGCAGCAACTTGAGAGGGGGGAAGACATATAATAGCTGATACTGCCCCTACGGGGCGTTCAGCACGTCTGCTGCGTCCGCTAGAGGATCGTGGGCGTGAGTTACCAACCTCCGCGCCTTCCTGTTGAGCCGATATGCCAACAGATCCACCTCCGGGATGCCCTACTGAAGACACAGCTTGTAAAATCCTTGGTGATCGACCTAAGTCCTCACCATGACATTGTCTGACTGGATCCGAACCAGGCTGCCCTAGAGCTGCTTGGTCCAGGCAATCAGACCAAGTCTGATCACTCTCAGTTCCCACACATTTATCAGAAACTAAATTCCTATCGGAAGTGATGACTTTTCCTGGCTGAGCTTTAGAGACCGGAGTCACCGGACCAGAGACTCCCTGGTCCGCTCGCTCAACCGGATCCGATTCCTGGAGGGAACTGGGAATGATCTTTGGAAAAGGTAAAGAAAACGTTCTGCTCAAGGAACGGGAACTACCGCTCCTTGTAGCATATAAATGTTGGAAGGGAAGAATCGCACCGGTAGAAGTGATCGACACTCGATCTTGTATCCTGATCGTATGATCTCCTGAACCCCTTAGTCCGGGATTCAGGAAAGCCCTGGATCTGAACACCGGTGAAGGCATCCCCCCACCCCTGAGCTGGGTGGGGGCGCACCTTCAGGCTGTATTAGCCTTATCTTCAGGTTTGGCTGAGTCGGCCTTTTGTTTACCCGACCAGCGCCTTTTGAAACCTCCTGAAGGGGCTTTGCCCTTCACGCTTGCCCCAGCGGAGCGAACAAACCTTTTATGAGCGGAGAAGAAAGGTCCTCGCCTGTTACGAGGTCCTTTAGCTTTAGCAGTCTGCGGCAAAAAAGTGCTCTTACCCCCAGTGACATCCTTTATGATCTCATCTAGGGTGGCCCCAAACAGGCGATCCCCCTGAAAAGGGAGATTCGCCAAAGCTTTCTTGGAACCTTGATCCGCCGCCCAACATTTTAACCACAACACACGTCTGAGGACTACTGCTGACATGGATGCATGTGCTAACAAGGGAGTGGCATCCAGGGCTGCGTCACATACGTACTGTAGTCCTTGTATAATTTGCTCCATCAAATCAGACGCTGCCTTGGGGATACTTCTCCCCTTTAAGTCATGGCGTAACAATTTCGCCCATTCTGTCAATGTTTGTGAAACTAAACCAATGGCAACCACCGGTCTAAAAGTTGACCCTATCAGGGAAAAGACAGTGCGGGATTCCGCTTCCACCTTTCGATCCACCGGATCCTTAAAGGACGGGGCGTCCTCCAACGGGATAACAGTGGCTTTATTTAGTCTGGAAATCGGTGGATCCACCACTGGTGGTACCGTCCATTTTTTAATGAGGGATTCCTCAAACGGATAGCGTCTAGCAATGCGTTTGGAAACCGTAAAGATTCGTTTCGGATGATCCCATTCTTCTTTAATCTTACTACCAAAACATTTGGGTAAGGGAAACACCTTCGCCATCTTGGTACGCTGCTAGTACCAAAAGGAATTTCCATCTCGGTTATCTCTGCCGGTGTAACCTCAAGTCTTAAGGTTTCCCGGACGGATACAACTAGTGCGTCCACCAATGCTTCCTCTTGTGTTATGGCGGAGGTAGAACCGTCCTCCTCACTATCTGAGGGAACATTACCTGAGACAACAGCCCTTGCAGAGGGACTTGCAGCTGCAATGACCATCTCAGAATCTGAAGTATCAGATGAAATAGGGGTAGGCGGGGGTCGCTTTCTTGACCCCCGTCCCTGATAGGCCATCTCCACCCGGGATACCAAAGACTCCAAAACTGCTGTAAATGCATCCATACTCTGTGAGACACTGGAGGGTCCTGCAGCCACCTCGAGGGGATCAGGTGGGGATACATGTGCGGCAGGGTCCATGATTATGCAAGACACTTGCCGGCAAAAAAATAATTGCAATCAAAAAAAAATAAAACTTTTTTTTTTTCTTAGTCCCCCAGCGCAGTAGCGCCCCTCAGTGTTACCTGCTTTTGGACCCCTACAGAGAGAGAGAGAGAGACCCCAAGGCTCACCACTTGATGCTCAGAAGTTTCAATACAACCTGTTCCAGCACTGTCTGTTACAGACAGGAAGTCTTTTGCTTTGCTTTCCCGGGTAAAGGGAGGCGGCTCCGCCCCTTTACACGCCTTCCGGCGCCTCCCCATAGCTCCTCGAGGTGTTTGGTCACCTCAAACATGGCCGCCCCCATGCTGGAGACACGAGGCTACGCCAATATGGCGGCCTTGTGCGATCTGCAGGAAAATGGTGGCGGCCTGTGTAGGATAGCGGCGGCTTGCAAGCTAGCAGCGGCCTGCGGGAGTGTGTGCTCGGCCTGTGCGGCCTGCGGGAGGTGTCCTCGGCCTGTGCGGCCTTTGGGAGTGTGCACTCGGCCTGTGCGGCCTGCAGGAGGCTGTGCGGCCTGTGGAAGTGACCGGCTCTCTGGAGGGATGGCGACCTGCGGATGCAGTAACTCAGGCATAGGCCTGTATACACACTGTGACAGGTAGGATACCTCTATACCTCAATAGTAATGCCTTTTAGTAGTCTGCCACTGACTTCAGTCACCCTTACAGTCATATAGTGACTTTAGATAGTCAGCTCCCAAACCAAGCCTCCTGGTTTCTTATTCACAAAATCACACTCAAATTGGGGGATCTGTGTGTTATAGGATAGAGGGGGGACCCAGAAACTGAGTGTCCGACCATCCCAGAGAGGGGCCCGCGTCCACCAACAAACCCGACAGGGGGAGAGGGGGAACATTCTACTCACCATACCGGAACCAGGCGGGCGCCAACTCCTGACAGAACCCCTCTCCACCGGGGTGGGGGAGCTGTCGACCAATACGGACGCCGTGACTCAGTTTGCAACTGGTCATTGGCGTCCATGCGAGACGTTTAACTCGCAGGGTCAGTCCCCGTCCAGTGGGACTATGTCGCGGCCGACCCAGCGCGGAGCTATGGCCTGCACGCGCTCGTAGGCTGAACTGGGGTGACCACTGGATCTCAACATCCAGCCCGTCGCCCAGTTTTCAGCGTACTTGCTTGAAGATCTCACAGGAACACTGGAGAAGAAAAGCTGCCTAAAAAAAAGTATTTCTAAAAAAATCTTGCCAGGACCGAAGATCCTAGCAAGGAATCTAGGTCCTTACTCCTAACAAGACAGAAAAAAACGGATTTGCTGTAGCAGAGAGAGAGAGGATATACCCTCTGGGACTGCCCCTAAGGTGTGGCCAGAACGTTTTCTTTCCTGTCTAGTCCTACTCCTGTAGAGGGCAGTATAACCCGAGTTGATATTAATCAAGGAGGACTACGTCTGTCAATGAGCGAGATAGAAAGTTTATTTATTGTAGAGTCACAGGTTGAAAAAAAATGACACACGAAGGATCCACACTGTTCAGCAGACGCGTTTCACACAAAGTGCTTAATCATTGCAGCAATGATTAGGCACTTTGTGTGAAACACGTCTGCTGAACAGTGTTGATCCTTTGTGTGTCATGTTTTTCAACCTGTGACTCTATAATTAATAACAAACTTTTCTTAATTTCTGGATGTGTCGCTTTTTGTTTCTTTGTTGCATGGTGGTGGGAGTGTCATGGTCTGGGGCTGCATGAGTACTGCTGGCACTGGGGAGCTACAGTTCATTGAGGGAACCATGAATGCCAACATGTACTGTGAAATACTGAAGCAGAGCATGATCCCCTCCCTTCAGAGACTGGGCCACAGGGCAGTATTCAAACATAATAACGACCGCAAACACACCTCCAAGATGACCAATGCCTTGCTAAAGAAGCTGAGGATAAAGGTGATGGACTGGCCAAGCATGTCTCCAGACCTAAACCCTATTGAGCATCTGTGGGGCAAACTCAAATGGAAGGTGGAGGAGCGCAAGGTCTCTAACATCCAGCTTCGTGATGTACTCATGGAGGAGTGGAAAAGGACTCCAGTGGCAACATATGAAGCTCTGGTGAACTCCATGCCCAAGAGGGTTAAGGCAGTGCTGGGAAATAATGGTGGCCACACAAAATATTGACACTTTGGGCCAAATTTGGACATTTCTACTTAGGGGTGTACCCACTTTTGTTGCCAGCGGTTTAGACATTAATGGCTGTGTGTTGAGTTATTGTAGAAAAGTGTAATTTGGACATTTCTACTTAGGGGTGTACCCACTTTTGTTGCCAGCGGTTTAGACATTAATGGCTGTGTGTTGAGTTATTGTAGAAAAGTGTAATTTCTTCAATGTTCCCACATGAAAAGATTGAATAAAATATTTACAAAAATGTGAGGGGTGTACTCACTTTTGTGAGATACTCTATATTTATCAGTTATTGCAGGATATATATCCGATCAGATAGTGCAGTGTGAACCACTATGAGTTTTAGGTGTACGTTTAGTAAACTGAGATAAGCCGAGATCTGGATGATCACGGCTTGTCTCAGAGCATTGCAGGTTTAAAATACTGAGAAGAGTAGTGGAGAACATAGTCTTCTCTTCTCATCTCAGTACACAAACAGCTTGCATTCACTGCAATAGAAACGGCCAGTTTAGAAACACATGATCTCACCTGATCACTGTGCTTCTCTTTGAAGATCTCCTCTTCCTACTTCTCCAGCTCAGAGGTGGAGATAGCAGGAAGAAATAGGAGATCTCTGCTGTGAATGTCCCAGTGCCCAAAAGTGAAAGTAAAAACTCTCCCTACTGCAGTGAAATATACATCAACAGCAGGTTAGAAACACATTAACTATACAATCACATCTATATCTGTGTGTGTATATATATATATATATATATATATATATATATATATACTGTATGTACTGGTGTGTATGTATGTATATATATATATATTTTTTTTTTTTATTTCAGGTACTTCAGGCACAGTCAATTTACACAGCGCTTTACATATACATTGCACATTCACATCAGTCCCTGCCCTCAAGGAGCTTACAATCTAAGGTCCCTAATGCCTCGTACACATGTACCGATCGGCCGTCTTTTGTCCAGGGCTGTCCTGTCCGCTGAAAACTGCAAAAGACTGCACATGAATTTTGTCGGCCAACAACAGCCGACTGCAGAAGTGATGTCATGTGATGAATAACTTTCCGTGTGTTTTTTCTTTTCTGAGCATGCCCAGTCTTGCTAATCTGCTGTTTGTCGGCCGAATTCTGTACTGACTGGCGAACAATCAGCCGTTCTGGTGTTGGCCAACAAAAATTTTAATGCCTGCAGGACAGATTCTGTTCGGCCGAAAATGCGCTGTCGGCTGTCGAAAGCATCATACTAACAAGCATACAATCGGCCGATCGGTCGTCGGCCGAATATTTACGGCCGACGATCGGTACGTGTGTACGAGGCATCACTCACATACATACACAGCAGGGCCAATTTTTTATACAGGATCCAATTAACCTACCAGCATGTCTTTGGAGTGTGGGAGGAAACCAATCTGTCACGATTCAACCACGCCCACGGCGACTAGCTAAACGAGACGTGATGAATCGTGACTGGGCAGTATAAGGGGATAACGGAAATAAAGAAAATTCCTACTAAAGGCTCGTACACACGTACCGATTGTCGCAGAAAAGATTCAGGAGACGACCGATCGGCCAAATGTAGGCTTGTTAGTATGATGCTTCCGACAGCCGACAGCGCACTTTCGGCCGAACAGAATCTGTCGTGCAAGCATTAAAATGTTTGTATGCCGACACCAGAACGGCCGATTGTTCGCCAGTCAGTACAGAATTCGGCCGACAGACAGCAGATTTGCAAGACTGGGCATGCTCATAAAAGAAAAAACACAGGGAAAGTTAACCATCACATGACATCACTTCTGCAGTCGGCGGACAAAATTCGTGTGCAGTCTTTTGCACTTTTCAGCGGACATGACAGCCCGGGGACAAAAGACAGCCGATCGTTCGGCCGACGATCGGTACGTGTGTACGGGGCTTAAGTAATTAGATTGGTTGCAATACTTTCACAGCCTGCACTGCCTTCGGTCACCACTAGAGGGAGACTCCAGTCCAATCCAGCTGGCTGACCACACACAGGCAGATACAAATCTTACATACAATCTGATGCACTCTAAGGGTTGGGGAGCAGTCTAGCAATTACCACACACTACTAGGATTCCTCCAGCTATCCTACAAGCCAGAACCCCTGTGTTGATCACTCTTCCCACTGTCCCCACACCCACACACCACAAACGATAGCCTGTGGTCTGGTGTACAATCTGCATGCAATCTGCCAACATACAGTGCAATTGCATACAGATTGGCATGTATGTATGTATGTATGTACTGTATGTATGTGTATATATATATATATATATATATATATATATATATATATATATGTGTGTGTGTGTGTGTATGTGTATATATATATATTTATATACTGTATGTATATATACCGTGCATGTGTGTGTGTGTGTATATATATGTTTTCATGTGTCAGAACATGTCATTACGAGTTCTTTTAAACTTTAGTTTCACTTTTTAAATTTAGCAGTGCCTGTAATCTCACAAAATCTCGTGAGATTACAGGCAGTCCACCCAGTTATACAGAGATCACGGCAGTTCTCAGAGAAAAAACTTCTCCTCTGATCACCCTGTGAGAAGTGAAGTTCTCCGCCTTCTAAACTGGGTGCCAGAGGAGATATTTTTTCTCTGAGAACTGCCGAGAATTGAACTGAGAGAAAACTTCTCAGTTTACTAAACGTACACCTTAATGTGATGGCATTTAGGGAAGCCTTCAGCTGTCTTCCAGTATTTTAGGAAAGCTTAAAGAACACAATATTTCCTGATCTGTTTTGCTTTATCTCAATTACCTGTTTGACTCAAGCATAAGAAAAAAAAACACTGTTTTTTCAGCAACGCTTTTATTGTTAGAAGTGGAACATTTCTACAAAAAATAAACATAAAAACTATCAGAATATACAAAAATATCTAAAGGCCTAGAACATAGAATGCCTGAATATGTCTTCTAAATACAAGCAGATTCTATATGTTTCAGTCATATTCTAAGCACTATTGTTTTGCAGTGTTTAGCTGAACATAGGACATATATCTTCTAACAATAAAAAAAGCTATTTTTTTCCTCACACAACGTTGAAATAAGTTTTAAAAAAAAACATAGTACAAATAACTACAGGGATATCATGCTTAATAAAATTTAAGGAGAACCTGTCAATTTTTGCTATTTTTTTTACTGTTTACATCATATTTAGAGCCCTTTACAACTGGACAAAAATAAAGGCTTTTCAAATCCCAGTTACTCAAAAGAGTAAGATTCTGAACTCCACATTTAAATGCAGGGTCTAGGTTTGTAGGCGGACTGTATATCGCATATACAGAAAAAAGAGATCGTTTATAATGTAGTTTCGGGGAGTTTAAAAAACACCAATAAAATGTTAGTAAAATCATTTTAAAATTACAGAACACTAGAGCACCCATACATCATCTTGTACTTCTAAAAACATTGAATAATGTTTTGATGATGATAGTACACTCCAAAGACCACTAAACTGCAACAACAAAGCAAACATAGGGCACTAGATACATCATAGTCACTGCCACATGGTTAAGTTTGGACAAGGACAGCACTGTATAATTTAAATTGACCCTGGGATACTGGACGCAGGCACTGATGCATTTCCAAAGTATGTACACGATAAGCGATAGTGGATGGAAACATACTACAGTGTCTACTTATGAACTGTAACAATTATATGCTGCCTTCAAGTGTTTCATTTTGGAAATACTGTAAAACAAGTGCTGTAAAATACTTAGAGGGGAAGTAAAGGCAAAGCTAACTAACTAACTCTAAACCTACTCCCACCCCCATTCTAAACCCAATATATCCAGCCCTATAAAAAAAAAAGATCGCCATACTTATCTGTTTTGCTGTCGCTCCAGTCCCTTCCCCGGCTGAGCTGTCAGCAGCGGCTTCTGTGTGTAGGAGAGGCAGTCAACAATGGAAGCCCCATAATAAGTCTATGGGGGATGTCACTTCCCATGTATTTCCCAGCCATTGTCGGCTTTCTTCTGTACACAGAGGGCGCTGCTGGAGATCGACCCGGAGAGGCTTCGTAGCAGATAGGTATATCGATCTTTTCTTTACAGGGGGGCATAGATTAGGCTTAGAATGGAGGTGGAAGTAGGTTTAAAGTTAGTTAGGTTCTACCTTTACTTCCACTTTAAATGAAGGAGTAAATCTGGTGGATAATACATGAGATGAAAGCTTGAAAACAATGCCAGCATATAATGAGAATACTAATGGAATATGTGTTGTCATAAGACCTTTCAGATTGCAAAGGAACTTGATGTTTGGTAAATGACATGACACTGAATATCAGATATATGCAAATAAAATCCTATGTACAAAGCCATGAAATGAATGTATGGTAAAAAACATATATGGGTATCCTAGTGTTCAATGCTAGAACATCAAAGTAAATATCTCCATCTTCTTTCTTTGCAAAGAATACTCCTACTATAGAGATACTGCATGCTGTGGGTCTAAGTGATAAGTATGGTTTGTTCATTTAGGCTCCGTTCACATCTAAGCGTTTTGGGGCGTTTTTGGGGAGTTTTTCTGCTCTAGGATCAGCTCTCAAAACGCCCAACAAGACAAATCCTATTCATTTCAATGGCCCCTGTTCACATCTGAGCGTTTTGACGCTGTATACAAAACACCCAACGCTCAAAAAAGTACATGAGCTTCTTTTTGGGCAGATTACAGGCGTTTTCCATTGGTATCTATTCAATCAAAAAACGCCTGCACAAAAAACGCCTGTAAATTGCGGTAAAAATCGTGGTAAAATCGTGCGAAAACGCTACACTCAGGTGTGAATGTAGCCTTATATTTTATCAGTTCTACGGCCAAGTTATCATACGCAGTGAAAGTGGGCTGCCTTCAGCAGGCAAGATATAAGCACAGGGCCCTTGCATTCTTACATTGTACAAGCATTTTACTCCTAAGCAAAAGGAGTATTGAAAACATTCATATTTCCCCCAACTACACTGTTTACTAGGCACTATTTAAACTGAAATATTGTGAGAATCAACAGGTTCTCCTTAATGTCACACACTAACTACTATCTCCAATAGTAATACTATTGGTAGGAAATTACTGTTTATGGTGCTGTAGGGCTCATAATGCTTATAGGCATTTTTTTTGGTTTTCAATGGATATTTTCCAACCCTGGTAAGATGGATGCTATAAATGCTGCAATAAAAGATAATGCATAATAATAACTCCTAAAAATCTAAGAAACAATTCCAATGTTTACTACTCTACACTTAGTAAGTTTACCACTATCAGACTTGCCTGCAAAAAACATGTAGTGATGTCAAAGGAAAAGTGCTCATTTGACAGGTGATTCCCTGATACACTATTGTCTTAACTGTTCTTTTTTTATTTCTTAAAAATTGTAGAATTATAGTGTATGTTGACCCATCAATTCTGTCAGTGCTTACCAATTCACTACATCTGAAACAAAAAGAATAAGGATTATTCACTTTATGCAGGTAGAGTAAGGTCTAACCTAATTTTTTATGCATCCGACTCCAAGGGTCCTTACATTGGAAACATCAAATGCTTTTGCTTATAGCCTTGTTATTCTGCTCAGCTCTGAGTTCATCCAAGAGTATTGAAGCACTGAACACACTTTGGGTGGTTTATTAAAAGTGGAAAAAAAACTGGCAGTGCTGCTGACAGCAACCAATCAATCCTGCTCTGTTCTCATAATGCTGCATAAAGAACAAGAGCAGTAGGTGACCAGATAGCAAAAATAGTCCATTTCAACCCATTTTATACTTTAGCTGGGAGGATTTAAGATTAAAAAAAGTAATACTTCTTCAATCCAAGAGAGAAAATCATTTTCTTATTTGTTTCGTTTCTCTATGAAATTTTAGTTTGGCTAGCATGGACCACACGACTACTTATTGTTACAGAAGGCTCTGTCTGCTAAGTATCCAGTACAACAGTTCAGCAGCCTATGCTGCATACAGCAATGTATGCTGGATTCTACTCACTTCCCTTATGCGACTTGAAAGAAATCAAGTTGGTATATTAGCCATTCAGGGAGCTCACTGTATTTTTATCAATAAGTACAGGACGTTGTCCTGGCTGGCCAAGCTGGCCAAGATAAAGAGGCGGGTGGATAAGGTCACAAGCTTCAAATTGGGCAATCAGGAAATGCCTTGTATTAATTGATGGATGGCTGAAATACCACATGACAAACTCAATTTCTTTCTGGCCACACAGTGGAAGTGATCAGAGCCTTCTGTAATAATGAGCAATCATTTGGACCACGTTGGGTCAAACTGCATTTTTCTAGAGAAACCAAACATGAAGTTCTGGTTTAAAGCTGAACTCTAGGCATGATCTTAAAGCGATATTAAAGGCACAATTTAAAACAAACATACTTTCCCGTTCTGTGCAGTGGTTTTGCACAGAGCAGTCTCGATTCTCCGCTTCTGGGGTCCCCAACCTGCACCCCTGGCCCCTCCCTCCTGCCAAGTGCCCCCAGAGCAAACAGCTTGCTCTAGGGGCACCAGAGCAGGGTTGCTCCCAGCTTGGCCCAGCCCCCTTCTCTCTCCTCATCGGCTGGGACTGACTGCAGGGAGAGTCAATGGCTCCCTCTGCTGTCTCAGCCAATGAGAAGGAAGGGTCTCCAGAGAGCTGAGGCTCTAATGCACATCGCTGGATCGCGATGGGGCTCAGGTAAGTATTACGGGGTTGCAGATAAAAAACCTTGAGCCTTTAGAACCACTTTAATTAAATAAAAAGATTGGTCTATCTTGGACCAATGTATTTATGCATATTTCATACCTGGGGGACCACTGTGGATGCTGACAATCACTGTAGTAGGCAGTGCTTCTACAGTGAATGTCACTATTTTCAGGGTCCTGTGGAAGGGGATTGCTTGCATCGACCGCTGCCCTTCACATTCACAGAAAACTATATATTTTTCAGTATATTCAGTGCATTCTCTTGTCTAATCAGAGAAGCCTTGCAAAAATACAAGGCCTCCTGTAAACGGTGGCAGTGCATAGCAAGCAACCCCCTGTGGTCTGCTTGCAGAAATTATGCCACACAGCACAGGGCCCAGAAGATAGCAGTGATCACTGTAGTAGCGCCAAATACTACAGTGATTTCTAGCTTCTAAAACAGTCCCCCAGGTAAGAAACTTACAAATTTACATTGGTCAAGGCTGGACCTACATTATGCAAGTATGAAACTAAGATCATATCTGGAGTGTAATTTTAATTCAGCTCATACTTGGCATGCTACAAATTGGTATAAATAGTCTACAAACTGCCTAAAAAGTTTAATGTTGCTATACAAGGTACAAATGTAACAGTAAATTGCAAATCACCACTATATCAACTGAACACAGGTTATCACTGGGAAGGGGGCAATATTTGTCTATAAAAAGTCAAAATGTAGAAAAAATATAAAATATGTGTTATATAAACTGGTCACTTTGTGACACAGACACAACTCTATCGCAATACCCTGAGAAAACTTTTAGTATAAAAAATTGCAAAATATACAAAAATAAGTTTGCTTGTAAAAAGGAAATACTGGGTCAATAGCCAACAATACAAAGTTAAAAGATACAAAAATAAATAACTTGAAACCATATCAATATTTGAATTGTTAGCTTCAGTGAAGCTTCTTGAACATTTGGCATGGTGATTTAACAGGGCTTTCAAAACTACAGCAAGCAAACTGTGCTCTTGTACACGAAGATCCACATGTTACTTGTAGAATATTGTCAGTCCATTATATCACTTCTTCCTTCCTATCACTGCCAAGTATCTAAAGGGAAAAGATTATAAAGAGTTAACTACAAGTCAGCTGTAAAAAGCAATTATGCAACCTAAGATAACAAAAATACAGTTGAGGTTGGGAAAAAAAGGAAAGATACAAAAGTACCTAAAACAGGAACTTTACCCATAACAACTTGATAAAAAATAATTTTCTTTAGCAAGGAGCATACATTCCACAATAATAATTATGCTACTAAAATTAGTGAGTGCTGTAAATTGCCTCCAGCATTGCTCCAGTTTCTTCTTTCTGTAGACTGCCATTTTGCTGAAGCCCAGAGCCCCTGAAAGGCAGTAAATCGGAACTAAACCCATCGATGTTCCACTTTAGCCCTAGTTCACACTGATGCAATGCAGGAAACGCACAAGACTTGCTGCGTTTCCAGCATCGCACTGCTTGGCAAACGTCTATGCGATCTGCTGCATGTGTCAATGTTGGGTTAATGCAAAACAAAAAAAGTCACCAGCTCCAGAGTGGGACCAAAGTTTTTTTTCCGTTTCAAGTATTTTATTGAATAATGCAAGTGAGTAACAACGTATGACATACAGAATAATGCAATGTAATGTAAACAAAGCTCGGTAACAGAGCATGACCAATAACTGTAACTACAGCAAATCGTGAGGGTTAGTAGACAAGGGGCGGTAAAATGGGTTGTCACGAGAGAGTAGTGATTGGCATTACCAACCCACCGGCACCCCATATAGGGATCGCACTGTGCCTAGGTGGGGAGGCAAAACCAACCAATTGTTAAACTAAAAGGGAACAGTACCCAAATCTACCGTATCGTGTGGGAAGAGGCAGGGGGATGAGAGGAACCTCACGGGTATCTACCAAACAGGAAAAACATAGGCTACAGTCAGCCAGAATGAGGGAGCAAGTCGAACGGGTAACCTGTTAACTGTAGTTAAATGACAAGGTAGAACAAACTCAGACGTTGTAGAAGCTACAACATATGTATGCAGAAGCAAGGAAGCAGGGCGAGGGGGGACAGGGAGAAGGGGGTAACAAGAGGGGACAAGGATATAAGGGGGGGGGGGTAGAAAGAGGGGGGGAAGAGGAAGGATCGCCGGGGGGCCAGTACATAAGGAGTGGGGGTTTTGGGTCCCCAGGTTTGGTTCAGAGCAGCAGTAGGGAGCTATCAAAATTGGGGGACAGAAAATTGTCAACACAAGGTTGCCAGATTCTATCATATTTCTCGACTGTATCCGTCAAAACAGCATCGATTTTCCAAAGTTTTTTTTAAGCAGCGATCGTTACAGCAGATAGCAACCTTTCAGAGCCACGCAGGACCCTTTCATTAGGCATGTGACCATATTATCAGTCATAGGAGACACTTGTCACTTACTACTGTGTGTAATACCGCCACGCTAGCATCCCTTTTTATACCTGTAAAATTAAAAGTTCTGGTTTGACTTGAACGCCCCTCGTAAATTCTCCTCAACACCCTACCTATGAACATTTTCTATAAATCCATGAAAAGTCTATTGTGTAATGCTGATCGATGGTGGGGCAGGGAAATCACTCTTTGATAGGATATTCTGCTTCATCAGGCTTACCTACATTATAATGTTAGAAACATAAAAGTTGCACATTATTACAAACTATTATTAATAAAATAAGTTGTATACTATATAAAGTAATGTTCATCAATGTGAATCACATGCCTGATGAAGGGGTCCTGCATGGCCCTGAAACGTTGCTATCTGCTGTAACGATGTGATCTCTGATTAAAAAATAACGTTGGACCCACTTTGGAGATTCTTGGTGTGCTGTTGACATTTTCTGTTCGGACATTAAAACGATTCCAGCCATTGGTCACTACAGCAACCACTTTAATGCACAGCCATTTCTACAGGAATGTGTGCGTTGGCATTAGTACATGTAATGTTAGGTTAATGACACCCCAAAACAGATTGCAAAACGCAGTGCCATTGCCAGAATTGCATCACATGAGTACCATTCAGGTGCGGGGGAAAAAAGGGTCCTGCACTATTTTGGCACAGATGTGATGCGATTTGAGCCATACAAAATGCATGGCTCAAAATCGCACTGCGCAGATATTGCAAATGATGTGCACAGGAATGCGGTGGGATTCCTGTGCGAATTTCATGTGGTGTTTTCAACGCACCAGTATGAACCTAGGCTGAAGCCAAACTATATCCATCAATTTAACAGTTTCAAAAAACAGTTTTAACTCTCTTTAACCAAACTGTCAAACCATGAAATGGCTGGTGTCATAATTGATCACAGCAGCAGCATTGCAGTTGTAGATCAAACAGACGCCAAGATGGCAGCTTCCTTGGCTGAAAACAATAGAAAAGTTTAGTTCCGCTTTAAAGTCCCACTGAAAGCGAAACTAAATTCTGCAATAGTAAACTCCCCTCCAGTGATGTGATGTCCACAGCTTCCCTCTCTGACATCTTGGACCTTGTCTTTTACAGAGCTCTGAATCTTTGGTTAGCTTTGCTGGGCCACCTAGAATGACTGAATTTCCATGTGCACACACAGAAAAGTATACATCCCAGCACTGAGACAATCCAAGAATGTACACTGAGCTACCCATGTGTAGCTCAGTGTACATTCCGAAAAGGTTTCCAGGTAAAAAGCTTTCATTGCAAGATTAAGAACCTTCTAGCTCCATTTTTTTAAGACAAAGTTGCACTTTAATTTTCAAATTAAATCATCACAATACATTCCAGAAACATCAATTAATATGTGAATAAAGCCTAAGGCCCTCTTCACGTTGTTGCGCTGTGGTAACATATAATAGCATTCTGAATGGCACCTCACTGCACATTCCCAACACTGGTACACTATGCACCGTTCCCTTGTGTTGGCTTTCAGTTTTTTTTTTTTGTCAAAGCTTTAAGAGAAAGTAAACTTCCCTTTAATGTTTGTACATATACAGTGCCTTGCGGAAGTATTCGGCCCCCTTGAACTTTGCGATCTTTTGCCACATGTCAGGCTTCAAACATAAAGATATAAAACTGTAATTTTTTGTGAGGAATCAACAAGTGGGACACAATCATGAAGTGGAACGAAATTTATTGGATATTTCAAACTTTTTTAACAAATAAAAAACTGAAAAATTGGGCGTGCAAAATTATTCAGCCCCCTTAAGTTAATACTTTGTAGCGCCACCTTTTGCTGCGATTACAGCTGTGAGTCGCTTGGGGTATGTCTCTTATCAGTTTTGCACATCGAGAGACTGAAATTTTTGCCCATTCCTCCTTGCAAAACAGCTCAAGCTCAGTGAGGTTGGATGGAGAGCGTTTGTGAACAGCAGTTTTCAGTTCTTTCCACAGATTCTCGATTGGATTCAGGTCTGGACTTTGATTTGGCCATTCTAACACCTGGATATGTTTATTTGTGAACCATTCCATTGTAGATTTTGCTTTATGTTTTGGATCATTGTCTTGTTGGAAGACAAATCTCCGTCCCAGTCTCAGGTCTTTTGCAGACTCCATCAGGTTTTCTTCCAGAATGGTCCTGTATTTGGCTCCATCCATCTTCCCATCAATTTTAACCATCTTCCCTGTCCCTGCTGAAGAAAAGCAGGCCAAAACCATGATGCTGCCACCACCATGTTTAACAGTGGGGATGGTGTGTTCAGGGTGATGAGCTGTGTTGATTTTACGCCAAACATAATGTTTTGCATTGTTGCCAAAAAATTCGATTTTGGTTTCATCTGACCAGAGCACCTTTTTCCACATGTTTGGTGTGTCTCCCAGGTGGCTTGTGGCAAACTTTAAACAACACTTTTTATGGATATCTTTAAGAAATGGCTTTCTTCTTGCCACTCTTCCATAAAGGCCAGATTTGTGCAGTATACGACTGATTGTTGTCCTATGGACAGAGTCTCCCACCTCAGCTGTAGATCTCTGCAGTTCATCCACAGTGATCATGGGCCTCTTGGCTGCATCTCTGATCAGTCTTCTCCTTGTATGAGTGGAAAGTTTAGAGGGACGGCCAGGTCTTCGTAGATTTGCAGTGGTCTGATACTCCTTCCATTTCAATATTATCGCTTGCACAGTGCTCCTTGGATGTTTAAAGCTTGGGAAAACTTTTTGTATCCAAATCTGGCTTTAAACTTCTCCACAACAGTATCTCGGACCTGCCTGGTGTGTTCCTTGTTCTTCATGATGCTCTCTGCGCTTTAAAGGACCTCTGAGACTATCACAGTGCAGGTGCATTTATACGGAGACTTGATTACACACAGGTGAATTCTATTTATCATCATTTGTCATTTAGGTCAACATTGGATCATTCAGAGATCCTCACTGAACTTCTGGAGAGAGTTTGCTGCACTGAAAGTAAAGGGGCTGAATAATTTTGCACGCCCAATTTTTCAGTTTTTTATTTGTTAACAAAGTTTGAAATATCCAATAAATTTCGTTCCACTTCATGATTGTGTCCCACTTGTTGATTCTTCACAAAAAATTACAGTTTTATATCTTTATGTTTGAAGCCTGAAATGTGGCAAAAGGTCGCAAAGTTCAAGGGGGCCGAATACTTTCGCAAGGCACTGTAGGTAAGCCTATAAGGTCTACCTATAGGTACTTTACATATCTAAACTTGCACCATTTAGGAGATATTTACAGCATACTGAGGACGTCATAACGTATGCGCTCTGAAGGAACGGCCGACCATGCCATTTCTTCAGAGCCCTGTGCCGTGACCAGCGGCTCCCACAGTGACGTCATGCGGCTACGGTCAGTCACACAGCCCGAGTCCGCAGACCCAAAGGGAAGACGGGAGAGGACGATGAGGGATTCATTTGCAGGTGTCACATAATGTGCTAGCATGCGATGCCTTTACTTTTTGAGTTTCTATGCGCAGTTGCACCAGATTTTTCACTCTCCAGTTTTAAAAAATCAACCCCACAGTGTTTTAGCAAGCCAGAAGTCATTCAATTAGGGTATAAAACTACTTTAACTACTGTAAACCTTTATTTCTTAGAGTTTACTTCAAAGTAGCACTAAACTCGAAAGAAAAAAAAATTTCAAGTATATATTTATAACACAAATAACTTCCTTCTATTGCTCTCAGCCTCCTCCAAATCTCCAAATTCCCTTTTTTTTTTGCTGCTATGATCAGACTTCCTGTTAGAGGGTGGCTACATTCGTTCTCCACGGTTCCCACTGTATGTTAAAATGTAGCCACCCTCTCTTGCTCACTTCTGAGATGGACTATGGGATGTGTAATGTGCACAAAGCAGTGTACATGATCGCAACTAAAGTGCACTGCTTGTTCAAAACAAACAGAATTGAAAGAGAAAGAAGATATGTGTTAGCTTACAGATGACACTTCAAGGAGTCATGAAAACACAGTAAGAAACAATTTTAGAGAAAAAAAAGATAACTATGTCACCAAGTACTGGATGTATATGAACTATAAGGGGGGGTTTGTACTGCGCTTCAAGGGTGTTTAAATAGATCACTTATATATTTAAATAAATTCTATAAATAAATAAAGTGCTTTTGTGTATGTCACTACAGATATCATGTGCAAAATACCATCACTTTTGAAAATTAATCACAGAGATTATAATCACAAAAGCACTTTATTTATTTATTGAATTTATTTAAATATATAAGTGATCTATTTAAACACCATTGAAGCGCAGTACAAACCCCCCCTTATATTTAATATTCCAAACTGTTTTACGGTATCAGTTACTGTACGTGCGACATCAGGGCTACTTACCCAAGATAGCGCAGGAACCACACTCTTAGAGTAAAATATATTTTTGTACTGGATGTATATGGATTTTTTTTGGAAAATCACTGGACTTTTGACTTACCGTAAAATCCTTTTCTCTTAAGTTCATTGACAGACGCAGTTCCTGATGCATATCAGTAGTGTTATCCTGCCCCCTACAGGAGTAGGACACTAGACAGAAAAAAAGTTCTGACTACGCCTATGGGCAGTCCCAAAGCGTAAACCCTCTCTCTTCCTGCATAGGATGTCAGTTTTGCATCAAAGCAGTGTCAGAGAAGTAATACCAACCCAACTCAAAATAGAGGGGCGGATACTGCGTCCGTCAATGAACTTAAGAGAAAAGGATTTAACGGTAATTCAAAAATCCAGTTTTCTCTATCGTTCATTGACGGACGCAGTTCCTGATGCATATCAATAGGGATGTCCCAAAGCAGTGCCATAAAATGAGGGGTGGGAACAGCAGAAAAAAACAAGTCCCCAAGGCTAAACATAGCCAACATAAGACTCATCAGAACAACAAGATGAGGCCCATCTGAAACAAACAGTAAACACCCTCAAGGAAGGCCAAAAAGCCCCCTAAACAGCAGCCTGCAAAACTTTGCAGCCAAAAGGGGCATCAGCAGATGCCAGCACATCCACCTTATAAAATTTGGTAAAGGTGTGAACAGACGACCAGGTAGCCGCCTTGCAAACCTGAACCACAGATGGCTGATGGTGAAAAACTCAGGAAGCACTAAGTGACCGAGTAGAATGCGCCTCTAACAGGGAAAGGTGGAACCTGACCCTTAATTGAATAAGCCTGCACAACTGTCTGTCTGATCCATCTGGAAATAGTCCCAGCAGACAGAGACAGCCCTTCCTTTGGACCATCCGTGAGAACAAAGAGCGAATCTGACTTTTGAAAAGACTCAGTAGTCCCCAAGTACACCCTGATTGCCCGAACCACATCCAAAGTAAGCAGTGCGAATTCCTTAGTATGTTTATTGGCTTAGGACACAAAGAATGTAACATGATGTCCTCATTTAAGTGAAAACTGGAAACCACCTTCGGAAGGAAGAACGGATCCGGACGTGGTACCACTTTATCCCTGTGAACCGCCAGATAGGGAGAACTGAAATTTTGATGATAAAGAATGTGGGCGCTACTTCTGATGTATGCTGATCTATAAGATTCCTGTATAGTTAGTACTATTGCATGATACCTGTTATGATAGAATTGAATAGGGAGAACGACAGGACAACGCCACCAGTTCCGACACCCTGCGAACAGAAGTAATAGCCACCAAGAAGGCCACCTTCTGGAATAAGGTAAGCAGGGGAATCTCCTGAATACTTTCAAAAAGAGGTTTCTGAAGAACCGATAGCACCAAATTAAGGTCCCTGGATGAAGTTACGCACCAGGGAATTGGTTTCAAACGGTCTTTGGAAAAAAATTGCCAAGTCTGAAACATGACCCTTGATAGTACTCAAGGCCAACTTTTGATCAACTCCCCGTTGAAGTAAAGCCAATACCCGAGCCACCGAGTAAGAGCGAGGAGGAGCCCCAAGAGACTCACACCACGCAATAGACGACTTTCACGTACGATGATAAATCTTCTCAGAAGTCGCTTTCCTCGTTTAAGGCAGAGTGGAAATCACTGAAGCAGATAATGCCCTGTCCTTCAGCACCTGGCTTTCAACAGCCAAGCCATCAAAGCCAACGATTTTAAAGCAGGATGGAAGATTGGCTCTTGAGACAGTAAATCTTGCCTGAGAGGAAGTCTCCAAGGAGCATTTGCGACTAGGTCTGCGTATCAAGCTCCGCGAGGCCAGTCTGGACCACAAAAATGGCCGGAATCCTTTCCGCCTCGATACTGCGAAGAAGTCTTGGCAGCAACTTGAGAGGAGGAAAGGCATACATCAGCTGATACTGACTCCACGGGGCGACCAGCGCGTCTGCCAGAGGGTCCCGGGAGTGGGCCACAAACCTCTGTACTTTTCTGTTGACCCAAGACGCCAACAGATCTACATCTGGAGTGCCCCAACGAAGGCACAACAGCTGGAACACCTCCGGATGGAGGGACCATTCCCCTGCATCCAAGGCCTGTCGACTGAGGTAATCCGCCTGCCAAATTTCCACTCCTGGAATGTGAACAGCGGAGAGAGCTGGAACAAAAGCATTCCGCCCAATGAAGGATGTCTGCCACTTCCAAGGCCGCAAGGATACTTTTGGTGCCCCCTTGGTGATTGACATAAGCCGCGGTCGTGGCATTGTCTGATTCAATATGCACTAGGCAACCCTGCAGGCACCCGGTCCAGTGGACTAGGTAAAACCAGATCGCTCTCAGCTCCAGAACATTGATCGGTAACCTGGATTCTGTCAAGGTCTTACCTTGCCTTCCTGTTGGCAGCCATCTTGGACATGTGCAGACTGCTGTCTCTTATAAACTCTGTTTGCATCATCACTTGTCTGCTGCCTGGGTGTCGCTCAGTGATGATATTGAACACCTGACTATTTATATCACCTGATGGCTTTCAGACCTTGCCCTTGCGTTTGTGCTCCAAGCTGAATCACTGCTAGCAGTCCTCCTGTCTCTGTGGTTTCTCTGTGCAAGGTTTGGCTTGGCTGATGACCTTCCTGGCTCTGGATTCCGCATCAGCAGACGACCCCGCATCAGACGATGACCCGGCTTCGGCAGACTACCCGCTTCTGGACTCTATCTCGGCCTGGATGACTACCTGTTCCTGGACTTGATCACGGCTTGGATGACTACCCGCTTCTGAACTTGACCCCCGCTGCTCTTGATTTTGCTTCTCTCTCTTGCTGTGCGATTATTATTATTGCATAAATAAATCGCTTTATTTTACTTGCATCTTCGTGTGGTCTGGTTTCCTGGCACCCTGACAGATTTCTCCAGGGACCAGACTCCCTGAGCAGATAACCTGCCGAGAACTCCCCCCCATCCGGACAGACTTTCATCCGTGGTGACAATTGTCCACTATATAGGGAGGAAGGATTTTCCTTGCTTGAGCATCGGGGACCGAAGCCACCAGATCAGGGACTCCTTGGTCACCCGGCTCAGCTGGATCTGAATGTCCAGGGAATTTATATTCTTGTGCCATTTGAGAAGGATTTCTTTCTGTATGATCCTCGTGTGGAATTGAATAAAGGGGACCCCCTCGAAGGATGACACCATCAGTCCCAGAACTCTCATACAGGCCCGAAGTGACGACCATTTGCTAGACAGCAACAGCTGAACTGCAGTCTGGAGTTTTTGGAGTTTGTTCCCGGAAGAAGAAACACCCTAGCTGAGGACGAGTCCAAAGCCAGGCCCAGGTAGTCCAGTCTCATGGAAGGGACCAAGGACGACTTCTGAAGGTTCAGAATCCACCCGAACCAAATTTGTTTCCAACACCGTAGGAGACTCCGCACGAAGAAGCAGAACGCCCAGGTAACATTGTATGGAGGCTGCCACCATGCAAACTGATTCCATCTTGAATATTTGAACTCGCACAAAGCAATTTAGTGATTTCAGGTCCATAATTGGACCCACCTTGCCTTCCTTCCTGGGAACCGTGAACAGGTTTAAATAAAAGCCCTGAAAACGTTCCCCACACGAAACCGGAACTTTTACCCCCTGTTGAACCAGGTCCTGAACTGCCCCAGAGATTGCCAGCAAGCGATCCGGGGACAGACGCACATTGGAAGGGAAAAGCCTTACTGGAGGGACGAATCGAAACTCGATCTTGTAACCGGGCCGTATGACCTCTTGAAACCATTTGTCTAGTATCTGGGATAGCCACAGGTCCGGGAACCAGCTAAGATGTCCCCCCACCCCAGATACTGGTGAGGGCGCATCTTCAGGCAGAGGAGGACTTGTCCGCAGGTCTGGAGAAACCAGACTTTTGTTTGCCAGATCAGGGTCGCTTGGAACCACCCGAGGGAGTCATGAAGGGCTTTGCCCTATTGATTGACCCTGAGGAATGAAAAAACTTTTTGTGTGCTGAAAAGGAGGGACCCCAGCTGCGACGAGGGTCCTTACCCTTGTTAGCCTGTGGAAGAAAGGTACTCTACCCCCCTGTGAAACCCTTAATGATGTCATCAAGGGTAGCTCCAAACAGGCGATCTCCTTGAAAAGCCAGATCAGTCAAGGCTTACTTTGAAGTCTGATCCGCAGACCAGCACTTCAGCCAAAGTATACGCCGGAGGACAACTGTCGAAACTGACACGGCCCAATATGGGAGCAGTGTCCAGCGCAGCATAGCAAACAAATTGCAGCCCCTGCACCAGCTGGTCCAACAGTTCCTCAAAAGCAGAGGGAACTTGTTTCCCCTCCAGGTCACAGCGTAGTAACTTAGCCCATTCAGTCAACTGATGCGTGACAAGGGCAACCGTAAACACCGGTCTCAGTGCAGACCCTGCCAGGGAGTACATATTGCGGGCCGCAGCCTCCGTCTTCCTATCTTCCGGATCGTTTAAGAACAGGAATCCTCCACTGGGATAACGGTAGCCTTAATCAGTCTCTAGACCGGAGGGTCCACCGTAGGTGGCACAGTCCACTTCTTTATCAGGGGAACGCTTGAGCATGTTGTCAAAATATGCGGGAAAGGGAGAAACCTTTGCTGCTCCGCATGTCTTGTGAGTGCCAAACCTAACCTGCGCCCCAGTTGCAGCTGCGTCCTCCAATTTTAGGGTCTCATGCAGAGATACACCAGTGCGTTCACCAGTGCCTTATCTTCCGCGGCAGTGGGGGTAGAAATTAGAGATCGACTGATTATCGGCAACACCGATATATTGGGGGCCGATATGAACTTTTCCCGATGTATCGGAATCGGCGTGTTGATTTGCCGATATTTTCGTGACGTCATCGCGTATGTTGCGCCACGTGCCTCCGCGCACTGGACAGCTCTTAGGCCGCCTCCCTCTGCCTCCTTACAGTGTCTTTTACCCGCCGCTGCCACACTGGAGTCTGCATGCGGCACAGGCGGTCGGTCGGGAGTTCTTCTTCTACATCTAGTGAGTGCAGTGACCAACAGTCTGACACACATTCTCCGTTCTGTTATAATTGATAACAGTGACAAACAAAAAACACTCTCTCTGACACACGTTCTGCATCTGTTTTGTTCTCTTCTGTAACACAGCCGCCACGGCCACCCACCCACCGCTACCCGGTGCCAGCCAGCCACCCACTCACCACACGGTGTCTGCCAGCCAGACAGCCACCCACAACAGGGTGCCAGCCAGCCACCACAGGGTGCCAGGCAGCCAGCCAGCCACCACAGGGTGCCAGCCAAAAGGCCACCCACCTACCACAGGGTGCCAGCCAGCCACCCACCCACCACACCACACAGTGCCTGCCAGCCAGTCAGACAGCCATCTACAACAGGGTGCCAGCCAGCCACCACAGGGTGCCAGGCAGCCAGCCAGTCACCACAGGGTGTCAGCCAGCCACCCACCACACGGTGCCAGCCACCCACCCACCACACGGTGCCTGCGAGCCAGCCAGCCAGCCACCCACAACAGGGTGCCAGCCAGCCACCACAGGGTGCCAGCCAGCCAGCCACCCACCCACCACACGGTGCTTTCCAGCCAGCCAGACAGCCACCCACAACAGGGTGCCAGCCAGCCACCCACCCACCACAAGGTGCCTGCCAGCCAGACAGCCACCCACAACAGGGTGCCAGCCAGCCACCCACCCACCACAGGGTGCCATCCAGCCACCCACCACACGGTGCCTGCCAGCCAGACAGCCACCCACCACATGGTGCCAGCCAGCCACCACAGGGTGCCAGGCAGCCAGCCAGCCACAACAGGGTGCCAGCCAGCCACCCACCCACCACAGGGTGCCAGTCAGCCACCCACCCACCACACGGTGCCTGCCAGCCAGCAACCCACAACAGGGTGCCAGCCAGCCATGACAGGGTGCCAGCCAGCCATTTTATGTAAGCCTCAATTAATGTCTGACTCTTTCTTGTTTCAATGGAGATGGATGGAGATAGAAAAATTAAAAGTGTGGTCTGGGAGTATTTCTCTTCTCCATCGCCAGGAAAATCAGTAGCACTGTGCAACACATGCAAAAACAATGTGAGCATGGGATCAATAACTGCAAAAACCAAAAATATGTTGATCATCTTGAATTGTATAATGCAGCACAGAAAAAAACAAAATGAATCACAAGGTGAATCATCCCTATCCCAGACAACAATAACAGATAAGTTTCAGAAAAAAAACAGGTGGCAAAAATCAGCCGGAAGATCCCAACTGCTGGTCAGAGTAATCACAGAGATGATGGTAACTGATAACCAGCCATTTACAATAGTGTCTGACTCTGGATTTAAGCGGTTGATGTCCATAGATGAGCCAAGGTACACACTGAAGGGTGACAAGTTTGATCAAATTGAAATGCTGCAAAAGATTCACCAAAAGTTAAGACTATGCTGCAACCAGAGAATGCTGGCAACTCACTCTCATTCATGACGGACTGCTGGTCAGGACAAACAGAATCACTAATGAGTCTTACATGCCACTACATTGACAGCGGATGGACAAGAAGGAATTTGGTGTTGAATACAAAATTGATGCAAGGATCCCACACTGGGGAGTACATTAAAGAAAGGTTTCTAAGCATGCTAGAAGAATGGGGAATCAGCAAAGAGCAAAGTGATGCTTGTGTTGCAAGACAGTGGAGCGAACATAGTTAAAGGTATGAGACTTGCTAAAGTGTCAGATCTCAGTTGCATGACTGTGCTGCAGTCAGTGCAAAAGTGATAGAAAAAAAAAATAGACATAGACAGTGGATTGGAGTCAGTGCCAGTGGACTACTGCTGCAGTAGAACGCCACTCACTGCTGCAATCATTTTAAATCACTACTGCAGTAGTGCAGTAGTGATTTATAATTATTCCAGTGAGTGAGTGCCCTACTGCAGCGGTAGTATACAGTCCAATCCACTGTGTAGCTGTTGCCTTGCTTTTCTTCTAGCAGTATTGCACTGACTGCAGTAGTTGCCATACTGCAGTGAGTCCTCCACTGACTCCAGTCCAATCCATTGTGACAAGGGCAGCTGTTGCCTTGCTTTTCTTCTAACAGTATTGCACTGACTGCAGTAGTTGCAGTGAGTGCCATACTGCAGTGCAGATAGTCCTCCACTGACTCCAGTCCAATCCACTGTAACATGTGTAGCTGTTGCCTACTTGCCTTGCTTTTCTTCTAGCAGTATTGCACTAACTGCGGTAGTTGCAGTGAGTGCCATACTGCAGTGAGTCCTCCACTGACTCCAGTCCAATCCATTGTGACATGTGTAGCTGTTGCCTTGCTTTTCTTCTAGCAGTATTGCACTGACTGCAGTAGTTGCAGTGAGTGCCATACTGCAGTACAGATAGTCCTCCACTGACTCCAGTCCAATCCACTGTGACATGTGTAGCTGTTGCCTACTTGCCTTGCTTTTCTTTTAGAAGTATTGCACTGACTGCACTGCAGTAGTTGCAGTGAGTGCCATACTGCAGTGGTCCTCAACCCTGGCCTACAGGGCCCACTAACAGGCCAGATTTTCAAGATAACTGAAATACATCCCAGGTGATATCATTTGCTGCTCAGTGATTGCAGTACTCTAGTCTGCATCTCCCCAAGGTATACCTAAAATCTGGCCTGTTAGTGGGCCCTGTAGGCCAGGGTTGAGGACCACTACCATACTGCACACAGAGGTAGTCCTCCACAGACTCAGAGTCCAGTCCAATCCACTGTGACATATGTAGCTGTTGCAGATAAAAAAAGCGAGGACCAGTGCGCTACCTAGAGGGTTAAAACTCAGGAACTACTTCTAATGTGATGAATAAAAAAAGGTGTGCAAAAAAAAGCAAAGAACAGCGGCCAATCTTATTCAGTGTCCCCACTGTGAATAGTAACTCAAAATTCTTAAAAAAATCGGCGCTATTCCTTAATCTTCCAATAATTAAAAATAAAACCAATATGCTAAAATAACTCTGATGACAAAAAAAAAAATTAAAATTAATTATATTTTAATCACCTCTTGTGTGATGATTAAACCAGTGCAAATAAATGGATGAAGTGCCAATAATTGAATCCGTATAATAAATTTGATATGGGAACAACTCCTGTGTATCTTTAAATAAATATCCAAAACTTCTGAAAATGTGAAAACTAAATATATGCCGTGATGCAGAAAAAATAAATGTATGAATCCTATAGTGAAAAAAAATGTGGAAAGAAATCGTGATGTGATAAATAAATGAATCAATGTATCTTCCTAATCCCAAAAACAAATAGTGTCTGTGATGAATAATGTGAGACTGTGTTGGAAGGAAATCTCACTGATGGGTGTATCAACAATGTGCAGCAAAAAGATACTAATAAAACAAAACAAAACAAATAAATAAATTGTCCCGATCCAATGCAATCTGTGTTAATGAGATAAGTGCACTCCTATGTGCAGAGAAAAACAATTCAACCAGTGTCCAAGAGAAATGAAAAACACAAAATGTCCCAATAAATCCAAAAATTTCCTGTGCAATTCTGTGTGCAATACAATCTTCCTACAAATTATCCTGCAGAGTAGAAATGCCGATCCTCGATAATTTAAAAGTGTGCAGTGGCCTCTTACCTCAAACACACATAATGTTCGTATGTGTGACATCCAGTGCTGAGGTTCTCTTTGCTCCCGGTTCGCTCCAACAGGTTATTCCTCTCTCTTGAATGAATGGCTGACCTTCCTTGTACCGATTCAGATGGTAAAAAAGAGACGATCATCCGCTGCGGACTACTGCCGATTTACCTCATAAAAATGTGAAGAGGAGATCGCTCATGGTGTGGTAACATCAAAACCAAGTTTATTTAAGAAAAAATTATGCACTTACAGCACAACATTAAAAATGAGCATGACACCGCTAGCAAGCGGACTACAAACAAACTTCCGGTCACGGCCGTTGACACGGAAGGTACGTCACCCGGCTCCTCCCGACGCGTTGCGTCACTAGATCACGTGACTTTATCAAGGGATAGGAGCGTAGGTGACTAGTGCCGGTTCTTATAGCATATGGTTACTATGGAGACTCACAGGCTTCTTACTATTAACTGTTGCCATACCACTATTTGATTCACTCGATATGCACAATATGATCTCTATTTGTTAGAGAGCGCAGTCCGCACAGAATAACCTTTGAAAAGGATAACCAAATAATAGGCTATAAATAGATTATATAACTGACAAATGGTATAGTGAATCTGCTTGATGTGGAAACAGTAGGTGATATGCCTGATGAGTAAATAAATAGAACATATATATATATATATATACAATTGATGTTATAAAACATAAATAAATAAATAAACCTGCCGTTTATTTATGTTTTATAACATCAATTGTATATATATATGTTCTATTTATTTACTCATCAGGCATATCACCTACTGTTTCCACATCAAGCAGATTCACGATACCATTTGTCAGTTATATAATCTATTTATAGCCTATTATTTGTAAATGTAAGCGATCTCCTCTTCACATTTTTATGAGGTAAATCGGCAGTAGTGCGCAGCGGATGATCGTCTCTTTTTTACCATCTTAATCGGTACAAGGAAGTCAGCCATTCATTCAAAAGAGAGGAATAACCTGTTGGAGCGAACCGGGAGCAAAGAGAATCTCAGCACTGGATGTCACACATACGAACATCATGTGTGTTTGAGGTAAGAGGCCACTGCACACTTTTAAATTATCGAGGATCGGCATTTCTACTCTGCGGGATAATTTGTAGGAAGATTGTATTGCACACAGAATTGCACAGGAAATTTTTGGATTTATTGGGACATTTTGTGTTTTTCATTTCTCTTGGACACTGGTTGAATTGTTTTTCTCTGCACATAGGAGTGCACTTATCTCATTAACACAGATTGCATTGGATCGGGACAATTTATTTATTTGTTTTGTTTTATTAGGTTTTTTTTGCTGCACATTGTTGATACACCCATCAGTGAGATTTCCTTCCAACACGGTCTCACATTATTCATCACAGACACTATTTGTTTTTGGGATTAGGAAGATACATTGATTCATTTATTTATCACATCACGATTTCTTTCCACATTTTTTTTCACTATAGGATTCATACATTTATTTTTTTCTACATCACGGCATATATTTAGTTTTCACATTTTCAGAAGTTTTGGATATTTATTTAAAGATACACAGGAGTTGTTCCCATATCAAATGTATTATACGGATTCAATTATTGGCACTTCATCCATTTATTTGCACTGGTTTAATCATCACTAGAGTTGAGCGGACACCTGGATGTCCGTGTTCGGCCGAACTTGAAAAAAAAGTCCGGGTCTGTGTCCCGGACTTTTTCCGAACTTTACCCGGACACCAAACCCCATTGAAGTCAATGGGGATCCGAACTTTCAGGCACTAAAATGGCTCTAAAACACCAATGGAAAGGGCTAGAGTGCTGCAAATGGCAGCAAAACGTAGTTAAGAGCATGGGAAGTGCTCTGTAAACAAATGTGGATAGGGAAATAACTTAAAACAACAACAAAAAAACAGAAAAATAAAACAATTTTCTTCATCTGTGAAGGACGAGGCCCATATGGAGTAGGAGGGAGGTTGAGGTGGCGGTGAATGTGGCGGTGTAGGTGGAAGTGGTGGTGGAGGGGGACGAGGTAGCCAACACTGCTTTTTTTCAGTCATTTTAAATTAGGGTACACCCCAAAAGAGTGAGAAAGATCAAAAATATAACAACAATGGCTGGGTAAGGTCGGTATCCATCTCTATTCTGCACAAGGTACGGAAAAGTCCTGTGGGATCCATGCCTGGTTCATTTTAATGAACATGAGCTTGTCCACATTGTCTCTGGACAGGCGGCTGCGCTTGTCTGTGATAACGCCCCCAGCCGTGCTAAATACACGTTCAGATAATACACTGGCTGCAGGGCACGCCAGCACCTCCAAGGCGTAAAGGGCAAGCTCAGGCCATGTGCCCAATTTGGAGACCCAGAAGTTGAAGGGGGCAGACCCGTCATTCACTACATGTAGGCGTGTGCACACATACTGCTCCACCATGTTGGTGAAATGCTGCCTCCTGCTAAGACGTTCCATATGAGCTGCTGGTGCTGCTGTTTGTTGTGGCGTGCTGACAAAGCTTTTCCACATTTCGGCCATGCTAACCCTGCCTTCTGAGGTGCTGGCGGTGCCCTGGTTGCGTTGGCGACCTCTTCCTCCTCCTCCTCCTCTGCCTTGGCCTTGTGCTTCCACTGTGGCCCCGCTGTCAGGTGGGAATGCCAGCAGCATCGCGTCTACCAGCGTGCGCTTGTACTCGCGCATCTTGCGATCGCGCTCCAGTGAGTGAATTAAGGACGGTACGTTGTCCTTGTAACGGGGATCCAGCAGCGTGGCCACCCAGTAATCAGCACAAGTTAGAATGTGGGCAACTCGGCGGTCGTTGTGGAGACACTGCAGCATGTAATCGCTCATGTGTGCCAGGCTGCCCAGAGACAAGGAAAGGCTGTCCTCTGTGGGAGGTGTATCGTCTGTGTCCTCTGTATCCCCCCAGCCACGCACCAGTGATGGCCATGAGCTGGCCTGGGTGCCACCCTGCCACCCATGTGAACATGGTTCCATCTCCTCCTCCTCATCCTCAAGAACTGTTCCCCTGCTGGACAATTGTGTCCCTGGCGTTTGTGGGTGCAGGAACCCACCCTCGGAGCCACTTACGAATGACTGCCCTGAAAGCCTTGGAAATGTTACCTCTTCATCCTCCTCCTCCTGTGCCACATCCTCTTTCATCATCGCCTGAATCGTTTTTTGAAGGAGGCATAGAAGTGGGATAGTTAAGCTGACAACAGCGTCATCGGCACTGGCCATGTTGGTGGAGTACTCAAAACAGCGCAACAAGGCACACAGGTCTCGCATGGAGGCCCAGTTATTGGTGGTGCTGTTCCGCAGAGCGACTCACGCGTGCGTGCTGCAGCTGAAACTCCACTATGGCCTGCTGCTGCTCGCACAGTCTTTCCAGCATGTGCAAGGTGGAGTTCCACCTTGTGGGCACGTCACATATGAGGCGGTGAGCGGGAAGGCCGAAGTTACGCTGCAGCGCTGACAGGCAAGCAGCAGGGTGAGAACGCCGAAAGTGCTCACAGACGGCCCGCACTTTCTGCAGCAGCTCTGACATATCGGGGTGATTTTTAAGGAACCTCTGCACCACCAAATTCAGCACATGCGCCAGGCAAGGGATGTGCGTCAAACCAGCTAGGCCCAGAGCTGCTATGAGATTTCGCCCATTATCGCACACCACCAAGCCGGGCTTGAGGCTCGCTGGCAGCAACCACTCATTTGCCTGCTGTTCCATGCTCCTCCACAACTCCTGCGCGGTGTGTGGTTTTTCCCCCAAACAGGCAAGTTTTAAAACTGCCTGCTGTCGTTTACCCCTGGCTGTGCTGAAGTTGGTGGTGAAGGTGTTACGCTGACCGGATGAGGAGGCGGTAGAGGATGAGGAAGCGGAGTAGGAGGAGTTAGGAACAGGAGGCAAACTGAAGCGCCCTGCAATCCTCGGTGGTGGAAGGACATGCGCCAAATTGCTGTCCGTCTCAGGCCCATCCGCCACTGCATTTACCCAGTGTGCCGTTAGGGAGATATAATGCCCCTGACCGTGCTTACTGGTCCACGTATCGGTAGTTAGGTGGACCTTGGCACAGATGGCGTTGCGCAGTGCACACCTGATTTTTTCCCCCACTTGGTTGTGCAGGCAAGGGATGGCTTGCCTGGAAAAGTAGTGGCGGCTTGGCACGACGTACTGTGGGACAGCCACCGACATAAGGCTTTTAAAACAGTGCGTCTCCACCAGACGGAATGACAGCATTTCAAAGGCCAAGAATTTTGAAATGCTGGCATTCAGGGCCAGGGATCGCGGGTGGGTAGGGGGGTACTTCCTCTTCCTCTGAAGTGTTTGGGAGATGGAAACCTGAACGCTTCCACGGGACATTGTGGAGATGGTTGGTGACCCAGGTGGTGGTGTTGCTGACAGATCGTCTGTTTGCGGGGTGACAGGTGCCGATATCACTACAGAGGTGGATGAAGAGGCCGAGACTGCAGCAGAAGAGGAAACAGGAGGAGCCAGAGACCTTTCTTGGTTTTGAAGGTGTCTACTCCACTGCAGCTCGTGCTTTGCATTTAGATGCCTGATCATGCAGGTTGTGCTCAGGTTGAGAAGGTTTATGCCTCGCTTCAGGCTCTGATTGCACAGGGTGCAAACCACTCGTGTCCTGTCATCAGCACATTTTCTGAAGAACTTCCACGCTAGAGAACTCCTTTGAGCTGGCTTTGGTGCGCTCGGTCCCTTGCTGCGTTGGGCAGTAGCAGGCGTAGTGTCTAGGGCACGGCCGCTCCACTTCTGCACCCTGCTCCCTCTTCTGCTGTGCTGGTGGCTCTGTGCAACCACCGCCTCTTCCTCCAAACTACTCAGGTCACCTGCATGACCTTCATTCCATGTGGGGTCGAGGACCTCATCGTCCTCCACATCATCTTCCACCCAGTCTTCACCCCTGCCCTCCTTGTCGGTCTCCACAATTCTGAGTGCCGCAGCAGTTGGCACCTGCATTTCGTCATCATCGGAGACGTGCTGCGATGGTCCTTCCATGTACTCATCTTGAGAAATAAGTGGTTGGGCATCGCTGCACTCAATCTCTTCCACTTCTGGGGCAGGGCTAGGTGGATGGCCCTGGGAAACCCTGCTGACAGAGTCATCAAAAAGAAGAAGAGACTGCTGCATGACTTGGGGCTCAGACTGCTTACCTGATTTGCAAGGGGGTGAGGTGAAAGACGGTTGGACATCGGCTGCAGGTGCCAACTCTGACCTTTCTGCAGTAGACTGGGTGGGAGACAATGTGAAGGAACTGGAGGCACTGTCAGCAACCCAATCTACTGCGTGTAGCTGGCACAGATCGACCTCGTCCTCTCCTTGCAACAGGAGCTCTACCAGCAGCACCACGACCCAGGCCACGGCCCCTATTTGACGGTCTCCTCATATTTCTGTAATTTATGATCTTGCCCTAGAAAGGTGTTTATTGAATAGCGGAACAAAACAACAACAGTATTGCACGGGTGTATCTCACAGTCAAATATGCAAACTATGCCGCAATTTAATTTTTTACACTCCAAAAGGGTGTATATTGAATAGCGGAATAGAAAAAAATTTATAAAACGGCGTATCTCACACGTACAAACACAGACTAGGCCCCAATTACAATTTTTTGTACCCTAAAGGCAGGATGAGGATGAGGAGTAGGAGGAGTTCAGAACAGGAGGCAAACTGAAGCACCCTGCAATCCTCGGCGGTGGAAGGAGATGCGCCAAACAAATTTAAAAGGTGTATCTCACACGTACCGATACAGACTATGCCGTAATTTAATTTTTTACACTCCAAAAGGGTGTATATTGATTAGCGGAATAGAAATAATTTTATAAAACGGTGTATCTCACACGTACAAACACAGACTAGGCCCCGATTACAATTTTTTGTACCCTAAAGGCAGGATGAGGATGAGGAAGAGGAGTAGGAGGAGTTCGGAACAGGAGGCAAACTGAAGCGCCCTGCAATCCTCGGCGGTGGAAGGAGATGCGCCAAACAAATTTAAAAAGGTGTATCTCACATGTACCGATACAGACTATGCCGTAATTTAATTTTTTACACTCAAAAAGGGTGTATATTGAATAGCGGAATAGAAAATTTTTTACAAAATGGTGTATCTCACACGTACAAACACAGACTAGGCCCGATTACAATTTTTTGTACCCTAAAGGCAGGATGAGGAGTAGGAGGAGTTCGGAACAGGAGGCAAACTGAAGCACCCTGCAATCCTCGGCGGTGGAAGATGCGCCCCAAAAATTTGGAAGGTGTATCTCACACGTACCGATACAGACTATGCCGCAATTTAATTATTTTTACCCCAAAGGGTGTAGATTGAATAGCGGAATAGAAAAAATGTTATAAAACGGTGTATCTCACACGTACAAACACAGACTAGGCCCCGATTACAATTTTTTGTACCCTAAAGGCAGGATGAGGAGTAGGAGGAGTTTGGAACAGGCAAGAGGCAAACTGAAGCACCCTGCAATCCTCAGCGGTGGAAGATGCGCCCCAAAAATTGGAAAGGTGTATCTCACACGTACCGATACAGACTATGCCGCAATTTAATTCTTTTTACCCCAAAGGGTGTAGATTGAATAGCGGAATAGAAAATATGATATAAAAAGGTGTATCTATCTCACACATACAGACCCAGACTAGGCCCCAATTACTATCTTTTGTACCCTAAAGGCAGGATGAGGAGTAGGAGGAGTTCGGAACAGGCAGGAGACAAACTGAAGCACCCTGCAATCCTCGGCGGTGTAAGATGCACCCCAAAAATTGGGAAGGTGTATCTCACACGTACCGAAACAGACTATGCCGCAATTTAATTCTTTTTACCCCAAAGGGTGTAGATTGAATAGCGGAATAGAAAATATGATATAAAAAGGTGTATCTATCTCACACGTACGGACCCAGACTAGGCCCCGATTACTATTTTTTGTACCCTAAAGGCAGGATGAGGAGTAGGAGGAGTTCGGAACAGGCAGGAGGCAAACTGAAGCACCCTGCAATCCTCGGCGGTGGAAGATGCGCCCAAAAAATTGGAAAGGTGTATCTCACACGTACCGATACAGACTATGCCGCAATTTAATTATTTTTACCCCAAGGGTGTAGATTGAATAGCGGAATAGAAAATATGATATCAAAAGGTGTATCTATCTCACACGTACAGACCCAGACTAGGCCCCGATTACTATTTTTTGTACCCTAAAGGCAGGATGAGGAGTAGGAGGAGTTCGGAACAGGCAGGAGGCAAACTGAAGCACCCTGCAATCCTCGGCGGTGGAAGATGCGCCCCAAAAATTGGAAAGGTGTATCTCACACGTACCGATACAGACTATGCCGCAATTTAATTATTTTTACCCCAAGGGTGTAGATTGAATAGCGGAATAGAAAATATGATATAAAATTGGTGATTTTTCAATAGCACATGTGAACACAGCAGTGTCTTATGTCAGTCAGCTCTGCAGCAGGCTATGAAGGGAAAAAAAAAGAAAATTCCCCTTTAAGTTTGTAATTTTTAAATAGATTAGTACAGACTATGCCACAATTTATTTTTTTTTAACCCAAAAAGGGTGTATATTGAATAGTGGAATAGAAAAAAGTGTATAAAATTGAAATTCACTCAATAGCACATGTGAACACAGCAGTGTCTTATGTCACAGTCAGCACTGGAGCAAAAAGGCTATGAAGGGGTAAAAAAAAAAAAAAATCCCTTTTAACTTGTAGTAAAATAGATCTAAGATGAACGCTGCACACAACTGACTGATAAAAATAGATTTTTTTTTCTCCCTCCTCCTCAGTGTGCTCAAGTGAGGGCAAAAAGATTGTTCACTGCACCAACCCCCACACAGCAAAATCGATGTAGAAGACTGACCTTGCCTAATCTCCAGCCTCGCCCTAAAATGCTCTAATAACGTTCCCTGCCTGCACTCCGACCTGTCCCTGCATTCTTTTCGGACACAATTTTTCACAGAATCGCTGTCTGTCCCTAATCAGCAGCCAGCACGTATGATGTGTGCTCTGTCCCTAAACTACAGCAGAATGACGCGGCGCGCTGGGGCTCTCAAACTTATAAAGACATGGTCACATGCTTCAGATGGCCAATCACAGCTACTAATACATTAGTAGGCATGGCTGGGATGGCTTAAGGCACACCAGTTAAACGCTTGTTGATTGGCTGTTGAAAGCCCGCCATTAAAAGCGCGCCATTACATACAAAACAGGAAATAAAATGACCGAACGGTCATTTGTTCGGGTAACAAAAATCCAATTATTCGGTACGAACACGAATAATACAGTCCATGTTTTTTTTTTTTTTTTTGTCATCAGAGATATTTTAGCATATTGGTTTTATTTTTAATTATTGGAAGATTGAGGAATAGCGACAATTTTTTTGAGAATTTTGATGTGTAGCTGTTGCCATGCTCTTTTTATAGCAGTTGTGCAGTGTGTATGTGTATTTTATTGTGTAGCTATTATTGCCTAGTTTTTTTCCTAGCAGTTTTGCGCTGACTGCACTGCAGTAGTCAATTAAAATGTTTATATTGCAGTGAGTGAGTCCACTACTGCAGCACTTTATTATACATTAATGCACAATCAGATGATGTGAAATGCTAATGTCCAATTCTTTGCAATTGAAGTTTTCCTATCAGTTTTTATGCAGTTAGTGCCGGTTCACATTTGTGCGATTGCGGAGATCGCTTGTAATTCGGAGCGCACTGCTCCTAAATTACATGCGATCTCATGTGCGGTGCGAATTTCAGCCACACACTTTGTAAGGCTGAATGCGCACCGCATCCGCAATAAACACGCACATGAGGCTTTTTTTCATCTGCAGCAGAATCGGATCCCATAGTGGTTCGCACTGCGATATGCGATCGCAACTGGGGGTGTCGTTAACTTTTAATTGACACCCCCTGCGTATCGCATATGGCAGTGTGAACTGCCAGAGGTGCGGATGCGATGCAGGATCACGCTGCATATTCGCAGCGTTCCCGCATCGCACAAATGTGAACCGGGACTTAAGGTGTGAAGAACTAGCACTTAATGTTAAAAATGTTAACAAATAAAAATTAACATGTTTGTTAAGAGATTTGAGTCGAAATTTGTGTTTTTTTGGGAAAATTTTACATGTGTTAAAATATCGGCCAATATCGGCCGATACCAATATGCGATCGGCAAAATATCGGTATCGGCAACGAAAAAAACGATATTGGTCGATCACTAGTAGAAATGTCATCCTCACTGTCAGAGGTGGTGGAACCGGCAGGGAGACCCGCGCCTGCGATGGCTGAGTCAGATTCAGAATCTTAGACATCAGATACGGCAGGGGTAGGCGGAGGTTGTTTCTAAGCACTTCGCCCTTTAAAGGCCACCTCCACAAACGATTCCAGGACCGCCGAAATGGCATCTGTAGACAGCTGGGGTCAAAAAGGTCCTGCGGCCTCCTTGATGGGGTCAGACAGGGACACATGATCTGTAAGGTTCATGTCGCACCAGGGGAACACGTCAGCAAAAGTTGAAAAAAATGACACAAAAAATTTGTATTTATTTATTTTTTTAAAAAGGTGTCCCACTGCGCCACAGCGCCCCCTGGAGGTCAGGCAAACTGCAGTGGAGACCCCCAGCAGAGAGAGAGAGACACCCCCAGACTCACTGTACCAAAGATGCACAAGGAGGCCCAGAACGGCATGTCAGCAGCAATCTAGATCCAAAAGGGGAGGATCTGTAGAGAAGCCTAGGGTAAACGCCTCCAGGAACTCCCATCCTGATTCTTATTAGAAAAAGCCACCGCAAAATGGTCGTGCCGGGTGTACCAAGATGGCCGCCAATCTCAGCAAGAGGCTACAAGAAAATGGCGGGCTCGCGTGGCCTGCAGAGCAACTGAGGACCCTCGTGGGGACCAACCAGACTCCAGAACGGGATTGATTGGAAGGTGGGCGCTAAAGTGACAGGTAGAGACCCCCCGCCCCACACGATTGTTCGTTCGTCGCGGCGGCGCCCCCACATGCGGCCTGCCGCGTGGTCCCAGCCCTCGGGAGTAGGCCCAATAACCCCCAGCAGTAAGGGAGAGAGGAGGGGCAGATAGGTGGGGGGGTGCATGACAAGACAGAGGGGAACCTGGGATCGTGAGGGTCCGACCATCCCAGGGAAGGGCCAGCATCCACCCCAAAATCCGCCAGGTGAAGAGGGGAGAACATTTACTCACCATACCGGAACAGGCAGGCGCCATCTTCTGACAGAACCCTTCTCCGCCGAAGTGAAGGGGTTATCAACCAAATAGGAACTCTGCGACTCGGGCCTAGACTTGGTCATGTGCGACCTGGCGAGACACGGGACCAATCCCCGTCCAGTGGGATTATGTTGCGGCCGGCACAGCACGGAGCTAAGGTCTACGCGCGCTCGTTGGCTGGCTGGGGTGACCACTGGATCTATACATCCAGCCCTTCGCCCAGATTCGGCATAGTTGCTTGTAGATCTCACAGGAAAAAATCCGGAGAAAAGCTAACTAAAAAAAAATTAACTAGAAAAAACTTTGCCAGGACCAGAGATCCCAGCAGGGAACTAGGTCCTTACTCCTGACTAGACAGATTAAAACTGACATCCTATGCAGGAAGAGAGAGGGTGTACCCTCTGGAACTGCCCATAGGCGTTGCCAGAACTTTTTATCTGTCTAGTGTCCTACTCCTGTAGGGGGCAGTATAACCGTACTGATATGCATCAGGAAATGCGTCCGTCAATGAACGATAGAGAAATATTGTTTAGCATTTCTTTAAGCAGAAGTAGCATAAGCAAACACTCACATTTTCTGGCTTGTGACAAGCATCAGAGCAGCATTTTGCCCAGGAGAGGTACTCATTTCAATCCTACTATTACTCCTCATTTTTCCATTCAAGCATGACTTTTAACATAGTTTTAAATTAATACATGACTACAAGTCTCCTAACCTGCTTTCTGACCATAATCTTTAGATTGCCCCACTTGGCAGCTAATAGCAAACACTGAAAATTAAAAAGTTGCGTGCCTCTCTTCAATACTGTGATTGTCAGATACAATGACAGTATTAAAAAAATAATACATTACAAAAAAATAACTAATTTTTGTAAAATCTTACTGTAAAATTCCTTTCTCTGAGTCCTCCGACAGTCACCGCCCACTCATACAGTCTTCACCAATGGGTATTGATTTCCTCTCCACGGAGTAGCTAGGCATAAGACTTGTTAAAAACAAAAGCATTTAACATAGACACATCCATGGGGGCTGTCCCACTGGTCAATACCCCCCTGCAATAAGCCATCCCAACTCAGTTTGTTAGCATAGCAGTAAGTGTACATAAAAACCCCATAAGAGGGGCGGGGCGGCGACTGTCGGAGGACTCAGAGAAAGGAATTTTACAGTAAGATTTTACAAAAATTCAGTTTTCTCTTACGTCCTCCGACAGTCGCCGCCCACTCATACAGTCTTCACCAATGGGATGTCCCAAAGCAGTGTAGACATGAGGGGTGGGAGACGCAACCGTAGAAAAGGCAACGCAGTACCCACATCAGAGAAAGGAACCTTACATGAACAGTAAGAGAACCTTCTGGGCAACAAAAAAAGGCTCAACAGGAGCAACAACCCAGGAAAGCAAATAACCCAGGGGATAAACAACTCCAACAGCCAGGGACCCAAAAAAAAAACAGGGTCCCCTACGGCACTGCCGCACAGAGAACGTTGCGGCCAAAGGAGGCATCAGCTGATGCCAGAACATCAATCTTATAGAATTTGGAAAAGGTGTGCACCGACGACCAAGTCGCAGCCTTGCACACCTGGGCCACTGAAGCCTGATGCCGGTAGGCCCAGGACGTACTCATCGATCTGGTAGAGTGCGCCTTAACAGGGAAGGGTGGAACCCGTTCCTTCAAAGCATAGGCCTGAACAATTGTCTGTCAGATGCAGCCATGCCCTTCCGAGGTCCCTCAGGAAGGACAAAGAGAGAATCCGATTTTCGAAAGGATTCAGTGGACGACAGGTAAACCCTGGTCGCCCTGACAACATCCAAGGAATGCAATGCAACCTCCTCAGGATGCTTAGGCTTCGCACAGAGCGAAGGCAAAACAATGTCCTTATTAAGGTGAAAATCAGACATCACCTTAGGGAGAAAGGACGGGTTAGGTCGCAAGACCACCTTATCCTTATGAACCACCAGGTAAGGAGAGCGGCAAGACAACGCCGCCAACTCCGACAACCTGCGAGCCGAAGTGATCGCCACTAGAAAGGCAACCTTCTTATACAGTAGAGGCAAAGATATCTCCCGGATGTTTTCAAAGGGAGGACGCTGTAACACGGACAGAACCAAGTTCAAGTCCCATGGAGGTAAATGCGCCCTCCGGGGAGGGGCCAAGTGGCGCACACCTTGAATGAGGGTGCGAATTAAAGAATGAGACGCCACAGGGCGTTGAAAAAGAACAGCCAGTGCAGATACCTGGCCCTTAATTGTGGCCAGCGCAAGGCGCTGGTCCACACCAGACTGGAGGAAAGCCAACACTCTCGCCACCGAGTATGAACGAGGAGAAAAGCCCCTGGACTCGCACCAGGCAAAATAAGCTTTCCAGGTACGGTAATAAATCTTACCAGACGAGGCTTTCCTAGCCTTGATTAAAGTAGGAATGACCTCTGAGGAGAGACCCCTGTCTCTCAGGACCTGGCTTTCAACAGCCGTGCCGTTAAAGCCAGCGACTGTAAAGCAGGATGGAAGATCGGTCCCTGAGACAGAAGATCGTCCCGCAGCAGGAGCCGCCAAGGAGACTCGACGGCTAGGTGAACGATGTCTGCATACCAGGACCGGCGTGGCCAGTCCGGCGCCACCAGAATCACCAACGTCGGTTCCGAAGCCAATTTGCGAAGGAACCTGGATAACAACTGAATCGGAGGAAAGGCATACATCAGACGATACTGATGCCAAGGGGCCACCAGCGCATCCGAGGCGTCCGCCAGAGGATCGCGCGTTCTTGCCACGAACCTTTCCACCTTGTTGTTTAGCCGAGACACGAACAGATCCCCATCTGGGGATCCCCACTTCGCACACAGCATTTGGAAGACCTCTGGGTGTAGGGACCATTCCCCCTGATCCAGGGTCTGGCGGCTCAGATAATCGGCCTGCCAATTTTCCACATCCGGAATGTGAACTGCCGAAATCGCCGGGACATGAGTCTCGGCCCAAGACAGAATGTCGGTTACCTCCCGGGCCGCCCGAGCACTCCTGGTGCCCCCTTGGTGGTTGATGTAAGCCACCGCGGTAGCATTGTGTAATGTTCTGGTACCTCTGGTACCCTTGTTTCCATATTTCTCCTCTGCTAACTGCGTCCCATCTTGTGTAACAAGAGACGCATATACCTTTAAGACCGGATGACATCATTGCCGAGCGCCGCTATGAGCGGCTATTTCAATCGCCGGCTTGCTCTCACTCATCGCTCGTTCAAACCACATGTTCACCGCACCTATTCCTGTGAAGTCGGAGCTGCTGACATTTTCCCTTGCTGAACTGAAGCCGGAACCTCGCTGGTGATCCGTATCTCGCTACGGGATCACCTCTCTCTAATGGACACTGTTACTACTAACCTATCTAAGTGATAAGTACCCCACAGGGGATTCTTACTAACCAATCTCCTACTGTCATCTACTGCAATTACCAAGACTATCTGTATCTATCTATTCACTATCATCTGCATAGACTGTTAGCTCTTGGGACTACCTTCAACTATCCTTGCACTAGGTTACTCTGTCTAAGTATACTCCATCTGTGTCCTCTTACCATCTGCACTATACTTGACATCAGAACCTATCTGCTTTACCATCACCTGCAACTCTCCTAATACTACTTCTAGTGCTCACCATACAATAGCCTGTCTCTCATCTATACATCCTCATATATTCTATCCCTCCATTAAACATCTAATTAAGTATATATATGGTATATAACAGGCTGTGCACGGTAATGAAGTCCTGAGAGTTGGATATGTTTGTTCAACAGAATCTCTACAAGGCTACTGAGTGTAATAATTCTGCAGCTGTAAATCCATCCACTAACAAAAACGCATGAACGTTACACATTGTCCATCTGTAACCGTACAGGATGGCCCAGAAGTCGATCCGACCACTGGAGACACACTTAATTCCAATATGTTGATCGGAAGGGAGGATTCCTCCTCCGACCAAGTGCACTGGGCAGACAGGTTGCCCAGGACTCCACCCCAGCCCGACAGGCTGGCATCCGTGGTAATCACTGTCCACAGTAACGGTCGGAAGGATTTCCCCTCCGACACAGCCGGGGATTGAAGCCACCACAGAAGATCCATTCTGGTCTGTCGACTAAACGAGACACTCACATCCAAGGACTGAGGCAGTCTGTCCCACCTGGCCAGGATCTCCGCTTGGAGAGACCGCGTGTGAAACTGAGCAAATGGTATCGCCTCGAAGGCTGACACCATCAACCCCAGGGACCGCATACAGGTCCTGAGTGACGAGACTTTGTTGTCCCTGAGGGACCTGATCTCGTTCTGTAGGGTCCGGAGCTTGTCCTCCGGCAGAAACACCTTTGCTTGAGCAGAGTCCAGAACCATTCCCAAATAGGGAAGACGAACCGAAGGAGACAAAGTCGACTTCTGAACGTTGATGGTCCAACCAAACTCCAGGAGCATCTGTACCGTAGTCGACAGATCGCGCAACAGAGTCTGACTGGCACTCGATCTTAACAGGAGATCGTCCAGATAACCCAAGACCGCCCTGTGCCCGCAACAGGCCCAGAACAGGCGCCAGTACTTTGGTAAAGACCCTTGGAGCCGAAGCGAGACCGAAAGGTAACACTACGAACTGATAGTGGTCCTCCGCTATGGCGAATCGGAGGTACCTTTGATGACCCTCGAAAATGGGAATGTGCAGGTACGCATCCTTCAGGTCGATAGAGGCCAGGAATTCTCCTGGACTCAGGGAGGCCACCACAGAGCGGAGAGATTCCATACGGAACTTCCGAACTCGCACAAAGCGGTTCAGAGCTTTCAAGTCCAGGATCGGACGTACCTTGCCCTCCTTTCTGGGCACAGAGAACAGATTCGAGTAAAACCCCCGAAATCTGTCCTGATGAGGCACCGGGACAATCACCCCCTGGGCAAGAAGTTCCTGCACCGCTCGATGCAGGTCCTGTAAACGCTCTGGGGTTAAATGAAGATTTGAGGGAAAGAATCTGTCCGCCGGCCGCGAAAGGAATTCGATCTTGTATCCTGATCAAATGATTTCCTGAACCCACCTGCCCGGAATTTGGAGCAGCCAAGGTTAGAGGAAACCGTGCAAACGTCCCCCCACCCCTAAAACGGGTGAGGGTGTCCCTTCAGGCAGAGGCAGACTGAGCCGCCGCACCGGCGTAGCCGGTCTTTTGCTTGCCCGCCCAGGGCTTTCTCTGGCCACCTTGGCCCTTGAAAGGTTTGCCCTTGTTCTGTGCCTTGAAGGCATGAAAGGACCCCTGATTGGGTTTAAAGGCGGGACCCCGCTTACCGCGAAAAGGCTTGTTCTTCGGATTTTGGGGCAACAAAGTGCTCTTGCCCCCAGTGACTCCTTTAACCAAAGTATCTAAGGCCTCACCAAAAAGGCGAGACCCTGCATAAGGAAAATCAGCCACCGTTTTCCGTGATGTCTGGTCAGCCGACCAGCTCTTCAACCAGATCAGTCGACGGTTAAGTACCGCGACACTAGACAGGCGAGCAGCTAAAGGGGCCTCATTCAAGGCCGCATCGCACAAATACATGACCCCTTGATGAATTTGGTCCACCATCTCCAGCGTAGCAGGGGGGGCAGAATCAGTCACGAGAGTGCGTCTAAGCACCTTAGTCCAATCCGCCACCGCCTGAGCCACCATGAGAGAGGCGAAAATAGGTTTTAGCATGGAACCTGCCACCATGTAAGCATTGCGGGCAAGAGACTACAACCTCCTGTCCGTAGGATTCCGGAACACCGGGGCATCTTCAGTGGGAACCAGGGTAGCCTTGTTTAACATGGCCACAGTGTGATCCACCTGGGGAGCCACACACCAGCGCGAATCCAGAGAAGACGCAAAGGGGTAAAGCAGTTGAAACCCTTTTGGCACCGTGAAAGGGCGTTTAAAACTGCGCCATTTGTCATTCACCGTGTGATGAAACTCAGTGGGGCAGGGAAAAACCTGCGCCGACTTGCGGGTCCTATGTGTACCAAAAGAGGACACAACGCCCGGAGGATTGGGCTCATCCTCCAAATGTAGTGTTTCTTTAACAGAAGAAATTAACGCATCCATAGCTGCGCGTTCTTCAGGCAACCCAGGGGGAGAATCATCTGCCCCCTCCACCTCCCTAGCGGGTCCTGAGAAGAGCGAGACCCTGAAAAGGGCACGCCACCCACAGCAACCACATCACCTTCTGAATCAGAAGAGAAAGAGATCCTAGGCCTTTTCCTAGCAGCACGTTCAGCCATCAGCACCTCCATGTTGGACACTAAAGTTGCCACCACAGCGACCAAATTAGTCAGGGCGGGGGATTCAGCAGAACTGGGGTCCCCCACCAAGGCTGGGGGGGAATTTGCTGTCCTGAGATTCCATTGCAGAAAAACAATTTTTCCAAGGTACTGGCCCTTTAAGAGCGCTGCGGATCCCGCAGCCCACCGCTAAATAGACTGTGTACACAGACCCCCCGCAGGAACAAAACTGAGCCAGAAAGGATAAAACAGAGGAAAATGGAAAGGACAGTCGCCAGAGCCCCACAGAGTGTTACCACACAGATCACTGCTCCAGAGGAAAAGGAAGTGAGGTCTCCAGAGACTGAACTATATGCTGCAGGCTAAGGGAAAATGGCTGCCCATATGAAGTAATGGGAGGCTTCGGCAAGATGGCCGCCGACATGTGCACAGAACGATCTGTTGCCACACACAAGATGGAGCCGGAGGGCACCAAAACCACTACATAGACGCTGTGTAAAAAGCCCATAGTGAAGCCAGACATGCTGCCCACACCTACAATGGCGGACCACGCGGTTTTTACCCCGCAGCAGCCGCCGCACACACAGTCTGCACCTCCAAACACCGAAGTGACACAGGAGAGGGGCCCCCAAACACACACAGCGCCAGCAGTGCAAATAAAAAAGACCCCGCAGGGATCGCACCAGGGAGCCCCACAAACGCACAGACATGAGGGGACACCACAGCACACAGGACTGCCACCCCAGACAGAGGCCCCACACAGAGAGTACTTACCTGTACCGGATGGCGTGGGGTGCCTCTCATTAAACAGAAAGCCGCTGCCCTCAGATGGCAGGGAATGCCGTCAGCCAAAACGCAGGACACTGCAGCATGCGAATAAACCGCAGATGTGTCCAGTGAGGTAGCCACCTCACAGGCTGCATCCCTGCGAACAGGGATGGGTCGTTTGTAATGCCAGGGCGAACACATGGCTGAATGCTCGATGGCGGGCTGGGGATCCATCGGACCCTCTGCCCTGGAGAACCAGGGCGACCAGTCCGATTCCCAGCTCCGCAAAATCCATCTTCGTCCTAAGATCCGACTAAACTAAAGCTGACAAAAAAAACAGCTAGTAAAGCAAAGAAAAAAAATGACATTCTTGCAAATAAAAATCATAAAAAAGATTAGAAGGCTGAGACTGTAGCCCCAGCACAGGGAAGCCTATCTACTCCTAACGCTAGGCAGAAGACAAACTGAGTTGGGATGGCTTATTGCCGGGGGGTATTGACCAGTGGGACAGCCCCCATGGGTGTGTCTATGTTAAATGCTTTTGTTTTTAACAAGTCTTATGCCTAGCTACTCCTGTGGAGATGAAGTCAATACCCATTGGTGAAGACTGTATGATGGGCGGAGACTGTCGGAGGATGTAAGAGAAAAAGGATTTTGTAAGTACTTACCGTAAAAATCTTTTCTCTGAATTTCTTTCACAGACAAAGCTCCTTATCTTCATGACTCATAGGGTTATGCTCCTCCTATCATGAATAGGCACTAGGCAGGAAAAAAGCTTAACCACATCTATGGGGGCTGTTCCTGCAGGCATAACCCCTCCGACTCTGCCATCATCAAACAGTTGCAAGCAGTGTTTAGAAGACAAAAAACCCCATACCTCAGAAGTAAAGGGGCGGGTGCTGCGTCTGTCGATGAACTTCAGAGAAAAGGATTTTACGGTACGTTCTTACAAAAATCCAGTTTTCTCTTTCATCGACAGATGCAGCTCCTTATCTTCATGACTCATAGGGATGTTCCAAAGCAGTATAATCATGAGGGGTAGGAAGACAATGCAGAAGCAAAATGTAAGTCCCCAATGGCTAAACCTAGCCAACCAGGTAACATGGAGCTCAACCAGGAACAACTGGAGCTAACCTGGAAAAAATCTAACCCTCAAAGAGAAACTAAACATAGTTCCCTTTTAAACTGCAGCCAGCAAAACCTTGTGGCCAAAAGAAGCATCCGCGGATACCAACATATCTACCTTGTAGAATTTTGTGAACGTATGCACAGAAGACCAAGTTGCCACCTTGCAAACTTGTAGCACCGACGTCTGATGGCGAAAAGCCCAAGAGGCACTCAGTGCACTCGTAGAATGAGCCTTCACTGGGAAAGGAGGAACCTGACCCCTCAGTGAATAGGCCTGTACTACCGTCTGCCTGATCCATCTGGAAATGGTCACAGCAGATGCAGCCATCCCTTACGAGGTCCATCAGTAAGGACAAAAAGAGCATCTGATTTTCTAAAGGTCTCTAAATAAACCCTGATCGCCCAAACCACATCCAAAGAATGCAAGGCATACTCCTTAGGATGCTGAGGTTTAGGGCAAAGTGAAGGCAACACAAGGTCTTCATTCAGATGAAAATCAGAAACCACCTTAGGAAGGAAGGACTGATTAGGTTGAAGTACCTAGGCCAAAAGCCAAAACCCTAGTGATTGAAAACAAGCGAGAGTGCACCTTCAGCGATTCACACCATGAAATGTAAGATTTCCACGTACGATGGTAGATCTTCCTGGAAGTTGACTTCCTAGCCTTTAAGAGTGTAGGAATCACAGAGTCAGAAAGACCCTTATTTCTCTACACCTGACTTTGAACAGCCATGCCGTTAAAGCTGGTGACTGCAAAGAAGGATGGAAGATCGGACCTTGAGACAGCAGATCTTCCCTGAGAGGAAGTCTCCAAGGGGTATCGGCGACCAGCCTTATCAGGTCTGCGTACCATGACTGACGAGGCCAGTCTGGAGCCACCAGAATGATCAGAATGTTTTCCACCTCTATCCTGCGCAGAAGCATCAGCAGGAGTTTCAATGGGGGAAATGCATAAATCAGCCGATACCGACCCCAAGGAGCCACCAGTGCGTCTGTGGTGTCGGCCAGAGGATCTCGAGACCTGGCTACGAATCACTGCACTTTCTTGTTGAGGCGAGAGGCAAACAGATCGACCTCGGGAGCCCCCCACCGAACACACAAGAGGCGGAACACCTCTGGGTGTAGGGACCACTCCCCTTGATCCAACACCTCAGGTAATCCACCTGTCTACTCAGGTAATTCGCCAGTTTTCCACACCTGAAATGTGTACAGCAGAGAGGGCTGGAACAAAGCTTTCAGAATCTTGGCCACCTCATTGGCCGCCAAGACACTCTTGGTGCCCCCCTGGTGATTGATGTAAGCCACAGCCGTGGCTTTGTCTGATTGGATCCAAACCAGACAATCTTGCAGACAAAGCTTTATCGCTCTGAGCTCCAAAACATTTATGGGAAGTTTTGACTCTTCCATCGTCCAGGTACCCAAGGCACATAGCTTCCCCAGCACCCCGCCCCAGCCCGACAGGCTGGCGTCCTTGGTTGCCACCATCCAAAACAATGGAAGGAAGGTGTCCAGCATAGATAGGGATGTGTAGATATGCGTCCTTGATATCTATGGAGGCTAAGAAATTTCCCTGATGCAGAGATGCTACTACTATGCGGATGGACTCCATCCAAAACCTCTGTACCCGCACAAAGCGGTTCAGGGCCTCGAGATCCAGGATGGGACGCACCTTGCCTTCTTTTCTGGGCATGGTGAAAAGGTTTGAATAAAACCCCTGAAAACATTCCTGAGCGGGAACCGACACAATCACTCCTTGCGACAGCAAGTCGCGTACCGCCCCTCACAAGTTCCTTAACTGGACTAGGGTAATTGAAGATTGGACGGGAAGAACCTGTCTGATGGATGAGACAGGAATTCGATCTTGTAACCAAGTCGAATCAGTTTGTGAACCCATTTGTCCTGAATCAAGGAGGTCCAGTGTTCCAGAAAGAATCAAAGACTTCCCCCACCAAAGACTCAGGTGAGGACGCCCCTTCATGCAGCTGAGGACTTGTCTGCAGGTCCAGATTGACCGGACTTAGATTTTCACGACAATGGCTTCTTGGAACCCCCACAAGACCTTAACGGTTTACCTTTTTCTTGTGACCCGGAGGCCCAAAAAAGACATATATGAGCAGTAAAGGAAGGCCTCCGCATAGTACGCAGCGCCTTTCCCTTAGAGAATTGGGGCAGATTAGTGCTCCTGCCCCCCCCCCATGATACCTTTGATTAACTTGCCCAGGGAGGATCCAAACAGCCTCTCCCCTGTAAAAGGAAGATCAGTCACAGCCTTCTTAGAAGCCCGGTCACCTGACCAGCATTTTAGCCATACCATGCACCTAATAGCAATCCCCATTGCTGAGTCCAGGGACATATCACACATGAACACCAGGGCTTGGGTCAACTGGTCTTTTAGTTCCAGTACCGAAGGGGTAAGCCGTGCTGTTTCCAAGTTACTTTTTGGTAACTTCACCCATTCAGTAGCAGTCTGCACTACTAAAACATTCACAAAGGTAGCCTTTAACAAGTGACCTGCTACCACATGTAAATGGCGGAACAAGGATTCCACCCATCTATCCACGGAATCCGGAAAGGTTGGAGACTCTTCCACTAGGTACCAGAGTCGCTTAATTTAACCTGGCCACCGGAGAATCCACTTTCGGTGGTACAGTCCACCTATTGGACACCGCCTCCGCAAAAGGGTAACGGCGTGTAAAACGCTTAGGAACCACCGTGTGCTTAATGCGTCGCCATTGTTCATCCACAATAGTATAAAACAATTCTGGAATAGGGAATACATTGCCGATTTATGGGATTTGCGGGAACCAAAAGACACCTGCATATCTGACGCTGTAGGTTCATCAGCCAATTTCAGGGTTTCCTGCACATAAACTATCAGGGCTTCCACCAATGCTCGTTCCTGCGCAGTGGCTGATGAGGACAGGTCCTCTTCACCGTCAGAATGTGAAGACACTGACCATATCTGTCTCAGAATTCGAAGACCCTGCCAATGGAGATGAAGGCGGAGGGAATTTGCGGCTGGCAGCACCAGAAATGACAAAATTCACTATTGACATCAGGCTTTGCAAAAAAAAAAAATGCAATTTCTGGCTGCGACTGTGAACCGGAGGGTCCCGCAGTCACTTCCAAGGGGTCTGCAGGTGAATTTTTATCCAGGGATTCCATTGCTCAAATTAAACAAATTTTGTGTAATGTCCCTTTAAGACCGCGAAAAACGCCCACCGCTATTACTGTGGATTCACAATCCCTGATTAATATGTAATAATAGCAGAGCAGACGAGGAAAAAACCCACAGAGAAACCCAGGAATGTTTCCAGACCACAGAAAAGCATCAAGCCTGCTCAGTGTAAAAAAAAACTATAAAAGAAGAAAATCCTCGCACACCACCACGGTATTCAATGAAGAAAAGTTCCCTTACTCACATAAGTCGTACAAGGTACAGCAGGGTAGGACAGTAGACGCGTTTCACACAACTGCTACGTGCTTGTTCACTACCCAAAAGAGGAAAAAACCCACAGGGAAACCCAGGAACATTACCAGACCACAGAAAAGCATCCAGCCTGATCAGTGTAAAAACAAAACTAACACTGTCTGCACAGGAAGAGGAAGAAGCTCTGCCTCAATCATTATAAGCCATGCCGCATGCTTGTCCATCCCACGGCCCTCAAGAAAATGGCCGCTCATATATTCTCAAAGGGGAAGTATAGAAAATGGCTGTCCATGCAAACTAATGGGAACACAGAGATCATGAACCACAGCAAAACGGCGGCCCCCACGGTGCGCCATGCGGTCTCCAGGATCCCCCAAAGGGGTCCCAGAACAATAGGCATCTAAAGGTCCCTAGCCAGGGACCCACCCAGGATAATCCACCCCCCTCATAGAAGCGACATAATGGCCACATTATTTCCACCCCCAAGGTAAAACCTGCTAGGGGTAGGGGAATGCCAAGGGGTACACCAGATTAGTCCTCTGGGGTGCCAAGGAACTGAGGGAGCCCCTAAGGTCCGACCATTCCAGGGACCCATGACTGCCAAGGGTGTTTTGGAGGACAATTTACTCACCATAGCACGGTACCAGGGGGGCGCCACCCTGAAAGAGATCACCTCCCACCCGGGATGGTGGTGCTGTCAGCCAAGGGGAAGCTGCGACTCAGGGCATTCCAGGTAGATGGAGGAGCATAACTCTATGAGTCATGAAGATAAGGAGCTGCATCTGTCTATGAACGTTAGAGAAATGGGTTTTTGACTTACCCTAAAATCTATTTCTCTGATGTTCATTGACGGACACTGCTCCTGATATTCATAACTATTGGGTTATACTGCCCCCTACAGGAGTAGGCAGGAAATAATTCTGGCTACATCCATGGGCAGTCCTAGGAGGTATACTCCCTCTGTCTACTATAGCCACTCAGTTTTCTTACAAGCAGTGTCAGGAGAATTATAACTCCACAGAGGGGTTGGTGCTGTGTCTGTCAGTGAACATCATAGAGATGGATTTTACAGTAAGTCAAAAATCCTATTTTCTCTTTCAATCACTTATGGACACAGATATATTCATAACCATTGGGACGTCCCAAAGCAGTGCTAAACATGAGGTGTGGAAACAACAAAAAAATTCCCAAGGCTAAACATTAGCCAACCAGGCAACATGAGCTCAACCAAACAACTGGAGCACACCTGAAAAAAACAACACACCCTCAATGAGGATCAGGTCCTCTTAAACAGCAGCCTGCAAAACCTTGCGGCAAAAAAAACATTTCCACTTCATGAAACTTTGTAAAAGTGTGCACCGATGACCAGGTGACCTTGCAATCCTGCGTCACTGACGTCTGATGACGGAAAGCCCAGGAGGCACTAAGCACTCTAATAGAGTGCGCCTTGACATGGAAAGGAGGAACCTAACCCCTGATGAAATAGGCCTGAACCACCATCTGTCTGATCCATCTAGAAATGGATGCAGAGGAAGTGGACAACCCTTTTCGAGGTCCATCCGAGTCTGACTTCCTGAAAGACTCCGTAGCTGCCAGGTACACCCTAATTGCTCAGACCACATCCAAGGCATGCAAGGCAATTTCCTTTGAATGTTTAGGCCTGGGACACAGGGAAGACAACACAATGTCTTCTTTCAAATGAAAATCAGAGAAAACCTTTGGAAGGAAAGACAGACAGGGGCGAAGAACCCCCTTATCCCTATAAATTACCAGGTAAGGTAAATGAAAGGATAACGCCACCAGTTTGGACACCCTGCATGCAGAGGTGATAGCCACTAAAAAGGACACCTGGGACAGCGTAAGCGGGGAAATCTCCCGAATATTTTCAAAGGGAGATTTCTGTAGAGCTGAAAGCACCAAATTCAGATCCCAAGGCGGCAACGGAGCCCACACTGGAGTAACCAAATGTCTGACACCCTGAAGAAAGGTACGGACCAGGGAGTGTGGCCAAAGGTCGTTGGAAGAAAACCGCTGAAGCCGACACCTGGCCCTTGATGGTACTCAAGGCCAGTTTCTGTTCAATGCCCTGTTGAAGGAATGTCAAGATCTGAGCCACCGAGAAGGAGCGAGGATGAACCCCAAAAGACTCACACCACGCAATGTGCGGCTTCCACGTACGATGGTAGATATTCCTAGAGGTAGATTTCCTAGCTTTCAATAATGTAGGAATTACCGACAAACCCCCATCCTTCAGCACCTGGCGTTCAACAGCCAAGTCATCAAAGCCAGCGACTGTAAAGTAGGATGGAAGATCAGTCCTTGGGACAGCAGATTCTCCCTGAGAGGAAGATGCCAAGGATCTTCGCCGACCAGCCGCACCAGATAGGCGTACCAGGCCTGGCGAGGCCAGTCTGGTGCCACTAAGATGACCGGAATCCCTTCTGACTCGATCCTGTGTAGAAGTCTTGGCAGAAGCTTGAGAGGAGGGAAGGCGTAAATCAGACGATACTGACCCCACGGCGCCACCAGCGCGTCTGTGGCGTCAGCCAGAGGATCCCTTGACCGAGCCCTGAAGACGATCCCTCCAATGATCCAGACACAGTCTGATTGCTCGGAGTCCCAAGACATTGATCGGGAGTCTAGACTCTTCCAGCGTCCAGATCCCCTGAGCAGAATTGCCGAGAACGCCTCCCCAGCCCGACAGACTGCCATTCGTTGTGACCACTGTCCAATACAAGGGGAGCAAGACATTTTCCAGCCGAAGTGCCAGGGAACAAAGCCACCATATTAGGGACACCTTCGTGCCCCGACTGCAGGAACCTCGTATGGAAATGTGCAAACGGAACCTCTTCGAAGGTAGATACCATCAGGCCCAGCGCCCGCATGCAAGTCCAGAGAAATTACCATTTGTTGGACAGCAGGAGGTGAATTGCAGCCTGCAATTTCTGGAGTTTGTCCAGAGAAAGGAGCACTCAGGCTAAGGCCGAGTCCAGAGTCAGGCCCAGATAGTCCAGCTTTGTGGGCGGAACCAGAGCAGACTTTTGAAAATTCAGAATCCAGCCGAACTCCTGCAGAGTTCTTATTGTGATCTCCAGGTTCTCCACCACAGCAGAGGGAGACTCTGCTCACAGAAGGAGATCGTCCAAGTAGGCCAGTACTGCGATCCTCTGTTGGCATAGCAAAGGATGCCACCACTGTTTGAATGGTCTACATTCTGAACTTCTGTACCCGCACAAAGAAGTTTAGCGCCTTGAGGTCCAGGATTGGAAACACTTTGCCTTCCTACCTAGGAACTGTGAACAGGTTTGAGTAAAAACCCTGAAAACGTTCCGAGGTCAGAACTGGGACAATTACCCCTTGAAGGAACAGGTCTTGTACCGCCCCAAACAGGCCCTGTAAGCAGTCTGGGGACAGGCGCAATTTGGAAGGAACAAAACCATGAGCCAAACTTGATCTTGTAGCCGGACCGAATGACTTTGAGGACCCACTTGTCTTGCGTCCGGGAAGTCCACGGGTCCGGAAACCAGCAAAGACGTCCCCCACCCCCCAAAGCGGGTGAGAGCGCACCTTCATGCAGAAGGAGCCTTGTCCCCGGGTCTGGAGAAGCCCGATCTTGGCTTGCCAGACCAAGTGTGTTTGGATCCTCCAGAAGAGGCCCTGAAAGGCTTCGAGCCCTTGTCAGTCGACCCTGAGGAAGGAAAAAACTTCTTATGAACTGAGAAGGAAGGCCCACGTCTACAACGAGGATCCTTGCACTTAGTAGCCTGCAGAAGAAAAGTACTCTTTCCCCCTGTGAGACCTTTAATGATGTCATCCAGGGTAGCTCCAAACAGGGGATCTCCTTAAAAAGTAAGATCAGTCAAGGCCTTTTTTGAAGTCTGATCCACAGACCAGCACTTGAGCCAAAAAACACACCGAAGGATCACTGCCAAAACAGAGAGGCGAGCCATCAAGGGAGCCGCATCCAAAGAGGCATCACAGATAAAATGCAGCCACAGGACCAGCTGGTCCGCCAGCTTGGCAAAGGCAGGAGGGAGCTGTTCCCCCTCCAGGTCACAGTGTAGGAGCTTAGCCCACTCGGTCAGAGTTTGCGCCACTAGGGCAATTGTGGATAATGGCCAAATTGCCAAACCAGCCAGAGTGTAAATAGTGTGGGCCACAGCCTCCACCTTCCGGTCAGCTGGACCCTTAAAGGCGGGGGACTCTTCAACCGGAATCATGGTTGCCTTGTTTGGTTTGGAAACCGGAGGGTCCACCACCGGTGGCACAGTCCACTTCTTAAAAAGGGACTCCTCATAGGGGTAACGCCTAGTAAAGCGCTTAGGAAACACAGGGGGACGCCTTGGTCGTTCCCACTCTTTAGCGACAATTCTGTCAAAATAGACCGGGAATGGAAACACACCTTTGCCGCTGTAGATGGCTTGTGAGTGCCAAAGGGTACCTGCGCCTCCGTTGCAGCTTCAGCTGTGTCCTCCCTCTTCAGGGTCTCACACACAGATACAATCAGTGCGTCCACCAGCGCCTTTTCGTGCGTGGTTGCAGACGTGGAGGAATCATCCTCACTATCAGAGGATTCCAGGCACGAGGTTCCAGACCCAGCAAGGTGACCCATGTCCGAATCAGATACAGGATCTGATGAGACAGATGAGGCAGGGGAAAGCGGGGGGGAGGGGGGTCACTTTTTACTAGGCTGTCGTCCGCAAGCTACCTCTACTGGGGACACAAGGGACTCCAGGACCGCTGTCAGTGCATGGATGGATTTTTGGGACCCGGAGGGCCCGGCAGCTTTAGAGAGGGGATCAGGTGGGGAAATGTGCTCCAAAGACTCCATTAGTCACCAGGAGGACCCCGCAAAAAGTGTAAAGCGCTGGCAGCACTACCCGGTCCTCAGGCACAAAGCACCAAGCGATCCTCAGCAGAGAGGGAGAGGAACCCACCAGATTCACCACCCAGCAGAAACAGGCACCTGCAGCCACCAGGAGAATCTGCACTAAACGAGCGGCAATGAGGAAGTAAAATGATCCGAAAGTCAGCACCAGGGGATGAGGAAAGGCTCCCACCACCAAAACTGCTACCCATGGGGCTCCACTGTCATGGCCGCCGCTACTTCCAATAGCAAACCATAAGAAATTGTTTGCCGTACTACACAAACATGGCCGCCGTGTATTGAAACACACAGGCTACAACAAAATGGAGACTCTGCGCGGCACCATGGGGCTTACTGGGACCCAGGAGGGAGACCAGGCCTCAAGGAAAGACCCAGGCAGGACGGGGGGCCCTGGCAGGTGCCCCCACCAGGTACAACCCCCCCTCCACACTGTCGACTGTCCAGCACTGGCTGCGCCCCTATCGCCAGTTAGCGCCAAGCCCCCATCCCAGGAAGGTGGCCAGACCACCCAAGTAGCCCCAGCATGGGGGGGGGGGGCAGGATGAGGGACTTGAGGGACTTGGCAAGGAGGGGTGCGGGCAGGAAGGAGGGGAACCCAGAGGTCTGGTTTGCCACGTCCACCCCAAAACCCTCCAGAGGGAGAAGGGGGACAGCTACTCGCCATACCAGGAACCAGGCGGGCACCGCTCCAGACAGAACCCCTCTCCATCTAAATGGGGGGCCTGTCGGCCAGGAATAAGGCTGCGGCTCGGGCCGAGGCCCGGTCGTATGCGACCTTGCGATGCGTTTAACTCGCAGGCCAGCCCCCATCCAGTGGGGCTATGTCGCGGCCGAACTTACGTGGAGCTGAAGTCTGCGCACGCTTGCTGGCAGGACTGGGGTGACCACTGGATCTAGATTATCCAGCCAGTCGCCCAGTCGGGCAATAGATTGTAGATCTCACAGGAAAAAAACAGGAAAAAAATGTTGTATCTAAAAAATTTTGCCACGACCAAAAATCCCAGCAAGGAAATAGGTCCTTACTCCTGACTAGGCAGAAAAAAAGTGAGTGGCTATAGCAGAGATAGGGGGTATACCAATTGGGGCTGCCCATGGGTGTAGCCAGAATTATTTCCTACCTAGTATCCTACTCCTGTAGGGGGCAGTATAACCCAATGGTTATGAATATCAGGAGCTGTGTCCGTCAATGAACGAAAGAGGAAAAACCCTTTAAAAGACTGATGTTTATGTTATTTTGAAGAATGCTTTGAGTAACTGATACAGTATTCAAACAGTATACTTACTCCATGACCAGCCGCCAGCCATCATGCTAGAAGTGTATGAATATGGAATTGGCACACCATTCTGATTTGATGTTGAGGATGGAGCACTGTAATTGTATGGCGCAGCAGCACCAAAAGGACCAGAGGTTGAATACCCCTGTGGTTGAACTTGGCCCATGTAGTTTGAGTAAGAAGCTAACATTGGATATGCAGATGCTTGGTTATAAAGATTAGTATTCTGTGCATCATAAGGAACTCCTGGAAATGCTTGAGTGCCAGGCTGATACCATAAGTATGAGGGGTGCTGCCATGGATTAGATGATCCTGGATACTGTGGATATAAGCTATTCACAGATGTTGCTGACAGGTTACTCCATCCCTCGCGATTAGTTTGTGTCTGCTGCCCATTCTGAGAAGTATTGGTATCCTGCTTTTCTTGACCAGCAGGATTTTCTTGACAACTTTCTAGGGGTCTGGTGTCTGATTTATTCAAATAAGTAACATCCTTTTTTTCTGATGGTTTAGCTAAAATAGTTTCTTTTTCAGTTGAGGTTTCATCATGTGTTTTTCCAGCAGGAATATCAGATAATTCATTGGTGATTTTCTGATCTGAAATGGTGGCCTTGAGAGATCCTGAATCTGTTCCGTCTGTTTGGTTTACGTCATTTTTAGAGTTAGAAGCAGAACAAATATCAGTAGATACTGAGGTTCTTGGAGAAGACATGTTTACTTTATTTGGTGAGAGGCTATGCTGTGATGGTGACCTGGTTTTAGTCTTCTTTTGAATGCTTTTAGTGATCTCTGTGGAAGTAACAGTGTCTTTTTTACTACATTTGGGACTTGCTTTGACATCACTCTTTACAGTGCCAGTCATACTATTATTTTTCACAGGGCATTGAGACCCACTCTTTTGTGAAACATTCAAATCAAAAGGGGAGTCCATGCTGAAAAACAAACAAAAAACAATTTCCTATTATTTTCATTTTACATCAGTGGGGTGAATTGCTTGAGCTCAAGCTATTAAGGATGAAATATTAGTGACACTTTGTAAAAACAGCACTATTTTGTAACATACCAAACTTCAAAAATCAATAGTGGCTTCTTAGTGATGCCACTTTTAAGATTATGTATACTAACCTTGGACTTTGGTGCATCAACTTTTACAGTACAGAAGGACGTGAGGATTTGTGTCTAACAGTACTTTAGATATAAATCTTAGTATCGGTTTTTGAATATTTGCAAACATTTTGGCTACTAATGCATCCACCCATTATATGCCTTTTAGTCATGTATTACTGGTAGAACTTGCACTCACACGAAGCATTTGCAGGCAAAAAAAAGTGAGGAACATTAAAGCGGAGTTCCGGGCACAAAAACTATTTTTTTTTTGTGCCCGTCCGCTAGTTCAGCCTAGCAACTTTTTTCTTTTCGTCTTTTGTATTGGTAAATCCAGGTTCACTGTTACATAGTACAATCATTCAAATCACATAAAAGAGTATTTCACAGATATTTGTATGTATGTATCGGCAGCATTTAAAGCAGGGGGCTCCAAACTTTCTAAATAAAGGGCGGGTTTATTGTCCTTCAGACTTTAGGGGGCTAAACTATGGAAGTACAAAATGTCCCAGTGTCAGTGGGAGTAAAAAATCCCGACCATTGGTGTCAGTGGGAGAAATTGTGCTCCATCACTGGTGTCATTGGGCCCCATTGTTTGTGTCATTGGGAGGAATTGTGCCCCATCATTTGTGTCATTGGGCCCTATTAGTGTTGTCATTGGGAAGAATTGTGCCCCATCATTGGTATCATTGGGAGGAATTAAGCCCTTCATTGGTGTCAGTAAAGAAATAGCAATCCAAAGGCCGAATATAAATATAAAGGCAGGATACACATTTTTTAAATTTACAATAATCATTGACAAAAGGTGAAACAGCTGTTTAACCTCCATAGAAGTACATTTATGCTGTAACAGAACTCCTATATCAGAAACATTATAGGTAGTAATGGTCAATACCATTAGGTCGTAGATGGCATGAGAAGCTGCCCACAGGAACTAAAACATAATAATCAATCCACCCAAATCATGGTAAATTTAACAGGATAACCTGTGGCCTCATAGTTGATTCTATAAAGAGAATGAACATCATTCGCTAGTCGTTTCCTAGCATAAAACAGGAGTAATTTCAGAAAGGTGTTTTGCGCACCACTAAAATCACTAAGCATTGTCCCTTAGTAAAAAGCAGCTTTTGTTATAGTATGTCCTGCATCAGCTGTTTTTGAAAGCTGGTCCAAATGAACAATTTCTTTCACTAACTAATAGTCACATACAATACAGGAAGTCCTCGTACTGCTGCCAGAAGACAGCGCTCCATATTATATGTAGCTCATGCTACATACAGTTAATACACTGCTGACAGTGGGAGTATCTCTTAGAAAAGGAAATAGTTTGTCTGGGCAGCTTAGCCCTAAGTAACTATGTAAAGCCAAAGCAAACAGTTTGATTTAACTTGTTTTTGCCCGCGCTATAGCTTTAAGACGGCTAGAGCGACGGCTTACATGGCCAGGAGGGCGTCCATGGACTTACCCCCGTGATCGCGCTGCCGCTCCTACCCTGCGGTGCGCTCTGTGATCGCTGCGTCCTTAGAACACAACTGATCACAGAATGGGGTAAAGGGACAATCACAGTAGCCCTTTACCACGTGATCAGCCGTGTCCAATGACAGTTGATCACATTGTAAACACAAGCCTGTTATCGGCATTTCTTTCCTCACGCTGACAGCATGAGGAGAGGAGAGACGATAACGAGCTAGTGTGAAAGAGACATCTACACTGATAATCAGTGTCCTGGTTATCAGTGCAATCCCACTGATTGCTGCCAATCAGTGCTCATCAGTGCTGCCAATCAGTGCCCATCAGTGCCACCTCATCAGTGTCATCTACCACTGCTGCCTATCAGTGCCCATCAGTGCCGCCTAACAGTGCCCTTCGGTGCCTATGAGTGCTGCCTATCAGTGCCCATCAGTTCAGCCTCATCAGCGCGCATCAGTGAGAGAGAAAAAAATACCTGTATGAAAATTTTTTAACAAACTATAAAAAACATTTTTTTCTCTCAAAATTTTCGGTCTTTTTTCGTTTGTTTAGCAAAAAATAAAAATCCCAGTAGTAATTAAATATCACCAAAAGAAAGCTCTATTTGTGTGAAAAATGTTTTATATGGGTACAGTGCTGGATGATCGCACAATTGTCATTTAAAGTGTGACAGCGCTGAAAGATGAAAATTGGCCTGGGCAGGAAGGTGGTAAAAGTGCCCAGTAGGCAAGTGATTAAACGGACATATCTATTCCTTTAAACTAAATCAACCTACCGTGGGTTTGGTGTGGAATCTGCCTTATTCATCACTACATTTTCAGGGTGAGCAAAAAACAAGTGATGCATTTAACTTTTTTACCACAGTGAATTCAGAGTAGTGATAACTTACAGTGCTTTGCGAAAGTATTCGGCCCCTTGAACTTTGCGAACTTTTGCCACATTTCAGGCTTCAAACATAAAGATGTAAAACTGTAATTTTTTTGTGAAGAATCAACAACAAGTGGGACACAATCATGAAGTGGAACAAAATTTATTGGATATTTCAAACTTTTTTAACAAATAAAAAAACGGAAAAATTGGGCGTGCAAAATTATTCAGCCCCCTTAAGTTAATACTTTGTAGCACCACCTTTTGCTGCGATTACAGCTGTGAGTCGCTTGGGGTATGTCTCTATCAGTTTTGCACATTGAGAGACTGAAATTTTTGCCCATTCCTCCCTGCAAAACAGCTCGAGCTCAGTGAGGTTGGATGGAGAGCGTTTGTAAACAGCAGTTTTCAGTTCTTTCCACAGATTCTCAATTGGATTCAGGTCTAGACTTTGACTTGGCCATTCTAACACCTGGATATGTTTAATTGTCAACCATTCCATTGTAGATTTTGCTTTATGTTTTGGATCATTGTCTTGTTGGAATACAAATCTCCATCCCAGTCTCAGGTCTTTTGCAAACTCCATCAGGTTTTCTTCCAGAATGGTCCTGTATTTGGCTCCATCCATCTTCCCATCAATTCTAACCATCTTCCCTGTCCCTGCTGAAGAAAAGCAGGCCAAAACCATGATACTGCCACCACCATGTTTGACAGTGGGGATGGTGTGTTCAGGGTGTTCTGCTGTGTTGCTTTTACGCCAAACATAACGTTTTGCATTGTTGCCAAAAAGTTTGATTTTGGTTTCATCGGACCAGAGCACCTTCTTCCACATGTTTGGTGTGTGTCCCAGGTAACCTGGCTTGTGTCAAACTTTAAACGACACTTTTTATGGATATCTTTAAGAAATGGCTTTCTTCTTGCCACTCTTCCATAAAGGCCAGATTTGTGCAGTATACGACTGATTGTTGTCCTATGGACAGTCTCCCACCTCAGCTGTAGATCTCTGCAGTTCATCCAAAGTGATCATGGGCCTCTTGGCTACATCTCTGATCAGTCTTCTCCTTGTATGAGCTGAAAGTTTAGAGGGACGGCCAGGTCTTCGTAGATATGCAGTGGTCTGATACTCCTTCCATTTCAATATTATCGCTTGCACAGTGCTCCTTGGGATGTTTAAAGCTTGGGGAATCTTTTTGTATCCAAATCCAGCTTTAAACTTCTCCACAACAGTATTTCGGACCTGCCTGGTGTTCTTCATGATGCTCTCTGCGCTTTAAACAGATCTCTGAGACTATCAAAGTGCAGGTGCATTTATACGGAGACTTGATTACACACAGATGGATTCTCATCATTAGTCATTTAGGTCAACAATGGATCATTCAGAGATCCTCACTGAACTTCTGGAGAGAGTTTGCTGCACTGAAAGTAAAGGGGCTGAATAATTTTGCACGCACAATTTTTCAGTTTTTTATTTGTTAACAAAGTTTGAAATATCCAATACATTTCGCTCCATTTCATGATTGTGTCCCACTTGTTGTTGATTCTTCACAAAAAATTACAGTTTTATATCTTTATGTTTGAAGCCTGAAATGTGGCAAAAGGTCGCAAAGTTCAAGGGGGCCAAATACTTTCGCAAGGCACTGAAAAAACTATTCTATCTAGATATGGTTTTAAAGTCGAATTTCTATATGGATTTAGAGCCCTTTACAATAATCCTAAAACCCGAATTAAAATCCCTGGCTGCAATTCAGATTTTTTTCCACTCGGAAGGGGCACTAGACAGGGTTGCCCCCTCTCTCCCCTTTTATTTGCCCTAGCCCTGGAACCTCTCTCTATAGCCATTATGCAACATCCCGATATCAAAGTATACACAAAGGGTCAATCTAGTTTTAAAGCTTGTTTATACGCTGATGATGCACTACTCTTTATTACAAATCCCTTGATCTCCATCCCCAACTTACTAGAAATTATTGATAAATTTGCCAATGTTTCAGGCCTTAAGATTAATATTTCCAAATCAGTAGCTCTTCCCATAAATTTTTCTTCCTTGGAACTTAATACCCAGGCAGGTCCGAGATACTGTTGTGGAGAAGTTTAAAGCCGAATTTGGATACAAAAAGATTTCCCAAGCTTTAAACATCCCAAGGAGCACTGTGCAAGCGATAATATTGAAATGGAAGGAGTATCAGACCACTGAAAATCTACGCAGACCTGGCCGTCCCTCTAAACTTTCAGCTCATACAACGAGAAGACTGATCAGAGATGCAGCCAAGAGGCCCATGATCACTTTGGATGAACTGCAGAGATCTACAGCTGAGGTGGGAGACTCTGTCCATAGGATAACAATCAGTCGTATACTGCACAAATCTGGCCATTATGGAAGAGTGGCAAGAAGAAAGCCATTTCTTAAAGATATCCATAAAAAGTGTCGTTTAAAGTTTGCCACAATCCACCTGGGAGACACACCAAACATGTAGAAGAAGGTGCTCTGGTCCAATGAATCCAAAATCAAACTTTTTGGCAACAATGCAAAACGTTATGTTTGGCGTAAAAGCAACACAGCTGAACACGCTGAACACGCTGAACACACCATCCCCACTGTCAAACATGGTGGTGACCTGCTTTTCTTCAGCAGGGACAGGGAAGATGGTTAAAATTGATTGGAAGATGGATGGAGCCAAATACAGGACCATTCTGGAAGAAAACCTGATGGAGTCTGCAAAAGACCTGAGACTGGGAAGGAGGTTTGTCTTCCAACAAGACAATGATCCAAAACATAAAGCAAAATCTACAATGGAATGGTTCACAAATAAACATATCCAGGTGTTAGAATGGCCAAGTCAAAGTCCAGACCTGAATCCAATCGAGAATCTGTGGAAAGAACTGAAAACTGCTGTTCACAAACGCTCTCCATCCAACCTCACTTAGCTCGAGCTGTTTTGCAAGGAGGAATGGGCAAAAATTTCAGTCTCTTGATGTACAAAACTGATAGAGACAAACCCAAGAGACTTACAGCTGTAATCACAGCAAAAGGTGGCGCTACAAAGTATTAACTTAAGAGGGCTGAATAATTTTGCACACCCAATTTTTCAGTTTTTTATTTGTTAAAAAAGTTTGAAATAGCCAATAAATTTTGTTCCACTTCATGATTGTGTCCCACTTGTTGTTGATTCTTCACAAAAAATTACAGTTTTATATCTTTATGTTTGAAGCCTGAAATGTGGCAAAAGTTCGCAAAGTTCAAGGGGGCCGAATACTTTCGCAAAGCACTGTAAATAGTGCCATGAAACGCTATCAAAGGCTTTGTGGATGTTTAATCCTAACAGTAACACCTTCATGGTTGAATTTTTCTGCATCTTGAATGATGTTGGTTGTCAATCTAATATTGTCGGTTATTTGTCGGTTGGGGGTGAAGCCAGATTGAATGGTCTATCTGAAAAAACCTTACTGAAAATTTTGAGATCTATGTTGATGACCGAAATTGGTCTAACGTTTTGTGGATGTGTCTTTATTTGGTTTTGGAATTAGAGACATGTTTACCAATAGCATTTCTTCTGGAAAATGATTTCCTTGTAATACATGATAAAAAAAAGCTTTTAATTTTGGGGTAAGGGAAGTGGAGAATGTCTTATAATATAGAGATGAGTAACCATCTGGACCGGGGGACGAAGATTTTTTAAGTGTTTTAATTACATTTCCCACTTCTTCATTGGTGATGGGAGCATTTAGTGTGTCTAATTGAGAGGGGGATATTTTTCCGGGATAGGTAGATTATTGTCCAAGTTTTAGAGATTGAAGAAATAGTGTCTTTAGGGGCTGAGAGAAGTGAAGAATAGAATTTCTCAAATATCTGTAGAACTTCTTTAGGGTGTGAAGTGAAATGACCAGCATTTGTGTTGAGTTTATATATATGTGGGGGGGGGGGGGGTTAATAGACTGATTAGGTTTTCTAGCAAACAAAGTGGAGATTGTGTTACCATACAGTAAAAATTTTGCCTTGGAGAATCTTAATGCCTTTTCAGCGTTAGTAGAGATAATATCATTCATCTCTGTCCTTTTTTGGTCAATAAGGAGTTTGGTGTTTTGATTATGTAAGTTTTGTGGGTTTTTATATAGAGTATCTTATTCCCTTGTTAGGGTTTGGATTTTTTTATTTCGTTCCCTATTTTTGGATGCAGCTATTTCTATCAATTTGCCTCTCATATAGGCTTGGTGTGTTACCCAAGTGGTGGAGATCGAAGTGTCTTGAATTGGATTTAAAATAAAAAATAGGGAGTTCTTGTACTATAATAGGGTCTGAGAGTATAGATTTGTTTAGTCTCCAAGAATAAGGGGTAGAGGAAAGGCTTATAAATTTGGTTACAGAGGACACAATGTGGTGTCTGACCAGACACAGTTGTAAATACCTGAGGATAAAGAATTTGCCAAAATAATTGGGGAGCAAAAAAACAGAATTTTTGTAAAATCTTACCTGTAAAATTCCTTTCTCTGAGTCCTCCGACAGTCGCTGCCTCTTCATATTCGTCACAATGGGGTAATTGACCTTTGCTCCGTAGGAGTAGCTAGGCAACAGAATATGTCAATATTAAAGCTTTTAACATATCCCACCCCCAGGGGGTGGTCCCCTCAGTCAATACCCTCCTACTTCCTGTATCCATACCTCAGTTTTAGTGAAATAGCAGTAGAGTATATAACCAAACCCCAAAAGAGGGGCGGGGGCGGCGACTGTCGGAGGACTCAGAGAAAGGAATTTTACAGGTAAGATTTTACAAAAATTCCGTTTTCTCTTACGTCCTCCGACAGTCGCTGCCTCTTCATATTCGTCACAATGGGGACGTCCCAAAGCAGTGCAAACATGAGGGGTGGGAAACGCAGCCGCGCCCAAGGCAACGCAGTCTCCACATCAGAGAAAGGAACCTTACCAAAGGAAGGAAACCAGCTGGGAAGCATGAAAAAAACTTGCTCAACAGGAGCAACAACCCAGGAAAAAAAAATAACCTAGGGATAAAAAACATATCCCAACAGCCAAGGGTCCAAAACAAAGGACCCTAAGGAACCGCCGCACTAAGAACCGTCCGCCAAAGGAAGCATCTGCCGATGCCTGAACATCCACCTTGTAGAATTTTGTGAATGTGTGAACGGTCGACCAAGTCGCCACCTTACACACCTGGGCCACAGAAGCCCCATGACGACAGGCCCAAGACGTACTCAGAGATCTGGTAGAGTGCGCCTTCACAGGCATAGGAGGAACTTTCCCCTTCAAAGCATAGGCCTGTTTAACAGTCTGTCTGATCCATTTGGCGATGGTAGAAGCCGACGCCGCCATGCCCTTCCTAGGTCCCTCAGGAAGGACAAACAAAGAATCCGACTTGCGAAAAGATTCAGTCGCTTTTAGGTAAACCCTAAGCGCCCGAACAACATCCAAGGAATGCAAATCCACCTCCTTCGGATGTTTAGGCTTCGCGCAGAGCGAAGGCAAGACAATGTCCTCATTGAGGTGAAAATCCGAAATCCTCTTCGGAAGAAAAGAAGGGTTAGGTCGCAAGACCACCTTATCCAAGTGAATGACCAGATACGGAGACCTGCAGGACAAAGCTGCCAGCTCCGACACTCTGCGAGCCGAAGTGATCGCCACCAAAAAGGCGACCTTCTTGGACAACATGGACAAAGAGATCTTCCTGATCTGTTCGAAAGGAGCACGTTGCAACACGGACAGAACAAGGTTCAAGTCCCAAGGAGGCAGAGGTTCCCTCCTAGGAGGGACCAAGTGCCGCACCCCCTGAACAAAGGTGCTAACCAAGGGGTTAGATGCCACAGGACGTTGAAAAAGAACGGCCAGCGCAGAAATCTGACCCTTGATCGTAGCCAGCGCCAAACGCTGGTCAACACCCGTTTGAAGGAAGGACAACACCCTAGACACCGAGTATGTGCGAGGGGAATACCCCCTGGACTCACACCAGGCAAAATAGGCCTTCCAAGTACGGTAATAGACCTTCCCCGAGGAAGACTTCCTCGCGTTGATCAAAGTGTGAATGACCTCAGGGGAGAGACCCCTATCCCTCAGGACCTCGGTTTCAACAGCCAGGCCGTCAAAGCCAGCGACTGTAAAGCAGGATGGAATATCGGTCCTTGAGACAGGAGATCTTCTCGCAGAGGCAGACGCCACGGAGCGTCGACCGCCAGGTTCACGAGGTCTGCGTACCAGGACCAGCGAAGGCCAGTCCGGCGCCACAAGAATCACCGTGTGCGGTTCCGAGGTCAACCTGCGAAGGAACCTGGACAGCAGTTGAATCGGTGGAAACGCATACATCAGCCGATACCGATGCCACGGAGCTACCAACGCGTCTGACGCGTCTGCCCGAGGATCGCGCGTCCTTGCCACGAACCTTTCCACCTTGGTGTTCAGACCAGAGGCGAACAGGTCTACCTCCGGAAGACCCCACTTCGCGCACAACATCTGGAAGACATCCGGGTGGAGGGATCATTCCCCCTGGTCCAGGGACTGGCGACTCAGATAATCCGCCTGCCAGTTCTCCACCCCCGGAATGTGAACCGCCGATATCCCTGGGACGTGTGTATCGGCCCAAGACAGAATGTCGGCCACCTCCCGAGCCGCTCGGGCACTCCTGGTGCCCCCTTGGTGGTTGATGTAGGCCACCGCCGTGGCATTGTCCGTCTGCACCCGAACCGGACGGCCCTGCAGCCTGTCCGTCCAACGTCGAAGGCAGAGATTTATCGCTCGCAATTCCAGAATGTTGATCGGAAGGGAGGATTCCTCCTCCGACCAAGTTCCCTGGGCGGACAGAACGCCCAGAACACCACCCCAGCCCGACAGGCTGGCATCCGTGGTGACCAATGTCCATGAAAGAGGACGAAAAGACTTGCCCCCCGACACCGCCGGGGACTGGAGCCACCACAGAAGATCCCTTCTGGTGCGATGGCTCAACGAAATCTGGAGATCCAGAGATTGCGGGCGCCCGTCCCACCTGGACAGGATCTCCGCTTGGAGACCCCGCGTGTGAAACTGGGCGAAGGGAATCGCCTCGAAGGTCGAGACCATCAATCCCAGACATCGCATGCACGTCCGGAGGGACGAGCACGGAACGTCCCTGAGGGACCTGACCTCCTCCTGAAGAGTCCTGAGTTTGTCGTCCGGTAGGAAGACCTTCGCCTGGACCGAGTCCAGAATCATTCCCAGGTAGGGAAGACGAACCGACGGACACAGCGTCGATTTTGGAAAATTTATCGTCCATCCAAACTCCTGCAGAGTCTGCATCGTGACGGACAGGTCCTTCACCAGACCCTGGCTGGTCGCAGACCAAACTAGAATGTCGTCCAGATACCCCAGGACAGAGATGCCCTGGGTTCTCAACAAGGCCAGAACCGGTGCAAGCACCTTGGTGAACACCCGTGGAGCCGAAGCGAGACCAAAAGGCAGCGCCACGAATTGGTAATGATCCTCCGCAATGGCGAATCGTAGGTACCTCTGGTGACCCTCGAAAATCGGGATGTTAAGGTACGCATCCTTCAAGTTGATGGAAGCCATGAATTCCCCTGGAAATAGGGCAGCCACCACCGACCGCAGGGATTCCATGCGGAACTTGCGAACCCGCACAAAGCGGTTCAGAACCTTTAAGTCCAGAATTGGACGCACCTTGCCCTCCTTCATGGGCACAGTGAACAGATTGGAATAGAACCCCCGAAATCTGTCCCGATGAGGCACCGGGACCACCACTCCCTGAGCCCGCAGGTCCCGCACCGCCAGGTGCAGATCCCGCAAACGCTCCGAAGACAGTTGAAGATTTGAGGGAAAAAATCTGCTCTCCGCCGAGAGAGAAACTCGATCTTGTAACCAGACCGAACGATTTCCTGAACCCACCTGTCCCGAACACGGGCCAGCCAGGGTTGAAGAAAACCGAGCAAGCGTCCCCCCACCCCAGAACTGGGTGAGGGCGCCCCTTCAGGCCGCATTGTTATGGGCAGCGGATCCAGACTGGCCGGACTTCTGCTTACCTGTCCACGTCTTCTTTTGGGAGCCTTGACCTTTGAAAGGCTTGCCCTTATAGTGCGACCGAAAGGCACGAAAGGACCCCTGAGAGGGCCGAAAAGAAGCCTGCTTCTTACCAGTAGCAGCCTTAGCCTTGTGGAATTGGGGCAAGAGCGTGCTCTTACCACCCGTGATCCCCTTTATCAGTGTATCCAAGGAATCACCAAAAAGGCGAGATCCATTATAGGGTAGATAAGCTAAGGTTTTGTGCGAAGATTGGTCCACAGACCAACACTTCAGCCAAATCAGGCGGCGAGACAACACCGCCACACTGTGTACACGTGCTGCCAACGGTACTATATCCAAGTTCGCATCACACAAATACATGACACCCTGATGGATTTGATCCACCATATCCAGAGTCGCCGGTGGGGCAGAGTCAGCCACCAGGACGCGCCGAAGCACCTGCGTCCAATTTGTGACAGCCTGAGCTGCCATAAGTGAAGCAAAAATAGCTTTTAGCATAGAACCGGTAACCGAATAAGTATGACGGGCAAGAGACTCCAGCCTCCTGTCCGTGGCATCCCGGAACACCGGGGTATCCTCAGCAGGGATCGCAGTGGACTTATTCAAAACCGCCACCGCGTGATCCACCGGAGGCGGCACACACCAACGTTCATCAGTAGCGGGTGTGAAAGGATAACGCAGCTTGAACCTACTTGGTACAGCAAAAGGCTTGCCTAAATTGCGCCATTGTTCACTAACAGCGCGCTGAAAATCTTCAGGGCAAGGAAAAACCTGCGATGTCTTGCGTCTTCGCTGCGTCCCATAAGAGGCCAGGACAGCAGGAGAACATGGTTCATCCTGCAAACGCAGTGTTTGTTTGATAGAAGCAACCAAGTCATCCATGAGTGCAAGCTCTGCAGACGAGCCAGGGGGAGAATTATCAACCCCTTCAACCTCAGCCTCCACCTCAGACCCCACAAGATCCAGGGAGGAACGGGACCCCGATAAGGAGACCCCAGCCACAGCAGCCCCATCACCATCACCCTCTGAATCAGAGGAAATTGAAACTCTGGGCCGTTTTGTGGATTGAGCAGCCACAAGCATTTGCACCTGAGCAGCAAGGTTAGCCACAACAGTAGCCAAATCACCCCCTGGGGGGGAAACAGCAGCCCCTTGGCCTCCCACCAGAGTGAAAGGGAAATTTGCTTTCCTGAGAATCCATGCCCCCAAAAGTTTGCAGAAGAATAAAGGGTAACTGCCCCTTTAAAAGCGCGGCGAGCGCAGCCCACCGCACTCACACACCAGCACAAAGCCGACCCCCACAGGGAAAAGTACAATTTCAGGCAAGGATAACAGGGATAGAGAGGATAAAACCTGGAGAGACCCCCGCTGCTGCTGCCTCGATCGGTGCGCCCAGGGAAAAGGAAGTGATGCAACACAGGGCGCTCTGTTAAAGCCTATGGAAGGCTACAGAAAAATGGCCGCCCGCAGTGCTAGCATGAGGCCGGAGCGATCGCCGCCAAAATGGCGGCGCTTGGCGCCGAAAACGCCGCTCCCCACACACAGTGAAAACCACAGTACACGTGCAGTATAATAAAACAATGGCGGACCGCAGCAGCGGTCGCCGCAAGTGTGCATAACACGATCCAATCATGCCCCGCAGCACACAGCCTGTCACACAGTAAAAAACAGCACACAGTCTGACACAGAAACAGTGCAGCATAGCCCCCCTCCTTGCAGCCCACAGAATGCAGCCAAGACAGATAGGGAGTCCTTTAGTGTGAACAGAGGCAGGGTTACACAGTCCCAGACTGACACCCCCCAAACAGACAGGTCCCCACACAGATACACTTACCTCCTAAATGGCGTGGGGAACCCGCACAAGCGATCAAGCCACTGCACATGGGACAGGGAGAGTCGCAGTCAGGACGCAGGAGAACTGCGGTGCGAAACCACATGGCGTCCAGTGAGGTAGCCACCTCACCATAGCATCCCTGCAGCGAACAGGGATGGGTCGTTCACTGTGCCAGGAAAAATACCTGACTGAACGCTCGATGGCAGGCTGGGAAGCCACTGACCCACAACCTGCGACCAGGGGGGCCAGCCCGAGACCCAGCCCGCATGATCCTCTTCATCAGAAGACCTAACTAATGCTGACAAAAGTAACAGCTAAGTAAAGAGAGAGAAAAAAAAACTCAAATAAAATCAAAAAAGAAGAGAAAGGCTGAGACAAAATGCCCCAGCATAGAGACAACCAGCTACTCCTGACAAGCTAGACAATGAAACTGAGGTATGGATACAGGAAGTAGGAGGGTATTGACTGAGGGGACCACCCCCTGGGGGTGGGATATGTTAAAAGCTTTAATATTGACATATTCTGTTGCCTAGCTACTCCTACGGAGCAAAGGTCAATTACCCCGCTGTGACGAATATGAAGAGGCGGCGACTGTCGGAGGACGTAAGAGAAATATAATCTAACCTTGCAGAAGTATTATGTGGGTTGGAATAGGTGTATTCCTTAGCTCCAACATTCAGGGCTCTCCATGTATCCGTTAGTTGTAAGTCTAGTTTTTTAGAGAGGAGTTTAGGGAAAGTTTTAGATAGAGGGGATGGGTTACTTCTATCCAATGATGGATGAGCCACCATATTGAAGTCTCCTCCTAGTATGATATGAGGGGAGTAAAATGTATCAAGAGTGTCAAAGAATGTGTGTAAAAATGATGAGGAGGACTTATTTGGGGCATAGATGTTTGCTATTGTAAGTTTCCAGCCCCAAAACATGGCCTTTAAGAATTAGGAATCTACTTTATTTGTCTTTATATACGTATATCCTGAATATCAAATGGGAAGGAGTTGTGCATAAAAATGGCAACCTCTCTACATTTAGGCTCCGTTCACATGTCAGCGTATGGATCGCGGCGCGATTCCACCCGCGATCCGGAGATTATTGCAAATCGCGGGACGCCTGTGCGTTGCCTGTGATTTGCAATAGCCCCCCAAACGCTGAGCAATGTTGCCGCGATTTCCGCCTGCCGAATCGCGGTAACATCGCGCAAAAAAAATCGCGGGACGCATTATGCCCAAAAAAGTACAAGAGCTTCTTTGGAGCGTATTGCGTCCCGCGATTTTTTTGCGCGATGTTACCGCGATTCGGCAGGCGGAAATCGCGTCAACATAGCTCAGCGTTTGGGGGACTATTGCAAATCACGGGCAACGCACAGGCGTCCCGCGATTTGCAATAATCTCCGGATCGCGGGCGGAATCGCGGCGATTCTGCCCGCGATCCAAATGCTGACATGTGAATGCAGCCTTAGAGGAAAAAAATGTGTAATATGATTGGTTAAATGCTTTGTAAAAATTTGCACCCCCTAATTTAAATATGATCCACCTCTTTCTGTAAAGGCCACACCCCTTCCTGTTTATGACCCACCCTGTCATCTGCAAACCACAGACCACAACCATAGTCTATCAGTGCCCATCAGCGTAGCTTCATCAGTTCCCAAAAGTTCAGCCTCATCGGTACAGCATTATCAGTCCCGCCTCATTACTGCCCATTAGTGCAGCATATCCATGTGGCCTCATCAGTGGCCATCAGTACATCCCCATCAGTGGCCACCAGTGCAGCCTATCAGTGCCCATCAGTGAAACATAGGGCAGCAAATCAGTGCATCCCCATCAGTGAAGCTTATCAGTGCAGCATATCAGTGCTGCCTTATCAGTGCAGCCTCATTAGTGCCCATCAATGCAGTTTATCAGTACCCACCATTGCCACCTCATCAGTGGCCATCAGAGCAGCATATGAGTGCCCATCAGTGCAGCCTATTAGTGCCCATCAGAGCAGCATATCAGTGCCCATCAGTACAGCATATCAGTGCAGTCTATTAGCACCCATCAGTGCAGCATATCAGTCCCCATCAGTGCAGCTTATCAGTGCCACCTCATCAGTGGCCATCAGTGCAGCCTGATCAGTGCCCATTAGTAAAGCCTTATGTCACTGGATTAGCAAGATTACTCCTTTCTTTTAAGATATTTGGACTTGTGTTTGCTGTCACTGATTGTAATCATAGGATTATTTCACTTATTTGTATAATGACTAGGAAGTCCATAGTCTTTTTACAAATAAGTGAAATAATCAGTGGCAGAAAACACAAGTCCAAATATCTTATAAGATTGGAGTAATCTTACTAACAGAGTGACATATTGCGATACGATTGCGATATGAGGTGAGCAGGTCCAAAATATTATTGCCATTATATACAATTAAACGTTTTAATTGTATACGATGCAATTCAATATGCTCGCTCAAGGACAAGAATGTTTAAATAAATGAAATCATATTACTGACATGATGCCTGCCATACCTGGGGGCGGAGGAGGGCAGGCAGAGTATTAGGCTGCAGTACCACACCTTTTAGCATTGGTGGCCGTCGGCCCAGTTGCATTAAGTGTGGTCGGCGGCCTGCGGTCTGTCCACATGTCCTCAGCCGACGGTATTTTCATACCGGCAGGGAGCAGTGTGACCACTTTATGGGGGTGCCAGACTGATTTGCCTCCTGGACCTTGCCCTCAGGTCCAGATCGCCCCATAAAACTGGCACTGTACTAAAAGTGTAGCGAAATCCGTCAGGGACCCTTTTCGTGCGGGAGCCAGAAGGAGGCTGTTTTTTTATGTAATATATGTAATATACTATCAGAATGAATCATGTGCAAATAAGTTGAAATGATTATACTTATGTAAAGTATTAGTATATACAGATCCATGTTATGTATAGTACCATATTGAAGTTTAAGTTGACACCCATAAAACATTTCACCGAAAAAGGTGAGAAAAGAGAATTGTATAGGCAAAAAAGAAAAAAAGAAATTGAAAAAAACTCTGGATTTAGAATACCAAATGGTATCTGAATGCAAACTTATTTCAACGAGAATAAAGTTTTTCATAAACAGTTCACTTGACGAACTCCACCCGAGGAGTGGGAAAAAAAAAATAATAAAAAAAGGTAAACCAAAATAGTCTATCCTTTAACTACTTCAGCCTCGGAAGATTTTACCCCCTTCCTGACCAGGCCCTATTTTGCAATTCGGCACTGCGTTATTTTAACGGACAATTGCGTGGTCGTGCAACGCTGTACCCAAACAAAATTTACGTCCTTTTTTTCCCATAAATGGAGCTTTCTTTTGGTGGTATTTGATCACCTGTGCGATTTTTAATTTTTGCGCTATAAACAAAAAAACAGCGACAATTTTGAAAGAAAAAAACAATATTTTTCACATTCTGCTCTATGACATTCCAAAAAAAAAAAATGTAAAAAAGCAAAATTTTTTAACATTTTAGGCCAATTTGTTTTCTGCTACATATTTTTTGTTAAAAAAAATTTGCAATAAGCATATTTTGATTGGTTTGCACATTTTTATTGTTTATTTTTTTTTTGTTAGCAATGGCGGCGATCTGGGTTTTTTTTTTTGGGGGACTGCGACATTGCGGCGGACAGATCGGACCCCTAACTGACATTTTTGACACTTTTGGACTGGCAGGGAAGGGGTTAACCCTATGGGTGATCAATGGGTTAAAAATGTATGCCTCATACATACTGACGTGTTTTCAAGTGACACAGACAGAGATCGCAGGTTCAGCTATGCTGAATTCTGTGATCTCCTCCTGTCTGTCACTGAGAAGATTCGCCTGCTTTATTTACATAAGCAGGCGGGTCTTCTCACTGTTTCCCCCGACGATCGGGGAAGGGAGGCGGCAATTGCCACCTCTCCTCCTCCGGCCTGACTCCCGCTGTGTCTAAACACAGCTGGAGTGCGCCTCCGGCTGCGCGCGCACTAGGAGTCCAGGGACATAGGTGTACGTCGCTGGACCCAGGGGAGCCGCACTGCTGCAGTAGGATTAATGCCTTCCCTTGGGAAGTGATATTTCTTCAGTAGGGGAGAAGATTTTTGAGTACTGTCTGGATAATTTAATAAATTGTATAAGTGTATAAGTCATCTGTATCTTCTCTTTATCTCTCTCTTCCCTTTCTAACACTTTTCCTCTCCTTCTCCCTTCCCCTGGTTGCTTGTGAGTCTCCACATTAAAGTTAGAATAAAAAAAAAATATATATATCACTAGAGGTCAGTGTTGCAAAGGAAATCTTCAACGATTATAGATTTTGGCTGGCAGTATATAGAAATGAGTATAGAGTGGTATTGGGTGGATTTATCAGATTTCATTGCGAATTCTGCAAAGATCCCTACGTGAGGCAGGTGTTTGCCAAAGAGATGAAAGCATTGGAGTAGATAAGAGGATGGGGAACCAATTCAGGGTTTAAGAGTCCAAGCTTGACTAGAATATCTTGACCTTGAATGGGAGTGTAATCTCCTTCATATTACGTCTTCTTTCTCACGTTGCTTGAGATATATCTGGAAGGATCTGCAGTCTGTGACCATCAAGTAATATATTTGAAATATTTCTTGCAGCTCTTAGTATTTCCTCTTTGATAAGGAAATCCTTCATACAGAGAACAATGTCCCTGGGAGGTTTGTCAGCAGGTGGCTTCGGCCTAAGTGCTCTGTGAATGCGGTCGCAGATGATACTCCGGTAGTAGCGATTTAAATCAGCGATTTGCTGTGGGTATCAGATCTGTACATGATTCCAGAATCCCTCTGCGTCTCAGGTTGTTTCTTCTATTTCTATTATCCAAGTCTTCAACTTGTGATTGAAGTAGGGAGACTGTAGAGCCTAAAGCCTCATGTTCTCTGCTGAGCTCATTGTATGCAAGGGTTAATTCATCATGTTTAGTTTCTAGCTTGTCTGTTCTGCCGCCCAGAGCAGAGATCTCCTGAGAGGGAGTATTCTCTGTCCTATGTAGCTCTTGTCAGAATTTAGAAGCTAATCTAGCATACAAGGCCTCCAATCTACTCTCCAGGTCAGATTTTGTGAGTGGGGCATTGTACTCACTGTAACAGTAGGAGCCGTGGAGGTGGTGGAAGGTTGTACAGCTGCTGAAAAGTTCTTTGGAAGGGCAGAGGGGCTGCCGGCGCCATCTTGATCTATGCTGTACTTCTCCCTTGTCCTCAGGAGATTTTGTGTCAGCGAGCCTTTAGAAGCTTTTTCTTTGATGAAACATACACTGTGTTGGTATGACTTGAGGGGGGTGTATAATGTAAAGTTCTGAGTGGTTTATTTTGCCCCCAGGCTTATATTTAGTCCTGTGCTGGACGGAGCTCTGTGATTAGGGCACCCCCCCCCCCCCCCGTTTCAGCTGAAAGCTGAAATTTGGCCTGGGTAGGAAGGGGGATAAAAGTATCTGGTATGGAAGTGGTTAAACCCTAGGTTGGACATTAGGGGTTCAGTGGATCAACATAGGAAAGAAAAAATCCAAATATTTTGTCAGACCCCTACTTTACAGCTGTGTGCTACCCCTAGAAGCTCCCTAAAGTCAGCAGATCGTACAGGAATCGTAAGTACTGTATATGGCACTGGGTACAGCTTTCATGTTGGTAAAAGGAGCATTATTTTACCTGCCTTGTTTCCTCGCCATATTACAGACCAAGAAATCCATTGTAAAAGATTTAACATTTAAAGAGGAAGTAAACTTCCTTTCTTGACTTTTACCTATAGGTAAGCCTATATTAAGGCTTACCTATAGGTAGTGTAAATATCTCCTAAACCTGCAGCGTTTAGGAGATATCTACATTAAATGCAGCCAGAGCCATTACTGGTGCATGTGCTCTGAAGGATGAAGGAACAGCCACCCATGTGCTGTGAACGGCAGATCCCGCACGCATGCGCGGGAGGGACGTCATCCCGGCACTGGAAAAGCTTTGTTTTAAGGTAGGTTTCACATAATGTGCTAGTATGCAATGCATACTAGCACACTATGACTTTACCCTCCAGGGAAAAAAAAAAAAACCAACAGTATACAACTGCTTTATTAATAACGTACCTTGAAGGAGATTCTGTTTTTTCTTTTTTCTCTTTTCCGGGAGACTTTTCACAAGAATAAAAGACCTGGTGGTAATAAAATACAAAAAGAATTAAACAATATGTTGTCCCATTTTGAACTACCCTACACAGTTCTTAATCTACAATCTATGGATCTACAGGGATGTGTCATACAATTTTCCTGACTGACAAATCAAGAAAAAAGACACGGCTGCCACCTCCTAAGCATAGAGTCCTGAGAGGCTTTGATAATTAATTTTCAAATAATCAGACCCTTGGGAGATTCCCTTTGCACCCAACATGCACGTCTAACGTTCAGTACGTTAGAATATACAGTAAAGGCTTGTTCCCACACGCCAAACCTCTAAAAAAGCAATCCAGGGTAGATCACTTATCAAAGGACATTTGACAGGCAGTGAGGAGGCAAAATGTTGTCTCCTCACTGCCTGTTTTAACCCAAAAGGGTTAAACCACTAGACCGCAACCAAATGCATTGTGGTGTGCCCCATACACCTAAATGGATCATGTTCAGTGACCTGCTTTTATCCCCATCCCCCAATGTGAAAGAGCCCAGCCCTAAAAGTATATTTCTGATGTAATAAACAATCCAGCACCCTTTTCTTCTCCATGACTAGCCAATTACATACAGTATGTGCAAGAAGAGCTTCAGGCTGAGGCTTCATTCACATACTGATGTGCAGTATACAGTAAAAAAGCAGTATATAATCCAAAAACAAAAATTTTTTAAATTGCAGCTTACCAATTTTTAGATGCGATAGCTGCACTCGTTTTCTTTTTTAGGCCCCTTCCACACACTCCGCCCGTCGGACGGAGTCCGTTTTTCTCAGCGGGGGATCGATGGAGGATGACAGCTGTTCTCCGCGCTGTGTGCAGAGACACAGCTGTCAGTTCCCCATGCATCTCTATGGGGGAAATCGGATGGGAACGGACCGTCGGTCCGTTCTCATGCGATCCGCTGGACAGATGGAAAATAGGGTTTCCCTCCGTCCAGATTTGACAGATCAGATCGGATGTCAGCGGACATGTCTCCGCTGACATCCGATGCCCCATAGGGATGCATGGGGGGACCGTTCAGATCCGCCAAAAAAACGGACAGGCGGATCTGAACGGTCTGCCTGTGTGTAAGAGCCCTAAGGCCCCTTTCATACAGGCGGACCGTTCATATCCGCCTGTTCGTTTTTTTTGGCGGATCTGAACGGGCCCCCCATGCATTTCTATGGGGCATCGGATGTCAGCGGAGACCGCTGACCCGATCTAATCAGTCAAATCTGGACGGATGGAAACCCTATTTTCCATCCGTCCAGCGGATGGGATGGGATGGGATCGGATGAGAACGGACCGACGGTCCGTTCCCATCCGATTTCCCCCATAGAGATGCATGGGGAACTGACAGCTGTGTCTCCGCATACAGCGCAGAGAAAAGCTGTCATCCTCCTGCTCAGCGGGGGATCGGTGGATCGATCCCCCGCTGAGAAAAGCGGAGTCCGTTTGAAGGACTACAAGTGTGAAAGAGCCCTTAAGCTTTCTTTCTTTAATTTTCACCTGGTGATCTGGCCAGTAAGGCCCCTTTAACACATACGGTCCGTTCAGTTCATCAGTTCAGTCACGTCAAAATGTATCAGTTTTTCATCTGTTTTTCATCCATTTTTCATCCGTTTTTTGTCCGTTTCCATCCATTTTTTATCCGTTTTTCATCCATTTGTCAACCGTTTTTTTTACATCCACTACCAATGCAAAAACGGATGAAAAACCGACCGTTTGTCCGTTTACATCCGTTTTTCGTCCGATCTGTTTTTTTGACGGATGAAAAATAGGGCATTCATCCGTTCCATTGATGTTAACGGATGATCATCCGGTTTTACATAGAGATGCATTGATGTCCGCTTTTCATCCGTCAACGGATGGATGAAAAATGGACAAACGGACCATATGTGTGAAAGGGGCCTAAAGATGGATACACACTATCCAACTTTTTTGGTTAGATTTCCTTCAGATTTACCTTTTCTATGTAGTACAAGGGCCTGCCAGATTGCATACAAATTGAAAGTGTTTAGGTTTGACCTCATATTATATGGTTTTGGTAAGTCTAAAGGAAAAAGTCTTCAGAAAATCTTATAGTGTGTATGGCCCATTAGTCTGTTGTTTTTCAACAGAACAAGCTATCCTGCAAATGTAGCAGTTTCAGGTTTGAAACAAACCATTTGACAGTGACAGGGGTGTTTACAATATTCACCTTTTATTTATTCATGTAAATCCTTTATTTCTAAAGCAAAACTGTTGCTGTAAATGCTTGTTCAACTGCAGAAAGAGCTGGAGTTTGGCTTCAGTTTGTTAGTGCATTTAAATCTGCTAGTACATCCAATATCCCCCCCCCCCCTCCCCCAGACTGACAATGCTGCTGTCCTCTTTTGCTCCTTGAACTGGAGTGTAGGCACCTGAATACAGGTGGTGTGTTGCTAACCAGATTACCAGGTAAAAACCGAGGGGAAAAAAGCCTAAAAAAAAAAGACAAATGCAGTCACAACATCCAATAATTGGTAAGCTGCAATTTATTAAATTTTTGGTATTGCGTTTAATACTGCTTTAAGTTTTCACTCTGAATTGTGCCTTTAACAAGTCTCAATAAATAAAAATAAAAAACATAGCTGCATTTATTTTAGGCAGTGCAGCACACAGCATTCACATCTAAATGTGTAGTAATTTCATCACTTTGTTCTGGATATAATTTGCACTTGGGTGTCAGAATAAGAGGCAATGCACACCAATGCATATAATGCATGTTAGGAAAGTGTAAAAAAGAGAAAACACAATTAAGTCCATAATTATTCCTTATATGAATAAATGCTAAACTTATTGTGTGCAAAGGCCTGCAAGCCTTTACATAAAACTCCCAATGAAAGCTTGCCAAAACTGGTTGCTAAATTGAGAGAGGGAGAAACAGATGTTTTTTAGAGAGATGAGAGAGATGTAGAAATGTTTTGGCAGAATTTAGGTTCAGAAGCAAGCTTATGCAGTGGATGTAAAATGTCTTCACACCCCTGTTAAAATGTCAGGTTCTGTGATGTAAAAAATGAGACAAAGATAAATCATTTCAGAACTTTTTCCACCTTTAATGTGACCTATAAACTGTACAACTCAGTTGAACAACAAACTGAAATCTTTTTGGTGGAGGGAAATAAAAAGAAAAAAATAAACTAATATGGTTGCATAAGTGTGCACACCCTTGAACAAATACTTTGTTGAAGCACCTTTTGATTTTATTATAGCACTCAGTCTTTTTGGGTATGAGTCTATCAGCATGGCACATCTTAACTTGGCAATATTTGCCCACTCTTCTTGGCAAAAACACTCCAAATCTGTCAGATTGTGAGGGCATCTCCTGTGCACAGCCCTCTTCAGATCACCCCACAGAATTTCAATCGGATTCAGGTCTTGGCTCTGGCTGGACCATTCCAAAACTTTAATCTTATTCTGGTGGAGCTATTAATTTGTTGATTTGGATGTATGCTTTGGGTTTTTGTCATGCTGAGAGATGAAGTTCCTCATGTTCAGTTCATGTACCTTCATGTTCAGTGTCCTGATGATCACTGCAGCCCAAACAATGCCAATCAGTCCAGCTTATCAGTGCCCATCAGTGCTGCCTATCAGTAATCATCAGTGCTACCTGTTAGTGTCACCTTATCAGTGCACATTAATGCCATCTATGGGTACCCAACAGTGCAGGCTCTTCAGTGCAGAACAGAAATTACTTATTTGCTAAATTTTAAAACAGAAAATAAGAAAAACATTTTTTTTTTTTTAATTTCAGTACGACCAAAAGAAAGTTCTATCTGTTAAAAAAAAAATCATAAAAATTGCCTTTGGGTACAGTGTTGCATGATTGTGCGATTGTCCCCTAAAGTGTGATAGCACTAAAGCTGAAAATTAGCCTTGGCAGGAAGGGGGTGAAAATGCCCGGTATTGAAGTGGTTAAAAAAGCTGAGCAATGTTTTAGTTCTGAAAGTGCTACAATAATGGCAAATCATAGATTTCCTTCAACACCCTACCTATGAATATTATCTTTTAACAAGTCATATAATATTTAGAATAATGTTCTTCAAAGTCACTTACCTAAATTCTAAGCCCTGCCTTAGTTAGATGTTACACCTAAAACCGACCCTTGCCCACAAGAGTACAGTAGGAGAGTTAAACAGAGGTATCTGGTACCAGCATGATAAGCATATGTCTTAGAAATATCTAAGGAATATTTTGTTATATAGCAGGCTGATATATTTACTTTCCACAGATGAGTATATTTATTCATATGTAAACTTCCAATAATGTATAACGAAAACTTAAAAAAAGTTATATAATGATTTAAGTATATGTACAAACTGCAAATATAGGTGGACTCATATAGCCTAATAGCTGCTATTATACATCTGCAATTATCTGTAAATAACAAGACTAATCTTGCCATGTCCAAATGAAGCTGCAAGGCTAGGTTTAGATGTGTGATGGACAGGCAGTAAGGAGTTGATGTTACAATTCCTCACTGCCTGTATTTTTTTTTCCCATAATCTTTTTATTGAATATAAAAATGAAAGAACAAACTTACCAGATATTATGATAAGAAAATATATAGACAAAGCCACACATTTGCATATATTGTTAGTGACTTAGCCTTCAACGACCGAGTTAAGCAATACAAAAAAAAAAAAAAGAGTTGTACATCTGAGTGTAAAGCATATGCGTTCAACAGATATGTGGAGATATGCATAGGCTAACTATCTAGTGGAAGTACAAGTATTAAGAGACACAAAGCTCAGCTTAAACAATAGCTGCCTTTATGATATTTAAAGGGTAACTCCACTTTCGCGGGGGAAAAAATAGCAAATAAGTGTGCTTCCAGAAGCTGTTTAGGTGGGGAAAAATTATCCTACAAAGAATTAAAGGCCGTAAGGAAATATAGGAAGAGTATCTCTATAAAGCTCTTATAATATTGAGTAGGTAGACCATCTGGGCGAGGGCTTTTCCTGGTTTCATAGATGTAAGAGCTATGGCGACCTCTTCGGTTGTGAATGGTTTATCCAAGCTCTTGGCCACTGATGGAGAATTGGTAGGCATACCAGAACAGAGAAGGTAGTCCAGTATAGCTGTAAGTCGATCTGCGGTGGAAGAGATGGGCTCTCCTTTTGATGGGAGGTTATACAGGTTCTCGTAGTATTTGACAAATTGTTTAGTTATAGCTTAAGAAGAAAAGAAGAATGGATGAAGTGTGAATCATGTGAATCGTTGATTTAATTTTATCTTTTCATAAGGCATTCACCAACAAGCGACCACATTTTTTAAAGTGTTCATAGAAGAGTTTTGAACAAAGTGCGTACTGCCTTAGAATCCGGCAACCTATTTTATACAAAAGAGTTTGTCAGGCCTGGCTAAGAGCATCCAAAACAGAAAGGACGCTAGTGTGTGTAGCGGCCGCCCCCATGGAAAGAGGGGTTTCGCCGCCAGAGATGTTCTCTTCCCCCCTAGTGTGAGGGATGCTTTAGAGCGAAGCAGGAGCTGCTCTTACCAGAGCTAGGGATTTAGCGATCCAAGCCGAAGGGAGATAGAGCTGGTATAGCCTTCTCCCACAAACATGAGATGAAACTCTATGTTGTGAGTCTAAGCAAGAACTGTTTATTAAATTCCAAGACATACAGTTTTACACACAGTTAGGGAAACTCCCCTTAGCCTTGCCAAAGGGGGGAAGGGGACAAGGACCAGCCAATGGGAGCTGAACATTTGTACATTGAAACAGTCTCTTAATACACACCCCCTGCGGAGAGATGTCTCCAGTCCAGACCATTGTTTGTGTCATGAATCCACACAATTAGACACAGAAACAGGAGGGGGGGGGGGATGGGGGGGAGAAGGGCTGTAACATTACATTACATTAACTCAATGCCATGAGTCATGCCATATTCAGCTGTTCAGAAGATGCATAAAGGGAACATGAAATGCAATAAAAGGCAATGTCCCAAACTCATAGGAAAATGACACGAAGGGGTTTACAATCCAGGGACAGGGTGATCTGTCACACATAGTGACGGTTAATACAGTCACAGTTCTGTTTATGTGACTGTTCCAGAAATCGAATTTTGGCTGTCTGTCAATTTGTCTAAAGAGGTTTGCTTCTCTTTCTTCAGCTTGGTAAAAAAAAAAAGCAATACGGTGGCCCCTGAGGACACATATATGTGCAAGCCAATGAGACATCTGAGAGCTATCTGGAGTAGAATTGTGGGTAAAATAATCTTGTAAACAGGACTTAAAGAGGAAGTAAACCGTGCCAATTTTTCTTTTTCTTTTTAAAAGAACCCTGCAAAGTAAAGGCATAATGTGCGTATGCATCGCATACTAGCAAATTATGAAATACTTAACTTAGAAGGAAGCCCTGCACTGCCGGGCTGTGAGCTCTGACAAACGCTTCCATCTTCATCCGGCATTCCTTTTGGGTTTGCGTCCTCCAGCCATCTGATTGGCTGCGCCGTGATGATGTCAATTATGCATATGTGCACGGGAGTCACAGACCATGGCACGGAGCTCTGAAGGGAGATATTCATAGTACCTACAGGTAAGCCTTATTATAGGAGTTCACTAGAGCTTCACGGGTTGCCACTGGAGTCCTCTTCCACTCCTCCATGACAACATCACGCAGCTGGTGGATGTTAGAGACCTTGCGCTCCTCCACCTTCCGTTTGAGGATGCCCCACAGATGCTCAATAGGGTTTAGGTCTGGAGACATGCTTGGCTAGTCCATCACCTTTACCCTCAGCTTCTTTAGCAAGGCAGTGGTCATCTTGGAGGTGTGTTTGGAGTCATTATCATGTTGGAATACTGCCCTGTGGCCCAGTCTTCAAAGGAAGGGGGATTATGCTCTACTTCAGTATGTCACAGTACATGTTGGCATTCATGGTTCCCTCGATGAACTGTAGCTCCCCAATGCCGGCAGCACTCATGCAGCCCCAGACCATGAAACTCCCACCACCATGCTTGACTGTAGGCAAGACACATCTGTCTTTGTACTCCTCACCTGGTTGCCGCCACATACGCTTGACACCATCTGAACCAAATACGTTTATCTTGGTCTCATCAGACCACAGGACATGGTTCCAGTATTCCATGTCCTTAGTCTACTTGTCTTCAGCAAACTATTTGCGGGTTTTCTTGTGCGTCACCTTGAGAAGAGGCTTCCTTCTGGGATGACAGCCATGCAGACCAATTTGATGCAGTGTGAGGCATATGGTCTGAGTGCTTACAGACTGACCCCCCACCCCTTCAACCTCTGCAGCAATGCTGGCAGCACTCATACGTCTATTTCCTGAAGACAACCTCAGGATATGATGCTGAGCACGTGCACTCAACTTATTTGGTCAACCATGGCAAGGCCTGTTCTGAGTGGAACCTGTCCCGTTAAACCGCTGTATAATCGTTACCATAGTGCTGCATCTCAGTTTCAGGGTCTTGGCAATCTTCTTATAGCCTAGGCCATCTTTATGTAGAGCAACAATTCTTTTTTTCCAGATCATCAGAGAGTTCTTTGCTGTGAGGTGCCATGTTCAACTTCCAGTGACCAGTATAGGAGAGTGAGAGCGATAACACCGAATTTAACACACATGCTCCCCATTCACACCTGAGACCTTGTAACACTAATGAGTCACATGACACTGGGGAATGGCACCGGGGGAGGGAAAATGGCTAATTGGGCCTAGACCTGATCTCGTCCTGCAAGGTCTTAAATTTTTTCTCCGGGAGAAAAATCTTCGCTTGAGCGGAGTCCAGGACCATTCCCAGATAATTCAGATGTACTGACGGAGTCAGTGTCGACTCCTGGAAGTGGACGGTCCACCCGAACTCCTGGAGCGTCTGAACCGTGACCGTCAGAGTCAGATAGAGTGGCACACGAGCTCGCCCTAAGCAAGAGATTGTCCAAATAACCGAGTATCGCAATCCCCTCCTTGCGTAGCAGAGCCAGCACCGGGCCAAAACCTTGGTGAAGACCCTGGGAGCCGAAGCCAGACCAAAGGGTAATGCTACAAATTGAAAATGCTCCTCCCCCACTGCGAAGCGGAGATACCGCTGATGACCTTCGTAGATAGGGATGTGCAGATACGCATCCTTTAAATCGATGGAGGCCAGAAAATCTCCTTGACTTAAAGATGCCACCACCGGCCGGATGGATTCCATCCGGAACTTCTGCACCCGCACAAAGCGGTTCAGTGACTTGAGGTCCAGAATCGTACGAACCTTGCCCTCCTTCCTGGGAACTGTGAACAGGTTTGAATAAAACCCGCAAAATCTCTCCTACTGTGGAACCGGAACAATAACGCCATGAGCAAGAAGATCTTGCACTGCCCCCTTGGGAGCCGGCAAGCGATCGGGAGACAGACGGAGATTTGATGGAAAGAACCTGTCTGCAGGGCGAGATCAAAATTCGATCTTGTACCCTGAACGAATCAGTTCGTGAACCCATTTGTCCTGAATGAGGGACAACCAGGGTTCTCGAAAGTAACACAGACGCCCCCCCCACCCCTGAAACGGGTGAGGGAGTCCCTTCATGCTGAAGAAGACTGGGCTGCAGCACCGGACTGACCAGCCTTGGGCTTACCAGACCAGAGTTTCTTGTTACCGCCGGAGGCCTTGAAGGATTTTCCTTTTTCCTGCGCCCCGAGGCACAAAAGGGCCCCCGATGAGCCTTGAAGAAAGGACCCCGCCGCGGATTGGGGCAGGAGGGTACTCTTACCCCCTGTGAGACCCGTGACAACCTCATCCAAGGAGTCCCCAAAAAGGCGCTCGCCCAAATAGGGGATATCAGACACAGTCTTTTTAGAGGCATGGTCTGCCGACCAGCTCTTCAGCCACACCATGCGGCGGATTGCCACCACCATGGATTTATTCAACATGGACACAGTGTGGTCCACCTTAGGTGACACCATCAAGCGATTGGAAACAGGGTCTGCAAAGGGGTAGCGGCGTTGAAAAAGCTTAGGCACCGCTTGTGGTGGTTAACGGATCGCCACTGTTCGTTTACAATATCGTGAAACTCCTCGGGGCAGGGGAAAATCTGACCCGACTTCTGGGCTTTGCGGGACCCGAAGGAAACCCGCTTACCTGACTAGGTGGGCTCATCATCAATGTTCAAAGTCTCCCTAATGGAGCGAATAAGTGCTTCAACCAAAGCGCATTCCCACGCTGCAGCGGAGGAGGACTCCTCCTCCTCCCTGTCTGAGTGTGCGGACAGGGATCCCTCAGGGAAGGCAGTGTCTGTGGCAACCATATCAGGCTCCAAATCAGAAGACTGAGAGGGCATCGGCCGTTTTTGAACATTACCTTGTGACATGATAAGATCAACTTTGGACGCCAAAGTTTCAATGGCTGCGGATAAAGAAGCTAGGGAAGGTGATCCGGATGTCCCGGATGCACAAACAAGATCAGTGGGGAAATTGTCACTCTGGGACTCCATTTTGAAATACAAAAAAAGGAATGGTGGCCCTTTAAATCGGCGATTGCGGTCCGCACCACGATCCTGCTCTGCTGCTGGAGTCCCCCTTAATATAACCAGATAACCGATAAAGCAAATGTGTCTAAGGAAAAATGCCAAAAAGACCATAAATCCCCTTACAGTGCCTGAGATAGAAGACAAACCGCTCTCCGTGCTTCTTTTGCAGTAAAAGATGGCTGGAGGAAGTGACCAAAATTACTAGAGGCCGAAAAGCGCCCTGAGCTACACAAACATGGTGCCAATAGAAAGTATAGGGGAAAAAACAGGGAAAATGGTTGCCGCCCTCACAATGCGGCTTGCCCATATCCAAGATGCAAAAAAATGGCTGCTGCCCTTACAATGATGCAGCCAGGCTTGCCCTCACCCAATATGGCGGCCGAAAACGGCGCCGATAAGCAGGAGTCCAGGAACCCTGGCCACCGTGGTATTCCACTACAGGAAACCCCCTTGGGACAAGGTAGGAGCCTATACATCCCCCACGCAGTGGACGCCGCTAGAGCGCCCCCCATAAGGAGCAGGGAGGCAGGATCCATCCAGACCGGCCAGGGGGGACCTCACAGAGACCGCAGCTCTGACACCCCCAGGAATGGACCCACATTACCCCCCCAGAGGACTGTCCCAGGGTCACGGGGGGGGGGGAGGTAGCATCACTCACCATAACAAGGACCGTGGGCACCGCTCCGATACAGCTCGCCTCCCACCCTGAGTGGGGATGCCGTCAGCCAAGACGGGATGCTGCAACACAGGGCGTTCCAAGTTGATACGTCCCGGCGAAGAGTTTCTCCGCAGGCTCGTCCCTATCCGTTGGGGCACCGTCGTGGCGAGGCCTGGGCGGACCACAACCTGCGTACGCTCGTTGGCCAGGCTGGGTTACCATAAGGATCTAAATTATACAGTGCGAAGCCAAGCCAAGCTGTCGCTGGTAGTTCTCCAGGAGGAACCCAATGACTAGCTAGCAATAGTGAGTGAAGAAAATAAAATAAACATTTATCAAAGAAAAAAACAAAAACTGAGACCGGAGTCCCAGCAGGGTATCCTTGGTCCTACTCCTGAGCTAGGCAGCAAGAAACTGATTAGTAAGCTCAATGTGTCTGAGGGTAATGTCTAGAGGGACAGCCTCTAAAAGTGTGTCTAGTTAAAGCTTTTTTTAACCACTTCAATACCGAGTCATTGTAAAATGACGTCGGCAACATGGCTTGGGGGCACGCAGCGCGGCGATCGGGGGTGAGGCTCGTCCCTCGGACTAAGCCCAACCCCGATCAAGGTAAACAGCCAATAAAATTGGCTGTTTACCACGTGATCGGCTGTGTCAATAACAGCCGATCACATGAGCGGCTCCAGCACGAGCCGCTCGTTCCCTTCTTAATGCGCGCCCCCCATGGGCGCGCAGCGCGGCGATCGGGGACGAGGCTCGTCCCTCGGACAGAGCCCATCCCCGATCTAGGTAAAGAGCCAATGAAATTGGCTCTTTACCACGTGACCGGCTGTGTCCAATCACAGCCGGTCACAAATGTCATCAGAGAACACGGTAACTAGCTGTCACCGTGTTCTCCTCCTCACACACTGATCCTGTGTGAGGAGGAGATTGTGGTAACAGCTAGTTACCAAGAACAGTGCACCCCAACCACACTGATTGCCCCCCCCCCAATAAAAAGCACCTGTCACTAGCCTATCAAAGTACCCGAGTACCTGTCACCAGCCCATCAGGTACTCTGATGACAGGTACTCGGGTAAGCTTGCCCTCACTCGACTCTATGGTCTTGGAGGACCGGAGCTACGACAAACGTCGTTGCCTAGCAACCAGTTTAAAGGTCCCTTTTTTTTTTTTTCATTTTATTTAATTTTTTTTTTTTATTTTTTTTATCTTTTATTGTACTTGTGAGATCTGAGGACTTTTTGACCCCAGATCTCACAAAAAAGAGGTCCTGTCGTGCCTTTTTCTATTACAAGTAATGTTTACATTTCTTGTAATAGAAATAAAAATGAACAATTTTTTTTTTAAAAAAACAGTGTAAAAATAAAAAACTAATAAATAAAATAGTAAAAAAAAAATGAAAGCGCCCTGTCCCCGCGAGCTCGCGCACAGAAGCGAACGCATACGGAAACCCCGCCCACATATGTAAACAGTGTTCAAACTACACATGTGAGGTATCGTCGCGATCGTTAGAGCAAGAGCAATAATTTGAGCCCTAGACCTCCTCTGTAACTCTAAGATAGCAACCTGTAGAAATTTTTAAAGTGTCGCCTATGGGGATTTTTAAGTACCAAAGTTTGTCACCATTCTGTGAGCGTGCGCAATTTTGAAGCATGACATGTTGGGTATCTATTTACTTGGCGTAACATTATCTTTCACATTATGGAAAACAATTGGGCTAACTTTACTGGTTTCTCATTTTTTAATTCAAAAAAGTGAATTTTTTCCCAAAAAATTGCGTTTGGAAGACCGCTGCGCAAATACGGTGTGATAAAAAATATTGCAATAATCTCCATTTTATTCTCTAGGGTCTCTGCTAAAAAATATATAATGTTTTGGGGTTCTAAGTAGTTTTCTAGCAAAAACAACTGATTTTAGCTTGTAAACACCAAATGTCAAAAATAGGCCTAGGCAAGTGGCTAGGATGCATGATGATGCTCCTTGGATGTTGGGCCCCTCTATATGGCTAGGCTGTGAAAAAGTCTCACACATGTGGTATTGCCATACTCAGGAGGAGTGGCAGAATGTATTTTGGGGTGTCATTTTTGCTATGTACATGCTATGTACATGCTATGTGTTAGGAATATCCTATAAATTGACAACTTTGTGTAAAAAAAAAAGTTTTTATTTTTTTCCCACATTTTCCAAAAACTTGTGGAAAAAAATGACATGTTCAAAGGACCCATAATGCCTCATAGAATATACGTTGGAGTGTTTGCTTTCCAAAATGGGGTCATTTTGTGGACTTTTCCATTGTATTGTTGCTCTAGGGCTTATGGTGCTACTTGGACGTGGAGTCTCTTTTTGTGGCCAGGCTGTGTAAAATTCTCACACATGTGGTATCACCATACTCAGAAGGAGTAGCAGAATGAATTTTGGGGTGTCATTTTTGCTGTGTACATGCTATGTGTTAGAAATAGCTTATAAATTGACAACGTTTTGGGAAAAAAAAAGAAAAAAAATTTTTTCTTTATTTTCCCAAGAATTGTGGGAATAAATTATAACTTCAAAAAAACTCACCATGCCTCTTACTAAATACCTTGGACTGTCTACTTTACAAAAAGGGGTCATTTGGGGGGGTATTTGTACTGTCCTGACATTTCAGGGCCTCAAGAAAGGAGATAGGCCATCAGTACATCTGGTGTGATCAATTTTCAGTAATTGGTACCATAGCTTCTAGACTCAATAACTTTCACACAGACTAAATAATATACACTAATTTGGGTTAATTTTACCAGAGATATGTAGCAGTATAAATTTTGCCCCAAATGTGAAGAAAAATTAATTTTTTGCAAAATTTTATAATAGAAACTAAAAAAAAAGTGTTTTTTTTGCAAAATGTTTGCTCTTTTTTTGCTTATATCACGAAAAAAAAAACCCCCAGTTGTGATCAAATACCACCAAAAGAAAGCTCTATTTGTGTGAAAAAAAATGATAAAAATTTTGTTTGGTTACAGTTTAGCATGACTGAGCAATTGTCATTCAAAGTGTGAGAGTGCTGAAAGCTGAAAATTGGTCTGGGCAGGAAGGGGGTCTAACTGCTCTGTATGGAAGCGGTTAATGAAGTTCCCCTTCTTAGCCTGCTCCTGCAGAGGGCACCATTACCCAATAGTGATGAAACTTGGAAGAGGCTGCGCCTGTCAAAAGAAGTAAGAGAAATTACATTTTTGTTGCAGGGGATGCCTGAAATCGGATTTGTATCTTAGGCAGACTTCTGGGAAAATTGGTGAGCCAATCACACAAGCAGGAAATTTTGTTTCTGGGGTGTGTTCAGTACACATTCTGTGTACAGAACAACTCAAGGTAGCCATATTGCATTGCATTTTCAGAAAATTACAGCGGTTCCAGATTGAAAAGGAAAGGTAATTTTGAATAACATGCAAATACTATATGACTTGCGTCACAATTGTATATGCTATATTATTTTTTCTTTATTTGCTTTTTTTTCCCCCACTAAGCTATCAGGTACAGAGGCCAGAAAAAAATAGTTAGCTGCATACATTTATTACCCCCTTATACAACTAAAATGTAGGAGAAAAAGCTGCCCGTAACTACCCGAGAGCTGCATTCACAGTAACAACGCAATATGCATATAATTACCAAGATCATACGCGGAATTTAAGTATCAGTATACAAAAACAAAATATTGTCCTGACTATGTAATAAGGAGTAGTAGGACATGTGTGAAGTGGTGGTGATCCGATCATCTTTTGAAGGTAAATGTCTCCAAGAGGGGCAGGTACCCATAGATTAGGACAGAGAAGCAGGTATAAAAAACAAACAAAAAAAACTGAAGAATAGTTCCAAATAAGCAGACTAAGCAAACCATGGCCAGAAGCCAACTGAGCCATGAGCTCTCTTTTACAGTTTCATAGGCGCATTTGAGGTAATCCTGTAGTGTCTATATACAGACTCACAATTGGCAGCTTGCGAGATGTCCCAAAGACACAGCAGGTAGTCAGGAGGACATTGCCCTCGTAGCCACAATCAGGCATGTAGGAAGAAAAAAATGGGAGCACAAAACCAAAAAAAAAAACACGCAATCACTGTATAGCAATTAGCAGCCAAGCTTAGGCAGCTAGCAGTACAAGCGCCAACTTATGGGTCAAACTGCTTTTGCTCCTCAAGGATTTGAAGGACGCCGCCTGCAGTATGGTGTGAAGGAGCCTCTGCCACGATGTGTACGTTGATCGGACTGTTGTCGAAGGGATTCTTGCCAGAGCTCTGGGATTTTTAACTCCTGATACCATTCCGGCAGAGGAATGGGTGATTGATTCAGTGATTTGAAGAACTGAGGCAGATCTTCTGGCGTAAAGATACTACTGGATCTGCCCTGCACACTGGCTGTAAGGCCAAATGGAAATCTTGTAAGTAATATGGCGATCTCTCTGAGTGAAGGGCTGTCCTGTGTTGCATGGTAATTGGGGAGAGATCTTGATAGATTTTAACATCTGCCCCATTAAAAGTAAATTCCTCTTGCTTTCTGGCTTTGCGGGAGAATTCCTCTTTTAGGCAAAAATCAGCAAAGCAGCATATGATATCTCTGGGTGGGTCTCCTTCTCTACTACAGGGACATAGCGCTCTATGAGCACGATCTAGGAACACTGCAGAGTCCAGGGGCTTCTCTAGCAAATTATTGAATAGTGATTGCAGTGCTGCTGGAAGCTGGTCATGTTCAACTATCTGGGGAATGACACAGATACGCAAGTTTTTCGGCGACATCAATTATCAAGGTCCTCCAGCTTGCGTATTTCAATGAGATGCTAATTATACCTGGCTGCATGGCATTGCAGTTCTTGTATGTCTGCATCATGGCGGCCAGCTGCCTGCTCCATCTCTATCTGTCATTCTTCTTTCAGATCCGAGACAGCTTCGGCCAGTGCATTTTTAATGTCCGCTGCGATAGTCTGCATATAGGACATCTTAGGGATTTGTTGAATTAGAGAGCCAAGCCGCCGGCTGAGCACGCTGTGGAGTCGCTCATGTGGCGGGAGGAAGGAGGCAAGTGTCTCTGCCCGCTGTGTACGGAATATTTCTCGTAAATTATAAGGGAGGTGAACTACTTTGCCCATGTTGCCTCTGATCACTAGAAAAAGCTGTAAAATCTCCCCGGTGGCCACGGAGCTTCCCTGTTACGGGGCCACCTTCCTTGCGCACCATGCCCTGCCCTCTCACTGCCTATTTTAACTCCAGTGTTGCTGAACAAAAGCACGTGGCTGCGGGCAGTTGCGGCACTTCCTAATTCGATTGCAAGGGTCACGCTCAGGTGTGGCTTGTATTGATTGCCCCGCTTTTTCTCCTCTTGTTCTTCCCTTTATTGTTTCAGAGTGCACGGAGGGGCTTGTGACAGATTGAGATATTTGTATCCCTTTAATGGGGTTATGTTGATATATAAGGTCTACCCTCTGTGCACTCAGCGACAACTGGGTAATGTCCTCTGTATTTAAGTTTTACTTAATTTATTTATTTTTGTATGATGGTTGTATTCAATGAACATGGACACCGGTGTGCTGTAATCTTTATATGTATGGTTGCATTGTGTCTTTCCTGCAATCCGGGTGGATACTTCAAGGAGTTAATTGGTTTTCCAATTAATTAATGATTCGTTTGAGCTGTGGTGACCAGTATATGGATCGCATTGAAAGCACAAGTTTTTCAGCAATGAATAAGCGAACCTGATTCGTGAAACGTGTCTGCTGTTTGAGGCATCTGTTCATTGTGCTGTCATGTTTTTGGAGAAATAACGGAATTTTTGTAAAATCTTACCGTAAAATTCCTTTCTCTGAGTCCTCCGACAGTCGCCACCACTTCATAATCTTCACTAATGTACAAATGGGTAATTGACCTTTGCTCCGCAGGAGTAGCTAGGCAACAAGATTTGTTAATATCAAAGCTTTTAGCATATCACACCCCTAGGGGGTGGTCCCCTCAGTCAATACATCCCTGCTTCCAGCATTCTCAACTCAGTTTCAGTAGCATAGCAGTAGAGTACATAAACAAACCCCAAAAGAGGGGCGGGGGCGGCGACTGTCGGAGGACTCAGAGAAAGGAATTTTACGGTAAGATTTTACAAAAATTCAGTTTTCTCTTACGTCCTCCGACAGTCGCCGCCACTTCATAATCTTCACTAATGGGGACGTCCCAAAGCAGTGTAGACATGTGGGGTGGGAAAAAACGCAGCCGCGCATAAAGCAACGCAGTACCCATATCAGAGAAAGGAACCTTACCAAAGTAAGAGAACCAACCTGGCAACAGGAAAACGTGCTCAACAGGAGCAACAACCCAGGAAGAACAAGTAACCCAGGGGTAAAAACACCCCAACATCCAAGGGCCCAAACAAGGGACCCTCAGGCACTGCCGCACTAAGAACTTTACGGCCAAAGGAAGCATCTGCCGATGCCTGAACATCCACTTTGTAAAATTTTGAGAAGGTGTGAACGGACGACCAAGTCGCCGCCTTACACACCTGGGCCACAGAAGCCTGATGACGATAGGCCCAAGACGTACTCAGAGATCTGGTAGAGTGCGCCTTCACAGGGAAAGGAGGAACCTTCCCCCTCAAAGCATAGGCTTGCACAATCGTCTGTCTGATCCATTTGGCGATGGTAGCAGCCGATGCCGCCATGCCCTTCCGAGGTCCCTCTGGAAGGACGAATAGGGAATGCGACTTGCGAAAGGACTTAGTCGATGACAGGTAAACCCTGATCGCCCGAACAACATCCAAGGCATGCAAAGCCACCTCCTTCGGATGCTTAGGCTTCGCGCAAAGCGAAGGCAAGACAATGTCCTCATTCAGGTGAAACTCCGAGATCCGTTTCGGAAGAAAAGATGGGTTAGGTCGCAAGACCACCTTATCCAAGTGAATCACCAAGTAGGGAGAGCTGCAGGACAAAGCCGCCAGCTCCGACATCCTGTGAGCCGAAGTGATCGCCACCAAAAAGGCAACCTTTTTGGACAACAGAGACGAGATCTCCCTGATCTTTTCAAAGGGAGCCCGTTGTAACACGGACAGAACCAAGTTCAAGTCCCATGGAGGCAAAGGTTCACTCCTAGGAGGGGCCAAATGTCGCACCCCCTGAACAAAGGTGCTAATCAATGAATTAGATGCCACTGGGCGCTGAAAAAGAACGGCCAGTGCAGAAATCTGACCCTTAATTGTGGCCAGCGCCAAACGCTGGTCCACTCCAGTTTGGAGGGAAGCCAATACTCTCGACACCGAGTATGAGCAAGGGGAATACCCCCTGGACTCACACCAGGCAAAGTACGCTTTCCAAGTACGGTAGTAAATTTTTCCCGAAGAGGCTTTTCTAGCCTTGATCAAAGTGGGAATGACCTCAGGGGAGAGACCCCTATCCTTCAAGACCTGGCTTCCAACAGCCAGGCCGTTAAAGCCAGCGACTGTAAAGCAGGATGGAATATCGGCCCTTGAGACAGAAGGTCGTCCCGAAGCGGCAGACGCCACGGAGCGTCGACTGCCAGATTTACGAGGTCTGCGTACCAAGACCGGCGAGGCCAGTCTGGTGCCACCAGAATCACCGCGTGTGGTTCCGAGGCCAATCTGCGAAGCAGCCTGGACAGCAGCTGAATCGGTGTAAAGGCATACATCAGACGATACTGATGCCAGGGCGCCACTAACGCATCTGAGGCGTCTGCCCGAGGATCGCGTGTCCTTGCCACGAACCTTTCCACCTTGTTGTTCAGACGAGACGCGAACAGGTCCACATCCGGAAGACCCCACTTCTCGCACAACATCTGGAAGACATCCGGGTGAAGGGACCATTCCCCTTGGTCCAGGGTCTGGCGACTCAGATAGTCCGCCTGCCAGTTCTCCACCCCCGGAATGTGTACAGCCGTTATCGCCGGGAAATGCGTCTCGGCCCACGACAGAATGCTGTTTACTTCCCGAGCAGCACGGGCACTCCTGGTGCCCCCTTGATGGTTGATGTAGGCCACCGCTGTGGCATTGTCCGTCTGAACCCGAACCGGACGGCCCTGAAGCCGTTCCGACCAATGCAGAAGGCAAAGTTTTATCGCTCGCAATTTCAGAATGTTGATCGGAAGGGGGGATTCCTCCTCCGACCAAGTTCCCTGGGCGGAGAGAACGCCCAGAACACCACCCCAGTCCGACAGGCTGGCATCCGTGGTGATCACCGTCCACGACAAGGGACGAAAGGACTTGCCCCCCGACACCGCCGGGGACTGGAGCCACCACAAAAGACCCCCTCGGGTGTGGCGGCTCAACGAAAGCTGCCGATCCAGAGATTGTGGACGCCCGTCCCACTTGGCCAAGATCTCCGCCTGAAGACCCCGCGTGTGAAACTGGGGAAGGGAATCGCCTCGAAAGTCGAGACCATTAGACATAGACATCTCATACATGTCCGGAGGGACGAGCACTGAGTGTCCCTGAGGGACCTGACCTCGTCCCGAAGTGTCCGGAGCTTGTCTTCCGGCAGGAAGACCTTCGCTTGAGCAGAGTCCAGGATCATCCCCAGGTAGGGAAGACGAACCAACGGACACAACGTCGATTTTGGAAAATTTATCGTCCAACCAAACTCCTGCAGAGTCTGCATCGTGGTGGACAGGTCGTTCACCAGGCCCTGACAGGTCGCAGACCGAAGCAAGATATCGTCCAGATATCCCAAGACAGAGACGCCCTGGGCTCTCAATAAAGCCAGGACTGGCGCAAGCACCTTGGTGAAAACCCGCGGAGCCGAAGCGAGACCGAAGGGTAACGCCACGAATTGGTAATGATCCTCTGCAATGGCAAATCGAAGGTACCTCTGGTGACCCTCGAAAATGGGGATGTGAAGGTACGCATCCTTCAGATCGATGGAGGCCATGAATTCCCCCGGACTCAGGGCAGCCACCACTGAGCGCAGGGATTCCATGCGGAACTTGCGAACCCGCACAAAGCGATTCAGAGCGTTCAAGTCCAGAATCGGACGCACTTTGCCCTCCTTTCTGGGCACAGTGAAAAGATTGGAGTAGAACCCCCGAAACCTGTCCCGATGAGGCACCGGAACCACCACTCCCTGGTCCCGCAGATCCCGCACCGCCAGGTGCAGATCCTGCAAACGCTCCGGAGACAGCTGAAGATTTGAGGGAAAAAATCTGCTCGCCGGCCGAGAGAGAAACTCGATCTTGTATCCAGATCGAACGATTTCCTGAACCCACCTGTCCCGAATGCGGGCCAGCCAGGGTTGAAGAAAACCGAGCAAACGTCCCCCCACCCCAGAACCGGGTGAGGGCGCCCCTTCAGGCCGAATTGGTATGGGCAGCGGACCCGGACTGGCCGGACTTCTGCTTACCTGCCCACGGCTTCTTCTGGGAGCCTTGGCCCTTGAAGGGCTTGCCCTTGTATTGCGACCGAAAGGCACGAAAGGACCCCTGAGAGGGCCTAAACTAGGTATTGTTCTTACCGCGAACAAACTTATTCTTGTGAGTTTGGGGTAAGAGAGTGCTCTTACCCCCGGAAATTCCCTTTATCAGAGAATCCAAAGACTCGCCAAAAAGGCGAGATCCCGCGTAGGTAAGATTAGCCAGAGTCTTGCGAGAAGATTGGTCAACCGACCAACATTTCAGCCATATCAGGCGACGGTCCAACACCGCTACACTGGAGAGGCACGCAGCCAAAGGGACTAAATCCAAGTCTGCATCGCACAAATACATGACACCCTGATGAATTTGATCTACCATAGCCAACGTTGTCGGCGGAGCAGAGTCAGCCACCAGGGTGCGCCTGAGCACCTGCGTCCAATCTGCAATAGCTTGGGCTGCCATAATGGAAGCAAAAATAGGCTTCAGCATAGAACCAGCAACCATATAAGTATGACGGGCCAGAGACTCCAATCTCCTGTCCGTAGGGTCCCGGAACACCGGGGTATCCTCAGCAGGAATTGCAGTAGATTTATTCAAAACTGCCACCGCGTGATCCACCTGAGGCGGCACACACCAACGCTCATCAGTGGTGGGTGTAAATGGAAAACGCAGCTTGAACTTACTTGGCACAGTAAAAGGCTTCTTTAAATTGCGCCATTGCTCATCAACAGCGCGCTGAAATTCCGCAGGGCAGGGAAAAACCTGCGCTGATTTGCGTTTCCTTTTCGTCCCATAAGAGGACATCAAAGCAGGAGGACACGGTTCATCCTGAAGATGCAGTGTTTCCTTGATAGAAGTAATCAACTCATCCATGAGTGCAAGCTCTTCAGGCGAGCCAGGAGGAGAAGTATCAACTCCTTCTACCTCAGCCTCCCCCTCAGACCCCACAAGGTCCAGAGATGAACGAGACCCTGAGAAGGGCACTCCAGCCATAGCAGCCCCATCGCCCTCTGAATCAGAGGAAATAGATAACCTGGGCCATTTTGCGGATCGATCAGCCATTAGCATCTGCACCTGAGAAGCCAAGTTCGCTACAACAGCAGCCAGATCAGCCCCCTCGGGGGATGCAGCAGCCCCTTGGCCCCCCACCAAGGTGGAAGAAAACTTGCAATCCTGAGAATCCATGCCCCAGTATCAACTGAAAATAAAGTACTGCCCCTTTAAGACCGCGGCGAGCGCAGCCCACCGCACACTACTGTATGCACCGACCCCCGCAGGGATAAGGAGCACTGAGCAAGGAAATACAGGATAAGGAAGGCAAAAACCTGGAGAGAGCACACAGCTGCTGCCACCGATCGCTGTTCCAGTGAAAAAGGAAGTGATGCAATGACTGACCGCCCTATATAGCCTATGAAGGCTTCACAAACATGGCCGCTCGGCTGAGGGAATCAAGGCAATAAGAAAATGGCACCGACATGTGCTTGCAGGAGCGATCGCCGCCAAAATGGCGGCGTTTGGCGCCAAAACACCGCGCTGTAACACACAGGGCCGGTCACCACAGTTTGCCGAGAAAAATGGCGGGCCGCATCAGCGGTCGCCGCATAGCATGTCTGAGCCCAGTCTGCACCATACATCTCACACAGCAGAGCAGGAGAGCCCCCCCCCCCCCCGCAGCCCACAGAAAGGCAGCTATTCCACACAGAAATCTGACAGGGAGCTCAGCACTTACACAGACATGCAGGGTCACACAGTCACAGACTGACACCCAAACAGACTGGTCCCCACATAGAAATTTACTTACCAGTCCGTATGGCGTGGGGAGCCTTCTCTAGTGACCAAACCGCTGTACTGAGGACAGGGAGTGTCGCAGCCAGGACGCAGTGGACTGCGGTAGCCACCTCACAGGCAGCATCCCTGCAGCGAACAGGGATGGGTCGTTCAATATGTCAGGGAAACCTGAGCTGAACGCTCGATGGCAGGCTGGGGAAACCCCTGGCTCTCAGCCCTGGGATCCAGGGTGGCCAGACCGAGACCCAGCTCCGCATGATCATCTTCATCCGAAGAAAACTAAACTAATGCTGAGAAAAAAACAGCTAAGTAAAAGAAAGAGAAAAATACTTGAAATAAAATCAAAAAGATGATAGAAGGCTGAGACTGAAAGCCCCAGCACAGGAACAGCCAGCCACTCCTAAGCTAGGCAATTGAAAACTGAGTTGAGAATGCTGGAAGCAGGGAGGTATTGACTGAGGGGACCACCCCCTAGGGGTGTGATATGCTAAAAGCTTTGATATTAACAAATCTTGTTGCCTAGTTACTCCTGCGGAGCAAAGGTCAATTACCCCATTAGTGAAGATTATGAAGTGGCGGCGACTGTCGGAGGACGTAAGAGAAAAAATAATTTTTATCCGCTGACACTGAAGTGCTGTCAAACCATTTCCTATACAATTGCTACTTCCATGGTCCACGGACTAGACGTGCACCCAGCAGAGATTGGATACTTATCTCTCACCTGGAGCGGCAATATTAATGACCATCGCCACCATGGTCTGCAAACAGTTTCAAAAGCATCAGAGGGATCTCATTGTTAAAGGGTATCAGTCAGGAGAAGGGTACAAAAGAACTTTCAACGCATTAGATATACCATGGAACACAGTGAAGACAGTCATCATCAAGTGAGAAAACATGGCACAACAGTGACATTACCAAGAACTGGACGTCCCTTCAAAATTGATGAATAGATGAGAAGAAAACTGGTCAAGAGACTGCCAAGAGACCTACAGCAACATTAACCCTCCTAGCGGTATCCCCGAGCGTGACTCGGGGTGGATTTTCTGTGCTAGGATCGGTATCCCCGAGTCACGCTCGGGGTAGATGGGCAGAGCGCGCAACGATCTCTTACATTCTCCTGGCGATCCAGCGATGATCTCCCATTGCTGAGATCGCCAGCCGTCTGAGATCCCCGCCGCTCGTCCGTCCTCCGTCGGTGTGATGACATCCTAGTTCCGTTCCCTGCAGCAGCAATGCTGCATGGGAGCGGAACTAGGGAGGGAAATTCAAACATTTAACGTTGCACAAAACACAAACACACACATAACATTTATATTATATATATATATATATATATACCTATATATAATATATGTATGTATATATATGTATGTGTGTATATATATATATATATATATATATATATATATATATATATATATATATATGTATGTGTATATATATATATATATGTATATATACACACACACACACACACATACACATATATATATATATATATATATATATATATATATACACATATACACGTATGTATATATATATACACACACACATATATTATATATATATATATATATATATATATATATATATAACGCATGAATTATAATCTAATCAATAATATAATTTTATTATATAATATAATATATATATATTATATTATATATTAATATTAATCTGGTACAGAATTCCTGACAGAATCATACCGCCAGGGAGGTTAAAGGAGCTGCAGGAATATCTGGCAAGCACTGGCTTTGTGGTACATGTGACAAAAATCTCCCATATTTTTCATATGTCTGGGCTATGGGGTAGAGTGGCAAGACAGAAGCCTTTTCTTATGAAGAAATACATCCAAGCCCGGCTAAATTTTGCAAAAACATATCTGAAGTCTCCCAAAAGCATCTGGGAAAATGGGTTATGGTTTGATAAAACCTAGGTTGAACTTTTTGATCATAATTACAAAATATATGTTTGGCGCAATACCAACACTGCACATCACCAAAAGAACACCATACCCACAGTGAAGCATGGCGGTGGCAGTATCATGCTTTGGGTTGTTTTTCTTCAGCTGGAACAGGGGCCTTAGTCAAGGTAGAGTGAATTATGAACAGTTCCAAATACCATTCAATATTGGCACAAAAGTTTCAGGCTTCTGCTAGAAAGCTGAACATGAAGAGGAACTTCATCTTTCAGCATGACAACAACCCAAAGCATATAGCCAAGTCAACACAGGAAGGGCTTCCACAAAAGCAGATTACAGTTTTGAAATGGCCCAGCCAGAGCCAAGACCTGAACATTTGAAAATCTGTGGGGTGATCTGAAGAGGGCTGTGCACAGGAGATGTCCTTGCAATCTGACAGATTTGGAGTGTTTTTGCGCAGAGAAATCGGCAAATATTGCTAAGTCAAGATGTGCCATGCTGAAAGACTTATACCCAAAAAGACAGAGTGGTGAAATAAAATCAAAAGGTGCTTCAACAAAGTATTAGTTTTAGGGTGTACACACCTAAGCAACAATATTTTTTTAGCTTTTTATTTTTACTTCTCTCCACCTAAAAGATTTCAGTTTGTTGTTTAACTGAGTTGTACAGTTTATAGGTCACATTAAAGGTGGAAAAAGTTCTGAAATGATTCAACTTTGTCTCATTTTTTTACATCACAGAAAATTGAAACTTTAACAGGGGTGTGTAGACTTTTTATATCCATTGTATTTATTTGATACAACATATTCTTTATACATTTTAGGACATTAAGGGGTTGATTTACTAAAATTGGAGAGAGAAAAATCTAGTGCAGCTGTGCATGGTAGCCAATCAGCTTCTAACTTAAGCTTATTTCACTAACCACTTGCCGACCAGTCACGTTGACTGTACTGCGGCAAAGTGGCTCAAATCCGTCCAGCGATGTAGACCTACGTCGCTGGACTTCTCCCCCTGTAGGCAGCGCTCGCGCGCCGCCAGAGGCGCGCTCCCGCTGTTTTCAGTCACAGCGGGAGTCGGGCCAGGGGAGGAGCGGCGGCAATTGCCGCCGCTCTTCCCCGATCGTCGGGTGAATCGAGTTTGGAGATCCGCCCGCTTGTGTAAACAGAGCGGGCGGATCTCCTAAGTGACAGACAGGCTCAGCTTGCAGGGTTCAACATAGCTGAACATGCGATCTGTCCCTGTGTCACTCAGTCACCTCCCCCCACACACGTTAGTAAGCACCAGGCATACATTAACCCCTCCCTCTCCAATAAAATTAACCCTTTCCCTGCCAGTGTCATTTTTACAGTAACAGTGCCTATTTATAGCACTGATTACTGTAGTAATGTCACTGGTACCCCCATAAGTGTCAAAAATGTCAGTCAAGGGTCCGATCTGTCCGCCGCAATGTCGCAGTCCCGCAAAAAAATCGCAGATCGCCGCCATTACTCGTTAAAAAACCCACCAAAAATGACAGAAATCTTTCCCTTAGTTAGTAAACGCAATAACTTTTGCGCAAACCAATCAAAATACGCTTATTGTGATTTTTTTTACCAAACATAGGTAGCAGAAAAAAAATTGGCCAAAAATTTTAAAAAATTTTGATTTTTACATTTTTTTGGGGGGGAATTTCATTTAAAAAAATGTTAAAAATATTGTTATTTTTTCAAAATAAACGCTATTTTTTTGTTTATAGCGCAAATAGTAAAAATCGCACAGGTGATCAAATACCACCAAAAGAAAGCTCTGTTTGTGGGAAAAAAAGGACGTAAATTCTGTTTGGGTACGGCGTCGCACGACCGCGCAATTGTCAGTTAAAGTCGCACAGCGCTGAATCGCAAAAAGTGGCCTGGACGTAAGACAGCAAAATCCTCCGGTGGTAAAGTGGTTAAACCTTAAAAAAATAAAATAAAAAAAAATGGAAGCTGATTGGTTTCTATGCAGAGCTGCACCCGGTTTTGCACTCTCCAGTTTTAGTAAATCAACCCCTATATGCTTACCCTGCTAGTATTGGATACCTGATTTTAACATCCCTCTGTTCCCATGCGTGCAAGCATCAGGTTCATGTGTCACATCAATATAAGGCATGGCTTAACATTTTTGTTTGTGATTCCCATTGATGAACATTACCTTATATTTTATATAACTTATTTTATTAATAATATTTTGGAATAATGTTTCTAACATTATAATGTAGGTAAGCCTGATGAAGCAGAATATTCTATCAAAGAGTGCTCCCCCTGCCCCACCATCTGGATCAGCATTACGCAATAGACTTATTACTGATTAACGGAGGCTATTCATAGGTAGGGGTGTTGAGGGGAAATTACGAGGGGCATTCAAGTCAAACCAGGACTTTTAATTTTACAGGTATAAAAAGGGATGCTAGCGTGGTGGTACTACACACAGTACTAAGTGGCAAGTGTGTCCTGATAATATGGTCATATACCTGATGAAGTGGTCCTGCGTGGCTCCAAAAACGTTGCTTTCTTCTGTAATGAAGTGTTCGCTTATTAAAGCTTTGGACTAATTTTTGGAGAGCTGGTGTGCTGGTGACAATACTCTCTTTGACTATACACGGTTCCAGCCGGTGGTCACTTCACCACCGACCTACAAATACAGCCATCTCTACAGGAATGTGTGCATTGGGAATAATGCGTTGCTATTACTGATAAGTTTGGTACCTATTTACTCGACGTAACATCATCTTTTTTTATTTTACCAAACAATTAGGTATTATATTGTGCTTTTGTGCAATAAAATTCATTAAAGTTCATCTTTTGCAAAGAATTTGCATTTGAAATACCGCTGCGCAAATATTGTGTGACATAAAAATATGCCCACCATTTTATTCTCTAGGGCCTCTGCTTAAAAATAACTGGATTTTTGACTTACCGTAAAATCCTTTTCTCTTAGGTTCATTGACAGACGCAGTCCTCTGATGCATATTAGTAGGGTTATACCGCCCCCTACAGGAGTAGGACACTAGGCAGAAGAAATTTCTAGCTACACCTATGGGCAGTCCCTGGGGGTATACCCTCTCTCTTCCTGCATAGGATGTCAGATTTGTATCAAAGCAGTGTCAGAGAAAACAACACCAACCCACTCAAAAAATTAGAGGGGTGGGTGCTGCGTCCGTCAATGAACCTAAGAGAAAAGTATTTTACGGTAAGACAAAAATCCAGTTTTCTCTATCGTTCATTGACGGACGCAGTCCTCTGATGCATATCAGTAGGGACATCCCAAAACAGTACCCAAATGAGGGGTGGGAACAGCAGAACAAAGAAAACAGTCCCCAATGCCAACATGGCCAACCAGGCAACATAGGACTCATCAAAACAACAAGATGAGGTCCAACTGAAAACCAAACAGGAACACCCTCAAGGAAGGCCAAGGGGCCCTCTAAACAGCAGCCTGCAAAACTTTGCGGCCAAAGGAAGCATTCGCAGATGCCAGCACCTCCACCTTATAAAATTTGGTAACGGTGTGAACAGATGACCAGGTCGCCGCCTTGCACACCTGAAGCACAGATGCCTGATGGCGAAAAGCCCAGGAAGCACTTAGGGCCCAAGGGCAATGCCACAAACTGATAGTGATCCTCTCCCACGGCAAAAGAGAAACGGTTGTTGAGCGGCACAGATTGGTATGTGAAGGTAGGCATCCTTGATGTCTATGGAAGCCAGGAAATCCCCCTGATGTAGGGAGGCCACCACCGTGCGAATAGTTTCCATCTTGAACTTTTGAGCGCGCACAAACACATTCAGTGCCTTCAGGTACAGGATCGGACGCACCTTGCCCTCCTTCTTGGAAACCGTGAACAGGATGGAATAAAACCCGTGAAAGCGTTTCCCGTGCGGAACCAACACTATCACTCCTTGCTGTAGCAGGTCCTGCGCCGCACCATAGAGCGCCTGCAAGCGATCCGGGGATAGGCGGACATTGGAATGGAAAAACCTGATGAGGGATGGATCGAAACTCTATCTTGTATTCGGACCGCACAACCTCCCAGACCCACCTGTCTGGGATCTGGGCCAGCCACAAGTCTGAGAACCGGCAAAGGCTGCCCCACCCCATTCACCGGTGAGGGCGCACCTTCAGGCCGAGGGGGCCTTGTCCGCAGGCCTAGAGGAACCAGACTTCTGTTTTCCAGACCAGGGATGCTTGAAACCACCCGAGAGAGCCTTAAAGGGCTTTGCCTTATCGGCTGCCCCCGAGGAACGAATATAATTTCTGTGAGCCAAAAAGGACGGACCCCAGTCTACGCTGAGAGTCCTTACCCTTGGAAGCCTGTGGTAGAAACGTGCTCTTACCCCCCGTAAGACCTTTAATAATGTCACCCAGGGCAGCGCTAAACAGACTGTCCCCTTGAAAGGGATGTTCCGTCAAGGCCTTCTTAGAAGCCTGATCCGCAGACCAACACATCAGCCTTAGCATACGCCTGATGACCACAGCCGAAACTGACAGGCGACCCAACAGCAAAGCAGTGTCTAGTGTAGCGTCGCAAGCAAATTGTAGCCCTTGCACCATCTGGTCCAACAGCTCCCCAAAGGCAGGAGGGGACAGGCTTGCCCTCCACATCACAGCGTAGCAGCTTTGCCCATTCAGTCACCGTCTGTGTGACAAGGGCCTCAGTAAAAGCAGGCCTCAGTGCAGTCCCCGTCAGAGAGTACATGTTGCGGACCACAGCCATTCTATCCTCTGAGTCCTTAAAGGATGGGGAATCTTCCACTGGAATAGCCTTGTTAAGCCTGGAGACCGGAGGATCCACCTTAGGTGATACCGATCACTTCTTCACCAGAGACTCCTTAAAGGGGTAGTGTCTAGTAAACCGTCTAGACGCCCCAGGGGAACGTCTCGGTCGGTCCCATTCTTTTGCAAGTAGGCCAGCAAAGTAGGTAGAGGTAGAAAACTCATCCTCACTATCAGAGGAGGCATGGCGCAGGGTACCAGACCCGGCCGGGGTACCCACGTCTGCGTTGGCTGAGTCAGACTCAGAATCGGAGACATCAAATGAGGTAGGGGTAGGTGGGGTCGTTTCTTCGCACCCCGACCTCTAAAGGCCACCTTCACCTGGGACACAAATGCTTCCAGAACCGCAGAAATTGCATCACTAGACAGTTGAGATCCGGAAGGCCCTGCGGCCTCCGTGAAGGGGTCAGCTGGGGACACATGGTCTGAGGGGTCCATGTTGCACTAGTAGCCATCAAACTTTGAAAAAAATGACAGAAAACGTGGATTTTTGACTTACCGTAAAATCATTTTCTCTTTATTGACAGACGCAGTCCTCTAATGCATATCAGTAGGATAATACCGCCCCCTAGAGGAGTAGGACACTAAGCAGAAAGAATTTCTGGCTATGCCTATGGGCAGTCCCTGGGGGTATACCCTCTCTCTTCCTGCATAGGATGTCAGTTTCGTATCAAAGCAGTGTTAGAGAAAAGCACACCAACCCACTCAAAAATTAGAGGGGCGGGTACTGCGTCCGTCAATGAACCTAAGAGAAAAGGACTGTACGGTAAGTCAAAAATCCAGTTTTCTTTATTGTTCATTGACGGACGCAGTCCTCTGATGCATATCAGTAGGGATGTCCCAAAGCAGTACCAAAATGAGGGGTGGGAACAGCAGAACAAAGAAAAAACAGTCCCCAAGGCCAACATGGCCAACCAGGCAACATGGGACTCATCAGAACAACCAGATGAGGTCCACCTAAAAACAAACACAAGAACACCCTCAAGGAAGGCCAAGGGGCCCCCAAAACCACAGCCTGCAAAACCTTGCGGCCAAAGGTGGCATCCGCAGATGCCATCACATCCACATTATAAAATTTGGTAAAGGTGTGAACAGACGACCAAGTCGCCACCTTGCACACCTGAAGCACAGACGCCTGATGGCAAAAGGCCCAGGGTGTACTAAGCGCCCGAGTAGAGTGCGCCTTGACAGGGAAAGGTGGAACCTGACCCTTAATGGAATAAGCCTGCACCACTGTCTGTCTGATCCATCTGGAAATAGTCGCAGCAGACGCAGGCAGCCCCTTCTTTGGGCCATCCGTGAGCACAAAGTGCGAGTCAGACTTGCGAAAAGACTCGGTAGACGCCAAATACACCCTGATCGCACTAACAAACATCCAGGGTATGCAGAGCAAATTCCTTAGGATGTTTAGGCTTAGAGCACAAGGAAGGTAACACAATGTCCTCATTCAGGTGAAAACTGGAAACCACCTTTGGCAGGAAAGACGGATCCGGCCGAAGTACCCCCTTGTCCTTGTGAATCACCAGATAGGGAGAACGACAGGACAGCGCCGCCCGTTCCGACACCCTGCGTGCAGAAGTGATAGCCACCAAGAAGGCCACCTTCTGAGACAAGGTAAGCAGGGGGACCTCACAAATATTCTCAAAGGGAGGCCTCTGGAGAATCGACAGCACCAAATTAAGATCTCATGGCGGTAGCGGAGGTCGCACCGGGAGGTACCAAGTGTCGCACCCCCTGGATGAAACTACGCACCAGGGAATGGGCGGCCAGTGGCCTCTGGAAGAAAATAGCCAAGGCCGAGACCTGACCCTTGATAGTACTCAAGGTCAACTTTTGATCAACTCCCAGTTGAAGGAAAGCCAAGATCCAAGCCACCGAATGAGAGCGAGGGTGGGTCCCAAGGGACTCACACTATGCAATGTACGACATCCACGTACAATGATAAATCTTCCTGGAAGTCGCCTTCCTCGCTTTTAGCAGAGTGGGAATCACTGAAATAGATACCGTAAACCCGTGTCCTTCAGCACTTGGCTTTCAACAGCCAAGCCGTCAAAGCCAGCGACTGTAAAGCAGGATGGAAGATTGGCCCCTGAGAAAGCAAATCCTCCCTGAAAGGAAGTCTCCATGGGGCGTCTACGACAAGCCTGACCAGGTCTGCGTAACAAGCGCGACGAGGCCAGTCCGGAGCCACAAGGATGACCGGAATCCCTTCCGCCTCTATCCTGCGAAGAAGTCTTGGCAGCAACTTGAGAGGAGGAAAGGCACACATAAGCTGGTACTGGCCCCAGGGGGTCACCAGCGCGTCTGCCGTGTCTGCAGCGTCTGCCAGAGGGTCCCGGGAGTGGGCCACAAACCGCTGTACCTTACTGTTGATTTGAGACGCCAACAGATCCACGTCCGGAGTGCTCCAGCAAAGGCACAACTGATGAAACACCTCCGGACCATTCCCTGCATCCAAGGCCTGGTGGCTGAGGTAATCCGCCTGCCAATTTTCCACTCCCGGAATGTGTACCGCGGAGAGAGCTGGATCATGGCGCTCCGCCAAACGTAGAATGTCCGCCATCTCCAGGGCCGCAAGGACACTCTTGGTGCCCCCTTGGTGATTGATGTAAGTCACGGCTATGGCATTGTCCGACTGAATGCGCACGGGACAACCCTCCAGACGGTCGGTTCAGTGCGTCAGGCAAAGCCGGATCGCTCTCAGCTCCAGGACAATGATCAGCAATTGAGATTCCTCCAGGGACCAGACTCCCTGAGCCGAGTCCTGATTGAGGACTCCCACCCACCCGGACAGACTCGCGTCCGTGGTGACAACTGTCAAGTATATAGGGAGAAAGGATTTTCTTTGACTTGAGAAGAATTTCCTTTTGAAGAATCCTCGTGTGGAACTGAGGGACTGTCTCGAAGGAGGACACCATCAGTCCCAGTACTCTCATACAGGTCAGAAGGGACGGCCGGTCATTGGACATCAACAAACGAACCACTAAGTGGATCTTCTGGAGTTTTTCCGGAGGAAGAAACACCCTGGCAGAGGACGAGTCCAAGGTCAGGCCCAGCTAGACCAGTGTTATGGAAGGGGTCAGAGATGACTTTTAAAGGTTTACGACGAAACCAAACTCCTCCAGAGTACTCATGGTGACCCCCATATTTTCCATCAGCAACGTGGGGGACTCCGCAGGGAGAATCAGATCGTCCAGGTAGCCCAGGACCGATATCCCCCGCTGTCACAACAGGACGGGGAATCTTCCACCGGGATCACAGTAGCCTTGTTAAGTCTGTGTATGAAAAGAGAACGTCCCCACAGCGCTACAGGACCCCAGGAGGTCAGGCCCGCGATACAGACCCCCGCAGAGAGAGAGAGAATAAGCCCCCAGCAACTCATTGTCCTTGGAATACAGCAAACTTCCAGGAGGTCTGCATGTGTCAGCGGTGAATCATGAAAGGAAACCTGAGCCAGAAGCTTCCCGGGCTGAGAGAGAACTCCAGGCACACCCACGGGCCTTCCCAGCAAAAAATGCACCGCAAAATGGCCGAAAACCACCCCCCAAGATGGCCGCTGCCACAAATGCAGACAAGGCTACAACAAAATGGCGGCCCCGCGCGACCAGAGCGGCAACAGGACCCCCCAGGGAGACCCCCTGCCAGTCCTACTGCACCATCCAGCCCTGGAGGGCTCAATTGAGGTCCCCCCCGCCCATTGACCAAACGCTGCAAACGGCGCACCCCCCGGCTCCCCATGCGGCCTGCACACTAGGCCGCAACCTAAGGTAGGCCCAAACAGTCCCCCACGAAGGGGGGCGGGTTTGGGGGGGTAACAACAGCACAAAGGGAACCCTGGAGTATGAGGGTCTGACCATCCCAGAGAGAGGGCCCGCGTCCACCGCAAAATCCGCCAGGGAAGGGGGGAGGCGGAAAATGTTTACTCACCATACCGGGAACACAGGTGGGCACCATCTCATGACAGGATCCCACACCACCGGAGTAGGGGGGCTGTCGGCCAAATAGGAACGCTGCAACATCAGCCTAGACCCTGTCGTGTGCGTCCTGGGGAGGCGTTTAACTCGCGGGGCCAGTCCCCGTCCAGTGGGACTATGTTGCGGCCGACCCAGCGCGGAGCTAAGGCCTGCGCGCACTCGATGGCCAGACTGGGGTGACCACTGGATATGGGGGTCCAGTTTGTCGCATCGCCCGGCATAATTGCTTGAAGATCTCATAAGAAAAACGTTCCCGGAGAAAAAAAAAAAGAATAGCAAAAAAAATCTACAAAATCCGCCAGGGAAGACGGGGGGAACGTTTACTTAATGTGCCAGGAACACAGACGGGCGCCATCTCATGACAGGTCCCCTCTCCGCCGAAGCGACATAGGCCTAGACCCTGTCATGTGCGACCTGGTCAGACATTTAACTCGCGGGGCCAGTCCCCGTCCAGTGGGACTATGTCACGGCCGACCCAGCATGGAGCTAAGATCTGCACGCGCTCGCTGGCCAGCTGGGGTGACCACTGGATCTAGATTATCCAGCCCATCGCCGGCATAGTTGCTTAAAGATCTCACAAAAAAAAATTCCGGAGAAAAAGGCTAGCTAAAAAAATCTACATGAAAAAATACTTCTATGCCAGGACCAAAGATCCCAGCAAGCAATTAGGTCCTTACTCCTGACTAGGCAGATTAAAAACTGACATCCTATACAGGAAGAGAGAGGGTATACCCCCAGGGACTGCCCATAGGCGTAGCCAGAATTTTTTTCTGCCTAATGTCCTACTCCTGTAGGGGGCGGTATAACCCTACTGATATGCATCAGAGGACTGCGTCCGTTAATGAACGATAGAGAAATATTTATTTTCGTACATCACGGGACACAGAGCCATAAATCATAACATATGGGTTATATAGCCACCTACAGGTGAAGGACACTGGCAACCAATCAGAAAGGATGCCCCCCTATATAACCCCTCCCACACAGGAAGTTTATTTGCAAGTGTCTAAAGGTGATGGTCACCGTGGAGAGTCTTTCCTCCTTTCTCTTCAAAGAAGAAAGCAGATATGCTACATACCCCGATCAAAGATCACTGAATCTAAGGGGTTAGCTATGCTATCAGATCCAGCCTTGGGAAGCAGATACAAGGTTTTGCCTGTAATGCTGTCTTTTTAATGTGCCAGACCCTGGGATTCGGACCCTTGGAATACCAAACCCCAAAGGTGCTCCGTGCAGGGTGCTCTACAGGTCCAAGGCCGTGGCCCCTCTAAAACAAAGGGACCCAGTCCTTGAAGACAAGACAAAGCTCACTGTGATGGGTGAATATTGGATTCCTGTTTCAAAACAGAATCCTGCGGCAGGACTGCAGAGTCTACTTTAAAATATTTACAAATATAACAAACCTTAAGACCCCATTCACATTAGCGCGACTTGTCAGGCGACTTGTCAGCCTGACAAGTCGCGCTCCCTCGCGGTCCATTGACCGCTACAGGACCCGTTCTAATAGGAGCGACACAAGTCGCTCCGACTTAGAAAAAGGGTCCTGTACTATTTCGGGGTGACCTCGGAGCGACTTGCATAGACTTCCATTATGTGAAGTCCCTGCAAGTCGCTCCGAAGTCGTGGTGCAATGTAATGCACAAGTCGCCCCCGAAGTAGTAAGGAGTCGTGTCGTGCTAATGTGAACCAGCTCTAAAAGTAAAAATTGCTGGCATAATTGCAAACTGTAAATATTTTATGCACTGTTCCCTTTAAAAGATACCAGAGACCGAGTGCCATGTGAGCCTCTGCATGTGACTAGGGATGTTAAGTTATGCAAAATACATCCTGTTAAACATTATTTCTCTGCTTGATTTTCTGACACACTGTTTTCACCCTGTGCTTGATACACCTGATAGGTATTAGTTGTGACAATCTTGTTGAAAGCTCTGGCTTTTCCTTAGAGATTAAATGTGCCATTTATATTATTTGAGATTATAGGAGCTAGTGCAGTTGTGGGATTGATGCAAAGTTTGTTAAAAAAAACATTATTAATTTGCCTATTGTTATCGCACTGTTTTCTTGCCCTGGGCTGATCACCTGAAAGGTATGAGCTGTGACAAACAAAATTCAGCCTAAACTGCTCTCATCACATGTGGTTGCTGTTCTCGCCTTGGCGTATAAGCGCCCGCATGTTCGTCTCCTTGATAGCGTATCTGTGGTGAAGGCCCATTCGCGCATGTGCGATGATCTTCGCTTTTTAAAACCGATGTACGCCGCATGGAGGGTGTGTTTGAACACAATTGGCATGCACGTGGACGCCACGTACCACACCGTGCATGTGCAATACAGCATAAATGGCAGCGATTTAGAAGGAACTGTTTCCAACGTGGTAGCCTCTGTCAGAGGCTGAAGGGAACACAGAGCAGCAGCAGCTGGGTTCCGTGAGTCACTGTGCGTGTATGTTACTGGCACAAACAGGTCCTGTGTCTTGGGATAATCTGTGCTGTGTGCGATAAGCTGTATAAGCTTGGCACAAGCCTTGAGTACACTTAAGTTAGTACCTCAAATTTGTCTTGCTATAAAGCAATGTCTGCCTGAAGGGGGGCACAGCACAGTTGGAAGAGGCACTGTGATGCCACCGTCAGGCCTTGAAGGTCCTAGCCGTGCTTCCACTGTGTCTACTCCTTCTGAAGAGCCAGAGGCGACTAGCCAATCTGAGCCATTACGATTGTCGGGCATAGTAGCTACTCCAAGTACTTCTGCTGCAACCTACGTCCCTAAGGACGATTTGGCATCTGCATTAGCCAGCCTTGAGGGTAGGATTGCTGGCATGATTGCGGCATCACAAGGAGAGAGGAAACGTGATAGATGCCACTCACCTAAGCCACCCCCTGAATCAATTCAGGATTGGGCAGAGGATGTGGAAGATGTAGCTGATGGTGACCCTATTTTAAGGTCAAGCTGAGGTTTCCATTTCTGGTGAGTCAGGGTGAAAGGAGTCTCTATTAGCCGCTCAAGCCCAGAGATTGTTAATTCAGTCTCTTACTGAAATAGTCCAGTCTGGATCCAAATTTCCTCACTTAGAGACAAAGAGAGAAAGTATTTTTTTCCTCTCTAGACTCATTGCGCCCTCCTCATAGTCCTTGGATGTTTCCCATACATCCGCTCTTGGAGCAAGAAATGTATAACGATTGGGATCATCCTGATGGGATTTTTGTTCCTCCTAAAAGGTTTTCACTATTGTATCCTATGGAGGAAAAGTTTACTAAGAAATGGAATATTCCCACTGTGGATGCTGCCATTTCTTCGGTTAAAAAGAAGTTAACCTGCTCTGTGGATAATGCCCAGGTTCTTAAAGATCCAGCAGATAAGGAGTTGTAATCTTTATTGAAGGCCTCCTTTGCGGTTGCAGGATCTACGATACAACCAGCAGTAGTGGCCATAGGAGTGTGTCAGTCTTTAAAAGACCGTATCAAGCGAGTATCCAAGACAGTTCCTTCTCAAGGAGTCTGTGGAAGATCTGTCAGATCTACCTCCCACTTTATGTTTGGCAGTGGATGCTCTTACGGACTCCATAAGGCAAATGTCACGAGTTGCTCTGATAACAGTGCATATGCACAGAATCCTTTGGTTAAAGAGCTGTTCTGCAGAATTACCATGTAAAAAGGTACTGGCTAGCTTCCCTTTTCAGGGAGAACGCCTTTTGGTGATGAGCCAAAAATGTCCTCCAGATAGTCCAGTTCCTAGAATGTCTGGGTTGAATACTGAACTTGGCAAGGTCAGCATTAAAGCCAGTCCAGGGTCTGGAATATCTGGGTCTTCTTGTAGACACGGTATAGGCAAAGTTATTCTAAGGCTGAGATATCCTTCTATACATCTTTGCATGATGTTACTGGGGAAGATGGTGTTGGCATTCGAGGCAATTCCCTATGCTCAATTCCATGCCAGATCCTTACAGAACAACATTCTGTCTACATAGACCGGAAGGGTTCAGTCTCTGGACTGGTCCATGTCTCTGGTGTCAAAAGTGTGTCAGGAGTCTGAATTGGTGGTTGTTGACCAAAAATCTGGAGAAGGGAAAATGTCTACATGGACCGGAAGGGTTCAGCCTCTGGACTGGTCCATGTCTCTAGTGTCAAAAGTATGTCAGAGTCTGAATTGGTGGTTGTTGACCAGAAATCTGGAGAAGGGAAAAACTGAATTTTTGTAAAATCTTACCTGTAAAATTCCTTTCTCTGAGTCCTCCGACAGTCGCCGCCGCCGCCTCTAAGTCATCACTGTTGGGTATTGACTTCCGCTCCACAGGAGTAGCTAGGCATAAAGACTTAGTCAAAAGAACAAAGGCATTTGTATATACACACCCATGGGGGCTGTCCCATCTGGTCAATACCCCCCTGCAGTGACCACTCCCAACTCAGTTTGGTATAGCAGTAGGTAGTAAGAACCCCAAAAGAGGGGCGGGGGCGGCGACTGTCGGAGGACTCAAGAGAAAGGAATTTTCTTGGAGTAAAGCAGTATAGACATGAGGGGTGGGAGACGCAACCGTAGAAAAGGCAACGCAGTACCCACATCAGAGAAAGGAACCTTACATGCACAGTAAGAGAACCTGCTGGGCAACAGAAAACAATGCTCAACAGGAGCAACAGCCCAGGAAAGCAAATACCAACAGCCAGGGACCCATAAAAAAAACAAGGGTCCTTCATGGCACTGCCGCACTGAGAACCTTGCGGCCAAAGGAGGCATCAGCTGATGCCAGAACATCTACTTTGTAGAATTTGGAAAAAGTGTGCACCAACGACCAGTTCGCAGCCTTGCACACCTGGGCCACCGAGGCCCAATGCCAATAGGCCCAGGACGCACTCACAGATCTGGTAGAGTGCGCCTTAACAGGGAAGGGTGGAACCCGTTCCTTCAAGGCGTAAGCCTGTTCAATGGTCTGTCTGATCCATTTGGCAATAGTCGCTGCAGATGCAGCCATGCCCTTCCGAGGTCCCTCAGGAAGGACAAAGAGTGAGTCCGTCTTCCGAAAGGACTCCGTAGACGACAGGTAAACCCTGATCGCCCTGACAACATCCAAAGAATGCAGAGCAACCTCCTTAGGATGCTTAGGTTTTGTACAAAGCGAAGGCAGGACAATGTCCTCAATAATGTGGAACTCAGAGACCACCTTAGGAAGAAAGGAGGGATGCGGACGCAAGACCACCTTATCCCGGTGAATCACCAAGTATGGAGAACGGCAAGATAACGCTGCCAGTTCTGGCACCCTGCGAGCCGAAGTGATCGCCACCAAAAAGGCAACCTTCTTAGACAGCAGAGGCAACGATATATCCCGAATGTTTTCAAAGGGAGCACGCTGTAACACAGACAGAATCAAGTTCAAGTCCCACGGAGGTAAGGGCTCCTTCCTGGGAGGAGCCACATGTCGCACACCTTGAATGAAGGTGCGAACCAGAGAATGGGAAGCCACAGGGCGTTGGAAAAGAATAGCCAGTGCGGACACCTGGCCCTTGATCGTGGCCAGCGCCAAACGCTGGTCCACACCAGACTGGAGGAAGGCCAACACTCTCGACACCGAGTACGAGCGAGGGGAGAACCCCCTGGACTCAAACCAGGCGAAATAAGCCTTCCAAGTACGGTAATAGATTTTACCAGAGGAGGTTTTCCTAGCCTTGACAAGGGTAGGGATGACCGCAGGGGAGAGACCCCTGTCCTTCAGGACCTGGGTCTCAACAGCCAGGCCGTTAAAGCCAGCGACTGTAAAGCAGGATGGAAGATCGGACCCTGAGACAGGAGATCTTCGTGCAGAGGCAGTCGCCACGGAGGCGCCACTGCCAGGTGAACAACGTCGGCGTACCAGGACCGGCGTGGCCAGTTCGGAGCAACCAGAATCACCAGGTGCGGTTCCGAGGCTAACCTGCGGAGGAACCTGGATAGCAACTGAATCGGAGGAAAGGCATACATCAGACGATACTGATGCGAAGGGGCCACTAACGCATCCGAGGTGTCCGCCAGCGGATAGCGCGTTCTTGTCACAAACCTTTCCACCTTTCGGTTTAGCCGAGATGCGAACAGATCCACGTCCGGGGATCCCCACTTCGCACACAACATTTGGAAGACCTCCGAATGCAGGGACCATTCCCCCTGGACCAGGGTCTGGCGGCTCAGATAGTGGGCCTGCCAATTCTACACACCCGGAATGTAAACCGCTGAGATCGCCGGGACGTGAGTCTCGGCCCAAGACAGAATGTCGGTCACCTCCCGGGCCGCCCGAGCACTCCTGGTGCCCCCTTGGTGGTTGATGTAAACCACCGTGGTAGCATTGTCCGTCTGTACCCAGACAGGACAGCCCCGAAGACGGTCCGACCACTGGAAGAGACAGAGTTTTATCGCTCGCAATTCCAGCACATTTATCGGGAGGGAGGACTCCTCCTCCGACCAAGTGCCCTGGGCAGACAGGTTGCCCAGGACTCCACCCCAGCCCGACAGGCTGGCATCCGTGGTAATCGCTGTCCACACCAACGGACGGAAGGACTTGCCTTCCGCCACCGACGGGGACTGGAGCCACCACAGAAGAGCCAATCTGGTCTGACGACTCAAGGAGACACTCAGATCCAGGGACTGAGGCAGTCTGTCCCACCTGTCCAGGATCTCCGCTTGGAGAGCCCGCGTGTGAAACTGAGCAAAGGGTATCCCCTTGAAGGCCGATACCATCAACCCCAGGCCCCGCATACAGGTCCTGAGTGACGAGGACGGGTTGTCCCTGAGGGACCTGATCTCGTCCCGCAAAGTCCGGAGCTTGTCCCCCGGCAAGAACACCTTTGCTTGAGCAGAGTCCAGAATCATTCCCAGATAGGGAAGACGAATCGATGGAGACAACGTCGATTTCTGAATGTTGATGGTCCATCCGAACTCCTGGAGTGTCTGTACCGTGGTGGACAGATCGCGCACTAGGTCCTAGCTGGCACGTGATCTCAGAAGTAGATCATCCAGGTACCCCAAGACCGCAATGCCCTGTGCCCTCAGCAGGCCCAGAACCGGCGCCAACACTTTGGTATAAACCCTTGGTGCCGAAGCGAGACCGAAAGGTAGCGCCACAAACTGGTAGTGGTCCTCTGCGATAGCAAACTGAAAGTACCGCTGATGACCCTCGAAAATGGGGATGTGCAGGTACGCATCTTTTAAATCTATCGAGGCCAGGAATTCTCCTGGACTCAAGGAGGCCACCACCGAACGGAGAGACTCCATACGGAACTTCCGAACACGCAGGAAGCGGTTCAGTGCTTTCAGGTCCAGAATAGGACGCGCTTTGCCCTCCTTTCTGGGCACAGTGAACAGATTTGAATAAAACCCCCGAAACCTGTCCCGATGAGGCACAGGGACAATCACCCCCTGAGCAAGAAGGTCCTGTCCCGCTTGGTGCAGGTCCTGCAGACGCCCCCCCGGAGGCAAATGAAGATTTGAGGGAAAGAATCTGTCCGCAGGCCGGGAAAGGAATTCGATCTTGTACCCCGATCTAATGGTTTCCTGAACCCACCTGTCCGATATCCGGAGCAGCCAAGGTTAGAGGAAACCGCGCAAACATCCCTCCACCCTTGAAATGGGTGAGGGCGCCCCTTCAGGCAAAGACGGACTGACCTGCCGAGCCGGCATTGCCAGACTTCTGCTTACCCGCCCAGGGCTTTTTCTGGCTGTCCTGGGCCTTGAAGGGCTTGCCCTTGGATTGGTTCCGATAGGCACGAAAGGACCCCTGAGTGGATCTAGGCGCAGAACCCCGCTTGCCACGAAAGGACTTGTTCTTCGGGTTCTGGGGCAGCAAAGTGCTCTTGCCCCCTGTGACGCCTTTCACCAGGGTATCCAACGCCTCGCCAAAAAGGCAAGAGCCAGCATAGGGAAAATCAGCAACTGTTTTCCGCGAGGACTGCTCAGCCGACCAGCTCTTTAGCCATATCAGTCGCCGGTTAAGTACAGAGACACTAGAGAGGCGTGCTACTAAAGGAGCCTCATTTAAGGCCGCATCACACAGATACATGATTCCTTGGTGGATTTGATCCACCATTTCCAGCCGGGCAGGCGGAACATCATCAGACACGAGGTTGCTCCTAAGCACCTTAGTCCAATCAGCCACCGCCTGAGCCACCAAAACGGACGCGAAAATGGGTCTGAGCAACGAACCCGCCACCGTATAGGAATGGCGGGCTAGAGACTCCAACCGCCGGTCCGTGGGATCCCGGAAAACCGGGGTATCCTCAGAAGGAACCAAGGTAGCCTTGTTTAACACGGCCACAGTGTGATCAACCTGTGGAGGCACACACCTTCGTGATTCCGTAGACGGTGCAAAGGGATAAAGTAATTGGAACCGACTAGGCACCAGGAATGGACGTTTTAACGTGCGCCACATTTCATTAACAGTGTAATGAAATTCAGCTGGGCAGGGAAAAACCCGCGCCGACTTGCGGGTCCTGTGCGTCCCAAACGAAGACACAACGCCCAGAGGACTGGGCTCATCCTCCAAATGTAGTGTTTCCTTAACAGAAACAATTAATTCATCCATGGTCGCCCCCTCTTCAGGCGACCCCGGGGAGGAGGTATCAACCCTTTCTACCTCTGCCTCCCCCTCAGACCCCAGCGGGTCTAAGGATGAGCGAGACCCTGAAAAGGGCACGCTCGCCGCAGCAGCCATATCACCATCTGAATCAGAGGAGAGAGACAATCTGGGCCTCTTTTTAGCAGCACGTTCAGCCATCAGCATTTCCATATTTGACACCAAAGTCACCACTACAGCAGCCAAATCAGGTCTAAAAGGAGCCACAGGAGAACTGGGGACCCCCACCAGAGCTGGGGGGAATTTGCTGTCCTGAGAATCCATTGCTCAAGGTTACAAAACAACAGTGCAAGAAGTTTGTACTGCCCCTTTAAGATCGCTGCGGAGTGCACAGCCCACCGCTACAGCTACAGTGACAAAGACTCCCAAACAGGAGAAGAAAAAACTGAGCCAGAAGCGACAATACAGAAAGATATTGAGAGCGATAACCTGCAGAGCCCCGCAGAGTGTTGCCACCGCTGTCCTGCTTCAGAGGAAAAGGAAGTGCTGCTAGAGTAGGCTGAACATATAGGCTGCATGACTCAGGGAAAATGGCTGCCCCATAGGATTGCATGGAAGGCTCCGCCAAAATGGCCGCCGGACATGCGGTCGGAACGATCGTTCGGCTACCGCAAAATGGCGCCAAAACAGCATGTAGTATTACCCATTGAGAAGCCAAACATGCCTGCCCATACCTAAAATGGCGGACCGCGCGGATCTTCCCCGCTGCGGCCGCCACACACAGTCTGCACCCCCAACAAGCACCGAAGTGACACAGGGAAGGGGACCGCCAAAACATACAGCACCACAGCGCATGCACAAGCGATCCCCGCAGGGACCGCATCAGGGAGTCACACAGGCACAGACATGGGGGACACCCAGCAACACAGACTGCCACCCCAGACAGAGGCCCCACACAGAAGTACTTATCTGTACCAGATGGCGTGGAGTGCCTCTATGAACGGAAAGCCGCTGTCCTCATCTGACAGGGAGTGCCGTTAGCCAGGGACATGACACTGCAGCATCGCAGATGTGTCCTGTGAGGTAGCCACCTCACGGCTGCATCCCTGCTGCGAACAGGGATGGGTTGTTCATAGTGCCAGGACGAACCACGGCTGAACGCTCGATGGCAGGCTGGGGGGTCCATCTGACCCTCTGCCCTGGAGAACCAGGGCGGTCAGTCCTAATCCCAGCACCGCATGATCCATCTTCTTCCGAAGAGTCGACTAAAAACTAAAAGCTGACAAAATAAACAGCTAGTAAAGTAAGAAAAAACTGACATTTTCAAAGAAAATCAAAAAAGATTAGATAGGCTGAGACTGTAGCCCCAGCACAGGGAAGCCTAACTACTCCTGACGTTAGGCAGAATGAAACTGAGTTGGGAGTGGTCACTGCAGGGGGGTATTGACCAGATGGGACAGCCCCCATGGGTGTGTATATGCAATTGCCTTTGTTATTTTGACTAAGTCTTTATGCCTAGCTACTCCTGCGGAGAGGAAGTCAATACCCAACAGTGATGACTTAGAGGCGGCGGCGACTGTGGGGGGACGTAAGAGAAATCCTTTCTTCTAGTGACCTGGAAAATGGTGACTACAGATGCCAGTCTCTCCGGCTGGGGAGAAGTTTGGGAGGAAGCCACTGTCCAGGGGAAATGGTCGTGGGTAGAGACGTCTCCCCATCAACATTCTGGAAATCCTGAGTAGTCAGTCGGGCTTTGAAATACTGGACGCCCAGACTTAGGGGTCACCCTGTCAGGGTACAATCCGACAATGCCATGGCTGTGGCTTATATCAACCATCAAGGAGGCACAAAGAGTCAGAGAGCCGAGAAAGAGGTAGATATCATCCTGTCCTGGGCAGAGAAGTTTTTGCCATGTCTGACAGCAGTTTTTTTTCCAGGAATAGAGAACTGGCAGGCAGATCTTTTGAGTCATCGACAAATGTTTCCGGGGGAGTGGTCCTTACATCCCGAGATTTTTCACTCAATCTGCTTACGCTTTGGGGTCCCAGACATAGATCTGTTGGCATCCAGGTTCAACAACAAGTTATAGAGATTTGTGTCCAGGGCCAGGGATCCACTTGCATTCGGAGTGGATGCTTTGGTGACTCCTTGGGAGGAGTATTCCCTGATTTATGCCTTTCCTCCGGTGCAGCTGATACCGCGTCTATTGTGCAGGATCCAGCTAGAGGGGAAACCAGAAATTCTGGTAGCTCCGGCATTGCCGAGGAGGGTTTGGTATGCACAAATCCAGAGGTTGGCATTGACGAGGCCTTGGGCTCTTCCACTGCGTCTGGACCTACTCTCTCAAGGTCTGATATTTCACCCTGTTGTAAGTCTCTAAATTTGACGGCTTGGCTATTGAGGCACTAATCTTGAAGGAGCGGGGTGTACCCGGCCCTGCAGTTCATACGCTCATAAACGCTAGGAAACCAGTCCACTGAAACATTTATTACAGGGTCTGGAAATCCTACATTGCCTGGTGTGAAGCCAGGAAATGGCATCCCTGCAAATATATCATCAGGAGAATTCTAGCTTTTCTTCAAGCAGGGGTAGATATGAAATTAGCCTTATGCACTATCAAAGGCCAAATTTCAGCCTTATCGGTTTTCTTCCAGGAACCGATTGCTTCCCATTGGTTGGTTCAGACCTTCGTCCAAGGAATGTTACGTTTGCTTCCGCCTGCGAAGCCACCATTGTGTCCTTGGGAATTAAATTTGGTGTTGGTACAAAAACAGCCTTTTGAACCTCTGAGGCAGGTTCCCCTGGTTCTTTTGACCAGAAAACTGGTCTTTTTGATTGCAATAACTTCAGCTAGAAGGGTATTGGAACTAGCAGCTCTTTCTTGTAAAGAGCCATTCTTGATTTTTCATCAATATAGGCTGATTCTACGTCCACACCCAGGTTTGTTGCTCAAGGTGGTGTCAGCCTTTCATTTGAATCAGGACACTATACTACCTTCCTTTTTTCCAAATCCTCACTCAGGGGAGGAAAAGTTATTGCAGGAAGGGGTCGGCAGCATCTAACTCTACGATTTCTCATTGGATTTGCCAGGTTATTACCCAGGTGTATGGTTTAGAAGGGAAGGTTCCACCTTTTCCTGCAAAGACACATTCTACTAGAGAAATAGGTGCCTCTTGGGCACTTTGCCATCAAGCCTCTATGGCTCAGATTTGCAAGGCCGCAACCTGGTCGTCAGTGCAAACATTCACTCGTTTCTATAGAGTGGATGTTGGGACCCAGGAGGAATCTGCATTTGGCCGCAGTGTTCTGCAGGCAGCAGTGCAATCCTTTTTGTAGTCGGATGGTGGTATTTTTTATGTGTTCCCCTCCCCTCAGATGCATTGCTTTGGGACATCCCATATGTTATGATTTATGGCTGTGTCCCGTAATGTACGAAAAGAAAAAATAGAATTTTTGTAAGAACTTACCGTAAAATTATTTTCTCTGAGTCCTCTGACAGTCGCCGCCCACTCATACAGTCTTCACTACTGGGTATTGGTCTTATCCACAGGAGTAAGCTAGGCAGAAGATTTTGTTAGAAACATTCACAAAAACTTTGCATAGACACACCTACAGGGGGCTGTCCCTCTGGTCCAATACCCCCCTGCTAGCAGCATTCCCAATTCAGTTTGGTAGCAAGCAGTAGATAGTCCATGAACCCAAAAAGAGGGGTGGGGGGCGGTGACTGTCAGAGGACTCAGAGAAAATAATTTTACGGTAAGTTCTTACAAAAATTCTATTTCCTCTTACGTCCTCTGAAAGTCGCCGCCCACTCATACAGTCTTCACTACTGGGATGTCCCAAGCAGTGTAGATGTGAGGGGTGGGAAACATAACCGTCTAAAAGGCAACGCAGCACCCAGGTCAGAGAAAAGTACCTTATCTGAACCAGAAAGGTAAAACACTGGGTAACAGAAAAGCTCAACAGGAGCGAACAAACCCCAGAAAGCAAAATAACCAAGGGGTAAAAAACCCCAACAGGAGGGGACAGGCGAAACGCCATATCTCCCCTAAGGCACTGCCGCACTCAAAACTTTGAGGCCAAAGGAGGCATCTGCCGATGCCAAAATATCAAGTTTGTAAAATTTTGTAAAGGTGTGCACGGACGACCAGGTCGCCGCTTTGCACAATTGGGACACCGACGCCTGATGGCGGAAGGCCCAAGACACATTCACCGCTCTGGTAGATTGCGTCGTGACAGGGAAGGGCGGAACCCGTTCCCTAAGCGAATAAGCCTGTACAATCGTCTGTCTAATCCATTTACAAATGGTTGCCGCAGACGCAGCCATACCCTTCCGAGGTCCCTCAGGAAGGTCAAAAAGAGAATCCGACTTTCTGAAGGATTCAGTAGACAGGTACACCCTGATCGCCCGGACTACATTAAGGAATGCAAGGCAAACTCTTTAGGATGCTTAGGATTCGCACACAGCGAAGGCAAGACAATGACTTGGTTGAGATAAAAATCGGACACCACCTTTGGAAGGAAAGATTGATGAGGTCGCAAGACAGAGCCGCAAAATCCGACACTGCGAGCAGATATGATTGCCACCAGAAAGGCGACCTTCCGTGACAACGCAGGCAGAGGAATCTCCCGGATGTTCTCAAATGGAGGACATTGCAAAACGGACAGAACCAAATTCAAGTCCCAAGGAGGGAAGGGTGCCCTCCTAGGGGGAGCCAGATGATGCACCACTTGAATAAAAGATGCAGATCAAGGAATTTGACGCCAATGGGCGCTGGAAAAGAATGGCCAGCACAGATAACTGACCCTTAATAGTGGTCAGCGCAAGAGGCTGGTCCACACCAGATTGCAGGAAGGCCAACACCCTCGCCACCGAAAAGGAGCAAGGATGGATACCCTGCGATTCACACCAGGCAAAATAAGCCTTCCAGGTACGATAATACATCTTACCGGACGAGGCCTTCCTAACCTTGAGAAGGGTAGGAATGACCGCCGTCAAGAGACCCCGATCTCTCAAGACCTGGCTTTCAACAGCCACCCTGTTAAAGCCAGCGACTGTAAAGCAGGATGGAAGATCAGCCCCTGAGACAGCAGATCGTCTCGTAACAGGAGCCGCCAGGGAGGCTCGACGACCAGTTGCATGATGTCCGCGTACCAAGACTGGCGCGGCCAGTCCAGGGCCACTAGAATCACCAACCTCAGTTCCGACCAACCTGCGAAGGAACCTGGACAACAACTGAATCAGGGGGAAGGCATAAATCAGGCGATACCGATTCCAAGGCACTACCAACGCGTCCGAGGTGTCTGCCAGAGGGTCGCGTGTTCTTGCCATGAACCTTCCCACCTTGTTGTTTAGACGAAAACAGATCCACGTCCGGGGATCCCCATCGCGCACACAGCATCTGAAACACCTCCGGGTGTAGGGACCATTCCCCCTGGTCCAGGGTCTGACGGCTCAGATAGTCGGCCTGCCAGTTCTCCACACCTGGAATATGAACTGCAGAAATCGCTGAGACCTGCGTCTCGGCCCAGGACAGAATCTCAGCCACTTCCTTGGCCGCCCGGACACTCCTGGTGCCCCCCTGGTGATTTATGTAAGCCACCGCAGTTGCGTTGTCCGTCTGCACACGCACAGGGCAGCCCCGAAGATGATCCGACCAACGGAGCAAACATAGTCTGATCGCTCACAGTTCCAAGACATTTATCGGTAGGGAGGATTCCTCCCCCGACCAAGTGCCCTGGGCAGACAAATTGCCCAGAACGTCACCCCAGCCCAACAGGCTGGCGTCCGTGGTGACCACCGTCCATAATGGAACTGTGCAAATGGTATCGCCTCGAAGGCTGACACCATCAATCCCAGGGACCGCATGCAGGTCCTGAGCGATGAGGACTCGTTGTCCCTGAGGGACCTGACCTCGTACTGCAGAGTCCGGAGTTTGTCCTCAGGCAGGAAGACTTTTGCCTGGGCGGAGTCCAGAACCATCCCCAGGTAAGGGAGGCGAACATAAGGAGACAATGTCGACTTCTGAAAATTGATGGTCCACCCGAACTCCTGGAGCATCTGAACTGTGGTTGACAGGTCGTGCAACAGAGTGGCACTGGAACTCGACCTTAACAGGAGATCGTCCAGATACCCAAGGATTGCAATCCCCTGCGGCTGCAACAGGGCCAGGACAGGAGCCAACACTTTGGTAAACACCTTTGGAGCCGAAGCGAGACCAAAAGGCAATGCCACGAACCGATGGTGCTCCTCCGCGATTGCGAATCGGAGGTACCTCTGATGACCTACGTAGATGGGGATGTGTAAATACGCATCCTTGAGGTCGATGGAAGCCAGGCAATCTCCTGGACTCAGGGAGGCCACCACCGATCTGAGGGATTCCATGCGGAACTTTAGAACCAAAGCGGTTCAGAAGCTTTTGAAACTTTTGAAACGAAGCGGTTCAGAAACTTTAGGTCCAGAATTGGACGCACCTTGCCCTCCTTTCTTGGCACCATGAACAGATTCAAATAAAAACCCCGAAACTTGTCCCGATGTGGCACCGGGAATCTGTTTGCTGGGCGCGATCGAAATTCGATCTTGTACCCTGACCGAATGAGTTCCTGAACCCCTCTGTCCTGAATCTTGGCCAGCCAAGGTTCGGGAAAACAGAACAGACATCCCCCCACCCCTGAAACGGGTGAGGGCGCCCCTTATGGTCAAGGCGGACTGGGCTGCCGTGCCAGTGTGGGCGGCTTTTGACTTGCCCGCCCAAGGCTTCTTCTGGCCACCAGAGGCCTTGAAGGATTTGCCCTTGTCTTGTGCCTTGAAGGCAGGAAAGGACCCCTGGTTAGGTTTAAAGGAAGGGCCCCGCTTACCGTGGAAAAACTTGCCCCTGGACACCTGGGGCAGCAGTGTGCTTTTACCCCCAGTGACCCCCTTCACCAATTCATCCAGGGAGTCCCCAAAAAAGGCGATTCCCTGCATAAGGGATGTCAGACACCGTCTTCTTGGAAGACTGGTCGGCCGACCAGCTTTTCAACCACACGATGCGACGGATCGTCACTGCGACTGCAGATAAGCGTGAGACTAAAGGGGTCTCATCCAAGGCCACGTCACACAGGTATAAAACAGCCTGAATAATTTGGTCCACCATTTCCAGAGTAGCAGGAGGGGCGGAATCAGCCCTAAGGTGCGTCTTAGCACCTTAGTCCACTTCACCACAGCCTGAGAGACCATTACTGAGGCGAACACGGGTTTCATCAGGGAACCTGCCACCAGATAGGAGTGGCGGGTAAGAGACTCCACACGCCTATCCGCCGGGTCCTTAAACACCGGAGAATCCTCCGCGGGCATCAGAGTGGTTTTATTTAACCTGGATACCATGTGGTCCACCATAGGGGCCACAGTCCAGCGCAAATCCACCGGAGACGCAAAGGGATAACGGTACTGAAACCGCTTAGGCACCACAAAATTGCGCTTTAAATTGCGCCATTGTTCGTTCACTGTTTTGTGAAACTCAGCGGGACAGGGAAACACCTGAACCGACTTCTGGGTTTTGCGAGTCTCAAAGGAAGACCGCCTATCCGGCAGGTGGGGCTCATCTTCTAAATGTAGCGTGTCTTTAACCACTTAAGCCCCAGCCCTATTTCAGACACTTTTTGTTGTTAAAATCAGTATTTTTTCCTAGAAAACTACTTAGAACCCCCAAACATTATATATATATATTTTTTTAGCAAAGACTCTGGAGAATAAAATGTCGGTCATTGCAATATTTTTTGTCACGCGGTATTTGCGCAGCGGTCTTTAAAACGCCATTTTTTTGGAAAATTTTTGAAGAATCACATTTCACTGCATTTAAAAAATACTAAACAGCAAAGTTAGCCCATTTGTTTTGTATATTGTGAAAGATGATATCACACCGAGTATATAGATACCCAACATGTTACGGTTTAAAATTGCGCCCCCCCCCCCCCGTGGGATGGCGACAAACTACGGTCAATAGAGATCTCAATAGGCGACGCTTTAAATTTATTTAACGGTTACCAGTTTAGAGTTAGAGTGAAGCTCTTTTTTTAAATTATTGCCCACGCTCTGGGGATCGCGGCAATACCTCACATGTGTGGTTTGAACAGCGATTTCATTCGCGGCTCGACTTTCGTATACGTTTTTTTTTGTGCGCGAGCTAACGGTGATGGGGCAGCTAAAAATTTTTTTTTTTCCTATTTATTTTATTTTTTCTTTCTAACTTTATTACAGGTTTTAAAAAAAAAAAAAAAAAAAATCTGATCAATTTCATTGCTGTCACAAGCAATGTAAACATCCCTTGTGACACCAATATGTAGTGACAGGTACTCTTTATGGAGGGATCGAGGGTCTAAAAGACCCTAGACCACTCCACTACACTTCCATGTATGCAAAACGCCGAAAACTGCGTTTTTTTGCATACAGCCGTTTTTTAAATTTGCCGCTTTTTGCAGCACAGTAACCCGGAAATGACGTCATGGACGCCGCCTCCGTGTTACGTCATCGGAGACCCGATCAAAGCCGTTGCCGGCTGGGTGCTCGGGGCTCCCGGTGGGACGGGAGCCCAGAGCAAAGTCACGGAAGGCGGCGGGAGGGGGGGGGGACGTCCCCTCCCGCTCACCCGGGTAATGATCAATTACCGACGGAAAGCCGACTTTTGGCTGTTGACCACGGTACCGGGATGGTGCCTCTAGCTAGAGGCATCATCCCGGTATACCCCCACAAAGTCTGCCGACATAAATATACGTCGATATGCGGTAAGTGGTTAACAGAGCTAATGAGCGCAGACATTGCAGCGCGTTCTCTGGCCGACCCGGAGGGGGAATCCTCCACCTCCTCCATCCGACTGAGAGGACTGAGACCCCTCAGGGGGTATACTGTCCGTGGCAACCATATCTAGCTCCGAATCAGAAGATTGAGAAAGCCTGGGCCTTTTCTTAGAAGCCCGCTCAGACATCAACAGATCCACTTTGGACGCTAAAGTCGTAAGTGCAGCAGTAAGTGAGACTGTTGCAGAGGATTCAGGAGTACCTGAACCCTCCACCAGAGCTGGGGGGAATTTGCTACCCTGGGACTCCATCAGAAACACTCAGAGATTAAATGGCGCTGGCCCTTTAAATAGGCGATAGCGGCGGTTCCCACCGCAATGAGTGACTAGACTGTGCTACTAAGCACTGAAAGATAATAACTGCCAGCAGAGATATAACCCAGAAAAAATAGCAAAAAAGCCCCAAGAAGTGTGTCTATATTGTACCCACGCTGCCAGCTCGATCTGTGTGCTAGGAAAGAGGAAATGATTTCACGCCACTAGAGGCCGAACAAAGGTCTGAGCCACAAGAAAATGGTTGCCAATGTAAGTCTATGGGGGAGGCTCCGAGAAAATGGCCGCCGAGCACATGAGGAAACACATTGGCCACAGTAAAGATGGCGCCCGAAAGGGCGCCAAGGCATTACAGAAAATGGCTGCTGCCCTCACAATGAGGCCAAACAGCCTGCCCATACCTGAAATGGCGGCCCCGCGGTTTTACACCAATGCGCCCCCACAAACATGTCTGTACCCCCAAAACGATGCACAAGCATCACAAGGGACTCAGGGACCCCCGCAACCCCCCCACACCGCGGCACAACCGCTATAGCGCCCCCCGCTTGGACCGTGAAGGGACACACTGACAGACATGAGGGGGATATCACAGACTCCACATAGACTGCCATCCCCATAACAGAGGCCCCACATACACCCCCTGACAGAAAATGCCATAGACAGAGGGGTAGCATGGTACTCACCGGTCCAGCGAAAATGTGGGTACCGCTCTGTGACAGGAAGCCTCCCACTCTGGGTGGGGGTGCCGTCAGCCGAAAAGGACGCTAGCAACACGCGGCGTACCGCAGTTGAGACATTCCAGCAAAGAAGCCACTTCGCAGGCTTTGTCCCTGAGGACAGGGACAGGTAATTTGCGAGGCCTGGGCATACGCATACCCTGCTAACGCTCGATGGAAGGCTGGGATTCCGTAAGGCTCTAGGACAACCAGTGCGATTCCCAGCTCCGCAAATGCTGTAGTCTTCCAAAGTCTGACTAACTAAGCGCAGGAACAAATATAAAAGCTATAAGTGTAAAGAAAAAATCACTTTGCAGAAATAAAAATTAAGAAGAAGAAGAAGAAAAGGCTGAGACTGCAGCCCCAGCCAAGGGAAGCCTGCCTACTCCTAGCTAGGCAAAAGACAAACTGAATTGGGAATGCTGCTAGCAGGGGGGTATTGGACCAGAGGGACAGCCCCCTGTAGGTGTGTCTATACAAAGTTTTTGTGAATGTTTCTAACAAAATCTTCTGCCTAGCTTACTCCTGTGGATAAGACCAATACCGAGTAGTGAAGACTGTATGAGTGGGCGGCGACTGTCAGAGGACGTAAGAGAAATTGATTTTTTATTACAGACTTACCTGTAAAATCCATTTCTTGAAGTACATCTATGGGGTCTTTATTACTTGCTACAAAACTGAGGTACTTCCTGTGTGGGAGGGGTTATATAGGGGGGAATCCTTTTTGATTGGTTACTGGAAAACAATGATACCGAAGTATCCACCCCCAGTGGGTTTTTAGGCAGCGCAATAAGTAGTACATCAAAAAATATTAATAAAAATATACTTTATTGACAAAATGACATACACATGATAAAAATCCCAGTGAGGGAAAACATGAAAGCTCCAGTAATCTCTGTAACAATTAATCTCAAAATCTCATAGCATATCGTGACATCATGACATAATGGTTGGCGCATCAACCCCAAAATGGATATTGGGGGAGCATACACCCCAACGCGTTTCAACCTATAAAAGGTCTTCCTCAGGGGGACTGTATTGCCTAAAGAGAACACATTGTAATTTGCAATATGTCTACACAGCAAATCAGTGATATTTGTACAATTGTGTATTTCAACTTTACCATGAAGATGAGATTATTGAGAAAACGAAGAGCAGATAAAAATATTTGTATCCTCCACATTCAGAGGGGAGTGGCGCCTCCCGCCCTGGGCGACTAAACAGGCGTAGGGGTCTGCAAGGAGTCACCAAACCATAACAGCATACAAGGAAGCACACGACACCTGGTGGAGGATTATGGGAATTGTAATTAACTTAATTTATGAATTTTTAGTATAGTGCTGGTCTATATTGAATTTCAATGGCCAGCATATCAATAAAGGACAGGGAGACACAAAATCATGTAAACGTTTTGTGGTTGCTAGTCCTCCCCTTGTGGTCCGTATTGTCCCCCCCCCTCTCCCCCTCCTCTTTCTCATCACATGTCTTCCCTTTCCCCTTTTCTTTTTCTTTCCACCTCAATATTTCTCTTTTGTCTGCCCTCTTTTCCCTTGTCTTTCTTTTTCTCTTTCTTTTCCCCTCCTTCTTCATTCCTTTCTCTCTCCTTTCTTCCCCTTTCTCTTTATATTCCTTTTTAGCTCCTCTGGCTCCAGGTGTCTCCCTGTCCTTTATTGATATGCTGGCCATTGAAATTCAAGTTAGACCAGCACTATACTAGAAATTCATAAATTAAGTTAATTACAATTCCCATAATCCTCCACCAGGTGTCGTGTGCTTCCTTGTATGCTGTTATGGTTTGGTGACTCCTTGCAGACCCCTACGCCTGTTTAGTCGCCCAGGGCGGGAGGCGCCACCCCCCTCTGAATGTGGAGGATACAATGATTTTTATCTGCTCTTCGTTTTCTCAATAATCTCATCTTCATGGTAAAGTTGAAATACACAATTGTACAAATATCACTGATTTGCTGTGTAGACATATTGCAAATTACAATGTGTTCTCTTTAGGCAATACAGTCCCCCTGAGGAAGACCTTTTATAGGTTGAAACGCGTTGGGGTGTATGCTCCCCCAATATCCATTTTGGTTGCCAGTGTCCTTCACCAGTAGGTAGCTCTATAACCCATATGTTATGATTTATGGTTCTGTGTCCCGTGATCTACTTCAAAAGAAATGAATTTTACAGGTAAGTCTGTATTAAAAAATCCATTTATTTTTATTTAAACTTTATTTGTTTTTCCATAGAAAAAAGAAAGCCATCAACAAGGGACTGATCACATAAGTTAAACATACATTCTTCCCATTCCCCCTCCCCCCTAACCTCTTCTCTCCACTATCCTAATTGTGCCACTCACTCCTCTCCCTCCTTCCCCTCCCCCAGCCCTCCTCCTCTCTTTTCTACTCTACCTAACTCTCCGCGTATTTCCTTGTTTCCTTAAACTCTATCCACATTTCCCATTTGCTGGCAAATATTTCTGCCTGATCTTTCCTACTACTCAAGTACTCCATTTTATATATGTGTTCGATCCTTTTGAACCACTCTCCTATTGTGGGTTTTTCTGGGTCTATCTCCCATTCCATTATCTTCCCTATGTATTGCTGTATCTCCCGCCAGTATTCCCGTACCTTTGGGCATTCCCACCACAGCTGGGCCATAGTGCCTTTTTGATTACATCATCTCCAACACAATGGGGATTTTTCTGGCTGATACTTTTTTGTCCCTTGACAGGTGTTATGTACCATCTTGCCAGACATTTATAGTTAATTTCTATCATGTTTATATCCACAGCAAGTCCATGTACAGCACTCAACATTTTACTTACTTGTTGCTCTTTAAAGGTGTAATTCTTTTTCCCATATTTCGAACAAAGGTGGTATTCTCGGTCCCTCTAACCTTGTGAGTATTTTATAGATCTGAGATATGCTATGTTTCAATTACGTCTGCAAATTACATAGTTGTTCTATTATTGTTTAGATTCTCCTCAGATCTAATTGGTTGCAGGAGTGTTGTCACAAAGTGTTTTAACTGCAAGTTCCTCCATTCATCTAGCATCATCAGTTCTCTTTTGTGCCTCAATTCCTGATATGGTCGTACTTTCCCCTTTTGCTTAAATATACAGTGGGTACGGAAAGTATTCAGACCCCCTTAAATTTTTCACTCTTTGTTATATTGCAGCCATTTGCTAAAATCAATTAAGTTCATTCTTCTTCCTCATGAATGTACACATAGCACCCCATACTGACAGAAAAACACAGAATTGTTGACATTGTTGCAGATTTATTAAAAAAGAAAAACTGAAATATCACATGGTCCTAAGTATTCAGACCCTTTGCTCAGTATTTAGTAGAAGCCCCCTTTTGATCTAATACAGCCAGGAGTCTTTTTGGGAAAGATGCAACAAGTCTTTCACACCTGGATTTGGGGATCCCCTGCCATTCCTCCTTGCAGATCCTCTCCAGTTCTGTCAGGTTGGATGGTAAACGTTGGTGGACAGCCATTTTTAGGTCTCTCCAGAGATGCTCAATTGGGTTTAAGTCAGGGCTCTGGCTGGGCCATTCAAGAACAGTCACGGAGTTGTTGTGAAGCCACTCCTTCGTTATTTTAGCTGTGTGCTTAGGGTCATTGTCTTGTTGGAAGGTAAACCTTCGGCCCAGTCTGAGGTCCAGAGCACTCTGGAGAAGGTTTTTGTCCAGTATATCCTTGTACTTGGCCGCATTCATCTTTCCCTCGATTGCAACCAGTCGTCCTGTCCCTGCAGCTGAAAAACACCCCCACAGCATGATGCTGCCACCACCATGCTTCACTGTTGGGACTGTATTGGACAGGTGATGAGCAGTGCCTGGTTTTCTCCACACATACCGCTTAGAATTAAGGCCAAAAAGTTCTATTTTGGTCTCATCAGACCAGAGAATCTTATTTCTCACCATCTTGGAGTCCTTCAGGTGTTTTTTTTAGCAAACTCCATGCGGGCTTTCATGTGTCTTACACTGAGGAGAGGCTTCCGTCGGGCCACTCTGCCATAAAGCCCCGACTGGTGGAGGGCTGCAGTGATGGTTGACTTTCTACAACTTTCTCCCATCTCCTGACTGCATCTCTGGAGCTCAGCCACAGTGATCTTTGGGTTCTTCTTTACCTCTCTCACCAAGGCTCTTCTCCCCCGATAGCTCAGTTTGGCCGGACGGCCAGCTCTAGGAAGGGTTCTGGTCGTCCCAAACGTCTTCCATTTGAGGATTATGGAGGCCACTGTGCTCTTAGGAACCTTAAGTGCAGCAGAAATCTTTTTGTAACCTTGGCCAGATCTGTGCCTTGCCACAATTCTGTCTCTGAGCTCTTCAGGCAGTTCCTTTGACCTCATGATTCTCATTTGCTCTGACATGCATTGTGATCTGGAAGGTATAGACAGGTGTGTGGCTTTCCTAATCAAGTCCAATCAGTATAATCAAACACAGCTGGACTCAAATGAAGGTGTAGAACCATCTCAAGGATGATCAGAAGAAATGGAAAGCACCTGAGTTAAATATATGAGTGTCACAGCAAAGGGTCTGAATACTTAGGACCATGTGATATTTCAGTTTTTGTTTTTTAATAAATCTGCAACAATGTCAACAATTCTGTATTTTTCTGTCAGTATGGGGTGCTATGTGTACATTCATGAGGAAGAAGAATGAACTTAAATGATTTTAGCAAATGGCTGCAATATAACAAAGAGTGAAAAATTTAAGGGGGTCTAAATACTTTCCGTACCCACTGTATATAATGTTGGGGGTTTAAGTTGTTTACATGTAGGCAAGGAATGTCAGAATCAGCCAAGACAGTAAACAATTGAATCTTCAACAAATTTGCTAGTATAAATAAAATACAGATTTGATACTGCATGGGTGACAATGCCAGACACTTTCAACAATTTTTTTTTTTCATGTTGTCTCATGTTTAAATAAATCTAAACACACTCAAAAACTCATCAATAATACTAACCTTCGTATTTGAAGATACAGCCTCTGGAGACGTACATTTTCTTTTCCTGGGAGATTGATCATTCAACATCTTGGCTTTGCCTTGATTTGGTGTCTTATTAACCATGCAATCACTTTTCATTCTGTTTTGCAAAATCTGACATGTAATTATATCAAACGGTGGATTGTCGTTCTTGTCATTCACAGCTTTTGCTAGTTCAATTGTTTTCATTACCATCATTGTATGGGCCATTTTTCCTAAATCTTTCTTAGGCGAAGACATTAAAATCCAGAGAAAATCAGAAAACTGGCTGTAGTTATGGTCCAGCTCCATGGATAAGCTTCCATAATGTAATGAGACAACACATGGGGAAAAGTTGATGTATTCATGTATTGCTGAGTTGGGTTTAAAAACCATTTTTTTTAGTTCTGAAAGCTCTGAAAGTTCTCTTGTCATCATTTGAAAAGCATATGCGTAATTCACTGAATCTGGGCAGCTGCTGATGACTTCTAGCTCTGATTTTATGTCTACTATTCTGCTTTCAATTGTATCAACAGCACTGGGCATCATGTTCCCAGTCACAAAGGAAGCCAGTCTTTGTTGAATTTGAACTAGATCCGATAACAGAGAGGTGTCATACCACAGCAATCCTCTTTTTGTTTCTTTTTTTTTCTGTGAAGCCATCACACAGTTAAGAAAATGCAAGGTTTCATATGTCATTGCTAGTTCAATATATGGTTCAACTGCTTCAGTCTTTATCAGAGTGGTAAGTGAGTCTTTTCTTTGAGTCATTTCTTTAACATTGCTATTTTTTATCAGGGCTTTTTCTATATCACATTCCTGTAAGATCTGAAAGTTTTTTATCTGACAGTGTAAGCGTTTTTGGCATTCACAAATCATTTGTTCTAATAAACAGGGTTTTGCATGTAGAGCTTGGTCTATGAACTTGCCAACAATGAACTTATCGTTGTGAGAAGAGAGACTTTTGAGGGAATCTAGGTTCTTATTATACAGCTCATCTATGTCATAAGCCATCCATGCTTCTTGACCAGGGACACAAAATACTTCGTACAACTTTGATAAAGCATTACTGTTTATCTGACCAATGATCTCTTTTGAAAGAACTATCTTTTTGTTCCCGTCAAGTGCCTTACTTTCCTTGAAAACCATCATTTTTGCAGCATCAAACAGTAAGTGCTGAATACCGAAGAGCGACAAATTCATACTTTTAGACACAGAGGTCTTCAAAAAGTCAATTTTAGCCGAGATAATTTCTAGAAAACATAGTGCATGTTCCTTCTTTCCAGGTTCTACTTTAGGAAGTTGAATAAATCTACTAATTATCTCTAAAGTGCTTTTTTGCAAAGCCACCAAATCTTCTACTGTGTCTCCGAGATGTGCTCCACAGCTGAAAGGTATGGAAAGGGAAAATGCGGAATAATCACAATCGTGCTTTAAAACATCTTCACATTCTTTCAATTCTCTGTTATATTTCAAGTAGACATAGTAGGAGCTGTTCTTGTCATCTATTTCTTGCAAAAAATCAGACAGTCTGCTACAAAGACTCTCCAAAGTAGTAACTGCACTGTCATTCAGTTTTTCTTGAAACGCTGTATAGAAGTTTGACTGCTGCTGATAGCCAGCCTCGCCTGCAAGTAATTCCCTATACAGCGAACCATCATACCATAGGAGACTGCGGAACGTAGGCCTTCCCTCAATGAAACGAATGCGATTCTCAATAAAATCAGCTGTTTCTATCATCATCTGTAATTCAAGAAAAGATTCTACAGCCTGCGGCTGTAGGGTACTTCTAAAACAGGTTTTTAGATGGTTGGAAAACAACAATTTCCTATCTACTATTACATCTCTCCAGGTACATTTTTGCTTTTTCTCAAAGGATTTAATAAAAACAGGAAGCATTTTTTTGCACAAGGATCGGCAGTCCTGTAGACTTTTTAAGCTGTCTGTCTCGCTTGCATTTTGCAAAATCTTTGACAATTTTCCCAATAACAATCTTGACACCTCAGTATTTTTTGCTGTGGTAAGTGTACTGTGCTTAATTTTTTTTCCTTTATGCTGATTTTTTTCACAAGCTGAATCTGTTTTTTTCTTGGATGTTTTAGTTTTAGCATGGCATGAATGGTACTGCTTTGCATGCAATAACATTTTCTTGGTGCAGATGAGCTCTTTTCTGTCTTTTTTAACTTTTAGACATTTTTTTGTGAAACCCCCCTTCTTTTCACTTGTTGATTTTGGTGAAGAAATAGCTGGTACTGCATTCTCTATGTCTGATATGCTAGCAATAGGAGAATCTGAAGCAATTCCTACACTGTTTCTGTATTGAGGTGATGGAGGCAATTTTTTTGGTGAAGGTGAATTGCCAGAAGTTGCAGACAATAAATCTTTAGCATATTTTCCATTAAGAGCTTGAGTTGTCAGGTTTAGACATTTTCTGTCTTCAGGAGAAGACCTTTGCTGATGTTTATCAGAGACAGAAACCTTAAAAGAATGGGGAGTTTGTAAAAACTGCATACCTCCACACTCTACCTTCACACGTTCAGAAGAGTCTGTGGTGTTACATCTCCTTCCAGACTTAGCTTCAAGCTGCAAGGATTTTTGTACTCTTTTGTGTGCTTTTCGTAGGTGAAGCATTGCTCGGTCTAGTCTTTTTGAAATTCGCTTGCTCTTACACAGAGGAATCTCACCTGACAACAATCCTAAAACCACCTTTATATTTTTTTCAGACTGAGAGAACTTGTTCATTCTTCTAACAGATTTTTTAATAACTACAGAATGTCTCCTTGTGCTGCTGAGTTTCTTTTTTGTCATTTTGGAATGAGACAAACTTTTCGCAGTTTTGATGCAAGTCAAATTAATATCATTATTGGCCTCAGATTTGCCCTGATTTTGAATTATTTGTTTTTTATCTAAATGGACAGTTTCATTCATTCTGACACTATGAGATGGCAGTTCAGGTCTGTTATCAACTGGTGCTTTGCAATCCTGGGACATGGAAAATGTGTTTTTAGTTACAGTCTCTGAGACATCACTTGTTTTTTGAAGATTTGAGGGAGTCTCCGAGACATCACTTGTTTTTTGAAGATTTGAGGGAGCATCTTTTTCGGAACTGTTGTTTATCTGTTCTTTTACAGTTTTAGATGAATGTACTTCAACAAAATTGTTGACATCCTGTTCTACACACATATAGTGAGAGTTTTGAATTGTAATTTCCATGTCAGGAAAGATCCTTAAACCACTAGGCTCTCTCAATTTTCTTGAAGGTTTCCATAACTCTGTCATGTCTTCTGCTTTTTCTTTCTGGGTTCCAAAAATACCTTTCCAATCTATGCGACTCTCTAACTCTATCACACACTGCAGATCATACTGCATGTCTCCAAATGTATGGTTTTCTGTTAATGAATTATGCGCTCTTGTTTTCTCTGTCTGTGACATTCCAAATGAATCATTACAATGGATATTTTTGGAAATTAAATTTGTATCAGAATTCTTCTTAACCTCTTTATCTTCATTGGTAGTACAAAGTCCTGGACATGGTAAACTACTTTTACCATTGAGTTCATTTTCATTTGTGTCCTTGTACACTTCGTGAATTGGACCTGAGAAGGAACTGGGTTTTTCAGATGATTTTTTTGCATTCAGATCACAAATCAACTTGTTCACAGCATTATGTTTGTCATCCTCTTTCATTTTTTTAGGAGAAGCGGTAGGCACTGTCTTGATGGACTCAACTTTTTCTTTCTTGTATAAAGACTGTTCTTGCACTTTCTTTTCAGGAAATTTCTTCATTGGATGTTTCTCTGCAACTTTGGAGGGTTTTGTATTAGGGGAGGATGAAGAATTAGATAGGTGCTTTTGGGGACTTGTATGATCTGCAGTCTTTTTAGCTTTCATATCAGGATTTGATATACAGGTTTTAGATTGAACACCTTTCTCAAGTTGCTTTTTACTTAATGGTAAAAACGTCTTTGCAGGTTGAATTTTACTTCTATCGATGTGATATGCCTTAGTTGTGACAAGCTTACTTCTGTTACCATTTGAGTATACGTTCTTGTCTCTATCACAGACAGAGTATTGACTATTTTGCAAAGTTCCTGTTTTTGTAGTAACTTCAGCACTTTCATCCTCAGGGAGTTTTCCTGAAGACAAACATTGATTACTGTTACTGGTATTTAGAACAACTTTTAAAAGTGTGTCTTTCTGCTTTTGTTTTGAAGACATGTCATCACTGTCGTCGGACTGTCCTTTATTTATTCCAGAAGATAATACTTGGCATTTGCTTTGAAGTAGATGGTTCTTGTCATTTATTTTAGCTGGGATTGTGGACGGATTAGAACTTCTTGGTGGGGCAGATGTTTTTTCCAGTGATGAATTCAGTCTCGCAGGCTCTTCATCTTTTGCAACACCTAACTGATTGTCACGCAGTGTTTGGGACATACCATATACACACAGTTTTCCAGAAAGTTTTGATTTCTCCTTCATGGATAAACATTGCAAAGACTGACCATCTGCATCTTCCAAATTTTCAGTAAGAGTCAGAAATGACGATGATTTCCTCTCTGTCTTCATTACTGATTCTTTTACTTTACTAAGACTGTCATCAGAAAGACGTACTTCCTCAAAACTTATATATAGTGAGGTTTTACTTACATTATTTTCCCAGCTCTCTCTTTCTTTTATATGATCTTCATCTTTAATGTTGGACACTTCATTATCAAAAACACATTTGGATTGTATTTGCTGCTCTATAAGATGCTGATCAGCAGCTTTTGTGTCTTCTTTTTCATCCATTTCCCTAATTTCTTGCTCATTCATGTAGTTCTCCTCTGAAAAACGTGCCTCTTCAAAACTTACGTATAGTGACGTTTTACTTTCGATGTTTTCCAAGGTGCCCAGATTCTCTTTACTAGGCTCTTTTTCTTTTAAGCTGGGCTCCTCACTTTCCATAACAAGTTCTTTTTGCTGTCCTAAAAGATACTGGCCAGTGAATTTACCAACTTCTTGTTCATACCTTTTTAAAAGTCTAGGATCTTTAATACACTTTGATGAAAACACCATAGAAGATGCAATTAGGCTCTCTAGAGACATAGAGAAATGATTATAGGGCACGCTGAGGTTTGGAAGAGCAATCTGGTTCTGAAACATGGGTGTAGGAAAATGATGCCTGTTTAAAACAGGTAGACTTTGGACTTCATTTTTCAAGCTACTGTTTTGAGAAATTTCTCTTAGAGAAGGTTTAATTGTTGGTGTACGAACACTGTGAAAGATAACTGTAGCATCTTTGCCTTTCCCTATCCTTTGGGCCACTGTGCAATTTGCTAAGGCATCATTTCCTAGGGAACAAAAATATCACCAGTAATTAATCAATGTTTTGATGCACATACAACATAAAATAAAGTGGTTAAGTAAATTCAATGACACATACTTTTTTTTTTAAATAAATTATATGGTGCAGCACTACCAAATCAAAAAATATGTCATGCACAATAACTGCATAAAAATAAAAAGTCTCTTGTATTTATTCATCCACTGCTGTGTGAATATAAATTCTACGTTAAAAGATGAAAAAGTGCCACCACCATTAGGTGAATTGTGCGCTCACCTCACTCCTGCTAATTACAGGGTCTATTACAACTCCCACCAGTCCGTCTGGAATGGGTGTCTCTCTCCTCTTTATTGGATCTAATGCACCCATCTGCTTCAATACTCCTCACATGGACCACATGGAATACAAATACAACTCATAGTGTTCCCAAAAAAAAAGGAATAGGAGGGAGGAGCCCAATTTGTGACGTCAAACAGCCTCCCCCAGCCGAATGGTGTGGTGGTATTAACGAGACACTGATATATGCTGTTTTATGTATTTTATCCAAGTGTTTTTAAATTGGGGAATTTTAAATAAAATTGGTTTTATGTAGAACACTATGAGTTGTATTTGTATTCCATGTTGTTCATGTGAAGAGTATTTAAGCAGATGGGAGCATTAGATCCAATAAAGAGGAGAGAAAGAAATCCATTCCAGACGGACTGGTGGGAGTTGTAATAGAGCTTGTAATTAGCAGGAGTGAGGTGAGCGCACAATTCACCCGGTGGTGGTGGTACTATTTCATCTTTTAACAAAGAATTTATTTTTTATTTTTTTTTAACGAACAGACTGTTCCTTTATTGTATCATAAAACAGGGAAACATTATACAAGGCATACAGGGTATAGTAGAAATGGTACGTCTACAAACAGAAAGTATGAACATTCATCACAACACTTATAAAATGACAAATGAAACATCTCAACACAAGAAGTGAACATTAACTTTTACAGTCAGCAAGCAAATATGGTCACATGAAGAGACCTCCTCATCTACCTAACTGTGAAAACTAAGCCGTCCACGGCTGCCAGACCTTATAAAATGTTTTAGGAAAATTCCTACTGATATATGTCAATTTGTATATAGGGAGAGCTGCGTTTATATGCCCACCACCTCTACGTCCCCTCCGGGCAGCACAAACTTGGAGAAAAACATATACCATGCCTATAAGGAACAGTAGAAATAGTCATGTTCATAAAAACAAAAAAGAACCAAGAAAACAACAAAAAAACATGTATCCCAAACTGCCAGCAATGTCTGTCTGTCAATTCCCCCCACCCCACGAGACCCACATAAAGGTGAGACCGCATCTTTCCCAGAGGTCTAACAAAACAAGACAAAGAGGGGAGCGTGTACCAGTGTCCTACTCCTGTAGGAGCAGTATAACCCAATGGTTAAGAAGATCAGGAGATTTGTCCGTCAATGAAGGAAAGAGAAAGAAGGTCCTATTTGTTATCAACCGTCTGACTGAGGAAGCCCTAGCTTGGGCCTCCCCTTATATAGACCAAGACAGCACTGCTCTGAATGATTTTGAGACTTTTGCAACTGCAATAAATCAGGTTTTTGATAAACCCAACTGCTATGCTATTGCTGAAGCAAAGTTGCATAGTTTGTGGCAGGGTAGACGCTCTGTTGCTGAGCACACAGCTGAGTTCCGACATTGGATATCAGATAGCACTTGGAACCCAGCAGTGCAAAAGAGTGATAGTTCTGCCAAGGGCTCTCTGAGGCGGTTCCTGATGTAATCAAACCCAAAGCTTTGGACATGGGGATGTCAGGAAAAGTCCACTGCAGGATCGTGGGGGAGCGCCTTTCGCTTCTGAAGTGGAAAATCGGGTGAGTATAGGCTTTCTACACTCCACTAGACAAATCAAGCAGTTTTTTTTTTTTTTGCCCAGAGTTAGGCTTTAAAGCTAGAAAAAAATCTAATATAGGGATATAGTGTTTCTTTATGTCTTATTAAAGAGCACCGGTCACGTAAAAATCATCACATAGGGGACTTTTTGTCCCCTATGTAATGAGAAAAAAAGTTAAGGAAAAAAAGGGGGCACCAACGCATGAAAAACTGAATTTTTGTAAAATCTTACCGTAAAAATCCTTTCTCTGAGTCCTCCGACAGTCGCCGCCCCTCAAATAATCTTCACCAATGGGTATTGACTTCCGCTCTGCAGGAGTAGCTAGGCATAAGACTTGTTAGAAACAAAAGCTTTTAGCATAGACCCAGCCCATGGGGGCTGTCCCACTGGTCAACACCCCCCCTGCAATAAGACATCCCAACTCAGTTTGGTAGCATAGCAGTAAGTGTACAAGAAAAAAAACAAAAAACAAAAGAGGGGCGGGGGCGGCGACTGTCGGAGGACTCAGAGAAAGGAATTTTACGGAAAGATTTTACAAAAATTCAGTTTTCTCTTACGTCCTCCGACAGTCGCCGCCCCTCAAATAGTCTTCTCCAATGGGATGTCCCAAAGCAATGTAGACATGAGGGGTGGGAGACGCAACGGTAGAAAAGGCAATGCAGTACCCACATCAGAGAAAGGAACCTTACACGCACAGTAAGAGAACCCGGCTGGGCAACAGAAAAGGCTCAACAGGAGCAACAACCCAGGAAAACAAATAACCCAGGGGATAAACACCCCAACAGCCTGGGACCCACAAAAAAAACAGGGTCCCCTATGGCACTGCCGCACTGAGTACTTTGCGGCCAAAGGAGGCATCAGCTGATGCCAGAACATCAACCTTATAGAATTTGGAAAAGGTGTGTACCGACGACGCCTTGCACACATGGGTCACCAAGGCCTGATGCCGGTAGGCCCAGGACGTACTCAGTGATCTGGTAGAGTGCGCCTTAACAGGGAAGGGTGGAACCTGTTCCTTCAAAGCATAAGCCTGGGCAATCGTCTGTCTGATCCATTTGGCAAAGGTCGGCGCAGACGCAGCCATGCCCTTCCGAGGTCCCTCAGGAAGGACAAAGAGGGAATCCGTTTTCCGAAAGGATTCAGTGGACGACAGGTAAACCCTGATCGCCCTGACAACATCCAAAGAATGCAACGCAACCTCCTTAGGATGCTTTGGCTTCGCACAGAGCGAAGGCAAAGCAATGTCCTCATTAAGGTGACAGTCAGACACCACCTTAGGGAGAAATGACGAATTAGGTCACAAGACCACCTTATCTTTATGAACCACCAGGTAAGGAGAGCGGCAAGACAACGCCGCCAACTCCGACACCCTGCGAGCCGAAGTGATCGCCACTAAAAAGGCAACCTTCTTAGACAGCAGAAGTAACAATATCTCCCGGATGTTTTCAAAGGGAGAACGCTGTAAAGCGGACAGAACCAAGTTCAAGTCCCATGGAGGTAAAGGCTCCCTCCGGGGAGGGGCCAAATGTCGCACACCTTGAATGAAGGTGCGAATTAAGGAATGAGACGCTACAGGGCGTTGAAAAAGAACAGCCAGTGCAGATACCTGGCGCTTTATCGTGGCCAGCGCCAGGCGCTGGTCCACACCAGCCTAAAGGAAAGCCAACACTCTCGTCACCGAGTATGAGTGAGGAGAAAACCCCCTGGACTCACACCAGGCAAAATAAGCTTTCCATGTACGGTAATAAATCTTACCAGACGAGTCTTTTCTAGCCTTGATCAAAGTAGGAATGACCTTTGGGGAGAGACCCCTGTCTCTCAGGACCTGGCTTTCAACAGCCAGGCTGTTAAAACCAGCGACTGTAAAGCTGGATGGAGGATCGGTCCCTGAGACAGTAGATCTTCCCACATCGGCAGCCGCCAAGGAGTCTCGACTGCTAGGTGAACGATGTCCGCGTACCAGGACCGGCATGGCCAGACCGGTGCCACTAGAATCACCAAGTGCGGTTCAGAGGCCAACCTGCGAAGGAACCTGGATAACAACTGAATCGGAGGAAAGGCATACATCAGACGATACTGATGCCAAGGGGCCACCAGCGCATACGAGGCGTCCGCCCGAGGATCGCGCATTCTTGCCACGAACCTTTCCACCTTGTGGTTTAGCCGAGACGCGAACGGATCCACGTCTGGGGATCCCCACTTCGCACACAGCATGTGGAAGACCTCCGGGTGTAGGGACCATTCCCCCTGATCCAGGGTCTGGCGGCTCAGATAATCTGCCTGCCAATTTTCCACACCCGGAATGTGAACTGCCGAGATCGCCGGGACATGAGTCTCGGCCCAAGACAGAATGTCGGTCACCTCCCGGGCCGACCGGGCACCCCTGGTGCCCCCTTGGTGGTTTATGTAAGCCACCGCGGTCGCATTGTCCGTCTGTACCCGAACGGGACGGCCCCGAAGTCGATTCGACCACTGGAAGAGACAGAGTTTGATCGCTCTCAATTCCAATATGTTGATCGGAAGGGAGGATTCCTTCTCCGACCAAGTGCCCTGGGCAGACAGGCTGCCCAGTACTCCACCCCAGCCCAACAGGCTGGCATCCGTGGTAATCACTGTCCGCAGTAACGGACGGAAGGATTTTCCTTCCGACACCGCCGGGGACTGAAGCCACCAAAGAAGATCCATTCTGGTCCGGCGACTCAACGAGACACTCAGATCCAAGGACTGAGGCAGTCTGTCCCACCTGGCCAGTATTTCCGCTTGAAGAGACCGTGTGTGAAACTGAGCAAAAGGTATCGCCTCGAAAGCCGATACCATCAGCCCCAGGGACCTCATACAGGTCCTGAGTGACCTGATCTCGTCCTGAAGGGTCCGGAGCTTGTCCTCCGGCAGAAACACTTTTGCTTGAGCAGAGTCCAGAACCATTCCCAGATAGGGAAGACGAACCGAAGGAGACAACGTCGACTTCTGAACGTTGATGGTCCAACCAAACTCCTGGAGAGTCTGCACCGTAGTCGACAGATCGCACACCAGGCTCTGACTGGCACTCGATCTTAACAGGAGATCGTCCAGGTATCCCAAGACCGCAATGCCCTGTGCCCGCAACAGGCCCAGAACAGGCGCCAGCACTTTGGTAAAGACCCTTGGAGCCGAAGCGAGACCAAAAGGTAGCGCTACAAACTGATAGTGGTCCTCCACTATGGCAAACCGGAGGTACCTCTGATGACCCTCGAAAATGGGTATGTGCAGGTATGCATCCTTCAGGTCTATAGAGGCCAGGAATTCTCTTGGACTCAGGGAGGCCACCACCGAGCGGAGGGATTCCATACGGAACTTCCGAACGCGCACGAAGCGGTTCAGAGCTTTCAAGTCCAGGATAGGACGCACCTTGCCCTCCTTTCTGGGCACAGTGAACAGATTTGAGTAAAAACCCCCGAAACCTGTCCGATGAGGCACCGGAACAATCACCCCCTGGGCAAGGAGGTCCTGCACCGCTTGATGCAGGTCCCGTAGACGCCCTGGGGTCAAATGAAGATTTGAGGGAAAGAATCTGTCCGCCGGCCGGGAAAGGAATTCGATCTTGTACCCTGACCGAATGATTTCCTGAACCCACCTGTCCGTAATCCGGAGCAGCCAAGGTTGGAGGAAACCGCGCAAACGTCCCCCCACCCCTAAAACGGGTGAGGGTGCCCCTTCAGGCAGAGGCGGGTTGACTCGCCGAGCCAGCATTGCCTGACTTCTGCTTGCCCGCCCAGGGCTTCTTCTGACTCCCCTGGGTCTTGAAGGGTTTACCCTTGGATTGGTTCCGAAAGGCACGAAAGGACCCCTGAGTGGATCGAGGCGCAGAACCCCGCTTGCCACAAAAGTGCTTGTTTTTCGGGTTCTGGGGCAGCATGGTGCTCTTGCCCCCTGTGACGCCTTTCACCGGGGTATCCAACGCCTCGCCAAAAAGGCGAGAACCAGCATAGGGAAAATCAGCAACCCTTTTCCGTGAGGACTGGTCAGCCGACCAGCTCTTCAGCCAGATCAGTCGCCGGTTAAGCACCGAGACACTAGACAGGCGTGCAGCTAAAGGGGCCTCATTTAAGGCCGCATCACACAAATACATGATTCCTTGGTGAATTTGATCCACCATATCCAGGCGGGCAGGTGGAACAGCGTCAGACACGAGGTTGCTCCTAAGCACCTTAGTCCAATCAGCCACCGCCTGAGCCACCAAAACAGACGCGAAAATGGGTCTGAGTAACGAGCCTGCCACCTTATAGGAATGGCAGGCCAGAGACTCCAACCGCCGGTCCGTGGGATCCCGGAAAACCGGGGTATCCTCAGAAGGAACCAAGGTAGCCTTGTTTAGCATGGCCACAGTGTGATCCACCTGTGGAGGCACACACCATAGTGATTCCGTAGCCGGTGCAAAGGGATAGAGCAACTTGAACCGACTAGGGACCAGGAATGGACGTTTTAAAGTGCGCCACATTTCATTAACAGTGTAATGAAACTCAGCTGGGCAGGGAAAAACCTGCGTCGACTTGCGGGTCCTGTGTGTCCCAAATGAGGGCACAATGCCCGGAGGACTGGGCTCATCCTCCAAATGTAGTGTTTCCATAACAGAAACAATCAATTCATCAATGGTCGCGCGCTCTTCGGGCGACCCCGGGGAAGAAGTATCAACCCCCTCCAGCTCCGCCTCCCCCTCAGACCACAGCGGGTCTAAGGATGAGCGAGACCCTGAAAAGGGCACGCTCGCCGCAGCAGCCATATCACCATCTGAATCAGAAGAGAGAGACAATCTGGGCCTCTTCCTTGCAGCACGTTCAGCATCTCCATATTGGACACCAAGGTCGCCACTACAGCGGCCAAATCAGGTCTCAGAGGGGACACAGGAGAACTGGGGTCCCCCACCAGAGCTGGGGGGAATTTGCTGTCCTTAGAATCCATTGCCCAAGAAGAAATAACAGTGCAATAAATTTGGTACTGTCCCTTTAAGACCAATGCGGAGTGCGCAGCCCACCGCTACAGATACAGTGACAAAAGACCCCCAAACAGGATAAGAAAACTGAGCCAGAAATGACAATACAGAAGGTAATGAGAGAGATAGCCTGCAGAGCCCTGCAGAGTGTTACCACCAATGTCTCTGCTTCAGAAGAAAAGGAAGTGCTGTCAGAGGAGGCTGAACTTATAAGCTGCATGACTCAGGGAAAATGGCTGCCCCATAGGACTGAATGGAAGGCTCTGGCAAAATGGCCGCCGAACATGCGGTCGGAACGATTGTTCTGGGACCGCAAAATGGCGTCGGATGGCGTCAAAACAGCATGTAGTATTGCCCATAGTGAAGTCAAAATGCTTGCCCATACCTAAAATGGCGGACCGCGCGGTTTTACCCCGCTGCGGTCGCCACATACACAGTCTGCACCCCCACAAACCTCTGAAGTGACACAGGGAAGGGGACCCCCAAAAACACACAGCACCGCAGCGCATGTACAAGCGATCCCCGCAGGGACCGCATTAGGGAGTCACACAGGCACAGACATGGGGGCAACAAAGCAATACAGTACTGTCACATCAGACAGAGGCCCCACACACAAGTACTTACCTGTACCAGATGGCGTGGGGAGTCTCTCAGAATGGAAAGTCGCTGTCCTCATCTGACAGGGAATGCCGTTAGCCAGGGACATTGCACTGCAGTATCGCAGATGCGTCCAGTGAGGTAGCCACCTCACGGCTGCATCCCTGCTGCGAACAGGGATAGGTCGTTCATAATGCCAGGGCAAACCATGGCTGAACGCTCGATGGCGGGCTGGGGGTCCATCTAACCCTCTGCCCTGGCGAACCAAGGCGGGCAGTCCGAATCCCAGCTCCGCATGAATCCATCTTCATCCGAAGAGTCGACTAAAACTAAGCTGACAAAATAAACAGCTAATTAAGTAAGAAAAAACTGACATTTTCAAAAGAAAATCAAATAAAGATCAGATAGGCTGAGACTGTAGCCCCAGCACAGGGAAGCCTAACTACTCCTGACGCTAGGCAGAAAGAAACTGAGTTGGGAGTGGTCACTGCAGGGGGGTATTGACCTAGTGGGACAGCCCCCAGGGGTGTGTATATGCAAATGCCTTTGTTCTTTTTGACTAAGTCTTATGCCTAGCTACTCCTGCGGAGCGGAAGTCAATACCCAATAGTGATGACTTAGAGGCGGCGGCGGCGACTGTCGGAGGACGTAAGAGAAATAGAATTTTTTTAAGAACTTACCGTAAAATTAGTCCTCTGACAGTCGCCGCCCTGATGGTATTAGCCTTCACTAATGGGTAATGGCGCACTCTGCAGGAGCAGGCTAGGCAGATAAATAATTATCAGGTTAATACAAAAAAACTTTTGTACTTCAGCACACTACTAGGGGGCCATACCACAGCCATTACCAGAACCCAATCTGATATTCCTTCAGTTTCGTAGCAAGCAGTACCAGAAGGCAACAACCCCCAGATCCAAAAAACAGAGGGGTGGGAGCGGCGACTGTCAGAGGACTCAGAGAAAAGAATTTTACGGTAAGTTCTTACAAAAATTCTATTTTCTCTTACGTCCTCTGACAGTTGCTGCCCCGATGGTATTAGCCTTCACTAACAGGACGTCCCAAAGCAGTGCAGGTATGAGCGGTGGGAAAGCAACGCAACCAATGTAGAAGGTAACGCAAATAGCCGGGCCAGTAACAACCTGAGCCAACAGGAAAAACTGGAACCAACCCAGAAAAACACCCCAACAAGGAAGACATCAAAAACAATGTCCCCCCAAACAACTGCCTCACTCAAAATTTTGCGGTCAAAAGAAGCATCCGAAGATGCCAAAACGTCAAGTTTGTAAAACTCAGTGAAAATGTGCACTGACGACCATGTCGCCGTCTTGCACACCTGAGCCACAGACGCCTGATGGCGAAAAACCCAAGAGGCACTAACGGCTCGAGTAGAATGAGCCTTTTACCGGGAAAGGAGGAACCTGCCCCTTGATGGAATAGGCCTGAACAATCGTCAGTCTGATCCATTTAGAAATGGTCGCCGCGGAGGCAGACGATCCCTTCCGAGGTCCCTCAGGAAGAACAAATAGAGAAATCAGACTGCCGAATCGACAGGTAGACCTTGACCGCTCGGACCACATCCAGAGAAAGCAAAGCAAACTCTTTAGGATGCTTGGGCCGTGCGCACAGCGAAGGCAACACGATACCCACATTGAGGTGGAAGGAAGAAACCACCTTGGGAAGAAAAGATTGACTCGGTCGCAGAACCACCTTATCTCGATGAAGTACCAGATAAGGAGAGCGGCAGGACAAGGCCGCCAATTCAGACACTCTGCGAGCCGACATGATGGCCACCAGAAAGGCAACTTTCTGTGACAACACAGACAGAGAATTCCCCCTGATGTTCTCGAAGAGAGGTTTATTGTAACACTGACAAAAAACAAATTCAGGTCCCCTGGAAGCAAGAGAGCTCCCCTCGGGGTGAGCCAAATGCCGCACCTCTTGAATGAAGGTGCGGACCAAAGAAAGCGATGCCAAAGGTTGTAGAAACAAGATGGCCAAGGCCGACAACGGACCCTTGGCCTTAGTCAGCACCAGATGCTGATCCACACCCTTCTGCAGGAAAGCCAAGACCTTCACCACCGAGAAGGAACAAGGGTAAAAACCATGCACTTCGCACCAAGCTATATACGGTTTCCAGGTGCTGTGAAAAAAACTTCCTTGAAGTGGCTTTGCGAGCCCCTTACAAGGCAAGAATGACCGCCTGAGGAAGACCTCTATCCCTCAGGACCTGGCTTTTAACAGCCATGCCGACAAAGCCAGCAATTGTAAAGCAGAATGGAAGATCGGTCCTTGAGACAGATCGTCTCGCAGCGGAAACCGCCATCGAGGTTCCACGGCCATCTGAACTACATCCGCGTACCAGGATCGTCGAGGCCGTCCGGGGCCCCCAGAATCACTGACATCCATTCCGACACCAAACTGCGGAGTAACCTGGATAACAGTGGAATCGGAGGAAAGGCATATAGTAGCCTTTCAACGCACCACCAACGCGCCCGCAGCGTCTGCCAGAGGATCGCGAGCCCTGGCCACGAACCTTACCCCCACTTTGTGGAGACGGGACGCAAACAAATCCACGCCCGGGGTTCCCTACCGGGCGCACAGGAGGTGAACCACCTCCGGATGTAGGGACCATTCCCCTCAGTCCAAAGTCTGGCGACGTACATAGTCCGCCTGCCAGAGTTCCACACCCCAAATGAGAACGGCCGAGAACGCAGGTACCAGGACAGAAACTCGGCCACTTTCATGGCCGCCCAGGCACTCCACGTGCCCCCTTGGTGATTGATATAAGCCACAGCCGTGGCATTGTCCATATGTACCCGCACCGGACACCCCTGAAGCTGAGGTGACCAATGGAACAGACAAAGCTTAATCGCACGGAGCTCCAAGACGTGATCAGTAGCGAAGTCTCCCCCGCCGACCACGTCCCCTGGGAGCAAAACGTGCCCAGAACACCTCCCCAGCCCGACAGACTGGCATCCGTGGTGACAACCATCCAGAACAGAAGTCTGAAGGACCGACCCTGTGTTAAGGACAGCGGCCAGCGCCACCACAGGAGATCAGTCCCGGATGACTCAAGGAAATACTCCTTTCCAAAGACTGAGGTGTCCTGTCCCACCTGTCCAGGATCTCCGCTTGCAGAGACCTGGTGTGACATTGAGCCAACGGAACTGCTTCGAAGGCCGAGACCAGCCGTCCCAGAACCCGCATGCAGGTCCGCAAAGAGGAGAGATCGTCATTCCTGCTCCGATCTCCTCCCGCAAAGTCCCGAATTTTTGTCCTCCGGAAGAAAGACCAGAGTTTAAGCAAAGTCCATGGACCATCTAGATACTGGAAACGAGTAGAGGGAGTCAGTGCCGACTTCTGAAATTGATGGCCCACCTAAACTCCTGAAGTGTCTGAACCTCCACAGCCAGATCTTTTGCCAAGGTTACACATGAGTTCGACCTTACAAGAGGTCGTCCAGGCAACTGAGGACAACAATGCTCCGTAAACGCAGCAAAGCTAGACCGGAGCCAACACCTTGGTGAAAACCCTGGGAGCCGAAGCGAAACCGAAAGGCAACGCCACAAACTGGAAATGCTCCCCAGCCACCGCGAAGCAGAAGCAGCTCTGATGACCCTTGAAAACAGGGATGTGGAGATACGCATCCTGCAAGGCGATGGATGCAGTAATTCCCCAGGCCTCAACGAGGCCATCACCGACCGGATGGATCCCATCCTGAACGTCACGCACAAAGCGGTTCAGGGACTACCATTCCCGAAGCGGACACACTGTGCCATCTTTCCTGGGCACCGTGAACAGGTTGGAGTCAAAACCGCGAAAACTTTTTCCGAAAAAGAATGGGTACAATGACTCCGTGTGCAAGCAAATCAAGCACAGCCCCCATGAGATCTCTGAGACGATCAGGGGACAGCTGAAGAATGGATGGGAGGAACCTGTCCACGGGGCGAGATCAACTCGATCTTGTGCTGTGAACGAATTGGTTCGTGAACCCACCTGTCCTGAATGCCGGACAACCAGGGTTCCTGAAAAGAAAGCAGAAGTCCCCCCACCCTGACAACGGGGAGGGCTTCCCTTTTAGGGAGTGGTGGACTGGGCCGCCAAACCAGACTGACCGGCGTTTGGCTTACCCGACCACGGCTCCTCGTGGCCACCAGGAAGGCGGAAGGGTTTACCCTTCTCCTGCGTCCCAAAGGCAATTATGTTGAATCTTAAAAGGGGGGCCCCTCCGCGAGCGGGGGAGCTCTCCCTTGGTGACCTGGGGCAGACGAGTACTCTTACCTCCCGTGAGCCCCGTAATCAACTCATCTAGAGTTACCCCAAGAAGACGACCCCCCTCATAGGGGACCTCAGACACCGTCTTTTAGGACGCGTGGTCAACAAGGTGGACTTATTCAGCCTAGACATAGTGTGATCCCCTGCTTGGGAACACCGACCAACGTTTGTCTACCGTCTCCGAAAAATAGAAAGCGGGAGGAAAAACGCTTAGGCACCACCAACATGCGCTAAATGAGCCACCACTGGCCATTCACAATCCCGTGAAAATCCACCGGGCAGGAAAAATTCCTGACCCGACAGTTTGGCATCTGCGGAACCCGAGCAAAACGTACCGCTCACTTGACTGAGCTGGCTCATCGTTAAGATAGAGAGTTTCTGTTATGACGCCCATGAGAGCATCCATCGTAGCGCGTTCCCGCGCTACCGAAGAAGATTCCCCCTCCTCCTCTCCCTCAACGTGGAGGAGCCGGACCCCTCAGGGGGACCATCGTCCATGGCAACCAATTCGGGCTCAGAGTCAGAGGACTGGGAGGGCACAGGCCGTTTTTTATGGAGGAGCGTGCCGACATCAGCAGATTCACCTGGGACGCCAAAGTCGCCAGAGCAGCAGATATGGGTGTCAGGGGAGAGGATTCAGCTGTACCCGAAGTCCCTACCAGGTCTACGGGGGATTTATTACCCCGGGAGACCATTTTTGCCTTAAATAAAAAAAGGGACGCTGGCCCTTTAAATCGGCGGTTCCTCCCCCCCTGCGCAAACTGCACCAACTGAAAGAGCCCTTTGAGAAAACACACTAGCAAAAAAATTAATTCGATTTGGTTGAATAATGGCCGAGGTATAAGCAAAAATCCCCAGCCTGTCAGCACATTTTACAGAGGATAAAAATGAAGAAGAAAGAGGAAGTGACCTCACATCGCTAGAGGCCAGCCCTCAAGCCCAGAGAAAAGGTGCCTATTGAAAGTCAATGACAAAAGTCACAGGCAAAATGGCCACTTGCCCTTACTAGGCATGTTGCCCACATCCAAGATGGCGCCCGATCGGGAGCCTGAACAGAATTCTCACATGGCTGCTGTGTTATAGAGAGCTTAGAATCTGCAAACCACTAAAGTGGCGGCCGCTCCAAACGGCTGCAAAATAAATGCACCAAACACATTTCTGGATATTAGCAGGGACCCCAGGGAGACCCCCACAGCATTTACATGCAGCGCCCCCAGCGGGGGCAGGGAGGGGGGGGGGTTACCACCATCCGGCCAGAAGACGTCTCCTACAAAGACCGTCCGCCCTGCTATCCCCTAGGAGTGGGCCCACAACTCCCCAAACGTCCCCAGGGACAAGGGGGTTCAGTACTCACCACTCCAGCAGCGGGCACCGCTCAAAAACAGGAGACCTCCCACCCTAAGTGGGGGTGCCGTCAGCCATGAAGAGACGCTGGCAACATGCGGGCGATCCGGGTTGAGACATCCTCTGCGAAGCACAGCCCTGCTGGCTCGTCCCCATATGGAGGGGCACTGTCGTTGCGAGGCCTGGGTGTACCAGTAACCTGCGATGCTCGTTTGCAGGCTGGGACTCCATAAGGATCTATGATACCCAGTCCGAGGCCCAGCTCTGCAGTCACTTGTAGTCCTCCAGGAAAGGAATCCCTGACTAACTAATGATAGTGAGAAGAAATAAAAATCTAGTGTGTAAAGAGAAAACACTTAAATTCAGAAAAAAATTTAAGAAAACCAAGACGCTAGGTCTCAGCAGGGAAAGACCAAAAGCTCTGCTCCTGATGCTAGGCAGCTTGAAATTGAAGGAATATCAGATTGGGTTCTGGTAACGGCTGTGGGATGACCCCCTAGTGGCGTGCTGAGGTACAAAAGTTTTTTTGTATTAACCTGATAATTAATTATCTGCCTAGCCTGCTCCTGCAGAATGCGCCATTACCCATTAGTAAAGGCTAATACCACTGGGGCGGCGACTGTCAGAGGACGTAAGATAAATTACATTTTTCCTATTACTAGTATGTTAAATATCTTTATATTTGATATTATTAATTTTCTGGCTAGCTGCTTGTGTAGCTTAGAAAGCCTTATCTAAACTAGACAATCAGCTTCTTCCTGTTCTTCACCGACAACACTATCTCCCTTTATCTGAATTTGCTAAGCTGTCTTTTACTTCCTGAAAATGTTTTTCGGTCTTTCTTATACAGGCATGCCTAGACCTGCCTAGCCCCACCCCCATCCCTCCCATCCTTCGAAGAACATGATCTCCTCCTGTCTTCATAGCCTCATTTAGGCTAGCAGCTTCTCCTGAGAGAGAGAGGGGGGTCAAGTGACCAGCACAATGTATGAAAGCAATAGAATACAAAGGAACATTTTTGAAAGTTTAGAAGGATACAGATCAATTTCTATTGCTCATTACATGTGAGTAATACGTTTTAGGCCCTGTTTCAACATGTGCCACTTGTCATGCGACTTTGGACAAAAAGTCGCATGAAAAGTCACAGCCCATTGATTTCAATGGCCACTTTGCCACTATGCCACTTTGAAAAGGTGCCTGCACTACTTTGATGCGACTTTGATCCAGAAAATGTAAAGTTGGATCATAGCTGCACTCTAAATCGCACAACTTAAAAGTCGCACTAGTGGAAACGTAGCCACTAGGCTAGAGTACACACTAATGGAAACGGAGCTTTAGCCTACGTTTCCACTATTGCGATTTAACCACTTCTGGACCGGAAGGATTTGCCCCCTTAATGACCAAGCCATATTTTGCGATACGGCACTGCGTTATTTTAATGGACAATTGCGCAGTCGTTGCGACGCTGTACCTAAACACAATTGATGTCCTTTTTTCCCCCACAAATAGAGCTTTCTTTTGGTGGTATTTGATCACCTGTGCGATTTTTATTTTTTGCGCTTTAAACAAAAAAAAGCGACAATTCTGGAAAAAAAAAGCAATATTTTTCACTTTATGCTATATAACATTCCCAAAAGAAAAAATTTAAAATCAAAGTTTTTTAACATTTTAGGCCAATTTGTTTTCTGCTACATATTTTTGGTAAAACAAAATTGCAATAAGCGTATTTTGATTGGTTTGCGCAAAAGTTATCGCGTCTACTAACTACGGGAAAGATTTATGTCATTTTTATTGTTTTTGTTTATTTTTTTTTACTAGTAATGGCGGCGATCTGCGATTATTTGCGGGACTGCGACCCCTGACTGCCTTTTTGGGGGGACCAGTGACATTACTACAGTAATCAGGGCGAAAAATATGCACTGTTACTGTAATAATGACACTGGCAGGGAAGGGGTTAACAGTGTGGGTGATCAAGGGGTTAAATGTGTACATAGGGGCGTGGGGGCGTGGCTTGTGAAATGATCAATGATCATAGAGACCTGTGATCCTATATAGAAGGATCACATGGGCTCTATGATCATTCCAGGGAGAAGAACGGTCAGCTGTGTTTACAACAGCTGACCATTCTTCTCTCTCAGCGAGGGAAGGATCGCAGGTGTCAGGCGGCAATCAGAGCTGCCTGCCCCGTGCATCGGCTTCCCCGCTAAGGACGTTGGCCGAAAATTCACGGCCAATAATCGATGCGTGTGTATGGGGCATTAGTGAGGTTGCCTGTATTATGATGATTGTAGACGGTGAGCTGAGAGCCCCGAGCACTTCCAGCAACACTAACAGTACCCGCCCCCCCCCCGTGTCCAGCTTCCTTCTCCTATGGGAGTCTTCATTCAAAGCCCAGCACAGCTATATTGTAAAAGTCATGTGAGAGCACTGAAAACTGCAAAATAAAGGTGGAAAAACTGGGATTTTTTTTATATTAAAACAGAAGGCTGAACTCCGTTCACTTTAATGATTGCTGCACTTCCGCTTTAAGGGTAAAGTTTCTAGCCAGAGCCACCTCTTTACCTTTTTAATCTCTTCAGGTTTTCAGTGCCAAGATCCTACCAGCACTGTTCATGGAACTGTTCCCAGCCTTATCATTCTGAGTTTTCTCACTCACTTTTGGGTGTTTCCATTTCCCCAGCTGCATTAACTTTAACATAAAATAGATAGAAAATATAGCAGGGAAAATGCATGGAAAGGCATAAGCATAGAAATTTAATTCCTAGAGTTACTGCCAGACCCAAAAAGCAAAAATTTTGGTCATCTACTTAAAAGTGAAATGTCTGTTTTGGGTGGACTGACCTTTTAATTAATATTTTATCATCTGAAAAAAAATATTATGTTAATGCATATGCCCACAAGATATGAAAAATCAAATATGGCCTCATACCTGATGGGTTGGGCTTGGATGAGAGACGTGCTGGAGCTAAAGTTGTTTTTGGGGAAAAAAATGTTGCAGTTACTAGGGCAACTGGAAGGCACTGTCTTGGCATTTTCACAGGTTTAAGGCTGCTATCGTACTCATATATGTAGATCTGCAGAAGAAATGTAAACCGGTTTCATAAAACCTTAGACTCTTCAATATTGTGATACAAAACAACTTATTTCCACCTCTATCTTTAAACAATAGTGAATAAACTGTCCATCTTTACCAGCAAGTTCATGCAACATTCCTTAAAGTTATATTAAACACAATTTAATGTTTAACAATACCAAACACGCTATACTTAACCTGCTCTGTGCAGTGGTTTTGCACAGAGCAGCCCAGATCCTTCTCTTCTTGGGTTACCCAACTGCAATGTAGGAGAAAAAAGCGCAAGCCGACTTTAGATGATAACGTTTATTTAACATACAATACACCACTTATGAATTGCACTCACATGTAAGTCCTATAAGGACAGGCACATCTGTGGTAGCCGCCTACTACGACTCTCTCTCCTGGGTGGCCTCCGGTCTGTCCCGTAGCTGCTCGTGGCTCTGGACACCGCTCCAACCCGCTGTACAATCCACTTCCTGCTCCGGAACCCCCCCCCCCCCCCCGCCGAGTACGTGCGTGCAGACCGCAGTGCGCCTGTGCAACGGTCCACCGTCAGTTACAGCTGAGCTAGCTTGCCTGAACCTCGGCCGAGGCTGCGTGTGATGATGGACGGATGGATCTCATCCTACAACCCTATGTTGGCTTATATTATGTCCTGGTCTGGCCCTTTAAATATATAACCATTGGGGCTGGAGAGTGTGTGTATAAATAGGAAAGCAGTATAGGAAGTAGGAGTGGACCTGAAGAAGGAGGCTCCGCCTCTGAAACGCGTAGTCCATAGCAACCACACTGTGGAGCTGTATCCCCTGATATCCCTCCATCCATCATCGCACTCAGCCTCGGCCGAGGTTCAGGCAAGCTAGCTCGGCTGTTATTGACGGCGGACTGGTTCGCAGGCGCACTGCGGTCTGCGCGCACATAATCGGTGGGGGGGAAGTAGATTGTACAGCGGGTTGGAGCGGTGTACAGAGCCACGAGCAGCTACGGGACAGACCGGAGGCCACCCAGGAGGGAGAGGAGTAGTAGGCGGCTACCACAGATGTGCCTGTCCTTATAGGACTTACATGTGAGTGCAATTCATAAGTGGTGTATTGTATGTTAAATAAACGTTATCATCCGAGGTCGGCGTGCGCTTTTTTCTCCTACATTGCAGTTGTGTTTCCTATTGAATCCGCCACCCAGTGGAATACAGGAGGAGCTGCAATGACCAGGAAGGATTTTACACACACACCGCAGCAAGTAAGGATTGTACCAAGGATCAGCGCCCAAATTCTGGTGAAGTGTTCACATATTTTTATGTGTGAATTATTATGTTGTTTCTTCTTGGGTTACCCACTGGCACTACTGACCCCTCCCTTCTGCCGAGTGCCCCGAGAGCGAACAGCTTGCTGTGGGGGAAGCCAAGCAGGCTCACTCCTAAGCCATTGCTCTGCACGTGCATTCAGTCACAGATCGAAAACTCACCTATATATATTTTATACCAAATTGGGGGCAGGTGCTCCAATTATACCACACTGTAGATGCTCATTGCTCCCTATCGATACCCACTTACATATATACATTATTTCTTCCCTCTCAGATCCTTTTGATCCAGCGTGTACAGCGCACTTAGATTGGCCGTTGGGGGATGCCAGTGTGAGCCGCTTGGGGTCCAATCTTGTGGGGCCAGCGGTGTCCTTTCACCTACAGCCATGGCAAAAAGTTTAGAGAGTGACACAAATATTATTTTTCACAAAGTCTGCTGCTTCAGTGTTTTTAGATCTTTTTGTCAGATGTTATTATGGTATACTGATGTATAATTACAAGCACTTAATAAGTGTCAAGGGCTTTTATTGACAATTACATGAAGTTTATGCAGTGTTGACTCTTCTTTTTCAAGACATCTGCAATTCGCCCCGGCATGCTGTCAATCAACTTCTGGGCCACAGCCTGACTGATTGTGGAGTTGTTTTCTTCAAGGATTGACCACAAGTTCTCAATGGGATTAAGGTCTGGGGAGTTTCTTTGCCATGGACCCAAAATTTCCATGTTTTATTCCCCAAGCCACTTTTGCCTTATGGCAGGGCTCGACAAACACAGGTTGTATTTGCGACTAGAATTAGCGGCCTGGCGCCAGGGATACACTGCGGCCCCCGCCAGCAGATGCGTGGACTAGGATGCCACGTCGGCCAGTAATTGGGGCCGCGGCTTTGTGGTCTGCTGTAGGGAGATGCTTCCATCAGGGAACTGGCACCCTCTTGCGGTGGCCGGGGCTGCAACAAGCAGTCCCTGGCGGCGCTGAGGGTTTCCCCTGCCTGTTCTCACTGATCGGAAAAGAGGTTTAGGGCTTGATCTGGCGCCCTGTCCTTACCAGTGAGTGGACAGGGAGTGTGGGGCAGCTGGTCTGAACAGCCTCACTTCTATTTACAACCCCACAAAGATTGAAAAAGTTTAATTTGTTTTTTGTATTTTTTTTTCCATTAAAATTCATTTTTTATTATTTTTTATTCTCTCCCTGTCATGCCACACAGATGAAGGACCCTTTCGCATTGGCTGTCTAATCAGGTCCACCTGTCAGTATTTCAGGCGCACCTGATTGGACCCTCCAGTCTCCTCTATGGAGTAGCGGATGTCCACTGACAACTGCCGCAATCCGATCCTGTCGGCCAAAAACAGACAGACGCTAGTCCTACTTTCCGTCCGTCTGATAGATTGAATCAGATGGCATCAGATTGAAATAGACAAGCAGTCCATTTCCATCCGACTGCCCCATAGAGAAGAGCGGGACTGTGTCCATATTCGCTCTGCTTAGCGGAGCGGACAAGACCTGCCATCCACCTGCTCAGCGGAGATTAGCAGAGAAATGCCCGCTGAGCAAGCGGATTCCACTTAGCGGAGGTGCACGTATGAAAGGAGCCTAAGATGGCATGAGTTGCTGGATCTCCAATTGCCTCCAACTTGCTGCACTGTCCTTCCCTAGTGAGCCACTGCCCATCACACCATCAAGCCAAGTGCACATAGGCCGAATGCTGGGCATAATCAGCCGGTTCATTAAAGCGGAGTTCCGACCACAAAATCAACATAGTCGATTTTGGGCCATCCGCTTGCTCTAGCTCACCTGAAAAAGAAATGGGTAGTTAGTATATTTTATTTTTTTTTACTTACCTTGTAATTGCAGAAAGAAAATACTCACCTCTCTTCCACTTCCTCCCTCGGCCGCACGGCCCGCGCCGTCACTTCCACTTTGCAATGATTCCTGGGAGCTGAACGTCATCGCTCCCAGGAATCAATGCGCCTGCACCGACCCTGACGTCAGTTTCGGCGCAGGCGCGTCATACCTTGCTAAACAGCTTCTGGGCATGCCCAGAAGCTGTGCAGGGAAGACGCTGCAGACCCGGAAGTGACAGCGGGGCCGGCGCAGTGCATCGTGGGACCGAAGAGGACAGAAGAGGACGCGGAAGAGGATCGCGCTGACTTCAAGCTGCCCACACCTGAGATGGTAGCGCTGGAGAAGAAATTTTAAAAGTAAGTATTTCTTCTAAAAGGTAAGTACGAACCGGGACAGATCAGAGGCTAGCCATTGGGAATGCACTAGCCCTGACTGTCCCGGGGGTATGTTCATTGAAAAACATTTTTTGTGGCTGGAACTCCGCTTTAAAAACTGGCCGCCATTCAACCCGTGTGTATGGCAGCTCCTAGACTTCAAGCAAACTTGTCAAGCCCTGCCTTATGGCAAGGTGCCCCATCATACTGGAAAAGGCATTGTTCGTCACCAAACTGTTCTTGGGTAGTTGGGAGAAGCTGCTCTCGGAGGATGTTTTCTTAGACAAAATTATGAGTAAGCCCACTCCTTTGACTGAGAAGCAACCCCACACATAAATGGTATCAGGATGCTTTACTGTTGGCATGACACAGGACTGATGGTAGTGCTCACCTTTTCTTCTCCGGACAAGATTTTTACAGATATCCCAAACAACCGGAAAAGGGGTTCATCAGAGATGACTTTACCCCCAGTGCTCAGCAGTCCAATCCCTGTAACTTTTTCGGAATATCAGTCTGTCCCTGATGTTTTTCCTCGAGAGAAGTGGCTTCTTTGCTGCCCTTCTTGACACCAGGCCATCCTCCAAAAGCCTTTGACTCACTGTGCGTGCAGATGCACTCATACCTGCCTGCTGCTTTTCTTAAGCAAGCTCTGCACTGGTGGTGCCCCAATCCCCCAGCTGAATCAACTGTGGGAGACAGGCCTGGCGCTTGCTGAACTTTCTTGGGCGCCCTGAAGCCCTTTTCACAAATGCAGTGGAAATGTTTTTTATGGGAATAATTTAATTTTCATAGCAAAGAGGGACTTAGCAATTAATTGCAATTCATCTGATCACTCTTCATAACATTCTATAGTATATGCGAATTGCTACCATAAAAACTAAGGCAGCAGCCTTTGTGAAAATTAATATTTGTGTCATTTTCAAAACATTTGGCCAGGGCTGTATCGACAACAGTGGACATTGTTTTTAGACCTAATGTTGGCTATACTTGCTGTCATTCATTGTTTGATAGTATGTATTCTTTCCAACGTATAACAACGCATTTGTGGTGCTGTAACTATGTCCAATTCTTGCTAATGTTAATTATATTGTAGAACAAATAATAAGCATCTCTCTTCTACCTACTCCTGATGAAAGACAATATTATATCTGAAACGCGTATGGATACGCAAAAGACACAAAGCCATGGCTCAGCCTCTCTCTCCTTATTGGTGCACTGGCTGTGATTGACAATAGTGGTAGCCAATGGCTCTTGCTGCTGTCTCAGCCTATGAGGAGGGAGAATCCCTGGAATGCCAAGGCTCTCGTGCACTAACTTGTGCTCTCCTGTGACCCAGAATCTGGATAAGTTTGGAAACACACAGGTATACTGCAGATATATTGGCATTAAAATGTGATGTAAATGACATTTAAATAATACTTATATACACATAACTATAAACAATAAGGCAATATCTGTCATTATAAAATATCTTTCCTATATACATACATATATACATACATATATACATACATATACAGTATCTCACAAAAGTGAGTACACCCCTCACATTTTTGTAAATATTTTATTATATTATTTCATGTGACAATAAATAAATAACACTTTGCTACAATGTAAAGTAGTGAGTGTACAGCTTGTATAACAGTGTAAATTTGCTGTCCACTCAAAATAACTCAACACATAGACATTAACCACTTCAGCCCTGGAAGGTTTTACCCCCTTAATGACCAGGCCATTTTTTGTGATTCGGCACTGCGTTACTTTAACGAAAAATGGCACGGTTGTGCAACGCTGTACCCAAATACAATTGATGTGCTTTTTTTCCCACAAATATAGCTTTCTTTAGGTGGTATTGATCTGCGGTTTTTAGATTTTGCGCTTTAAACAAAAAAAGAGCAAACATTTTGGAAAAAAAACGCCATAATTTTTATTTTCTGCTAAAAAAAACATACAAAATATTTTTTTTTTTTAATTAATTTTTTCTCTATCAGTTTAGGCCAATTTTGTATTCTGCTACATATTTTTGGTAAAAGAAAAACCCCAAAAACTTATTTTAATTGGGATGCGCAAAAGTTACAGCATTTATAAACTACGGGATGGATTTTTGGACTTTTTATTTATTTTTATTAGTAATGGCAGCGATCAGCGTTTTTTAGCGGGACTGCGACATTGCGGTGGACATATAGGACCCCTAACTGACATTTTTGACACTTTTTGGGGACCAGTGACATTAATACAGTAATCAGTGCTAAATATTATGTACTGTTAGTGTATAAATTACACTGGCAGGGAAGGGGTTAATACTGGGGTGATCAAAGGGGTTAATGTATGCCTAAATATGCCTGCTCACTGTGGGGGGGGGGGGGGGGATGTTCTGTGACAGGCACAGAGAGATGGTGGTTTCAGCTTAGCTGAAACTCCTGATCTCTCCCTGCCTGTCTTATGTACACAAAGCAGGCAAGTCTTCTGTCAGCTTATCTGACGATCGCGGGAGGCCGGCAGCAATCGCAACCGTTCCTCCTGCGGTCCGTGCCCGTTGTTTTGAGCGGCTCCGGCGGCACGCGCACGAAATCACGTAGTACTAAGTGGTTTTGTGCAGCCAACCTGCCCTGCCGCAGTAATACTACGGTGGGCGGTCGACAAGAGGTAATGACTTAACTGCTGACAACAAAAGTAAGTACACCCCTAAATGAAAAAGTCCAGATTGGGCCAAAGTGTCAATATTTTTTGTGGCCACCATTATTTTCCAGCACTGCATTGACCCTCTTGGGCTTGGGGTTCACCAGAGCTTCACAGACTGCCACTGTAGTCCTCTTCCACTCCTTTATGACGCCATCACGGAGCTTGTGGATCTTCCACCTTCCGTTTGAGGATGCTCAATAGGGTTTAGGTCTGGAGACATGCTTGGCCAGTCCATCACCTTTACCCTCAGCTTCTTTAGCAAGGCAGTGGTCATCTTGGAGGTGTGTTTGGGGTTTATGTTGGAATGCTGCCCAGTTTCCAAAGGGAGGGGATCATGCTCTGCTTCAGTATGTCACAGTACATGTTGGCATTCATGATTCCCTTATGAACTAAAGCTCCCCAGTGCTGGCAGCACTCATGCAGCCCCAGACTATGACACTCCCACTACCACACTTGACTGTAGGCAAGACACACATGTCTTGCCTACAATCAACCATGGTAGTGGTTGGTAAGGCAGTGGTCGTCTTGGACGTGCGTTTGGGGTTGTTATCATGTTGGAATACCCAGTCTCCGAAAGAAGGGGATCATGCTCTGCTTCAGTATGTCACAAGGAAGAAAAATAAATCTAACTCTTTTATAACATTTATAACATTTTCAAATATAACCCCAGCCTTATCCCCCCCCCAAACCCCTATTCTGTCAATTTTACCCATTATCTAGTATTCCTTGTAAATTCTACACTTTATTTTCCCATATTCGTGTAAAGTCTCCAGTTTCTTTAAAGTCTTTTCACATTTTCCACTTAACTAAAAAGATATCCATCATGTCTTCATCTCTGCAGCACATGTATTCCATATTTTAAATATATTCCACTCTATTACACCATTCCTCAATAGTGGGAGCTTCAAATTCAAGCCATCTCTTTGGGATTGCTCCCTTAGCAGCATTTATACCCACGGGTCGTCTACAACTTTTTCTCCGGTGATCTGATTAACCACTTTACCACCGGAGGATTTTGCTGGCAACTTTTTGCGATTCGGCACTGTAAGATTTTAACTGACAATTGCGCGGTCATGCAACGCCGTACCCAAACGAATTTTACGTCCTTTTTTTTCCCCACAAACAGAGCTTTTTTTGGTAGTATTTGATCACCTCTGCGCTTTTTATTTTTTGCGATATTAATAAAAAAAATGTGAAAATTTTGAAAAAATAACAATATTTTTCTAATTTGACAGTTAAAAAATATCCAATATATTCAATTTTTGTCATATATTTAGGCCAAAATGTATTTAGCTACATGTCTTTGACAACAAAATTGTCAATGAGCGTATTTTTAACTGCTTTAAGACCGGAAGATTTTACCCCCTTCCTGACCAGGCCATATTTTGTGATTCGGCACTGCGTTACTTTAACGGACAATTGCGCGGTCGTGCGATGCTGTACCCAAATTAAATGTATGTTATTTTTTTCCCCACAAATAGAGCTTTATTTTTGTGGTATTTGATCACCTGTGCGATTTTTACTTTTTGCGCTATATACAAAAAAAAGCGACAATTTTGAAAAAATAACAATATTTTTCAAATTTTTTTATCTGAAATTCCCCAAAAAAAAATGTAAAAATCAAAATTTTTTAACTTTTTTTGCCAATTTGTTTTCTGCTACATATTTTTGGTAAAAAAAATTGCTATAAGCGTATTTTGATTGGTTTGCGCAAAAGTTATCGCAGCTACTAACTACGGGAAATTTATGTCATTCTTATTGTTTTTTTTTTTTAACTAGTAATGGCGGCGATGTGCGATTTTTTTTGCGGGACTGCGACATTGCGGCGGACAGATCGGACCCTTGACTGACATTTTTGACACTTTTGGGGGTACCAGTGACATTACTACAGTAATCAGTGCTAAAAATATGCACTGTTACTGTAAAAATGACACTGGCAGGGAAGGGGTTAATTTTTATTGGTGATCAAGGGGTTAATGTATGCCTGGTGCTTACCTACGTGTGTGGGGGGAGGGGACTGTGTGACACAGGGACAGATCGTAGGTTCAGCTATGCTGAATCCTGCAATCTGACCCTGCCTGTCACTTAGGAGATCCGCCCGCTTTGTTTACACAAGCGGGCGGATCTCCATACTCTATCCCCTGGCCCGGCTCCCACTGTAACTGAATACAGTGGGAGCGAGCCTCCGGCGGCGCGCACGCCGCCCACAAGCGGAGGAGTCAAGCGACATAGGTCTACGTCGCTGGACAGAATCGAACCACTTTGCCGCAGTAGCATCATTGTGAGCGGTCGGCAAGTGGTTAATAAGATGTTGTATCCTCAACCAGAATATGCGTATCTAAGGGCATTCCCACCAGATATGTACCATTGTACTCTCCACCTGACACCCCCTCCAACACAGTTCCGACTTCTCTGATTGATATCGATGCACAATTACCAGTGTTATATACCATCTCGCTAGAACTTTGTAGTTCATCTCTATGGTGTTCACGTCTCTAGCAGTGCAGTGGACAGCTCTCAGCACGGTTTTCTCTACCTCAGAGTCCAAACTAACTCCAATTTCTTTTTCCCATTTCTCAATAAATGGAAGCCTCCTCAATCCCATCAGATCAGTAAGTACCCCAAACACCTGAGTCTTACCTTCTTTTGCGGATCGCATAATTTTTTCATTGGGAGTAATTCCTTTCCTGATCTGATGGGTTGTGGCAGGGATCCAACAAAATGTGATAATTGTCTGTAACTCCAATCATTCAGTGACAAATTTCTCTTTGTGTTAAGTTCATCTAAAGACATAATCTTTCCTTTGTGTGTTATATCTTTTAGTATTAGGTCTCTTAACCCTCCCCCAAATTTTTTCTCTAACCCAGGTGAAAAACATTTTGTGCCCTCTAGAGCAGGGCTTCCCAAACTTTTTTGGGCCGAGACCCACTTATGAATACAGATTTTTTTCGGGACCTACTTGCTTGTAATTGAATATTGTAAAGCGCTACAGAATTTATTGGCGCTATATAAATGCAAATAATAATAATAATTTTGCATATTTTAAAGGGAGGGGGATGTTGAATTAAAAATATCAATTTACTACTTTTCAATTTATTATTGAATACACATAATTAACGACACAGGTCATGGTAAGGGCATGGCACAGGTCACGGTAAGGGCATGGCACAGGTGATGGTACAGGCATGGCACAGGTGATGGTACAGGCATGGCACAGGTCATGGTACAGGCATGTCACAGATGATGGTATAGGCATGGCACAGGTCATGGTAAGGGCATGGCACAGGTGATGATACAGGCATGTCACAGGTCATGGTACAGGAGATGGTATAGGCATGGCACAGGTCATGGTAAGGGCATGGTACAGGTCATGGTAAGGGCATGGCACAGGTCATGGCACAGGCATGGCACATATGATGGTATAGGCATGGCACAGGTCATGGTAAGGGCATGGCACAGGTGATGATACAGGCATGTCACAGGTCATGGTACAGGAGATGGTACAGGCATGGCACATATGAAGGCATGGCACAGGTGATGGAATAGGCATTGCACAGTAGGTAAAGGCATGGCACAGTAGGTATAGGCATGGCACAGTATGTACAGGCATGGCACAGTATGTACAGGCATGGCACAGTAGGTATAGGCATGGCACAGTATGTACAGGCATGACACAGTAGGTACAGGCATGGCAAGGTAGGTACAGGCATGCCACAGTATGTACAGGTATGGCATGGTTAGTAGGTACAGGCATGGCACAGTAGGTATAGGCATGGCACAGTATCTACAGGCATGGCATAGTTAGTAGGTACAGGCATGGCATAGTAGGTATAGGCATGGCACAGTAGGTACAGGCATGGCACAGTAGGTACAGGCATGGCACAGCACTGCTACTTACTGTGCCCGGATTGTTACCCACTGCAGCTCACTGTTCACTTACCTGCTCTCCTGGGCAGTGGGCTGGCTCGACTCCTGTCACTCCACACTCCGAGACGTCCATGGCGCGCTGCTCCTCTCTTCGCTCTGACGGCGGCGGGAACCGGCGGGAAGGTGACGGAGTCGGACAGTGACTGACGCACGCAACGGCACCGCCCCCAACCAGAGCCGGGACAAGGCCATCCAGCGCCCAGGGTGAAGACACCAAACTGCGCCCCCCCCCCCCCCCACAAGATGTAGGAGCATAATGTTTTAGCAATATAAAAAAAATAAAATTGAGCACTAATTGGCACACTTAGGCCCTAAGCATACATCCCCTTTCCAAGCCAAATATTTCCACAAACAAATATTCTCCCTCCTCCCAGTACACATCTCTCCCTGCTGAAATCTCCCTCCCAGCACAAATCTTTCCCCCCATCCTCTCTAAACTCAAAGCCTCTCTCTTCCCAAATGTTCCCTGCTAGCACTAGAACTATCCCTACTCAAAAAAGCACTGTTAGTACACATTCTCACCCCTCAAATTTCCCCTCCAAGCACAAATTCTCCCCTCTCCAAATCCCCCCTCCCAGCACAAATCTTCTCCTCCACCAAATATCCCCTCTTAGCACAAATACCCATCAATTTTCCTACTAGCACAAATCCTCTCCCCCAAAAAAATGTTTTTCCTCCTTGCACAAATCCCCCCTCCTAGCACAAATCCTCTTCCCCCATCCCCCCAGCACAAAACCCCCAAATTCCTCCTCCTAGCACATTCCACAAAATTCCCCCTCCTAGCACAAATCCTACCCCCAAATTTCCCCTCTAGCACAAATACCCCAAATCATCCCTACTAGCATAAATCCCCCCCCCCCCCCAACCCAATTTCTAACAGCCCAAAAACTCCCCATCCTGGCACAAATCCCCCATCACCTCTTCTAACACAACCCCCCCCCCAAATGCCCTCCTAGCCCAGACCCCCTGCATTACAACGCCACCCTCCAAGCACAAATCCTCTCCCCCCCCCCACCCACCATCACAAATCCCCCCTCCTGGCACAAATCCTCTTCCCTCCATCCCCACAGCAAAAATCCCCCTCCTGGCACAAATCCTCTCCCCCCCCCTTCCCATAGCACAAATATCCCTCCTGGCACAAATTCTCTTCCCTCCATCCCCACAGCAAAAATCCCCCCTCTTGGCACAAATCCTCCCCCCTCCCATCCCAGCAGCACAAATCCCCCCTCCTAGCACAAACCCTCTTCCCCCATCTCCCCAGCACATATCCCTCCTCCTGGCACAAATCCTCTTACCCCAACCCCACCGCACAAGTCCCCCCCTCCTGGCACAAATCCTCCCCCCATCCCCTCAGCACAACCCCCAAAATCACCCTCCTAGTACCCCCCCCCCCCCCAAATTTCCCCTCCTAGAACAAATCTTACCCGTTAAATCCTCCCCCCCATCAAAAATTTCCCCCTAGCACAATTACCCCCCATCATTCCTACTGGCACAACCCCCCCCCCCCAAAACCCCCTTTTCCCAGCCCCAAGACTTCCTGTTCTGGCACAAATCCCCCCACCCCATCCCAATAATCTCTTCAAGGACAATCCCCCTCCTGGCACAAATCCTCCCCCCTCCCCCCAGCACGAATCACCCCTCCTAGCACCCTTCCCCCCCAATTCCCCTGCTAGAAGAAATCTTATCCTGTCACCTCTCAAATTCCCCATCCCAGCACATCCCCCCCCCCCCCCCAATATCGATCCCACCTAGAAGTAATCATCTTCTCCCCACCCCTCCCAGTACAAATACTTTTTGGGGGATTGTCCTTGGGGGGGGGGGGGAATAAGAGAATTTGTACTAGGAGGAGTGGGGAGAAGATGATTACTTCTAGGTGGGATCGATATGGGAGGGAGGAGGGGGATTGTGCTGATATGGGGGGAATTTGGGAGGTGACAGGATAAGATTTGTGCCCCCAGTGCAGTTCTCCCTCCAGCACCAGCAGGCAGACCTCAGATACAGCGCGGCACATCGATCCTGATTCTCCTCTTCTGAGGCTCCTCCTCCTATTCATATGTCAGAGCGGAGGAGGAGCCTAAGAGAAGACAATTCCTAAAGCTTTGCACGGACAGCTCGGGAGAGATGCGGCTGCAGAAGGGGAGAAGATTGCGGCTCAGGAAGTACACTGGATGTCAGATCATCGGGACTATACAGAGTTTGTTACTCGCCCCCTTTCCACATTGTTTGCTGGGAGGAGAGGGCCCCTGTATAGTCCGATCTGACATCCAGTGTCCTTCCTGAGCCGTCCCTCCCACCCACCCCCGCCCCAACGATGTCACAGCCGGGAACCCCACCCCCTCCCCCATAGCCAGCATCACGTCCAGCGCCCCTAGTGGGCTTTTAAATGGTAATTTTTTTTTTCACTGCTCAATTGACTTCTCTAACGCTGTCGGCGACCCACTCAGATGCGGCTCACAGCGACCCACAGTTTGGGAAGTCCTGCTCTAGAGGTAATAATGGGGAGTTGTATTTCCACTTGGCCGGCTTACAAAAAGCATCCCAGGTCCTATACAACACTCTTGTTATTTCGTGAGTCTCCTTGTGTATTTCCCTATACTTGGGTGGAATCCAAATGTTCCTATCTAATTGTGCTTGACTTAAAAAACTTCCAACCCTACCCATCTTTTTTCTAAATCTTTCTTTGTCCAATTTATCATTCATGAAAATATAGTTGCTGTGTAAAATCTCTTAATATCCTGTGCCCATAATCCCCCTACTAATTTATCCCTGCTGAGGGTTGTCCACTGCACTCTAGGTTTTTTCCCTTGCCAAATATAACTATGCTATTGAAATATATTTCAATAGCATAGTTTTTAATGTTTTAAAGTAGGCTGATGGAATAGCAATTGGTAAAATTTGGAATTTGTATAAAATTTTAAGTAGAATTGTCATCTTGAACATATTAATTCTACCCAACCAAGATATTTTCCTAATATTTGACCTTATCTCCTCCAACAGAGGGATATAGTTAGCTACGTATACGTTTTCCAGAGAAGATGTTATATTTATCCCTAAATATTTTAGTTTGAACTTTGCCCAGGTAAATGGAAATTCCTCCTGCAAAGCCAGTTCTTCTTTTTAATTTAGTCCAATATTTAATATTTCCGATTTAATTGGGTTTATCTTCAAATTAGATAACTCTCCATATTTCCTCAACTCTTTAATGACATTTGCCAAACTAATTCTAGGATTTCTCACATAGAATAAGATGTCATCTGCATACGGTGCAATTTTATGTTCGTTCAGTCCAATCTTCACCCCCCCCCCCCCTTTTATACCTCCATTTTCCCTGATTGATGCCAATAGGGTTTCCAATCACAAGACGAATAATAAAGGCAAAAAGAGGACAGCCCTGTCTAGTCCCATTCCGCACCTCAAAGCTAGATGACAAGGTGTCATTTACCTTTACCGAAAATTAGGAGGAGAGGAAAGCGCCTCTTGAGTGTGGTAAACGATTTATTAACAATAAATAAAGTAGTAACTCACATAATAGTAAGTGGATTCACATGTCCAAACGTCACGCTGCGGGGGCAGATGTAGATGTATGCAGTTCCTGGCAGTGTCCGACAGCCTGGGAGGACTCGAGAGGCCCGCTCTTGCGTCTTCCGGGTAGACGAATGCGGGGAAGCTTGTGCGGCGGCCGGCGGCGTCTGATGTCACGGAAGTAAGAAAGGGCAGTGTGGGCAGGCTGGGCTCACAACGCGTTTTGGAGCATGCGTCAATGTCCGGTCCGGACATGCGCACTCCTTTATCAAGTGTCCAGACCAGGGAGAGAAGACGGTCTTTATAGTCCACAAGGGAGCGTGTGCAAATTATTAAAGTGGAGTTCCACCCTATTTTTATACTTACCTCCATCTTCTCGCTCCGGGTCACCTGAAAAAGAAATGGATAATCGCATATTTTTTTTTTTTTTACTTACCTCGTAGCGAAGAAAATATACTTACCTTACTTCCTTCTTCCTCCTTCCTCGGCCGCGGCCCGTCGTCACTTCCTGGCTCTGCAATGATTCCTGGGAGCTGGACGTCATAGCTCCCAGGAATCATTGCGCCTGCACCGGCCCCGACGTCAGTTCCGGGTCGCGCGCGTCATCCCCTTCTAAACAGCTTCTGGGCATGCCCAGAAGCTGTGGAGGGGTGACGCGCGCGACCCGGAAGTGACGTCGGGGCCGGCGCAGAGCATCGTGGGACCACAGAAGGCGGAAGAAGACGCCGAAGAGGACGCGCTGGCTTCAAGCTGCCCACATCTGAGATGGCAGCGCTGGACAAGATGTTTGCAAGGTAAGTATTTCGTCTTGCAGGTAAGTGCAACCCGGGACAGATCAGAGGCTAGCCATTGTGGAATGCCCTAGCCCTGACTGTCCCGGGGGTATTAAAAAAAAAAAAAAAAAAAATCCAGGGTGGAACTCCGCTTTAAGGTGGCAATGCTGATGGTACACTTAAGGTGGCAATGCTATGTATGGTACATCGGATATTGATGGCCACTCTATACAGGATGGACAATAGGAGTACAGATGGGCAAAAGAATGGGGTAATACATTTGAATATCAGCGGTGACGATCATAATGACCATATTAACTACATACAAAGTGTACAATGGTGGTGCAAGATGGCACAAGAACATCTATATATATATACACACATATATATATATATATATATATATATATATATATATATATATATATACATAAAAAATACATAAGGGTAATGATATTGTCAGCAGTAACAATCATAATAATAGTAATAATAATAGCAACCTAACGGGGTAATGATTACAGGAGTGGTATAAGTACAGGCAATTTAAATAATAAATAATAAACATAGGGATAATATTAGTAAAGATCATAATCATGGTCATAATAACCGGGATGTGCGGATTTCTCGCGGGAATATAGTGTTAGGTATGCCAAACATCCATAATAGATTAAAATTAAAATTAAAAGGTTATAAAGTAAATATTATTAATTAATTAAAAAAATAATAATTAATTACATAATAGTTAATATAAACACTCTAATATATTAAGTGTGCAGGGATATATAAATAATAGTCCCTATGTCTGGTATAGGTGGTTAGGCCAGATATATAGAAGCAAGATGACTGGGTATTGTATGATGTATGTGGTGCGTATCGGGGTACGCCCAAGGTATCTCGAGTCCTCCCGGGCTGTCGGACACTGCCAGGAACTGCATACATCTACATCTGCACCCGGAGCATGACGTTTGGACATGTGAATCCACTTACTATTATGTGAGTTACTACTTTATTTATTGTTAATAAATCGTTTACCACACTCAAGAGGCGCTTTCCTCTCCTCCTAATTTTCCATACAGAGTTAGCTTCACTCCTCCGGTCAGCTGCCCTGAGTGCTCACCTATCCATCTATCCCTGGATCCACCCTGGACCCCTTCTTCCCCCACTGGATTTCAGGATAATCCACTACCATCTCTCTTCCAGGGACTTGCACATGGACTCTTAATCCCCTCCTTGTGCCTACAATTTATGGATTATTGTGTGATGCCTAACTGTATCCTGTTTACATACCCCGGGTACACCACTTGGCATTAACCCCTACAGCAGCTCTTCCCATTGCACTACCTCTGAGCGCCAACACACCTCCTTTATTATTTACCTTTACCGAGGCCTTGGACTTCAATATAAGGCTCCTATCCAGCGATTCATCCTAGGGCCAACCCCCAGGGATTCTATTGTTTCCATCATGAACTTCCAGTCCACCCTGTCGAATGCTTTTTCGGCATCAACTGACATGCTTTTTTGACCTATGTATTAATAATTGCGTTCTAATTCCATTATCTTTTGCTTCTCTACCCGGTACAAATCCTGTTTGATCTTTATGTCACAGTACATGTTGGCATTCATGGTTCCCTCAATGAACTGTAGCTCCCCAGTGCTGGCAGCACTCATGCATCCCCAGACCCTAACACTCCCACCACCATTCTTGACTGTAAACAGGAGAACTTGTCTTTGTACTGCTCACCTGGTTGCCGCCACACACGCTTGACACCATCTGAACCAAATAAGTTTATCTTGGTCTCATCAGACCAGAGAACATGGTTCAAGTAATCCATGTTCTTATTCTGCTTGTCTTCAGCAAATTGTTTGCAGGCTTTCTTGTGCATCATATTTAGAAGAGGATTTCTTCTGGGATGACAGCCATGCAGACCAATTTGATGCAGTGTGCGGCGTATGGTCTGAACACTGACAGGCTGACCCTCTCACCCCTTCAACCTCTGCAGCAATGCTGGCAGCACTCATACGTCTAATTCCCAAAGACAACATCTGGATATGCCGCTGAGCACATGCACTCAACCTCTTTGGTCAACCATGAAGCGGCCTGTTCTGAATGGAACCTTTCCTGTTAAACCGCTGTATGGTCTTGGCCACCGTGCTGCAGCTCAGTTTCAGTGTCTTGGCAATTTTCTTATAGTCTAGGCCATCATTACGTAGAGCAACAGTTCTTTTTTTCATATGCTCTGAGAGTTCTTTGCCATGAGGTGCCATGTTGAACTTCCAGAGACCAGTATAAGACAGTGAGAGTGATAACACCAAATTTACCACACCTGCTCCCCAAAAAGGCGGTTTTTGAAGATTTACCAGGGACCTTACCGGAGGAGCCAAGTGGCGAAATCCCTGGATGAAAGTGTGAACCAAAGAATTTGCAGCCAACGACCGATGGAAAAAAATTGCCAAGGCGGAAATCTGCTCCTTGATGGTGCCCAGAGCCAAACACTGATCTACACCCTGTTGTAGGAACTCAAGCAGACTAAACACCGAAAAGGAACAGGGAGAAACCCCCCGAGACTAACATCAAGATATGTACGCCCTCCAAACTTAATGATAAATCTTCCTAGAAGTAGATTTTGTAGCTTTTAACAGTGTAGGAAACACCAAATCCGACAACCCTCTATCCTTCAGTACCTGACTTTCAATAGCCAGGCCGTTAAAGCCAGCGACCGTAAATCAGGATGGAAGATCGGTCCTTAAGACAAAAGATCTTCTCTGAGAGAGAGTCTCCAAGGAGCATCAGCTACCACACTTACGAGGCCTGCGTACAAAGACCAGCGTGGCCAGTCTGAAGCCACCAGAATGACTGGAATCCCTTTTGCCTTGATTCTGCGTAGAAGTCTCGGCAGAAGCTCTAGTGGAGGAAAAAGCGTAAATCAGATGATACTGATACCAAGGGGCCACCAGAGCGTCGGCGGCATCAGCCAAAGGATCTCAAGATCTTGCCACAAACCTCTGAACCTTCCCATTGAGACGAGAGGCCAACAGATCCACATCGGGAGTCCCCCACCGGAGATACAGTTGTGGAAAACACTTCCAGGTGAAGAGACCATTTGCCTGTTGACTGAATTAGTCAGCCTGCCAATTTTCCACCTCTGGAATGTGCACAGCAGAGAGGGCTGGAACATATTGTTCTGCCCACTTTAGAATGCCGACTACTCCCTGGCCACTAGGGCACTGTTGGTGCCCCCTTGATGAATGACATATGCCATAGCAGTGGCATTAGTCCAATTGAATCCTTACCGGGCACCCCTGCCGACGATCAGTCCACAGGAACAGGCAAAGCCTGTTCGCCCAAATCTCCAGTATATTGATCGGCAGACTGGATCCTTCTGAGTCCAAACCCCTTGAGCCAAATCTGTGCCCAAGACACCTCCCCACCTGGACAGGCTGGCGTCCACGGAAACCACTGCCCAGTACAGGGGCAGAAAAGAACTTCCCCTGTCGAAACGCCGGGGAAAGGGGCCACCGCATCAAGGATCCCCTTGCACCCTGGCTCAACAGGATCACATTGTCCAGAGATTGAGGATTCTTGTCCCTTTGGCAAGAATCTCCTTTTGCAGAGGCCTGGTATGGAACTGAGCAAATGGAACCACCATAAAGGTGGAGACCATCAAGCCCAGCACCTGCATGCAAGTCCTGAGAGACGACCGACGGTTGGACAACAGGAGCCGAATCGCATGCTGTAACTTCAGTAGTTTCGCCTCCGGAAGAAACACTCAGGCTGGGGCTGAATCCAAAGTCAGGCCCAGGTAGTCCAGGTTGTTGGAAGGAGTTAGAGCTGATTTCTGAAAATTCAGTTTCCAGTCGAACTCTTGCAGAGTTTGCACAGTGATGCCCAGATCGTCTTTTAAGACAGACAGAGACTGCTCACAGAAAGAGATCTTCCAGGTACCCCAGTACCGAGATCCCCCTCTGCCTGAGCAAGGCTAACACCGGGGCCAACACTTTTTTGAACACCCGAGGAGCTGAAGTGAGACCAAAGGGTAACGCCACGAAGTGATAATGCTCTTCTCCCACGGCAAAGCGAAGAAAACGCTTTGGGATATGAAGGTAAGCGTCCTTGATACTGATAGAGGCATGAAAATCCCCTTAATGAAGGGATATCACCACTGTGCAAATGGACTCCATCCAAAATTTCTGAACCCACACAAAGCGATTCAGGGCCTTGCGGTCCAAGATTGGACAGACTTTGCCCTCCTTCCTGGGAACAGTAAACAGATTTGAATAAAATCCCTGAAAAACGTTCCAACTTTGGAACCGGCACAATTACTCCCTTTGATAGCAAATCCTGCACCACCCCGTAAAGGCCCTGCAGCCGATCCGTGGACAGGTGCAAGTTGGAAGGGAAGAACCTTGCCGGAGGCTAGGACTGAAACTCGATCTTGTAACCGGTCCGAATCAGCTTGTGTAACCATTTGTCTTAAATTAAAGAGATCAACGGGTCTGGAAAGAAAGATGTCCCCCCACCCCAGATATGGGTGAGGGCGCCCCTTCAGGCAGAGGAGGGCTTTTCTGCAGGACAAGTGGAACCGCTTTTGACTTACCAGCCCAGGGTCTCTTGGAACCTCCCTCGAAGTTACGTGTGGATTTTTGGCCCTTGTCCTGCGAGCCCACAGGACGACAGGGCCGTTTGTGAGCCAAGAAGAAAGGACCACGTTTACAACGAGGCTCTTTGCTCTTGGCAACCTGTGGAAGCAGAGTACTTTTACCTCCCGTAAGATCTTTAATGATCCCTTCCAAAGAAGTTCTGAACACGCGGTCTCCTACAAAAGAGAGATCAGTCAACACCTTTTTGCAAGCCTGGTTCACAGATCAGTATTTCAATCAAATCATGCGGCGAAGGATCACAGCTGTCACAGACACTCTACAGGCTAAAGGGGCTGCATCCAGAGAGGCATCCCAGATATACTGTAATCCTTGTATAAACTGATCCGCCAGTTTAGGAGGATGTTGACCCCTTTCAAATCCTGGCGCAGGGGCTTTTGCCCATTCCGTTAAGGTCTGGGAGACCAAGTTGATGGCAAACAACGGCCTCAAAATGTAACCTGCCAAGGTGAAAAGGTATCGGACCAGAACCTCAGCTCTCTTGTCCACAGGGTCTTTAAAAGATGGGTAATCCTCCACCAGAAGAAGTGGCTTTATTAAATCTGGAAACCTGAGAATCTATCACCGGTGGAGCAGTCAGTTTCTTCAAAAGGATACCTCCTACCGAAGTGCTTAGGTATCCCAACCATGTGTTTCTGGAATCCCCACTGACTTGCGGCAATCTCGTCAAAATAGGTAGGAAAGGGGAACACCTTAGTCACCTTGGATGGTCTGCACTGATGCAGCCGACGCAGCATTAGCTGTGTCCACCAATTTTAAAGTTTCCCGCACTGATACAATCAGTGCTTCCACAAGCGCCTTTTCATGCACAGCTGTAGTGGAAGAGGATTCATCCTCACTGTCAGAGTGGGTTGACTCGCGTCCGCGGCAGCCAAATCCACCTCCAAATCTGAGGAGGCAGAGGATACAGGTATAGGCGGGAGACGCTTCTTGCTTGGCCGCTTTTGAAGGGCCATATCAACTTTGGACACTAGTGACTGCAGAACCCCTGCCATGGCTACCAGGGCAGACTGAGACCCGGAGGGTCACGCAGCTTGCGAGAGTGGGTCAGGTGGGAACACATGCTCCAGGGACTCCATGTTAACCCGGAGGCTTCCCTATGTGACAAAATTGCAATAAGAAAATGCCTCTCACCGCTGCATCGGTAGTACTACAAGTCCCAGCGCACCAGCGGCACTGTTATAGCAAAAAGAGGGAGCTGTACACCCGCAGGGACTCACCACCACCAAGGATACAAAGCGACAAGCTGCTTGCCATGTGGCGATCAGAGAGAAGGAGGAAGTGCCGTCACTGCCACAAGAGGCCCACTGCCGCCTCACCGCCCCACAGGCTACAAGAAAATGGCCGCCGCATTGATTTCAATGGGAAACTCCAAAAACATGGCCGGCAAAGCGTCAGAACAGCCATCCACGGTAAAATCAAGGCGCCACCCGGCGCAGCACCCAGGACCCCCAACGGCCCTCCAGGTACTTGTAGTCCGCCAGGGGGGCCCTAACAGGGACCCCCACCCTGACATTGCCACAAAAAATGTTATTGTGAGCCGCCGGTGGGGCTCCCCTCCCCCCTCCAGCCCAACACTGCATGACCCAGTACCTGAAAGTAGCAAGGCCACCCCGGGGAGGGGGATAACGGGGGTAGGCGAGGGTGACATGTGCAGGGGAACACCAGGCGGGAGGCATGGGCACATAGGGTTCCTACTAACCCGAGGAAAGGGCCTGCGTCCACCCCAACATTTTCCCAGAGGAGAGGGGGGACACCACTCACCACACCTGGGAACCGTGCGGGCACCACTCCGGGCAGTCCACTGCACCATCTTGGAATGGGGGTGCTGCGAGCCAAAAGGTATGCTGCGACTCAGGTCATGACCAGTGTCGTGACCAGGGCTATGCATCCTTGCGAGGTGTTTCACTCACTGGCCAGCCCGTCCAGTGGGGCTATGTCGCGGCCAACCTAGCACGGAGCTAAAGTTGGGTCACACTTGTTGGCCAAATTGGAAAGACCGTAATGATCTAGGATATCCAGGAGAAAATGTCAGGACCAGAGATCCCAGCTAGGAACCAAGTCCTTACTCCTGATTAGGCAGAAAAAACTGAAGTCCTATAGCAGGAAGTGGGAAGTATACCCCCTAGGACTGCCCTAGGGGCGTAGTCAAATTTGTTTCCACCTAGTCCCATTGGCGTACCAACGGGGGGGGGGGGCCACCCCGGGTGCCACGCACTAGGGGGTGTCAGCTGGTGTGATGCCCGGCGTGTTCTGGTTATCCAGTATCACAGTGTGAAGGCAGCTGCAGTGGCAGCTCCTTCAGTCCGCACTGCTAGCGGGGGGGGGCGGAGCCGCGGCAGGAAGAAGGGGGTGGAGCCGCGGCGGGAAGAAGGGGGCGGAGCCTTGGCGGGAAGAAGGGACGGAGCCTTGGCAGGAAGGAGGTGAGTTCCCAAGTGTGTATGCTGGATAGGAGGGGGATGGGGCAGCAGCCAGTGGGCACCAACATCTGTCACGCATTGCATGCACATTGGTGCATGGATCCTGCCCGTGTGCACAAGTGCATTAGCATTGCCAAATTTCTATGTGCCAATCATTGGATTTGCTGGGCATTTGCAGATGTGCCAATCCTTCTACAAACCGTTCTCTGCCACCGTCATTCAGGCATGCCTGGAGCGAGTGGTAGGTCAAGGACTGTGTCCCTGATTGTAAGGGAAGGTAAATAGAGCAGGGAAAGGTTCCTGGTCCTGCAGCTGCTGAATAACTGATTCTCCTCCTCTCCCTCCTGCAGGAAGAATAGGTAAAGATCAATTAACCACTTTACCACCGGAGGATTTTGCTGTCTTCCGTCCAGGCCACTTTTTGCGATTCGGCGCTGTGCGACTTCAACTGACAATTGCGCGGTCGTGCGACGCCGTACCCAAACGAAATTTACGTCCTTTTTTTCCCACAAACAGAGCTTTCTTTTGGTGGTATTTGATCACCTGTGCGATTTTTACTTTTTGCGCTATAAACAAAAAAAGAGCGTTTATTTTGAAAAAATAACAATATTTTTAACATTTTTTTATATGAAATTCCCCCCAAAAAAGATGTAAAAACCAATTTTTTAAAAAATTTTTGGCCAATTTGTTTTATGCTACATATGTTTGGTAAAAAAAATCGCAATAAGCGTATTTTGATTGGTTTGCGCAAAAGTTATTGCGTTTACTAACAAAGGGAAAGATTTCTGTCATTTTTTGTGTTTTTTTTTTAACGCGTAATGGCGGCGATCTGCGATTTTTTTTGCGGGACTGCGACATTGCGGCGGACAGATCGGACCCTTGACTGACATTTTTGACACTTTTGGGGGTACCAGTGACATTACTGCAGTAATCAGTGCTATATATATGCACTGTTACTGTAAAAATGACACTGGCAGGGAAGGGGTTAATTTTATTGGAGAGGGAGGGGTTAATGTATGCCTGGTGCTTACTGACGTGTAGGGGGGGAGGTGACTGTGTGAGTCATGGACAGATCGGATGTCCAGCTATGCTGAACAGTCCGATCTGTCACTCCCTGTCACTATGGAGATCCGCCCGCTGTGTTTACACACAGCGGGCGGATCTCCAGACTCGATCCCCGACGATCGGGTAAGAGCAGCGGCGATCGCCGCTGCTCCTCCCCTGGCCCGACTCCCGCTGTGAATGAAAACAGCGGGAGCGAGCCTCCGGCGGCGCGCAAGCGCCGCCCAGAAGGGTGAGTGTCCAACGACGTTAATACTACGTCGCTGGACGATAACGAACCACTCTGCCGCAGCAGTATTACTGTGAGCGGTTCTAAAGTGGTTAATCTATATGCAGCTGCCCCATCCCCTGCGTGCTCTTAACCCCCCCCCCCCGGTGCTCTTCAGCTCCCCACAGTGCTTTTAATCTCCCTCCCCCTATGCTCCCTGTCCCCCCCCCAGTGCTCTCCACCCCCCTGGTTTTCCCTGCCCCCCCCAAGTTCTCCCTGCCCCCCCCAGTGCTCTCCACCCCCCTGGTTTTCCCTGCCCGCCCCCCCAAGTGCTCCCTGTCCCCCCCAGTGCTCTCCACCCCCTGCGCCTTCCAACCCCCCTGCAATGCTTTCCAAACCCCCCCTTAATTCTCTCCAGTCCCCCCCCCACCGTGCCCTTCAGCTCCTCCAGTGCTCTCTGCTTCGCCTGTGCTCTCCGGCCCCCCCCTAGTGCTCTTCTATCTTCTATCATGTCCTCAGTCTCTGACCATCTCTTATTTCATGTCTGCAGTCTCTGACCATCTCTTGTATCATGTCCTCAGTCTCGGACCATCTCCTGTATCATGTCCTCAGTCTCTGACCATCTCCTGTATCATGTCCTCAGTCTCTGACCATCTTCTGTATCATGTCCTCAGTCTCTGACCATCTCCTGTATCATGTCCTCAGTCTCTGACCATCTCCTGTATCATGTCTGCAGTCTCAGAGCATCTCCTGTATCATATCTGCAGTCTCTGACCATCTTCTGTATCATGTCCGCAGTCTCTGACCCTCTCCTGTACTATGTCTGCAGTCTCTGAGCATCTCCTGTATCATATCTGCAGTCTCTGACCATCTACTGTATCATGTCCGCAGTCTCTGACCATCTACTGTATCACGTCTGCAGTCTCTGACCATCTACTGTATCACGTCTGCAGTCTCTGACCATCTACTGTATCACGTCTGCAGTCTCTGACCATCTACTGTATCATGTCTCCAGTCTCTGACCATCTCCTGTCTCATGTCTGCAGTCTCTGACCATCTACTGTATCATGTCTGCAGTCTCTGACCATCTCCTGTATCATGTCTGCAGTCTCTGACCATCTCCTGTATCATGTTGGCAGTCTCTGACCATCTACTGTATCATGTCCGCAGTCACTGACCATCTACTGTATCATGTCCGCAGTCTCTGACGATCTCTTGTATCACGTCTGCAGTCTCTGACCATCTCCTGTATCACGTCTGCAGTCTCTGAGCATCTCCTGTATCATGTCCGCAGTCTCTGACTATCTCCTGTATCATGTCTGCAGTCTCTGACCATCTCCTGTTTAATATCTGCAGTCTCTGAGCATCTCCTGTATCATATCTGCAGTCTCTCACCATCTACTGTATCATGTCCGCAGTCACTGACCATCTACTGTATCATGTCCGCAGTCTCTGACCATCTACTGTATCATGTCTGCAGTCTCTGAGCATCTCCTGTATCATGTCCTCAGTCTCTGACTATCTCCTGTATCATGTCTGCGGTCTCTGACCATCTCCTGTTTAATGTCTGCAGTCTCTGAGCATCTCCTGTATCATATCTGCAGTCTCTGACCATCTACTGTATCATGTTCGCAGTCCCTGACCATCTACTGTATCATGTCCACAGTCTCTGACCATCTGCTGCATCATGTCTGCAGTCTCTGACCATCTCCTGTATCATATCTGCAGTCTCTGACCATCTACTGTATCATGTCCGCAGTCTCTGACCATCTACTGTATCATGTCCGCATTCTCTGACCATCTACTGTATCATGTCTGCAGTCTCTGACCATCTCCTGTACCATGTCCGCAGTCTCTTACCATCTCCTTTAGCAAGTCTCCAATCTCTTACTCAAACTTAAACACATTGCTAATAATATTAGCTATCTATTTATGCTGAAGGTAGGACTGTGCAGGGGAGGCAGAGAGTGTAAAAGGGGGCACTGTGATTAGAGAGACGGAGGGCAGACTGCAAGGGGCACTGTGATGGGGGGCTGTGAAATTTGTGTAATAAATATTCTTGAAAACATTACAAATTTTTGTGGGTGTTTTTACATTTTAAAGTTTGGGGGGGGGTGCCAGATATAGGATGCGCCCCGGGTGCCAAATGCTCTAGGTACGCCACTGCCTAGTCTTACTCCTAGGGAGAGCAGCGTAACCCAAGGGTCAAAGAAGATATGGAGCTGTGTCCATCAATGAACAAAAGGGAATTTACACTTTAATGAATTAAAAAAAACAGTAAAGTTAGCACAATTTTTTGTATATTGTGACAGATGATGATAAACCAAGTAAATAGATACCTAGCATGTTATGCTTTAAAATTGCGCACGCTCGTGGATTGACGACAAACTACGCTACTTGCAAATCTCCATAGGTGATGCTTTATACATTTTTACAGGTTACCTGTTTAGAGTTAAAGAGGAGGTCTACTGCTAGAATTATTGCTCTTGCTCTATTGATCGCAGCGATATCTCCCATGTGTGGTTTGAACACTGTTTACATTTGAGGGCGTAACTTACATATGCGCTCGCATTTTTAAAACTGGCGCCTTTAAGACTTCAGTAAACCGGAAATGACGTTGTGGTGCTTAGCCACATCGGTTGGTATTACAAGAAAGCCAACCGTCAGCTCTAAAATACAGTACCCTGGTACAATCACTTGAAGCAGAATAACCTACAGGTACCTGATTTTGCGGCAAGTGTTTAATAAGGCTTTATGGGGGCCATACATGGATCAAAATTCAACTGGTTCAGCAGGGACCGGACAAATTTCGATTCATGTATGGGCACCCTAGGTGGTTGTACAGAAGTCAGTCTATTGATCGTTACCGAAAATAGTGTTGCGGTATCACATAAATCATAAATTCATAAAGAGTGCATAAATTATAATAATTTCAAATTAAAGTTCAGTTAAAAATTCAAACTCAAACTCAGGTAGTCCACTGTGAATACAAACTCTTCACACTAAATGTGCACCGGCCACCTTATACAAATAAAGCAGCTTACCAAACATTTAGACCCTACATCTCAAGAGGTCTAACAGCACTTTAGATGATAGGTCCCGTCTGGATGGATGGAGGGCTCACTATTTTTGGAAACAATTGATGTTGGATATTTGATGTGTGCTGCAGTTACAATTAATTAAGTATGGGAGGTCAGCTTCAAGTGGAGAGTTCTCAGAAAGGTAATCCAGCTGTGTTTAAGTGTTACTAAACCCACAACAGTAAAATCAGTCTGTATATGCAGTAAAGCATGTTGGTTATACTAACTGTGGAACCTAAGGGGATAATCCTCTGCATTGTATAAAAATGCTGTTTAATCCTGGCTTCTCTGATCCTCCCCTCCTTCCACTGTCCATGATAATTTCCTGATAACACAGAGTCTATGGAGTCAGACTGCACATGCTTGGTTTGGTGTGTATTGCTAGGAGAGGTCTTTTTGTTCTTAGCAGGGTGCATGCGATCAGCACAGGGTCAATCAGCACTGCCCAGACACAGGGTGAGGAGTCTTACAGTCTCATAGGACAGTCAGAAAACTCCTCCTACAAGCTTTAACCAGTGCTTGGCTGGACACTGACAGAAGTCACAAGACTGATCTAACTACTGATGGGAAAAAATATTTAGCAGTTTATATTTACTAAAAAAAAATATATAGCATTCCATGTTCTGTGTACTGTGGGAGATCAGATATAATGAATGCAGGGTCCTGGGTTAAGTAACACTTTAAGGTTAAGGACTTCCTGCCTGTGTTTATTTGGTCATTATATACAGCACTAAAAAAGGATTCCCGCTCAGGGGTAGAAAACATGGTCCTAAAGCAAAAGTCCATCAAAACAAATGTAAGCCTCCTGTCTAATAATTAGACCTCACTGGGTCTGCTTCAGCCCTGCAGGTATGTTCCCTCACAGCCTGCTTCTCCTCTCTCAACACAAGAACCACCTGATTAACCCAAGTGGGGAGCAAGGTGTGGCCAGTGCTTAACCCCTTGCTGCCTACAGACCTCTCACTGCCACCCATTTACCCTAAGAACCTCAAGATTCTATGTGGTAGATACTGACAGGGGCTGTTGTCACATTAGATATACATTTTTTTAAATATTTTGCTGCATTTATATCTGCCATTGCCCCGATCTACCACTCAACTTCTGTACAACCAGCCTGTCGAGTTTTTCCCAATCGATCAGTGCCACTGGCACTGATCATTGTATTCTGAAACAACACAATAGCAAAACAGGAGGCTTTCCCTCCCTCCTGTAAATAATATCATAATTGCACAGTTAAAATAATGTGACTTGAAATCCTACAAGTCTAAGCACTAAATAATGATCCTAAGAGGCCTCATAGTTGCTGGTTGGGAGCACGAGGATCTGGTGTTCAGGTCTGCATGGAAGTTAAAGCGGAATGGTCCAGCTCTGCTGCTCTACAGTCTGCGCCTTGGGCATTCATTGCTGGGTACCTACCACACTAATAGTAAGTACCACTTTGTGCACTGTCCAGCTCTGTCCAACCACAGCAGCTGTTAACCTCTCATGGAGCATGACAGGCTGCTGGCAGTGGGGCTAAATGTACCTTACACCTGTACCTAAACACCCAGTGTGCATAAGGCCTAACATTCAATCCACATTTTTCACAGTTTTTACTGCATAGGACCAGCACAGTGGAAAAAGAAGTGTAGGAGATCCTCAATGCAGGCATCTCTTTAGATTTAAGCATTATATCATGTTATATTGTATTTATATCATAGCTGCAGGACAGTTTGCACCCAGGTTCATAGGCAGACATTTATAAAAATGTAATATTATTACTACGGAGCGTATTTTGAGGCATTGTATGTGACAATTATTGCTTTATAACTATGCCGCCATATCAGTGGTCTCCAAACTGCTGATTTTGTACGTTTGCCCACTGACAAAGAAATGATCAGTCTATCATTTTAATGTTAGGTTTATTTTAACAGTGAGAGACAGAATAATAACAAAAAAATTAGAAAAAAAGTTATAAATTGATTTGCATTTTAATGAGTGAAATAAGTATTTGACCCCTTCGCAAAACATGACAGTACTTGACGGAAAAAACCCTTGTTGGCAATCACAGTGGTCAGATGTTTCTTGTAGTTGGCCACCAGGTTTGCACACATCTCAGGAGGGATTTTGTCCCACTCCTCTTTGCAGATCCTCTCCAAGTCATTAAGGTTTTGAAGCTGATCTTTGGTAACTTGAACCTTCAGCTCCCTCCACATATTTTGGAACTAAAGTCTGGCGTCTGGCTAGGCCACTCCAGGACCTTAATGTGCTTCTTCTTGAGACACTCCTTTGTTGCCTTGGCTGGGTGTTTTGGGTCATTTTCATGCTGGAATACCCATCCACGAACCATTTTTAATGCCCTGGCTGAGGGAAGGAGGTTCTCAATCAAAATTTGACGGTACATGGCCCCGTTCACCGCCCCTTTGATGAGGTGAAGTTGTTCTGTCCCCCTTAGCAAAAAACACACCCAACAGTGTTGGGGTAGTTACTCAAAAAATGTAACTAGTTACTAGTTACTTCTGTAAATTGTAATGAGATTACTTTACTAGTTACTGCATTTGAAAAGTAACTTCACTACTTATTACTTTACTTCCCTGTCACGGAACCATGAACCAGACGTACAACAACAGATAAGTGAAAATAAGAAGGCTTTATTGAAAATCAAGCTGTAAAGCAAAAGTCCAAACGGATGGCGAAACCGAGGCAGAGTCCTTGCGAAGCCAGAGTTCAGGAACCAAGAGGGTAGTCAGACGAAGCCGGGATCAGGAACCAGCAGGGTAGTCAGACGAAGCCAGGATCAGGAACCAGCAGGGTAGTCAGACGAAGCCAGGATCAGGAACCAGCAGGGTAGTCAGACGAAGCCAGGATCAGGGACCAGAAGCAGCAGCAGTCTTAGAAGCATGTGAACACAGGAGGACCAAGCAAGGAACTGAAGCCACAGACCTCCTATATATGAGCTAGGCATCCAGCTCCTCCCAGTGGGAAGGAGGAGCCGCAGGGTGGGAGGCTACAAGAAACCCAGAAACCAAGATGGCCGCCAGCACATGTCAAACGAAGGAGAACAGCAAGAAGGTAAGACCATGACAGTACCTCCCCCTCAAGGGCCCCTCCTCCGCGGAGTAAAGAACGGTTTCTGAGGGAAGCGTGCGTGGAAGGCTCGGAGCAAGGCAGGAGCATGGACAGGAGGGAACCCAGGAACGCTCCTCTGGACCATAACCACGCCAATGAACCAAAAACTGCACCCGACCGCGGACCAGGCGTGAGTCCAGGATATTGCTCACCTCATACTCCTCACGATTGCCCACTTGGACCGGACGAGGCCGAGGAACCGAGGAAGTGAAACGATTACACACCAGTGGCTTCAACAGGGAGACATGAAACACGTTGGAGATCCGCATGCCAGGAGGAAGCGCAAGGGCATAGGCTACCGGGTTTACCCTGCGAAGCACTCGGAAGGGACCAACAAAGCGAGGCGCCAGCTTGGGAGTGGGCACTCGAAGGTTGAGGTTGCGGGTGGACAACCATACACGGTCTCCGGCCTGGTAGGAAGGAGCAGGCGCTCGTCTGCGATCAGCCTGGAGTCTCTGGCGCTGCGCAGAGACCTCAAGGGACTTCTGGATCTGTACCCAAGAAGCACGTAGGACGGAAAGGTGATCCTCCACAGCCGGAATATCCTGGGGAGAGAATACCTCCGGTAACACGGCAGGTTGGAACCCATAATTGGCCATGAAGGGAGACGTCCCAGAGGAAGAGTTCACCGCCGTGTTCCTGGCAAACTCAGCCCAAGGCAGGAGGTCAACCCAATTGTCTTGGTGATCGGAGACATAGCAACGAAGGAATTGCTCCAAGGCCTGATTGGATCGTTCTGCGGCCCCATTGGACTGAGGGTGGTAGGCCGAGGAGAAGGAGAGATGAATCCCCAACTGGGAGCAAAAGGCGCGCCAGAACCTGGACACAAACTGACTCCCCCGATCCGACACAATCTCCTTGGGATAACCGTGCAACCGGAAGACCTCCCTGGCAAAAATCGTGGCCAACTCCTGTGCAGAGGGTAACTTCTTGAGAGGAACACAGTGGCACATTTTGGAAAATCGATCCACAATCATGAGAATGACCGTATGGCCTCGGGATGCAGGGAGGTCCACAATGAAATCCATCCCCAGGTGTGACCATGGGCGCTCCCCGGTGGCTATGGGTTGCAGAAGGCCCAACGGAAGGTGCCGAGGGGACTTACTCTGGGCACAAACGGAGCATGCCGCTACATATGCGGCGATGTCGGAACGTAGGGAAGGCCACCAGAACAGACGTGAAACAGCCCAGGACAGCTGATTCTTTCCAGGATGCCCCGCGGTCTTGGAGTTATGGTAGGTTCGCAACAACCGAGTGCGCAACTCCTCAGGCACAAAACATCTGCCGTTGGGTCTCCCAGAGGGAGCACCAGATTGAGCCGCCAAAATCTGCTCACCCAGGGGAGAGGTCAGGCTGGTGCGAATGGCGGCCAGGATCTGATTCGGAGGTATGACCGAAGTCAGAATCGACTCCTCCCTGGACAGGTCGGAGTACTGCCGTGATAAGGCATCCGCCCTGATGTTCTTGGAACCGGGTAGGTAGGAGACCACGTAATTAAAACGTGACAAGAACAGAGCCCATCTGGCCTGACGTGGTGTCAATCTCTTGGCCTCAGAAAGGTAGGTCAGATTCTTGTGGTCCGTCAGGATGAGGACCGGAACCACCGAACCCTCAAGCAAGTGCCTCCATTCTTTAAGGGCCTGCACGATGGCCAATAACTCCCTGTCACCAATCTGATAGTTGCACTCCGCGGAAGACAGTTTCCGGGAGTAAAACCCACAAGGAAGCAGAGGACCCTCTGGTGTTCTACGCTGAGACAGAAGGGCGCCTACTCCCGTCTCAGACGCGTCCACCTCGAGGACAAAGGGCAACCCAGGGTTGGGATGCGACAGAATCGGAGCCGACACAAAGGCGGACTTTAGAGCCTCAAAAGCTCGGATGGCCTCGAGCGGCCAGACCTGGGAATTACTGCCCCTCCTGGTCAGATCCGTGAGAGGCTTGGCTAGCATGGAAAAGTCCCTGATGAACTTCTGATAATAATTGGCGAAGCCCAAAAAGCGCTGCAGGGAGCGAAGACCACTGGGCTGGGGCCACTGTAAGACAGCCGAAACCTTCTCAGGATCCATGGAGAACCCCTCAGCGGAAATGATGTAACCTAAGAAGGTTACCTGGGATCGGTGAAATTCGCATTTCTCAAGCTTACCGAACAGCTTGTTCTCTCGTAACCGTTGCAACACTCGTCTGACATCCAGAATGTGGGTCTCCATGGATTCAGAATATACCAAGATGTCATCCAAATAGACCACCACACACTGCTGCAACAGGTCACGGAAAACATCGTTAATGAATTCCTGAAAGACTGCGGGCGCATTGCACAACCCAAAGGGCATAACCAAGGATTCATAATGACCGGTCCTGGTGTTAAACGCGGTCTTCCACTCATCGCCCGCCTTGATCCTTACGAGGTTATATGCCGCCCTCAGGTCGAGTTTGGTAAAGACCGTGGCCCCTTTAAGGCGATCGAACAGCTCGGAAATCAAGGGTATCGGGTAAGCGTTCTTGATCGTGATGCGATTGAGACCCCTGTAATCGATGCAAGGCCTCAACTCACCGCCCTTCTTTTTCACAAAGAAAAATCCAGCCCCTGCCGGGGACGAGGATTTGCGAATGTGTCCGCGTGAAAGCGCCTCCTTCACGTACTCCTCCATGGCCTCATTCTCCGCTACCGACAGTGGATAGACCTTGCCACGAGGAGGAACGGCACCAGGTTGTAACTCGATGGCACAATCGTATGGGCGGTGCGGAGGTAGGGCAACCGCGCGCACCTTATCGAATACATCCCGGTACTCCTCGTATTCAGGAGGCAACAGAGAGTCCGAGGAAGTACACAGCAACTTGACAGGCCCATGGATGCAACTAGCCCCACACTGCGGTGACCACGAGAGGATCTCGGCCGATCTCCAATCGAAAGTCGGATTATGCTTCTGGAGCCAGGGGTACCCCAAAACCACCGAGTAGTGTGGAGACGAAATAACCTGGAAGCAGACCGACTCTCTGTGAACGGCACCAATGGCTATCCCCACTGGAAGGGTCTCATGAGTCACGTGTGGCGGCAGAAGGGGTCTGCCGTCTATCGCCTCAAGAGCCAGTGGAGAACCTCGGGCCTGCAGAGGAATGCAATTGGCGGCAGCGAACACACTATCAATGAACAAACCACCAGCACCAGAGTCCACCAACGCCTGGGTCGTCACTGAGCCCCCGACCCAGGAGAGGACAACAGTGATCAGTGGTTTGTCAACACGGGAAACCGGGGACGAGGAGACTCCACCCAAGATCTGCCCCCGACAGGATCTCAGGTGCGAGCGTTTCCCGGACGGTTCGGACATGCCAACCGAAAATGCCCACCGAGACCACAGTACATGCATCGACCCTCACGTCTTCGGAGTACCCTCTCCCCCTCGGACAGGCGAGCAAAGCCCAGCTGCATGGGTTCACCCCCAGCCAAGTCATCCCCAGGAGGCGTGGGAGGAGAGGGAGGCACGGGTGGGACAGCAAAGGTAGGCGCCAATCTGTTAGGAGGCCTCCGCAGACTCTCCTTAAAGGAAGGTCTCTCCCTGAGTCTGGTGTCAATCAAAATCAAGAAAGAAATAAGAGACTCGAGCTCCACTGGTAGGTCCTTAGCTGCAACCTCATCCTTCAAGGCATCCGAGAGACCATGAGAGAAAGCAGCGACCAGAGCCTCATTGTTCCAGCCCACCTCTGCTGCCAGGGTACGAAACTCAATGGCGTATTCAGCTACGGATCGTGAACCCTGTCTGATGGACATAAGGAGCTTCGCAGCAGAGGCAGCACGAACCGGCACATCGAATACCCTCCGAAGAGAAGCAACAAAACCGGAAAACTCGGCAACCACCGGATTGTTGTTCTCCCATAAAGGGCTGGCCCAGGCCAAGGCCTTGTCCGAGAGCAGCGAAATTAAGAAGCCCACCTTTGATCTCTCAGTAGGAAAGGCATGTGGCAGCAACTCGAAATAAATGCCCACCTGGTTAAGGAAACCTCGGCACTGAGTTGGCTCTCCCCCAAAGCGCTGTGGAAGGGGGGCAGAACCGGTCATACCCCGAAACACCGCAGGCGCAACAACAGGTGTCGGGGTAGACTCTGGCGCAACAACCGGAGCGGCAGTAGGAGCGGGCCCAGGAGCAACAACCGACCCATCGGCAACGGGAGCGAAATGAGCCGTGCGTTCAAGCAGGGTTTGCAACGCCACGGCGAACCGACCCAACAGGTGATCCTGCTGATCAAGTCTGGCAACCAGCGTGAGTAGCGAGGATGGCCCTGTACCGTCAGAATTCATTTCTTGGTCCTAATGTCACGGAACCATGAACCAGACGTACAACAACAGATAAGTGAAAATAAGAAGGCTTTATTGAAAATCAAGCTGTAAAGCAAAAGTCCAAACGGATGGCGAAACCGAGGCAGAGTCCTTGCGAAGCCAGAGGTCAGGAACCAGGAGGGTAGTCAGACGAAGCCGGGATCAGGAACCAGCAGGGTAGTCAGACGAAGCCAGGATCAGGAACCAGCAGGGTAGTCAGACGAAGCCAGGATCAGGAACCAGCAGGGTAGTCAGACGAAGCCAGGATCAGGGACCAGAAGCAGCAGCAGTCTTAGAAGCATGTGAACACAGGAGGACCAAGCAAGGAACTGAAGCCACAGACCTCCTATATATGAGCTAGGCATCCAGCTCCTCCCAGTGGGAAGGAGGAGCCGCAGGGTGGGAGGCTACAAGAAACCCAGAAACCAAGATGGCCGCCAGCACATGTCAAACGAAGGAGAACAGCAAGAAGGTAAGACCATGACATTCCCTCTTTCTTAATTGACCGTGTAGAAGAAGATACATGACACTCTTTCTGCATAGAGTTTATTGTATAAACACAGGCTTTGGGAAACATGAGAACAAAACCTGAAAAAACAGAATAAAACATAAAGTGCAACAAAAAGTCATAAACTTCATCCCTCTCTATTCTTCGAAATAACGATTGTATCGCACGGCTTGGGTAACGCAGGAAAGCGTGTTCCTATAGCCTAGTAAAGTAGTGTAGTTACCTCCTATAGCCTAGTAAAGTAGTGTAGTTACCAATATTAGTATTGTAACTAGTTACATTACTTTATTACCAAAAAAAGTTATGTAGTTACTGTAATCAGTTACTTTGTAACTAGTTACCCCCAACACTGACACCCAAAGCATAATGCTTCCACCTCCATGTTTGACGGTTGGGATTGTGTTCTTGGGGGTCATAGGCAGCATTCAACCAGTTCTCCTCTTAATCATGCAGATGTTCATTAGCAAACTTCAGACAGGCCTGTAGATGTGCTTTGTTGAGCAGGAGGACCTTGCGGGCACTGCAGGATTTCAGTCCTTCACAGCTTAGTGTTACTGTTTATTTTCTTGGTGACTATGGTCCCAGCTGCCTTGAGATCACTGACGTGTAGTTCTGGGCTGATTCCTCACTGTTCTCCACAATGAAACTCCACAATGTGAGATCTTGCATGGAGCCCCAGACTGAGGGAGATTGACAGTTATTTTGTGTTTCTTCCATTTGCGAATAATCGCTCCAACTGTTGTCACCCTCTCACCAAGGTGCTTGGCGATGGTCTGGTAGCCCATTCCAGCCTTGTGTAGGTCTACAATCTAGTCCCTGACATTCTTGGACAGCTCTTTGGTCTTGGCCATGGTGGAGAGTCTGATTGATTCATTGCTTCTGTGGACATGTGTCTTTTATACAGGTAACAAGCTAAGATTAGAAGCACACCCTATAAGAGAGTGCTTCTAATCTCAGCTCGTTACCTGTATAGAGAACACCTGGGAGCCAGAAATCTTGCCAATTGATAGGGGATCAAATACTTATTTCACTCATTAAAATGCAAATTGTGACGGAACCGCGAACCATCCTGTGTTTGTGGGCTTCCATCAGTATGCCGCTTCCTTCAGTCTTGAACATAGATATCAGATTTTCCAGCCGCCCCCCATACAAAGGTAGCTGACAACATAGCTTGTTCTGGAACCTTCCTCTTTATTGAACAGTCACACAGTTTATATACAGCATGGACATCCCCCTCCTGATCAGATTACTCCATCAGGTCAGGGGTTGTCTGATTACATTATCATATGCAGATGAAATTGTATACTAAAATAGAATTAACTAATTATCTAGCGAGCTGGACAGAAACAATATGTGAGTTCATTAACCACTTTACTACCAGTCACGTAACCTCTACGTCGGCTGACTTTGAGTGGTTATACCGGGATGATGCCTCTAGCTAGAGGCATCATCCCGGTACCGTTGTTTGAAGCCGACGGTCGGCTTTCCGTCGGTAACGATCGATGCGGCTCGGGAGCCGCTCGATCGTTACCCGGGGGGGCGGGAGGGGACGTCCCCCCCCTCCCGCCGCCTTCCGCGGCTTTGCTCGGGGCTACCGTCCCACCGGGAGCCCCAAGCACCCAGCCGGCACGTCCGCCGGCTGGATGGAGTCCCGATGAATGCCGGAAACGGCATCGATCGGGTCTCCGATGACGTAACCCGGAGGCGGCGTCCATGACGTCACGTCCGGGTTACTGTGCTGCAAAAGGCGGCAGATTTGAAAAACGGCTGTATGCAAAAATGCCGTTTTCGGCGTTTTGCATACAGGGAAGTGTAGTGGAGGGGTCTAGGGTCTTTTAGACCCTCGATCCCTCCATAAAGAGTACCTGTCACGACATATTGCTGTCACCAGGGATGTTTACATTGCTTGTGACAGCAATAAAAGTGATCAGATTTTTTTTTTTTTTAAAAACCTGTAATAAAGTTTAAAAAAAAAAGAAAAAATAAATAGGAAAAAAAAAAAAAAAAAAATTTAGCCGTCCCCGTCACCGTTAGCTCGCGCACAAAAAAAAACGTATACGCAAGTCGAGCCGCAAATGAAATCGCTGTTCAAACCACACATGTGAGGTATCGCCGCGATCGCCAGAGCGTGGGCAATAATTAAAAAAAAAGAGCTACACTCTAACTCTAAACTGGTAACCGTTAAATAAATTTAAAGCGTCGCAGATTGAGATCTCTATTGACCGTAGTTTGTCGCCATCCCACGGGGGGGCGCAATTTTAAACCGTAACATGTTTGGTATCTATTTACTCGGCGTGACATCATCTTTCACAATATACAAAAAAAATGGGCTAACTTTACTGTTTAGTATTTTTTAAATGCAGTGAAATGTGATTTTTCAAATTTTTTCCAAAAAAATGGCGTTTTAAAGACCGCTGCGCAAATACCGCGTGACAAAAAATTTTGCAATGACCGACATTTTATTCTCCAGAGTCTTTGCTAAAAAAATATATATAATGTTTGGGGGTTCTAAGTAGTTTTCTAGGAAAAAATACTGGTTTTAACTTGTGAACAAAAAGTGTCCGAAATAGGGCTGGGGCTAAAGTGGTTAACAATTAACAATGGGACAGACAGGCTTAACAGAATCCACATCACACCTCAATACACAGACAATAGGAAAAGACCATCAGTGACAGACTGTTCGTCTCTGACACATGGAACAGAGGCCAATGTGATAAGCTCTTTCAATGAACATGTTCAAAATCAAACAGGCCAGTAATAGTCCTCACACACTTCTCGAGACACATGGCCGACAAACACCACTGTCCCACTTAAAACAATCCAAACCGCATTACTAGTATCCATTAAGTATCTGTCTTTCACTCCCAGTGACGGTGAGTACCGTCACACAAATCAATTAAAATTTTTTTGAAATGCGTTTTTCTGGATATTTTTGTTGTTATTCTGTCTCTCACTGTTAAAATAAACCTACCATTAAAATTATAGACTGATCATTTCTTTGACAGTGGGCAAACGTACAAAATCAGCAGGGGATCAAATACTTTTTTCCCTTACTGTATCTGGCTCTTGCGACGCTTTTTACCCCACTGATATAAGGCACTATTCCCACTGACACCAATGATGAGAAACTATTCCTCCACTGACACCAATAATGAGGCGCTTTTTCTCCACTGACACCATACTTTAGATGGGACATTATTATTATTATTAATGACATCATCGATGATGGAGCACTATTCATTTTCATTGATACTATTTTCTACTCCCACAGGGTCCAGCCCCGCCATGTTCAAAAGAGCAGTAAACTGTCCCTTTGTTTACGAAGTTTGGAGACCCCCTGCCCTAAATTATTCTTAGCAAAAGAAACAAAAGTCATACGAGTGTGATAAAATTTAGGTAATTCATAGAAAACAAATAATAGGTTTAAAGAAGCATACCAAGGAATTTTTGGCCTGCTCATCAAATGGATCATTCCAAATTGGTGGGTGTTTTGATACATGACTGTCGAAATTTGGTGTTGGATCCAGTGCCGTATTCTTTTGAGAAATGCTGGCAACTTTTCTAACTTTGCCAAACAGCACCTAATTAAAAAAGAAAATATTTAGATACCAGATAAAAATGCATTACCAACAATCAGAAGACAAATTTGATGCTATACATATCATATTTAGGCTTCATATTCTTAAGGAGGCACCATCATCCTCCTGCTTAAAAAGGAGGACAAATGAGTAGTTATCAATATTCCCTGCAACTTCAATTTTCCCTATTACTGACTTACTATACCTTTTTTCACACTGTATCTCTGGAGATGGCCAACTTGCCAAAGAAGCAGAGCTTTGCTTCCGAATGTCCTCCTGATGACGGGTGATCTGTTTTGTAGCAACCAACAGGGATATAAGGACAGAGGGGAGGGTACTGGAGAGTCTTGTGTCCTGTACTGTACTCTAGAAAACACATTTTGCTGAAAAGTTAAAAATCCTATTTTACCAGTTGTACAGTCAAGTCCACTAGCTTCTTTAAAGTGGTGAAGGTTTTTACCCTGATGCATTCACTGCATTAAAGTGGATTTAAACCTGATTTATTAAATTTGAAGTAGGCACATATGTTTGCAGTGTTTTCTTATCTCTCTCCAAAGCACTAAGTCCCTTTGGCTTTCCCCTGCTCCGTTCTTCTGTTATCAGCATGATAACTTCTGACAAGATCTCCGTCAACTGAGGTGAAAACCTGGCTGAATTTTGTGGTGCTATAAATAGATTAGCAGAGAGCTGGTCTATTCACAGCACAGCTTATGATTCTGTCTGTATTGAAAGAGAGTGTGCGTGCCTTTCCTCCACTTAGCTATCTTATAGTGTATAGCCAAACTTCCCTCCCACAAGTGAATCAGGAACAGAAAAATTCTAACAGGACGCGCACTTTCTAAACAGTCTAGAGAGCTGAAGACAGCACATATACAAGTAAAACGTATGTAGGGAGATTTGTTTCATCTCTGTGTATCATCTGAGGCTGTTCACTTCACTAGGTATATGTGAGGGTTTATATCCACTTTAAGGTAAAACAATCTTCAGTATGCAGCTCCCCCTCCCCCCTCAGCCCAACCTTATACTTACCTTAGCCCGATCTTGATCCAGCGATGAACACGAGAGCAGAGGCTCTCTTGGCTCTCTCTCTCCTCATTGGCTCAGATACAGCAGCGAGAAGGGATCAGGATATTGAGAGAACTATGCTGTATCCATGACTCCTGCGTGCATGCTCATGAGCCGACAATTCAAACAGACGGAGCTCGTGGCCCCAGGAGGAAGACTGAGTGAAGATGGAATCTCTGACAGCATGACCCCGGAGGGATCAATTTTTTAGGTAAGTCTGTGACATGAGCCTGCATAAGGGGGGGGGGGGTACAGTTTCTTTTAGAACACTTTACTACAGCTTAAATGAGCAGGGAACTGTTGTTAAATCTGAATTTATAGGGAGTTTTTTTTTTTTGTGTCTTTACATGGTATACAAATAGTGCTGATTGTACACGTAGAATAATTAAACCATTAATTTATTATTCCTGTCACTCAGATATCTAGAATACCTCTTTTCGCTTAGATATGGCTTTTGTAAGCTCTGATTTACTAGCACGGGTGGAGTATTTGCCCAGAAGAATCTCCAACTATGCCCCATTTTCCTTGGAGCTCTAGGGATCCTCACCAGAGGATATTCAGATAGGGAGATTAAACCCTTACTGGCTGAAAATTGAAATAGTGGTAAATTTATGCTCAAAAGCTACTACTAAATAGTGGCTTGAAAATGTGCAGGTTCCTTCCCACTCCCTTAGGCTCCATTCACATCTGAATGATCCAAATTGTGGGAGGAATTCAAAATCGCGGCAAATTACAGGACGCTTGTGCAATGCCATCGTACTTCTCAATGGCATTCCAACTTCTTTTGGGCAACAGGCATTCCGCAATTTTGTTTGCGCAATTTTGCCGTCAATCGTGGCAAAATTGCGCCGCAATTAGGGTGCTATTGAGTAATGGCATCGCACAAGCGTCTCACGATCTCCCGCAATTTCGAATTACAGGTAGAATTGCGGTAATTCTGCCCATGATTCGGATCGTTCAAATGTGAATGGAGCCTTAAATGGGAAGCTTTCTGGGCCACACTATTTGTCTCTTTTATGGCTACAACCGGTGCTCTTTGCTGGGACTCTTAACAAAGGAAACACAGTCTGCCATGGTCCAGGCTGAAGCCCACAATACTACATCTCCTTACAATACCTCTGATCAAAATTGCCTGGATAAAAAAGTTCTACACCTGATTTAATAGTGCAGCTCGGCGGTCACGTAACCAGCCAGCTCTCTCCTCCTCTCCTCCTCCCGCCTGATGTCAGTGGGGGCATCTCGGCCCCTCCCGCTGTACCTGTCAGATCGAGAGAGAGGAGAGCCGTCCAGTCACATGACTGCTGAGCGGCGCTATTAAATCAGGTATAGAGCGGCTTTTTTTTAATAAAGCACACATACAGGACACTTAGTATTATAAAAGCCAACGGATTACGTGATTTTTACTTAGTGGGTTTACAACTTTAATAGATCAACTCGTATGAACATACGTACGTCAGTTATTCACTAACTTGCAATACCTACATCCACACGTGGATTGTAGAGGGGTGGGCCATCATATCTCTGGACACCTACAAAACTTTTGACAGCACAGAATGGACCTACATCCACCAAGTAATTTGAAGATTTGGGTTTGGCCCCACTTTTTTTAAATGGGTTGAATTAATAATTATTATACACAGCCCCTCAGGTGAGAATCGGGGTCAATACTACAGTCTCTGATCTCTCATAGTACCAGGCAGGGATTACCCCTGTTGCCTACATTATTCAACTTAGTTATGGAGCAACTTGTATAATTGCTTTGTAATTCACCCACAATAAACAATCTCAAAATAATACACTTGTGCACACATACCACTCCTACCTGATGCTGGGTCAATTGTTAAGAGTTCACAAGCCGGGTATGAACCAGGAGTAACCAGGCTTTTAGAGTCTAGGAGGGCACGCACACTTCTTCCCCTTATTTTTATCATATAGTTCAGAATGTCCGGATCTGAAACTAGGCCTGGCTGAGCAAACAATGACATGCGTCTGACTAGGTCACACTCCATAGGCTCAGAGTTCATGGGACACATGGCAGCAATGTGACCCCACTCACTGCACTGCCAACACTGGGGATAACCACAGGGTTCCACCGGGGCTTCCCGGATGGGATCTTTCCACAGGGGATGACCCTCCGGCCACTGTTGCCAGCCTCTTGGGACTTCCCTTTTTAGGCTTTATCAGTTGTTCTGCTTGGTTTGACCTGGTGGTTACTGCATGGGGTCTTTTGGCAGTTTTTTGCACCTTGAAAATGTAGACCTTGAGCCTGTAGATCCTCTGCAACAAAGCCGTTTTCCACCAGCTCAACCAGATCATCCTTTGAATTTGGATCAGCTGGCCTCAGCCACCTCTGCAATTTAGGAGGTAGAGCTCTCAGAAACCAGTTCATCGCACCTCTCTCCACTATTTGGGGCCCCTTGAGTACTTCAGGTTGCAGCCACCTTTTGACCAGGTTGATTAGGTCATACATTTAGGAGCAAGGGGATCCTTCTGCTTTGAAACTCCAGCTGTGTACTCGCTATGCTCCCACTTCAGTTGTGTCCCCAAGACGCTGCAAGAGTTCAGTTTTAAGTTTGTTATAGCCTCGGGCATCCTCAGCAATCAAGTCAAAGTATGCCTTTTGGGAGTCCCCTGCTAACAGTAGTGCCACAGGCACACCCCTGCGCTCTTCAGGTGCAGCGATCTCAAAAGTACATAAGAAAGCCTCCACATCATCATGGGATGTCATCTTTTGTAGAAGGTGTACAGGGGTCCCTGTGGAGACAGCCTGGGCTGGCATCTGCTGTAGTACTTCAGCTAAGGCCTGTCAGTCTTTTTCAGCAGCCTAAGCCAAAGCAGTCACTTGAGCCTCTGTTGCTTGAGCCAGGGCAGTTACTTGAGCTCCAGCTGTCCGAGCCAACACAGTTACTTCAGCTTCTGTGCTCGCCATTTGGGCAGCCAACAGTCTATTGGTTTGTTGATGTACAGCAGCAGCTTGCTGCTGCTGAGTAGCCAGCATTTTATTGGTTTCTTGTTGCCATGCAGCAGCTCATTTCTTGGGCTTGCCGCTGCCAAGCAGCCAACATTCTATTATTTTATTGCTGTGTAGCATTACTTTGGACCAAGGACCTGATCAGGTCCTCCATGTTTCAGATTCACAATTACACCATCCTTTAAGTGGTAAAGACACAGTATGCTGTCCCTTTACCCTGATGACACAATGTTTACACAGCTTAATGCAGTTTTTTAACAACAGGTACACAGTGTAACTAGCTAGCAAGCTTGCCCTTCAGCAACGATCAGTAGAGGAAGTGCTCGCATCTGAAACCACTGATTGTGGTTAGTGCCGCTCACTAATATGGATGGGCTGTGAGAGTTCTCAGAGAGGTGATTCAAGCTGCATGTAAGGTTAAGCGCCGGTTCACATAGGAGCGACGCTACTTTCAGGAGCGACCTCCGAGATCGCGGTGCAAGCAGTGCGCCGCGACCTCGGAGCGGCCGCCACGGACTTCATAACATTGAAGTCTATGGCGGTCGCCTCCTGGTCGCCCCAAAGAAGCTCCGGACCCTTTTTCTAGGTCGGAGCGACTTGTGTCGCTCCTATTAGAACGGGTCCGCAGCTTTCCTATGGGAGGCGACCTGCGGCGACCTGTGAGGCGACCAGGTCGCCTCACAGGTCGCCCTAGTGTGAACCGGGGCTAAGGGTTTCCTGCCCATGTTTATTGGTCAACATGCACAACAAACAAAAGAAAGAAAACACAGTCCCAAAACAAAAGTTCAGCAGACCTTCTGGCTATTCAATAGACCTCATTGGGTCTGCCCCAGTCATGCAGATATGTTTCCTCACAGTTCGCTTGTCTCCTCTTCTCCGCCAACACTGATGAACCCCAATTAAACCCCAGGTGGGGAGCAAGGTGTGGCCAGTGCTTAACCCCTTACTGCTTCCAGACCTCTCACTGCCACTCACTTACCTCCTTAAGAACCTCAAAATTATATGTGGCAGATATACTCCATCGATAACTGACAGGGGCTGTTTGTCACAATACATATAAATTAATATATATACAGTGGGTACGGAAAGTATTCAGACCCCCTTACATTTTTCACTCTTTGTTATATTGCAGCCATTTGCTAAAATCATCAAGATGAATGCTGCCAAGTACAGGGATATCCTGGACAAAAACCTTCTCCAGAGTGCTCTGGACCTCAGAGTGGGCCGAAGGTTTACCTTCCAACAAGACAATGACCCTAAGCACACAGCTAAAATAACGAAGGAGTGGCTTCAAAACAACTCCTTGACTGTTCTTGAATGGCACAGCCAGAGCCCTGACATAAACCCAATTGAGCATCTCTGGAGAGACCTAAAAATGGCTGTTCACCAACGTTTACCATCCAACCTGACAGAACTGGAGAGGATCTGCAAGGAGGAATGGCAGAGGATCCCCAAATCCAGGTGTGAAAGACTTGTTGCATCTTTCCCAAAAAGACTCCTGGCTGTATTAGATCAAAAGGGGGCTTCTACTAAATACTGAGCAAAGGGTCTGAATACTTAGGACCATGTGATATTTCAGTTTTTCTTTTTTAATAAATCTGCAACAATGTCAACAATTCTGTGTTTTTCTGTCAGTATGGGGTGCTATGTGTACATTCATCAGGAAGAAGAATGAACCTAAATGATTTTAGCAAATGGCTGCAATATAACAAAGAGTGAAAAATTTAAGGGGGTCTGAATACTTTCCGTACCCACTGTATATATATATATATATATATATATATACATATATATATATATATATATATATATATATATACACACTGAACCGCTATTACTTGCAGCTAAATCTTAGTCAGGTCTTAAACAATCAGGCGATATTATGCCAAAAAGTGTTTCACTGAATTAACAGCTACAAGCATTGGCAGATTCTAAATTCTGCCAACAGCAGCCTTTTAATACCAAATGAAAGGTAAACTTTAAAGCTGCACTCCAGTTTTTGATACACTTTACTTAGTTTGTTTGGGCCAGGCTGGCCCAAATAAACAATGTCGCTCACTAATAGAGATTGGCTCGGGCGTGTTCCCACCTGCCCGATCCCGCCAGGAAGCTGACAATGCACATGGCTAATCACAGGCAGTTAGACATTTCCAGATCTGAGATCTGTGCAGCTGCATGTGATTAACCGTGTGCAGCATCGACTTCCTGGCAGGAGCAAGGAGGTGGGATCCCAAACACGTCCGAGCCCATTCCTACTCCCTAACATGTCAGGTCACTAAACACGCCCGAGCCCATTCCTACTCCCTAACATGTCAGGTCACTGGATGTGTGGTATAAACTGTATGTAGCTGAGGCTATATACAGCATATCGCACTGTGTTCTGGGACTCCCCGTCTCATACTCAGAACACAGCAGAGTCTACAGCAGCAGCTCTCAGCCATTCAGAGAAAGCAATGTATTCTAGCAATGAATAAAAATTTGCCCCGGTTTGAACCCAGAACACAATGCGGTATGCTGCATAAAGCCTCAACTACATACAGTTTATACAACACATCCAGCGGTCTCACGGGTTAGTAAGGGACAAAGTTAATTTGGGCCAAGCTAGCCCAAACGACTATGTAAAGTATATCAAAAGCTGAATCATACAGTTAGAATCAGGGCCGCCCTTAGGTGTTCAGGCGCCTTGTGCGAGCTAATCCTGTGGGGGCTCCCCCCCATCCTCACACTCGCCCCCCTAAACATGGCTGTATCTATTGAAAAACTATAATTGCTGCTTATTGACTGCAAGTGGGTGCAGCAGCAAGATAAAAACAGGGAAAAAAATCACCGCAAAAATACTCTAAGTATTTACCCTAAAATGATATATAAATATATGACCCAAATCTGTTTCTGTTGTAAAAAGTGCACAGTGCTAAATTAATAATTAAATCTGCATGTCTACTACAGTATACATATCATATACCACTACTAAATAAATAACAATTAAATATTCATAACCTCTACAATGTGCAAAAAATGAATCAACATAGCGTGATTCCATAACATACATAGGCTTTTATTTAAGTCTGGTGAGTCAGTTTGGGGTGATTGGTGGAAGCAGCACATAGGGTGATTTTTTGGCGCACTCTTTCCGTTAAAGATTTGTCACCATAAATATTTATTTGCACTTTTTTGCACATTTTCTTGCACCTTTTTTGTACTTCATTGGACTTTTCTTGGAGCTTTTTTTATGATCACTAACAACTTAGCCCCCCTTACATTAGAGACCCCCTTATGGAGCCCCCCCCTTACATCAGAGACCCCCCCACGGAGCCCCCCTTACATCCGAAACCCCCCACAAAGCCCCTCCTTGCATCAGAAACCCCCCTTACATTAGAGACCCCCCACAGTGCCCCCTTACATCAGAGACCCTAAAAGAGCCCCCCCTTATATCAAAGACCCCCACAGAGCCCCCCTTACATCAGAGACCCCCCACATAGCCCCCCTTACATCAGAGCCCCCCCCCACACAGAGCCCCCCTCACATTTGTTTTATATACTGAGGCAGGAGAGAGGGTGAGCTTACTTACCCCAGGATGGAGGCTCTGGCTGTCTGCAGCTTTTCTTCTCTGTGTTTAAATCTCCCGCCCTCACATCCCCGGAGAGTGTGGGCGGGGCAGACCCAGGAGGATAAGGGGTGGGAGGAGCAGGAGCTGACGATCTCTCTCTCCTCTCGCATCCCATCCCTGCAGAGAGGAGGAGGGGATCTGTCAGCGGCGGCTCTGAGGCTGAGCTGTGTGAGATATACACAGCCCAGCCCTGCAGTCCGGAGGAAACACAGGAACAGCCGCACAGCGGGGGGGGGGGGGGATTAAGCAGCGGGCGCGGCCTGTGTTAACCCTGTCCAGGCCGCGGTCGCCGCTTACCTCCCGCTGTGCGGCCTGATCATCAACCAGCTACGGAGTAACTGACTGCGAGCTGTAATGGCCGCACGGCCCCCTGTTGCCCATGGCGCCCTGTGGGGCCACACAGCTCACACACCCCAAAGGCCAGCCCTGCTTAGAATCAGATTTACTAAAATTTATAGTGAACTTGGGCCTGAAGTACAAAATGAGGTGGAGTGAATCTCCTAGCAAGCCTAGACAGATAGCTTTATAGAAGACTTCTAATGAGATGGATAACCCCAACTTCTACCCGAGGGAGATATTTTTAACAGTGTGAGTAAAGCCACTAAAAATTTACTTACAAACTAAGAGCAGCATTGTACTTACTTTAAAAACAACCACAACATTTGATGTCGCGTTCCTTTGGTGAGTAAAATTCAGTGCAACATCAACATGACGAAACAAGTACATTCCCATGTGAGGAGAGCCAAGCACTTTTGTAGCCAAATTACCAACTGATAACCCATGGCTAGATATGGTTACTGCAGATTGATATGGTACAAACAGGAAGCAATACTTTTCTTCCAGCTCTCTAATGTTCCTACCAAGTTCTTTCATCTCATTTCTAAAATAAAATTCCAAAAAACAGTCATTAATAATCACATAAAAATCTTCACAAATGTTCGACTGTGACCAAATATCTAAAACCCTATTAACTTTTATCACCTAATAACCAGTTACACAGTTATACCCCCGTAATGCTATCAATAAATAGATACCCACTGGAAAGGCATGGCAACAGAGGGTCCTAGTAAAAAATATCTGTTCTTTCCCTCAAAAGGATTTCCTTAACCCCTCCCTTCTTAGTTTAACTATGTTCACATTTTCTGGGGTAAAAAAGGCCCTCCCTGGTTGTGCTGGCCAGTACTTAGCAAGGCTTCTTTTTCTATAAAGGAATTCAACTAACCTTAATCCATGATGCAGTTTGCAAGGCTGTTACATATACTAGCAACTGTGAAGCATCACTCTATGGTCCCTGGGTGTCCCCAACCTAATGCTCATTGCTCTGTGCAGGCTAAAATCAGATGGCAACTATGGGTTGCATCCTCACAGTACCAAGGACCCCTTTGTAACAAAAGAGTATGTAGCCAAAATCAACTAACAAGTACCCTCTAAGCAGCTGTACGGATTAAGCAGCAACGTCAGTGCAAGTTCCTCTGTTAGGGCCCATTCACACCAGCAGTGATGGGCTGCGATGCCCAATACAGTGCCAATGCAAGAACAAGGCACACTGCCTTACATCCTGTTGTTCCAGTTCAATAGGCCATGTTGGTGTGTACTGAAAAAAATTAGGACATGTTGTGTTTTGTGCAGCACAGTGAGTTCCAACGTACTGTGACCCATCACAACATACAGTAAAGTAAAAAAGTAAAAAAGTAAAGAGAAAGAAAGAAAGGGAACTTTAAAAACAGATTGCAGAGCTGTGTGCTTTAAAATGCACACCAACGTGTGTGCATCATGCACACAATAATGTACGTGTTTTGCTGTGAAAAGGCCCTTAACAGCTGAGTTCAACCAGGTATCTGAGGAAGCACTTAAGGGATGGACAGAGAACATTTGGTACATTTTTAGGTTGGTAATGGAATTGCAATTTGTTTTTTCAGGTCAGAAGTGACCCAACATACATTGGACACTCGTAAAAATTAAACATGGCAAGTCTTGATGAACCAATTGTTATTAATCAAATGTTCATGCATTTTACCTTTACTATATTGTCAAAAGTATTGGGACGCCTGCCTTTACCCGCACATGAACTTTAACAACATCATAGTCTTAGTCCGTAGGGTTCAATATTGAGTTGGCCCACCCTTTGCAGCTACAACAGTTTCAACTCTTCTGGGAAGGCTGTCCACAAGGTTTTGGAGTGTGTCTATTTGAATTTTTGACTATTCTTCCAGAAGCGCATTTGTGAGGTCAGGCACTGATGTTGGACAAGAAGGCCTGGCTTGCAGTCTCCGTTCTAATTCACCCCATCCCAAACTCCATCCCCAAACACATCCATGTCTTTATGGACCTTGCTGACCTCAACCCGATAGAAAACCTTTGGGATGAGTTAGAGCGGAGACTGCGAGTCAGGCCTTCTCGTCCAACAGCAGTGCCTGACCTCACAAATACGCTTCTGGAAGAATGGTCAAACATTCCCATAGACGCACTCCTAAACCTTGTGGACAGCCTTTCCAGAAGAGTTGAAGCTGGTATAGCTGCAAAGGGTGGGCCAACTCAATATTGAACCCTACGGACTAAGACTGGGAAGCCATTAAAGTTCATGTGCGTGTAAAGGCAGGCGTCTCAATGCTTTTGACAATATAGTGTATATATGATCCTGAGTATACTATACATTGGACAAGTTCAGGGCAATTGACTTCCACATTCCCAAAACAAGAAAGACAACAGTTTTGTTGAGCATTTCTCTCCTAACAGTATACTGCATTGTGCCTAACATAATTGATAAAAACTTTATTCTGCTCTTTGCTACTATAGTCTGCAGCTGTACTCGGCTGATTGATGTAAAAACAAAAAAAAATGACAAAAGCAGAGCCACTAGCATTCGTAACCTCTAAAAAGGGCCTGGGGAGAACACAGAGTCACCTTAGCAGTGCAGCAGATTTTTTTATTCCTGCTGGAGAGATTTAACCTATCCATTGATCCTGGATACCATTTTCAGTACAAAAAATTCTGGGAAATCCAAAATGCTTGAGTCACAGAACAGGAGGGGAGGCCCAATTTTCAAAGGGGAAATCTGCTCTGGTGTCAACTAAGAGGTGACATTCTCTTCTCTTTGACAGAATCTTTACTTCCTGTTGTGTTTCTATGACAGAAAGTAGAGAAAAATCTCTCTGGGGGAGGGGGGGGGGGTGATAGGATCCTAACCATTCCCTATTTTATCCAAGACAAGGAAAACATTTTGGCTTATATACATAAACTAGAAAACAAAGGCAGGGACTTGTTTCCCTGTATCTCCGAACTTTTGACTGGGATGTTAAACACACACACCTAACATCTTGTAATGGGCCATACACACTATAAGATTTTCTGAAGACTTTTTCCTTTAGACTTACCAAAACCATATAATATGAGGTCAAACCTAAACACTTTCAATTTGTATGCAATCTGGCAGGCCCTTGTACTACATAGAAAAGGTAAATCTGAAGGAAATCTAAACACAAACAGGGGAGGGAGGGGGATACTGTCCCCACCGGGAGAAGACAGTGATTATTGCTAGCAGATAGATCAACTTGGTACATTCAGCCTGCCCACACACAGTGGGAATCTCGACCGGTTCAGCAGATTCGAACCATGTATGGCCTGTCAGGCTAGTATTCAATCTTCAACTTGCCATAGGAGGTTGTCAGCTAATAACCAGGTCTAGCATCTATCAAAAATGGCCATGCTTTGATATGCAAATTCAAAGCAACTGAATCTTTAAATCATGCAACTTTAAAATCTAAACTTTTTTTTTCAAAAATAAACAAAAAAAAAAATGATTATAAGATGCATTTTCAGAGTTTCAGAAAGGCTAAAGGTAATTTATAATGTAATATTTCCAGACTACATTTTAAATACTAGGTACCTTTTTTCAGAAAATTTCCGCTCCAAATCATTATTTACGACAAGCTTTATTTCAGAAAATTCCCAGGATGAATTCAGCTCACAGTTCATATTTAGCCTTCCATTATTCAGAATATCAAGGATGTCAGTATATTCCCTCTTTTCAGGGCTACATTGAATGATGCACCCTAAGAGTTGGGTAAGTAGAAAAAAAGAACAGGTTAAATCAACATTTTAAAATCTGTCAAACAGGTTAACAACTACCATTGATGCCACAAATGCTATTGTCCTGAATTTAAGTGGCAGTTCACACATATGCAATGCGGGAACCCTGCAAATCCACTGCGGGTCCCCGCATCGCATTCACCTTGCAGGCAGTTCACACTGCCATATGCGAATCGCTGGGGGTGTCAATACAGAGTTAACAACACCCCCCACATCAGTTCGCATATCACAGTCCCAACTGTCAATTCGAACATGAATCAGATCACATAGGTGTGAACACCCATGCGATCCAATTCTGGTGCGGACCAAAAAAAGAGTCCTTTGCGACTTTGGTCCAAATGCAATGTGAATTCAGCCATACAATCTGTATGGCTGAATTCGCAACGCACAGGCATCACATGTGATTAACAGAGCAGTGCATTGCGAATCACATGCGATGTCTGACATCGCATATGTGTGAACTGGCACTAAAGCTGCATTAAACCCAAAACCAAAAATGTAATTTATTGCAGCTTACCAATCATTATATGTGGTGGATGTATTAGTTTTCTTTTTCTTTTTTTTTCTTTTAGGCTTTTTACTTGGTTTCCGCCTGGCCAGTATTGCACTTCCTGTATTACTGCCCCCACTCTGGATCAAGGAGCACAGGGGCACCATTGACCAGCAGCCTTGTCAGTGTGGAGGGAGGGGAGATTTAGATGTACTAGCAGATTTAGATAGACTAACAAATTAAAGCTAAACTCCAGCACACATTGCAGTTACACAAGCAGTTATAGAAGAATTTTTTTTATTTATTTTGAGATAGAGATTTTACAGCACATACATAAAAAAGCTGTTCATCAGAAACACCCCTGTCACTGGTAAATGGTTTGTCTCAACACTCTAAAGCTACAAATGCAGGATAGCTTGTTCTGTTTAAAAAATGAGATTTTTGACTTACCGTAATATCCATTTTTCTGATGTTCATTGACGGACACATCTCCTGATTCTTCTTAACCATTGGGTTATACTGCCCCCTACAGGAGTAGGACACTAGGCAGAAAAAAGCACACTTTGTAAAAGTGTGCACAGACAACCAGATGGCCGCCTTGCAAACTTGCATCACTGATGTCTGATGACAGACGGCCCAGGAGGCACTAAGCACCCAAGTAGAGTGTGCCTTAACAGGGAAAGGAGGAATCTGACCCCTAATTAAATAGGCCTAAATCACTGTCTGTCTGATCCATCTGGAAATGGTCGTAGCAGAAACGGCAAACCCTTTTCGAGGTCCAATCGTGTGTACAAATAGAGAGTCTGACTTCCTACTTCCTAAAATACTCTGTAGCTGCCAGGTACACCCTGACTGCCCGAACCACATCCAGGGAATGCAGAGCAATTTCCTTAGGATGTTTAGGCCTGGAAAAAAGGGAAGGCAACACAATGGCTTCATTCAAATGGAAATCCGATACAACCTTTGGAAGGAACAACAGACAGGGACGAAGAACCACCTTAGCTCTGTAAACCAACAGGTAAGGTGAATGACAAGACATCACCGCCAGCTCCGACACCCTGCACGCAGAAGTAATAGCCACCAAAAAGGCCACCTTCTGGGACAACGTAAGCAGGGGAACCTCCCAATTATTTTCGAAGGGAGATTCCTGGATAACTGACAATACCAATTTGAGGACCCACGGCGGAAATGGAGACCGCACTGGAGGAACCAAGTGTCAAGCTCCATGGATAAAGGTACCCACCAAGGAAAATGTTGCCACTGGACGTTAAAAGAAAACCACCAAGGCTGAAAGGCTGATGGTACTCAAGGCCAAGCGCTGCACAACCATCCGTTGAAGGAAAGCCAAGATCCGAGCCACGGAAAAGGAGCCAGGGAGAGCCCCAAAAGACTCACACCACGCAACGTATGTCTTCCAAATACAATGGTAGATCTTCCTAGAGGTAGATTTTCTAACCTTTATCAGTGTAGGAATCACTGATTCAGACAAACCTCTATCCTTAAGCTCCTGGCTTTCAACAGGCAAGCCATTAAAAAACAGCGACTGTAAAGCAGGATGGAAGAATGGTCATTGAGACAGCAGATCTGTATTGAGAGGAAGTCTCCAAGGAGCATCGGCGACCAGCCAGACCAGATAGACATACTAAGACTGGCGAGGCCAGTCTGGAGCCACCAGAAAGACCAGAATGCCTTGCTGCCTCGATCCTGCACTGGAGTCTTGGCAGAAGGTAAAGAGGAGGAAAGGCATAAATCAGACGATACTGATGCCAAGGAGCCACTAATACGTCTGCGGCATCGGCCAGAGGATCCCGAGACCAAGCCACAAAACTCTGTACCTTCCATGGAATGTGTACACCAGAGAGGGCTGGAACAATCGTTCTGCCCACCTTAGAATGCCGGCTACTTCCCAACCTGCCAGGATACTTCTTGTGCCCCCATGGTGGTGGTTGACATAAGCCACGGCCGTGGCATTGTCCAATTGAATTTGTACCGGACACCCCTGAAGATTAATTGTCCAATGATCCAGACAAAGTCTGATAGCTTGGAGATCCAGTACATTGATCGGCAGTCTGGACTCTTCCCAAGTCAACACCCCCTGAGCACAAGCTGTGCCGATGAAGCCTCCCCACCCAGACAGGCTGGCATCTGTGGTGACAACTGCCCAGTACAGAGGGAGAACAATTTCTCTGTCGAAATGCCGGAGAACGAAGCCAACTCTAGAGACTGTGGATTTTTGTCCCATTTCACCATAATCTTTTTTTGCAGAGATCTCGTGTGGAACTGTGCAAACGGAACCGCCTCGTAGGTAGACTCCATCAGGCCCAGCACCCGTATGCAAGCCCGGAGGGATGACCGTCTGCTGGACAACAGAAGCCGAATTGCCTCCTGCAATTTCTGGAGTTTTTCCAGAAGAAGCAAAACACTCTGGCTGAGGTCAAATCCACCCAGATATTCCAGTTTTCTGGACGGAACCAGAGCAGACTTCTGAAGGTTCAGAATCCAACTGAACTCCCTCAGAGGTCGCAGAGTAATCCCCAAGGTGTCCATCATAGCAGTCAGAGACTCTGCTCACAGAAAAAGATCGTCCAGGTACCCCAGTACTGCGATCCCCCTCTGACGCAACAATGCTAGCACCGGGGCCAACACTTTGTGAAGACCCAAGGAACAGAGGCAAGACCAAAAGTAAAGGCCACAAACTGATAATGCGAGGAGGAAGCGCTGGTGACAGGCACATATTGGAATGTGAAGGTAGGCGTCCTTGATGTCGATTGAAGCGTGAAAATCCCTCAGATGTAGGAAAGCCACTACTGTGCAAATAGACTCCATCCTGAACTTCTGTACCTGCACAAAGCAGTTTAGCGCCTTGAGGTCCAGAATTGGACGCACCTTGCCTTCCTTCCAGGGAACTGTAAACAGGTATGAGTAAAACCCCTGAAAAGATTCCAAAGCCAGAACTGAACAATCACCCCATTAAGTAACAAGTCTTGCACTGTCTCAAAGTGACCCCGTAAGCGATCTGGGGACAAGTGCAGGTTGGAAGGGAAGAACCTTTCCGGAGGAAAAAAACAAAACTCGATCTTTTAGCTGTCTGAATACCATGTTCTCCTGGGCCAAGCCAGTGGAGGCTTAATTAAAGGGTGCCTTGAGGTCGGCTTGTAAGTTGGAGACATCCTGTAAGGACGTTATTCCACTGCATAGCTTGATGTCATCTGCAAACACTGAAATAGTACTTTTAATCCAAGACCATATATCATTTATAAATAAATTAAAAAGTAAGAGTCCCAAAGGAACCTTGGGGTACAGCACTTTTAACCTTAAATTATTCAGAGTAAGAATCATTAAGCCAGTTTTCTAACCATTTACAAACTGATTTTTCCAAGTCTGCAGACTTTACCTTAAACATTAGCTGTGGGTGGGGAACTGTGCCAAACGCTTTTGCAAAATCTAAGTTTACTATGTCCACAGACAAGGTTTTTTTATTTTTTGCTAAATAAATAAAAAAAGACAAAAAATGTTGAAAAAAGAAAACCTAATTTTTCTTTGTTTCTGTTATAAAACTTTGCAAATAAGTAATTATTCTTAATAAATTTAGCCCAAAATGTATTCTGCTACATTTCTTTGGTAAAAATATGTCCAAATCTTGTATAAAATTTAGTCTGTAGGAAAGGTGCAGAGTCCACAAACTATGTATATACTATCTGAAAATTGATCAGTCCTGGAGTGCTGACGACCTATCTCATTTCTTGAGGCCCAAAAATGTCAGGACATTACAAAAATCCCCCAATTAACTCCTTTTTGGAAAGTAGACAAAGTATTTATTTTTTGTCAAATTTTTGCTTGTTTACATACCGTCATCAGTGCAGTATAGTGTCATCAGCTAACTGGTATGGCGGTCATTAGGGACACTTTTTTTTTTTTTTTAATTACATTTCTTTTTTTTTTCACAATTTTTTAACACACTGTGACCACAGCAATATAATGTTACCATAGTAACATAGTACTACTCTAGGGAAGTGATCATGATTTTTTTTTATATAATATGATAACTTATAGCAGCAAATGTAATTGATTCAGTCTATTTTGTTGCGATTAGCTGTAATTGGTCAAAGCTAATCACATAGTACAGATGGGCTGTGATTGGCCCTGTCGGGACCATGCGATCACATTGACAAATCACAGCTAGCAACACAATTGTACACAATGAATGGCATGAAAGGAAGCCATCCGTTGTTCACAACTATCGTGATGTGCTGTGATTAGTCACATCGGTCACATGGTACCAGCAGCAAGCCGGTACAATGATCAGTTATCGGCTGTGTCCGATAGACCCAGCCAGTGACAGATTGCACCGCAGCACAGCCCCACGAGCAGCACTTTCTGGGAGGATATCATATGACATCCACTCAGAAGGACGAAAGGCCTTCAATCTACTTTAGGCCGGGTGGGAAGGAAGGTGATGCGTCAATGATGCTTTTTTAAAGCTTTAATGAAGCTTGGCAGATGCCCTGCATGTGTGTTGATATCTCATACCTGCTATACCTCCAAAACAAAGTGAAGCTAAAGCTTAATAAAGCCTCTCAAAAGCTGCAGGTGCTGTAAGCGAACATTGTCATATACTTCTATGGGGGCTTTGAAGACACTCTGAAGCACCGTGAAAGCGAAATGGGGTATAATTTTTGAAGCAAAGCAAAGACAATGTGTGAACAGGACTGTAAGGTTACCATTTTATTTAGTGACAGGTGCTTTGATTTGCTTTTAGAGTGTTTTAAAAAAATGTGTCCAATGACACATTTTGACGCAAGTGTAAATCTCAATATCAGTTACATAGTTAGTCAGGTTGAAAAAAGACACAAGTCCATCTGGCTCAACCAATATAAAAAAAATAAAAAACAGTAATGAAAACCCAACCATACAATCCCATATACACAATCCTATACCTGCAGTTGATCCAGAGGTAGGCGAAAAGCATGATCCAATTTGCTACAGCAGGGGAAAAAATTCCTTCCTGATCCCCCTAGAGGCAATCGGATATTCCCTGGATAAACTTTACCTATAAATGTTAGTACTCACTTATATTAACTGGGCACTTAAACCCCCTTCCTTCCCAGACCAATTTTCAGCTTTTAGCGCTGTTGCATTTTGAATGACAATTGCGCGGTCATGCAACAATGTACCTAAACCAAATTTGTGTAATTTTTTCCCCACAAATAGAGCTTTCTTTTGGTGGTATTTGATCACCGCAAGGTTATTTCTTTTTTGGTGCACAAACAAAAAAATGCCAAAAAGTTTGAAAAAAAAAAGTTTTTTTGTTTTATGTTATAACATTTTGTAAATAGATACGTTTTTTCCTGCACTGATGAGGCCGCACTGACAGGCACTGATGGGGTGACACTGATATGCAGCACTGATGGGCACTGATATGCAGCACTGATATGTGGCACTGATATGCAGCATCGGTGGGCACTGATAGGCAGCGCTGATGGGCACTAATAGGCAGCACTGATGGGCACTGATCGGCGGCACTGATTGGCACTGATGGGCGGCACTGATCGGCACTGCTAGGCAGCACTGGTGGGCAATAATGGGCACTGGTGGGCGGCACTGATAGATGGCAATAATGGGCACTGGTGGTAAGCACTGATAGATGGCATTGGTGGGCAGCACTGATAGGGAGGGCGCTACTGGCAGGCTTTTTGAGCCCTGATTGCCATCCCTGGTGGCCATGGTGGGCATCCCTGGTGGTCATGGGTGGGCATCCCTGGTGGATCTAGTGGCACCCCCCCTCCCCCAGGGCTGCACTGGTAATCAATGTTCTGATTACCAGCACAGACCCCCCCTGTGATCAGTGAGTAATTAGAAAAACTCACTTATCCCCTGGCTGCAGCACAGATCGTCTTCTTCTCCTCACTGACAGGATCTGTGTGAGGAGAAGATGAGATCCAACTCGTTGCAACGGCTGTATTTACATTACATGACGGCTGTGATTGGACACAGCCGTCATGTGATCAGGAGGGCCAATCACAGGGCCCTCCTGCCAAAACTTGTTGCTCTGTGTCCGAGGGACACAGGCACATCGAGATCACGCCACTGCGTGTGCCCGCGGTGGCGCAATCTCACTCCTTCTGCAGGACGATCCGGAACGTCCGATCAGAAGGACGAGACTCCCACCTGGCCGTATATGTACAGTGGCCGGGTGGTAGGTGGTTAAGTACACCCAGGAAAGAATCCAGGCCTTTTTTAAAGCAATCTAGTGAGCTAGCCAGAACCACCTCTGGAGGGAGTCTATTCCACATTTTCACAGCTCTTACAGTGAAGAAACCTGTCCATATTTGGAGACAAAATACTGTTTTCCTCTAGACGTAAAGAGTGCCCCCTTGTCCTCTGTGTTGACCTTAAAGTGAACAACTCCACACCAAGTTCACTACATGGACCCCTTATGTATTTATACATGTTGATCATATCCCCCCTTAATCTCCTCTTCTCAAGAGAGAATAAATTCAGTTCCTCTAATCTTTTCTCATAGCTGAGCTCCTCCATGCCTCTTATCAGTTTGGTTGCCCTTCTCTGCACTTTCTCCAGTTCCCCGATATCCTTTTTAAGAACTGGTCTCCAATACTGAACTGCATATTCCAGATGAGGTCTTACTAATGATTTGTACAGTGGCAAAATGATATCTCTCTCTCTCTCTCTGGAGTCCATGCGTCTGTTAATACAAGAAAGGACTTTGCTTGCTTTGTAAACCACAGCTTGGAATTGCATGCTATTATTAAGCTTATGATCTACCAGAACACCCAGTTTCTTCTCCGCTATGGATTCCCCCAGTTATACTCCGCCTAGTATGTATGATGCATGCATATTCTTAGCCCCCAAGTGCATAACTTTACATTTATCAACATTAAACCTCATTTGCCACATAGCTGCCCAATGAAACAGTGCATCAAGGGTCAGCTTGTAAGTTGGAGACATCCTGTAAAGAAGTAATTCCACTGCAAAGCTTGGTGTCATCTGCAAAGACTGAAATGGTAATTTTAATCCCAGATCCTATATCATTTATAAAGATATTAAAAAGTACGGGTCCCAACCAGTGGTGTATTTAGGTTTTGTGCTGCCCTGGGCCTGACTAAGTTTGTGCACCCCCTAATTTAAATATGACCTACCCCTTCCTGTAAAGGCCACACCCCTTTCCGGTTTATGACCCGCTCTGTCATCTGTACACCACAGACCACAACCACAGTCTATCGGTGCCCATCAGCAGAGCCCTATCAGTTCCCATAAGTTCAGCCTCATTAGTGCCCATCAGTGCCGTCTCATTACTGCCCATTAGTGCAGGCTTATCAGTGCAGCATATCAGTGTGGCCTCATCAGTGACCATCAGTACAGCCCCATCAGTGGCCACCAGTGTAGCCTATCAGTACCCATTAGTGCAGCCTATCATACCTGCAGGTAGCAGTGTGACTGCTTTATGGGGGTGCCAGACTGATTTGCCTCCTGGACCCTGCCCCCTGGCCCAATTTGTCCCATAATACTGGCACTAAACTAAAAGTGTAGCGCAAGCCGGCAGGGACCCTTTTCGTGTGGAAGTCGAGAGGAGGCTAGTTTTTTTTCATGTGGTGTGCAGCTTTTTTGCTGCCCCCCTGCAAAGTGCCGCCCTAGGCCTGGGCCTTGTTGGCCTAGGCTAGATACAGCACTGGTCCCAACACCTAACCCTGGGGTACACCACTGATAACCTTAGACCATTCAGAGTAAGAATCATTAACCACTACTCTCTGAATTCTATTATTTAGCCAATTTTCTATCCATTTACAAACTGATCTTTCCAAGCCTGTAGACTTTACCTTACACATTAGCCGTGTGTGGGGAACTGTTTCAAACGCTTTTGAAAAATCCAAGTACACTAAGTCCACAGCCACCCCTCTGTCCAAGGTTTTACTTACCTTAAAAAGAAATCATGTTTGTTTGACAACTTCTGTCTTTCATGAATCCATGCTGTCTGTTGCTTAAAATATTTTTTTCCAGCAAGAACTCATCTATGTGGTCTTTTATTAAACTCTCCAGTATCTTCCAGACTATAGAAGTTAAACTAACAAGTCTATATAGTTACTTGGAAAAGACTTTGATCCCTTTTTAAATATAGGCACCGCATTGGCCCTATGTCAATCCAGTAGTACTATTCCAGTCCTTAACGAGTCCCTAAAAATTAGAAACAAAGGCTTTGAAATTACAGCTCTCAATTCTTTTAGGATGCGTGGGTGGATGCCATCTGGTCCAGGCACTTTATCCACCCTTATTCTGTCTAAATATTTCTGAACCATATCACTTTTGAGCCATTGTGGATCATTTGGGGCTGCGTCAATACCATCCTCATTATGGTCATGAGCTCCCCCATGCTCCTTTGTATACACAGACCTGAAGAAAGAATGCCATAAATTTGCCTTCTCTTTTTTCCCCAGTCACCCACTCGTGATTATTTTGTAAAGGGCCTACATGATCAGACCTAATCTTTTTAATATTAATATATTTGAAGAATTTGTTGGCGTTTGTCCTACTATCTTTTGCAATCTGTCATTCATTTTGAATTTTTGGGTCCTTGATTTCCTTTTTACATGCTCTGTTATATTCTTTGTAACAATTAAACAATGATAGTGTTACTTAAAGTTTATATTTTTTAAAAGCTCTTTTCTTTTTATTTATAACTTTTTAACTTTTAACATAGGTTTTATTTTTAGCCTTTTAAACTTATTACCCATGGGAATATACTTTGCGGTGAGTTTGCATAAAGTCTTTTTGAAAATTTCCCATTTCTGTTCTGTGCTCAACTATGCCAACATTCCCTTCCAGTCTAAATCCTGGAGAGCAGCCCTCATCCTTGGAAAATTTCCTCTCTTTAGGTTGTATTTTTTTCTATTTCCTGTATGCGTTTTTTGCTTACAGCTAACATTAAATGAAATCATATTATGGTCACTGCTACTCAGATGTTCCTTTATATGAATATTATTAATAAGCTCTGCATTACCAGCTCCAACAGAGCATCACTTCTAGTGGGGGCCTCAATAAACTGCACCATAAAATTGTCTTGTAATAGGTTTATACATTTTTGCCCTTTGACTGTTCCAGCAGTGTCATTACTCCAGTCAATGTCTGGGTAGTTAAAATCCCCCATTATTAACACTGTCCCAGCCCTTGCAGCCCTTTCTATCTGTGCCAGGAGCTGAGTCTCCACCTCCTCATTAATACTGGGAGGTCTATAACAAACTCCAATGATATTCTTTGTATTACGCACACCCATGTACATTTCAACCCATACTGTTTCAGACTCAGCACACTCTCCATCAACTAAGTCCTCTTTCACACTCACTTTGAGATCACTTCTCACATAGAGACAGACACCACCACCCCTCTGTTTTACCCTGTCTTTCTGAAAGAGAGCATAGCCAAGAATATTAATATCCCAGTCATGTGAAGAATGACCCAATGCTCCTTTGGTATTTAATAAAATTGCCTTCTCTTTGTCCCCAGTCACCCACCCTAAATTATTTTGTAAAGGACCTACATGCTCAGACCTGACCTTTTTACTATTAATATATTTGAAGAATCTTTTGGGGTTTGTCCTACTTTCTTTCAAAATCTGTCGTTCGTTTTGAATTTTTGCAGCCTTGATTTGCTTTTTACATATTCTGTTATATTCTTTATAACATTTAAATGATTACATTTTATATTTTTTAAAAGCTCTTTTCCTAAAAAAAAAAAAAAAAAAAAAAAGCTATTTTCCTATTATTTACACCTTTTTAACTTTGGACGTTAGCCTTTTAAACTTGTTGCCCATGGGAATATATTATATTTTGCAGTGTGTTCACATAGAGTCTTTTTGAAGAATTCCCATTTCTGTTCTGTGTTCATCGATGCCAATATTCCCTGCCAGTCTAAGACTTGGAGAATATCCCTCATCCCTGGAAAATTTGCTTTCTTAAAGTTAAAGCCCGGTTCCACTGGTTTTTGTGTTTATTAAAAGTCAGCAGCTACAAAAAGTAATAAACACACACTCACCTCTCCCACGGTCCAGCGATGCGGCCAGCGGGAACCCCGGTTCTCTCCCTCTTCTCCCCGTGGTGCCGACATCACTACTGTGGGCACCCGGCTGTGATAGCTTGTGGCTTCACAGCCGGGTGCGCACTGTGCATGCGCGAGTCGCACTGAGCGTCCTGAGTGGACGGGCAATCTTCTGGGACCTCTGACATGTCCCAGAAGATTGCAGGGAGGGAGGGGAAGAGAACTTCCGCTTGAGCCGCCTAGGTGGCCAGAGCAGAAGTGGGAGCGAGTACCTGTCAAAACTAGGTACCCGCCCCCCCCCCCCCCCCCCAAAAAAATGTCATTCCAAATGTGGCATGTCGGGGGGTCAAGAGGCCTTAATGCAGAAGTTCCACTTTTGATTGGAACTCTGCTTTAAGTGTTTTTATGTTTCTGCTACCCAGAAGTTCTTTAATATTAACACTAGTAATCAGCGTAGCATGGTTTGAGATTACCACATCCAGCAGAGCATCATTGGTAGGGTCCTCTATGAACTGTACCCTACAATTTTCTTGTAATAGATTTATACATTTTTACCCTTAAACTTTTCCAGCAGTGCCATTACTCCAGTAAATATCAGGGTAGATAAAGTCCCCCATTATTATCACTGTCCCAGCCCTTGCAGCCCATTCCATTTGTCCAAGGAACTGAGTCTCCTCCTCCTCATTAACACTGGGTGGCCGGTAACAAACTCCAATGATTAACTACGCACATCCATTTGCAGTTCCACCCATAATGCTTCAGCCTCAACACACTCTCCATCAACTAGGTCCTCTTTCACACTCGCTTTGAGATCACTTCTCACATAGAGACAGACACCTCCACCTTTAAGTTGTACCCTCTCTCTCTCTGAAAGAGAGCATAGCCAGGAATTTTAATAGCCCAGTCATGTGAAGAATGAAGACAAGATTCGGCAATACCAATTAAGGCATGGTTCTGTACATGCACCAAAACGTCCAACTCTCCTATTTTGCTTGGAAGACTTCTGGAATTCAGGAAACAAACACATTTATTCATTATCACATTTTGCTCTTTTGTTTTGAATATCTTTTTTAGTAATACACATTGTACTATAACTTCCAATGGTTATATGTAACATGGGAACCTTCTTATAACCTGCCATAACCCTCCCCCATCTTTTCCCATTCCACCCTCCATTATTGTCTGACCCTAACTGACTTGTCTGCCTGATTTAATTCTAGGTTATCCTCCCTCTCAGTCCTAGTTTAAATACTCCTACAGCATTCCCACAAATTTCTCCTCAAGCATAGCAGACCAACTTCCTTTTAGGTGCAAATCATCTTTAACATAAACTATATATATATATATATATTCAGTACAACCCTCACAGTTTTGTCAATGTTTTTTTAAAATATCTTTTCATGTGACAACACTGAAGAAATGATACTTTTCTACATTGTAAAGTAGTGTGTACAGCTTTTATAACAGTGTAAATTTGCTGTCCCTTCAAAATAACTCAACACACAGCCATTAATGTCTAAACCGCTGGCAACAAAAGTGAGTACACCCCTAAGTCAAAATGTCCACATTGGGCCCAAAGTGTCAATACTCTGTATGGTCACCAATATTTTCCAACGCTTCCTTAACCCTTTTGGGCATGGAGTTCACCAGAGCTTCACAGGTTGGCACTGGAGTCCTCTTCCACTCCTCCATGACGACATCACGCAGCTGGTGTATGTTAGAGAACTTGCACTCCTACACCTTCCATTTGAGGATGCCCCACAGATGCTCAATAGGGTTAGGTCAAGAGACATGCTTGGCCAGTCCATCACCTTTACCCTCAGCTTCTTTAGCAAAGCAGTTGTGATCTTGGAAGTGTGTTTGGGGTCGTTATCATGTTGGAATACTGCCCTGCGGCCCCCGTCTCTGAAGGGAGGGGATCATGCTCTGCTTCAGTATGTCACAGTACATGTTGGCATTCATGGTTCCCTCAATGAACTGTAGCTCTCCAGTGTCGGTAGCACTCATGCAGCCCCAAACCATGACACTCCCACCACTATGCTTGACTGTAGGCAAGACACACTTGTCTTTGTACTCCTTATCTGGTTGCCGCCACACAAGCTTGACACCATCTGAACCAAATAAGTTTATCTTGGTCTCATCAGACCAAAGGACATGGTTCCAGATAGCCATGTCTTTAGTTTGCTTGTCTTCAGCAAACTGTTTGCGGGTTTAGAAGAGGCTTACTTCTGGGACGACAGCCACGCAGATCAATTTGATCCAATGTGCGGAGTATAGTCTCAGTACGGACAGGCTCACCCCCACCCCTTAAACCTCTGCAGCAATGCTGGCAGCACTCATACGTCTATTTCCCAAAGACAACCTCTGGATATGATGCTGAGCATGTGCACTCAACTGTTCTGAGTGGAACCTGTCCTGTTAAACCGCTGTATGGTCTTGGTTACCGTGCTGCAGCTCAGTTTCAGGGTCTTGGCAATCTTCTTATAGCCTAGGCCGGGGTCTTCACACTATGGCCCTCCAGTTGTTCAGGAACTACAATTCCCATCATGCCTAGTCATGTCTGTGTGAATGTCAGAGTTTTAGAATGCCTCATGGGATGTGTAGTCCTGCAACAGCTTGAGGGCCGTAGTTTAAGGATACCTGGCCTAGGCCATCTTTAGGTAGAGCAACAACTCTTTTTTCAGATCCTCTTTGTTAGTTCTTTGCCATGAGGTGCCATGTTGAACTTCCAGTGACCAGTATGAGAGAGTGAGAGCGATAAAATCTAATTTAACACACTTGCACCCCATTCACACCTAAGACCTTGTAACCCTAACGAGTCACATGACACCGGGGAGGAAAAATGGCTAATGGGGACCAATTACAATATTTTCATTTACGGGTGTACTCACTTTTGTTGCCAGCGGTTTAGACCATAATGGCAATATGACAATAATAGTGTACACTCACTACTTTACATTGTAGCAAAGTGTCATTTCTTCAGTGTTGTCACAAGAAAAGATATAATAAAATATTTACAAAAATGTGAGGGGTTTACTCACTTTTGTGAGATACTGTTAGTGCAGCAGTTGCACTAGCACATTGCTGCCTGATGTTTGGCTGTGCCTGTGTTCTTGAACCTGATCCTGCTTACTTCTGTATTAGACCGGGCTTGCCTCTGATTTCGTGAATATCTCCAACCCTGACCCTGGCCTGTATCTGGACTTTGTCTCTGCCATCTGCTTATCTGCCTGAACTAGATTTGCTGATCTCTGCCTGTTCCTTGACTATTCCTTGTTTGCTATCTAGGCCTGCATCTGACCGTCTGTTAACAACCTGGCTTGTCTAACCACGCATTCTGTGTCTCTTCTGCTCTGCATGCACCTGCCTGGCTTCTGCTGGAGCATCTTCTAGTGTGGGCCATCAGTCTTCCTGTAATGACTATTGCCACTGCCTACTGTTGCTTGCTGCCACCAGCTCTGGGTTTGCTGCTCCTGCCAATACCCGCTGTCCAGCTATCTGGTCCTTCCAGGTGACGCACCCACTACACAAAAGACTGTACAGGCACCCTTACATCACTGCGCTCTCATGGGCACTGACACAACATTGGTGGTCCCTGAGCCAGGGCTTTATGAGAGGCCTTCCCTCTGCACGTCAGGCTGAGCCATCCGGTACGTAACAGACACCTTGGCGGAGATTTAGGGAAGACGCAGCCCCATTGTGAAGCCAAAATGTATCCTCGATTATATTCAGTTCATGGGGGGGGGGGGTGGATTTTTTAGAAGCTACAGCCCTATTTGTCAACACGAAAGTCCCATTTCTGGTATAAGAAAGCTGCATTTTATCTCTTCCATATGGCCATGTATAATTTATACATCATTTATCAAAAGTCAACAGAAAGACCTAGCACTTTCCTCAAATATATTGAAGAAATTGTCACTGCCCTGATCTACCAGAAAAAATCCCCCCCAGGAAGCATTCGCTCTGATTGCGTTAATCGACTTCATGAGCAACATTTTAACTAAAACATTTTGCCCTGTTACTGTAGTACACAGATATCTCACATATGTGAGGGGCTTCAGAATAGTGTTCTGAGTAGAAAACACAGTTTTTGGTTTTCCTTGGATTTTGTAATTCCTAGAACAGGGTCTGAAAACCGGAGGCTTTAAAAAGATTTGGGTGGGATTTGGGTGTCCCCATTCTTTCCTGACCGAGCCCCTAAGCTTCATGTTCAATCCTGCTGCCTGGACCAATACCCTGGCTGTGTTGACCATATTGGTGCCTGTAATGACCCAGAACTTTATGGACCATGTTCCTTCCTGCTGCCTGGACCAATGCTTTGGCTGTACTGACCATATCTCTGCCTGCTGCCTGTACTAACTATGGACTGTACTGCTGCCTTGACGATTCCTTTTGCTGCTGCTGACCACGTCTCTGCCTGCTACCCGGACCAATGATTTGGCTGTGCTGATAGTATATCTGCGTGCTGCCTGTACTGACTATGGACAGTATTCGTGCTTCCTGCCTGGACGATTCCTGTCGCTGACCATGTCCCTGCCTGCTGCCTGGACTGATGCTCTTCTCTGTATACCACTGCACTGCTAAAACCACAGGTAATCTTTTGATTACCCTTTGCTCAGCAGAATGTATTGTCAGGCTTATTTGGGGAGGTTACATTTTAAAAAAAAAGAAATGAAATGTTATATTTTGTTTATATAGAAATATGAAGCAATGACATCCATTTTTGTTAGGTTACTGAAAGGTTAAATCTCTTTAACAAAAAGTGCCTATTCAACAGGTTTACCCCAAACATGCTGTGTTGACCTAAGGTAATAAATAAATAGTCTGTTTAACTTTCTTTAAGATAAAGTCTAGCTGACGCTATACCAAGGTATCTTGTTTGTGTGGTAGTCATAAACCTTAGTCAGTATTTTCTATGTTTAGATCCATTTAAAAATAAGATTTACAGATACGCTATAATCTTATATGTAACATAATATTAACAATGAAATATATATATAACTAACATACATAGATATGTAGAAAACCGTTATATATTATAATTGTTTCATCCTTGCTAAAAGAAAGTTTAACTGATATGATGACTCATCTCTGTATGTCAAGAGAGGCTTCAGTAAACATTTGTAAATTGTAAGTTGTAGAAAGCATCATAAAACTTTTCTAACCTTGCTAGATTCTAGAAAGTCTGAGATGGTAAGCTCTTTGTCAATATAAGGTTCAAAGTTTATTTGTAGGTAAATAATGCTGTAATACTGAACCTAAGAGTAACACAATACTGCCATCTCTGGTGACGGACTGCTACTAGTTGAAGTCTTAGGTTAAAAAGTAAAATCCAATATATCTAAATAAGATATATTAAATATTAAAATGGTGTTGCCAGATTTAATCTTTATTTAGATACATGGTGGATTTTAAATGGACATGTAATAGATGAGAGTATGGATAAATTATTATGTTGTTTTATGATAGTCTTAAATGGAGAAATTATATAGTTTTAATATCCATATACTGGTTGACCAAGAGGTGTCACCCAATGACATCACCAGTTAATGGATAAGTTATCCCAACCAATGGGGATAATGTCACTCCTTCTGTGTTTAACTTACGGTAATTTTAATAGTCCTTTGTTCTATACCATATAAAAAGGAAAACTCAGATGAGAGAGGCACATGGCATTTGCCCAACATACATCACACATACAATACACACGCTAAAGACTCATCTATACAGACTCCATTTTGCTCCATCATGTATCTGAAACTTTGAGGGACGCCAAACGAAACTCCTCCCTACCTGGCCACCATCTTGGAAAGGCAGCCATCTTAAGGACTCTGGTAACGACCATTCTAAGCTAGCAGCCATTTTAAATATGGTAAATATGCCTTGCTAATTATTTGATTATTATTCAATATTGTTTATGTACTTCCTTAAATGTTTTACATTTCATGCTAAAGGGTAACGAGAGTACAATCCCAGCCGTATAAACCATATGTAGATTTTTCTCTAAAAAGCAGATTTTTGTTTTTATAACATTTTTATTAATATCAGATTTAGCGCATATTGGCGTATTAGTCTCACGTTTTGTATAGCCTATTCTCGCTTCATCTGCAGTGGAGTGACTATCAGGCTGTGCATTGCACAGACAATTGTGGTCTGATTATATAGAACATTCATTTATGGTTTATACTATACCTGGAGAAAACGTAATCTTGCTTTATTTTTACTTTCATTATTGAGCTACCAATCACATTGCATTTATTGTTTGAAGTTTGTATTTTTGTAAAGTTATCTTTTTGTGTCATCTCAAGTTTGATCATTTATCGTGATTACATGTCTCGTGAATAAATATTCTTATGTATTCCATACTGTAGACTGTTTTCACTAAGATTGGTATATGCTTTTAAAAAGAAATTAATCAATAAAAAGAATTCGCTACATATTGATTTGTGGAAATAAGTGGAGATTCTCCTTCCGCACAGATCTTTGCTTATTGATATAAATAGACACTGTTATATTCAGAGCAGTATAAACATTCTGACAGTATTTTGGGGTGTAATTAATATGTACATGCTATGTGTTAGAAATATGAAGGGCCTGGTGATAGCTTGTCAGGAAATTAGGTGAGTAATTTATATCCCTAGAACACCTTATGGTGCTTCTTGGATGTTGGGCCTCTGTATGTGGCCAGGCTTTTTAAAAGTCCACAAATGTGGTAATACTATACTCAGGAATAGCAGAATGTATTTTGGGGTGTAATTTTTGCTATGTACATGCCATGTGTTAGAAATATCATATAAATTGACAACTTTATGTAAAACAAATAAGTTTTCATTTCCTTTCCACTTTTTCCAAAAACTTGTGAAAAGAATGACATGTTCAAAAGACTCATAGCACCTTTTAGAATATACAATGGGGTGTTTGCTTTTCAAAGTGGGGTCATTTGTGGGCATTTCCATTTTCCTGGTGTTCCAAGGCCTTCAAAAGTGTGATAGCTAGTCAGGAAATTAGATGTGTAATTTATGCTCCTAAAACACATGAAGGTAATGCTTGGATTTCCTGCCTCTGTATGTGGCCAGGTTGTTATAAAGTCTCACAAATGTGATATCGCTATACTCAGGATGAGTAGAAAATATGTTTTGGGGTGTAATTGCAAGCATGCACATGCTGTGTGCGAGAAATAACTTGATAATATGACAATTTTGTGTTAAAAAAAAAAATTACAACTTCACAAAACTAAACATGCCTCTTATTAAATACCTTGGATTTGTCTTCTTTCCAAAAAGGGGTAATTTAGGGGGTATTTGTACCTCAAGAAATGAGATTGAGTCAGTACATCAGGATTGATCAATTCTCAATGATACATAGCTTGTAGGCTCTATAATTTTCATACAGACTGAATAATATATACTAATTTGGGTTATTTTTACCAAAGATATGTACCAGTTTATATTTTGGCCCAAATTAAAGTGGAGTTCCGGGCACAAAAACATTTTTTCAATGAAAATACCCCCGGGACAGTCAGGGCTAGTACATTCCACAATGGCTAGCTTCTGATCTGTCCCGGTTCGCACTTACCTGCAAGAAGAAATACTCACTTTTAAAATTTCTTCTACAGCGTCGCACCGGAAGTGACGAGCGGTGCCGTCGCATTGATTCCTGGGAGCGATGACTTTCAGCTCCCAGGAATCATTGCAAACCGGAAGTGACGGCGCAGGCCGCGGCCGCCGAGGGAGGAAATGGAAGAAAGGTGAGTATATCTTTCTACAATAACAAGGTAATTAAAAAAAAATAAAAAATCCTAACTATCCATTTCCTTTTCAGGTGAAGAAAAGCAAGCGGATGGCCACAAAATCGATTATGTCGATTTTGTGGCCGGAACTCCGCTTTAACCACTTGAGCCCTGGAAGATTTTACCCCCTTCCTGACCGGGGGTATTTTGCGATTCGGCACTGCGTGACTTTAACGGACAATTGCGCAGTCGTGCGACGCTGTACCTAAACGAACTTGACGTCCTTTTTTTCCCACAAACAGAGCTTTCTTTTGGTGGTATTTGATCACCTGTGCGATTTTTTGATCACGCGCTATAAACAAAAAAAGAGCGTCAATTTTGCAAAAATAACAATATTTTTCACATTTTTTTATATGAAATTCCCCCAAAAAAAAAGTAAAAATCAAAATTTTTTAACATTTTCGGCCAATTTGTTTTATGCTACCTATGTTTGGTAAAAAAAAAAATCGCAAAAAGCGTATTTTGATTGGTTTGCGCAAAAGTTATTGCGTTTACTAACAAAGGGAAAGATTTTTGTCCTTTTTGTTGTTTTTTTTTTAACGTGTAATGGCGGCGATCTGCGATTTTTTTTGCAGTACTGGGACATTGCGGCGGACAGATCGGACCCTTGACTGACATTTTTGACACTTTTGGGGTTACCAGTGACATTTCTACAGTAATCAGTGCTATATATATGCACTGTTACTGTAAAAATACACTGGCAGTGAAGGGGTTAACTTTATTTGAGAGGGAGGGGCTGTGTGTGTCCCTAGGGGCATGATTCTAACTGTGATTGGCTCTCTGTTGAGCTGTAGTTACACTGATCAACGGTCCTACATAGTAGAACCATATGATCGGTGTCTCTACACAGGGGAGAATGACAGGCAGCTTGTTTACACAAGCTGCCTGACTTTCTCCCTCTCCCCCGCCGATCGCAGAGTGAGCGGCGGACATCGGGTCCGCCGGTCACACGCGCGGGGGGGTCCGTGACCGCGCGGGATAATGCCGCCGGCGGCGCGCGCTCGCTCCCCAGAGCCTCACAGGCTAGTGACGTATATTTAAGTCACTTTGCCTGTGAGGGGCTGATCGCCGCAGTAAATCTACTTGCGGCAGTCGGCAAGTGGTTAATGAAGAAAAATTACTTATTTGCAAAATGTTTTGCTTATATTGCAAAAAAAAAAAAAAACCCAGTGGTGATTAAATACCACCAAAAGAAAGCTCTATTTGTGTGGAAAAAAAATTATATACATTTTGTTTGGGAACAGCGTAGCATGACTAATTGTAATTGTGAAATCACTGAAAGCTGAAAAATTGGTATGGGCAAGAAGGAGTAAAAGTGCCTTGTATTGAAGTGGTTAAATCCCCCCCCCCCCAAAAAAAATAAACAAAAACAAACCTTTCTCTGCATCTCTCTTAATCTTAGGGATAGTAAACTTATGTAGAAGTTTGTTATCCAGGATCCCAGTTAAAGACTTTGCCGATTCATCCATTTTGGCCACTGCAGACTAAGAATTTGATGGAATTATGCCTAAAACACACAAAACAAAATGCATGAATTCTGCAGCAATAACTTCAGCAATGACTCCCACAGGTTTTGAATGTTTGCAATAAAGTATTTTACATATACAGTACAGTGTTGTATACTGGCAAATATAGATTTAAATTGGAACTATGGGCAAAATGATAAATAACATACTGTATATGATGCAGCACCTCAAAACATTAACACAACAAATAGTAATACAAACGTAACTGCACCCCAGCTACAACACACCTGACTTAAAACGCACGACAACACAGATACAAATGCTTTAAAAATGAGTGCAGGCCTGGATTTTTATAAGCTGTCAGTCATTTAATTTTAAATGGACTGCTTAGCACAGCCTTTCTCAACCTTTTCAACAAGGAGGAACCCTTGAAATAACTTTCTGGTCTCAGCAAACCCCTGCTAAAAATGACTATATCTACAACTCATGATACATTAGTGTGATGATCAGTGGGATGAATGCTCCTGAATTTTAGAGCGGTTGTAAAGTCAGAAGGTTTATTTTTTTAATGCATTCTATGAATTAAGATAAAAAGCCTTCTGTGTGCAGAAGCCACCTCCAGCCCCACTAATACTTACCTGAGGTCCTTCTCTGTCCAGCGATGTCCACGAGTGTCTCAACCGTCCAGAATTCTCCCTCCTGATTGGCTGAGAAACAGCAGTGGCACCACTGGCTCCCACTGCTGTCAATCAAAGTCAGCTAGCCAATCCGGGGAGAGAGGGGATGAAGCCAGGTCGGGGCTCCGTGTGTGAACTTGACTATGCCTTTGGCCAGTCCCATGGGATATACACAGATTATGTGTTGGGGTTTTGCTTTCCAATATGGGGTCATTTTGTGGGCATTTCCATTGTCTTTCCCATTGTCGTTTTTTGTTGCATGCTAGTCTCATATTGAAAGTAAAGAGATTACTCAACATACAAAAATTCTCGTTTGACAGAGTCAGCTAGCCAATCAGGGGAGAGAGGGGATTGGGCCACGTCGGGGCTCCATGTCTAAACGGACACATGGAGCTGTGACTCAGCTCGAGTGCCTCCATAGCAAGTGGCTTGCTGTGGGGGCACTCAACAGGAGGAAGAAGAGAAGGATCTGGGCTGCTCTGTGCAAATCCACTGCAAAAGAGCCGGTAAGTATAACATGTTTGTTATTTTTATAGGGGGAAAAAACAAGATTTTACAATCACTTTCAAAAACTCTGCAGTGAACAGTATTTACTGTATTTATTCCCTTAGTACAACCTCGATTCCAAAAAAATTGGATTTTTGACTTACCGTAAAATCCATTTCTCTGATGTTCATTGACGGACACAGCTCCTGATTCTTCTTAACCATTGGTTATACTGCCCCCTACAGTAGTAGGACACTAGGCAGGAAAAAGCTTGACTACGCCTATGGCCAGTCCCACGGGGTATACACAGATTATGTGTTGGGGTGTTTGTTTTCTTATATGGGGTCATTTTGTGGGCATTTCCATTGTCCTTTCCATTGTCGTTTTTTGTTGCATGCTAGTCTCATATTGAAAGTAAAGAGGTTACTCAACATACAAAAATTCCCGTTTGACAGAATTCAACTTCAGAAGTGATGTCATGTGCTGAATTGTTTTGTATGTATTCTTTCGCTTCCGAACAAGCGTAGTCTAGATCTTACGATTTTTTTTTGGACGAAAACTGTACTAATTAAGTGAAAATCAGGCATTGTGTTCATGCAGAATAAACATTTTATAGCCTGCACATTCAGTTTTTGTGGTCCGAAAATTCTAAATTGTCTGTTGAAAGCACCATACTAACGATCTGAAAATCGGCAGATCTTTAGTCGGACGAAATTTTACTTCCAATTTTCTTATCGTGCACATGGGTCTAAACTTTAATTTATAAAATGCAACAAATTTAACATTTTTATGTTTACAAAGCACCTTTATTACAACTAATTTTCTGTATCAGATTCAGGATTGCACTATTGCTCACAAAGAATCCTAACAGGTTTTAGAGACTACTGACTAATAAAAGTGTCAGATGTTATTATGCAATTGAACCACTAGAGTCCAGTACAGGATCTCTTACAAGATTTTTACCTTGACAGTAAGGCTATACAGTATTTGTGTGCGAAATGTGAAACTATTTTGTAATAAGTGAACCAAACACACAGTTGATATTTAACTACTGCGCTAATTAGCTGCTAGCAAAGATCAGTGAGCATACACAAACTCACCAGCTTTTAAAGCGGAGTTCCGGGCACAAAAACGATTTTTTTTTTTTGTGCCCCTCCGCTAGGTAGAGCTCACCTGAAAAGGAATTGGATAGTTATTTTTATTTTTTTTGTTTACTCATCTTTTTATTGAAGATCGTAAATACTCACCTCTGACTGCTTTCTCCCTCGGAGCCGCGGCTCACCCCGTCACTTCCTGCCTCGCGATGATTCCTGGGAGCTAAACGTCATAGCTCCCAGGAATCAATGCGACGGCACCAGCCCCGCTCGTCATTTCCGGGCGACGCAGCATTCCCCTGCTAAACAGCTTCTGGGCATGCCCAGAAGCTGTTTAGGAATGCGGCGCCGCACCGGAAGTGACGAGAGGGGCCGGTGCAGTGCATTCTGGGACACGAAGACGCGGAAGACGACAGAGAAGAGGACCGCGCCGGCTTCAGCTGCCCACAACAGAGATGGAAACGCTGTGGAAGAAATTTTCTAAGTAAGTATTTCTTCTAAAAGGTAAGTGCGAACCGGGACAGATCAGAGGCTAGCCATTGTGGAATGTGCTAGCCCTGACTGTCCCGGGGGTATGTTCAGCAAAAAATCATTTCTGTGCCCGGAACTCCGCTTTAACCTATTTTAATTGTCTTTTGGTTAAAATAGGAATTGGGCAAGAAAAAGGCTATATTAGTGAAATTCGTAAAAGACATCCGACCAATATAAATCAATGGATGCAAACCAGATAGTTTAAAGGAGAAGTTTGGGCTATATAAAATAAAACAAACATACATACTTGTTCTCCATGTCTTGTCCCACATCGGCTCTAAGCCTGAGAACTGAGCGATCACATGAACTCTGATGGCTCAGTTCTCGGTCAGCTCAGAGTGGAGAGCAGTGTCTTGCAGTCACTAATCTAAGCTCTGCCCCTCCAGCTCTTAATGGAGTGCCAGGCTGGGGAGGGGGCAGGCGCAGCCTGCTTCGGCTCTCAGCTGTCAACCAGACAGCTGATTGGATCCCGACAATATGGTCAGGATCCTTCCAGAGCCTTGAGCGGCTCTGTGACATCAGCTGATAGTAGGCAATAACACAGGCAATTTCACTCCTGTGACCCACAAGAAATTTTGCTAGAAAGAATGAAAGATCAGGCACATTTCAGATTCAGCAGATATTAAAGCCCAAAACAGTAAATTTTTATTTGTTGCATATGGTGGGGATGGGTTAGAAGGCCTGTTGGTCTCTTAAACACTTGCAGTGGGGCTGCGTACCCGTATGTCACAGGGCTTTAAGTCAGGTCTTGACAAACCCTAGATGCTAGGTCGCCATGGCGACAAGAAATGTTTCCCTGGCGCCTGGGCTGCCGCCTGAATGCTCCACCCCCCTCCCCCCCCCCACTATGTATCCCATGCTCCGCTTGCCCCCCTGCGGGCCCGAGACCTGCATAGTGTGTGCCACCTGGTAGAGAAGAGGGAGAAAAGGGGACACATGTTCTCTCTCCTTCTCTTCTCGTTGTTGACCCGGATGTGACACATAATGTCACTTCCGGGTCCCCTTTGACAGTTTTCCCGGCCATTAACGCCCAGAAAGAATGTAATGCAGTGTAATATGTATTGCATTACATTTAGCGGAGCACAGGGGAGACATGCAGGGTCTTTTAGACCCTGGATGTCTCATTAAAGAGAAGCTGTCACCAAAAAATCATCACATAGGGGAATTTTTGCCCCCTATGTGATGGGAAAAAAATGAAGTAAAGAAAAAAAAACTGGATTTTTGGCTTACCATAAAATTATTTTCTCTGAAGTTCACTGAGAGACACAGCTCCATATAATTCTTGACCACTGAGTTATGCTGCCCCCTACAGGAGTAGAACACAAGGTAGGAAAAAGCTTTACCATGCCTATTGGGCAGTCTCTGCAGGCATACACCCACACACTCGTCTATAGCCTTCAGTTTCGTTGCAAGCAGTGTTTAGAGGAAAATCCCCAACCCACTCAAGATAGAAGGGCGGGTGCTGCGTCTGTCAATGAACTTCGGAGAAAAGGATTTTACGGTAAGACAAAAATCCAGTTTTCTCTATCGTTCATTGACAGACACAGCTCCATATAATTCCTGACCATTGGGACATCCCAAAGCAGTATTTGCATGAGGTGTGGGAAAACAACGCAGAAAAAGAACGCAATTCCCAACAAGGCTAGGACTTTAGCCAACCAGTGAGTATGGAACTCAACCAAGAACAACTGGAGCTCACCTGGAACATACACCCTCAAAGAAACTAAAGTCTCTTTCAAACAGAAGCATGCAAAAGCTTGCGGCCAAAAGAAGCATTCAAGGATGCCAACACATCTACTTTGTAGAATTTTGTGAACGTGAGCATAGGCGGCCAAGTTGCGGCCTTGCAAACTTGCATCACTGACACCTGTTGGCGAAAAGCCCAAGTCAGCGCCCTAGTAGAATGCGCCTTCACAGGGAAAGGAGGAACCTGACCTTTCAGTGAATAAGCCTGAACCACCGTCTGCCTGATCCACCTAGAAATGGTCGCAGAAGACGCAGCCAATCCCTTCCTGGGTCCTTCCTTAAGGACTAAAATTTGTTGATGCAGAGCGAAGACTATAGGGAAATTATGGCCTCCCCGGCACGCCATGTGGTCTCCAGGACCAAGGGGTTCATTAGACAGTGGCATTAGGGGTCCCCAGGAGGGGCCCTCACCAGGATAACACTCCCCCCGCAGAACCGCCACAGCAGCTGCATTACATGCGCCCACTGGCGGTAGGAACCTGCTTGTGGGGCGGGGAAAGCCTAAGAAGGGCCTGGTAACACAGAGAGGCCAGGGGAGCCGAGGGATACCCGAGGGTCCGACTTTCCCAGGAAGGGACCCACGTCCACCCCGAGACCGCCAGAGAAATGGGGGGACACTTACTCACCATACCAACGGCATCAGGTGGGCACCACTCCGAACAGACTATTTCTCAACCCAGGGTGGAGGTGCAGACAGCCATAGGGTACGCTGTAACTCAGGGTGACTTAGGTTGTATGCATCCCGGTGAGGCGTTTAACTCGCGGGCCAGCCCCCGTCCATCGCGGCTCTGCTGTGGCAAGGCCTAGTGCTGGACAATAACCTGCGCATGCTCACTGGCCGGGCTGGGAGACCTGAAAGATCTAGCATATCCAGTTTGAAACCCAGCTGGCTGTTGCTTGTAGTTCTCTCAGGAACAAAACTAACTAAAAAGTAAAGTCTTACAAAAAGGTTCCCAAAAAAAAAAAAAACAGCTAAGACCGAAGTCCCAGCAGGCAACAAGGTCCTACTCCTAAACTAGGCAGAAACAAACAGAAGGCTTTAGCAAAGTGTGTGGGTGTATGCCTGCAGGGACGGCACTTAAGCGTAGTAAAGCTTTTCCTGCCTAGTGTTCTACTCCTGTAGGGGGCAGCATAACCCAATGGTCAAGAATTATATGGAGCTGTGTCTGTCAATGAACAATAGAGAAAATTTGTTTTTATTGTAAAAAATAAAGTTACACCCAAGCCTATAAACCCCCCCCCCCCAAAAAAAATTGAGGACCCCCTCCCAGCACCTACATACAGTATCTCACAAAAGTGAGTACACCCCTCACATTTTTGTAAATATTTTATATCTTTTCATGTGACAACACTGAAGAAATGCCCAGTCTCCGAAGGGAGGGGATCTTGCTCTATTTCAGCATGTCACAGTACATGTTGGCATTCATGGTTCCCTCAATGAACTGTGGCTCCCCAGTGCCGGCAGCACTCATGCAGCCCCAGACCATGACACTCCCACCACCATGCTTGACTGTAGGCAAGGCACACTTGTCTTTGTCTCTTGTCTTTGAACTCCTAACCTGGTTGCCACCACACCAAATTGGGCCCAATTATCAATTTTCCCTTCCCGGTGTCATGTGACTCGTAGTGTTAAAAGGTCTCAGGTGTGAATGGGGAGCAGGTGTGTTAAATTTGGCATTATCGCTCTCACTCTCTCATACTGGTCAATGGAAGTTCAACATGGCCCCTCATGGCAAAGAACTCTCTAAAGAATTTGAAAAAACTGAATTTTTGTAAAATCTTACCTGTAAAATTCCTTTCTCTGAGTCCTCCGACAGTCGCCGCCTCTCCATATTCGTCACTATGGGGTTATTGACCTTTGCTCCGTAGGAGTAGCTAGGCAACAGAATATGTCAATATTAAAGCTTTTAGCATATCCCACCCCCAGGGGGTGGTCCCCTCAGTCAATACCCTCCTGCTTCCTGTATCCATAACTCAGTTTCAGCAGAATAGCAGTAGAGTACATAAACAAACCCCAAAAGAGGGGCAGGGGCGGCGACTGTCGGAGGACTCAGAGAAAGGAATTTTACAGGTAAGATTTTACAAAAATTCCGTTTTCTCTTACGTCCTCCGACAGTCGCCGCCTCTCCATATTCGTCACTATGGGGACGTCCCAAAGCAGTGCATACATGAGGGGTGGGAAACGCAGCCGCACCTAAGGCAACGCAGTACCCACAGCAGAAAAAAAGGAACCTTACCAAAGGAAGGAAACCATCTGGGCAGCATGAAAAAAACTTTGCTCAACAGGAGCAACAACCCAGGAAAAACAAATAACCCAGGGATAAAAACATCCCAAACAGCCAAGGGCCCAAAAATAAGGGACCCTAAGACACTGCCGCACCAAGAACCTTGCGGCCAAAAGAAGCATCTGCCGATGCCTGAACATCCACTTTGTAGAACTTTGAGAAGGTGTGAACGGACGACCAAGTCGCCGCCTTACACACCTGGGCCACAGAAGCCCGATGATGACAGGCCCAAGACGTACTCAGAGATCTGGTAGAGTGCGCCTTCACAGGCATAGGGGGAACTGTTCCCTTCAAAACATAAGCCTGTTCAATAGTCTGTCTGATCCATTTGGCGATGGTAGAAGCCGACGCCGCCAAGCCCTTCCGAGGTCCCTCTGGAAGGACAAATAGAGAATCCGTCTTGCGAAAGGATTTAGTCGATGACAGGTAAACCCTGATCGCCCGAACAACATCCAAGGAGTGTAAATCCACCTCCTTCGGACGTCTAGGCTTCGTGCAAAGTGAAGGCAAGACAATGTCCTCATTGAGGTGAAATTCCGAGATCCTCTTCGGGAGAAAAGAAGGGTTAGGTCGCAAGACCACCTTATCCAAGTGAATCACCAAATACGGAGACCTGCAGGACAAAGCTGCCAGCTCCGACACTCTGCGAGCCGAAGTGATCGCCACCAAAAAAGCGACCTTCTTGGACAACAGAGGCAACGAGATCTCCCTGATCTTTTCAAAGGGAGCATGTTGCAACACGGACAGAACGAGGTTCAAGTCCCATGGAGGCAAAGGCTCCCTCCTAGGAGGGACCAGGTGTCGCACCCCTTGAACAAAGGTGCTAACCAAAGAATTAGACGCCACAGGGCGTTGAAAGAGAACGGCCAGCGCAGAAATCTGACCCTTAATCGTGGCCAACGCCAAACGCTGGTCCACACCCGTTTGAAGGAAAGACAACACCCTAGACACAGAGTAAGAGCGAGGGGAATACCCCCTGGCCTTCCAAGTACGGATGTAAACCTTCCCCGAAGAAGTCTTTCTAGCGTTGATTAAAGTGTGAATGACCTCAGGGGAGAGACCCCTATCCCTCAGGACCTCGGTTTCAACAGCCAGGCCGTCAAAGCCAGCGACTGTAAAGTAGGATGGAATATCGGTCCTTGAGACAGAAGATCTTCTCGAAGAGGCAGACGCCACGGAGCGTCAACCGCCAGATTCACGAGGTCTGCGTACCAAGACCGGCGAGGCCAGTCTGGCGCCACCAGAATCACCGTGAGCGGTTCCGAGGACAACCTGCGAAGGAACCTGGATAGTAGCTGAATCGGTGGGAATGCATACATCAGTCGATACTGATGGCACGGAGCCACTAACGCGTCCGACGCGTCTGCCCAAGGATCGCGCGGAATGTGAACTGCCGTGATCGCCGGGACGTGCGTCTCGGCCCAAGAAAGAATGTCGGCCACCTCCCGAGCCGCTCGGGCACTCCTGGTGCCCCCTTGGTGGTTGATGTAGGCCACCGCTGTGGCATTGTCCGTCTGCACCCGAACCGGACGGCCCTGAAGCCTGTCCGTCCAACGTCGAAGGCAGAGATTTATCGCCCGCAATTCCAGAATGTTGATCGGAAGGGAGGATTCCCCCTCCGACCAAGTACCCTGGGTGGACAGAACGCCCAGAACACCACCCCAGCCCGACAGGCTGGCATCCGTGGTGACCACCGTCCACGAAAGAGGGCGAAAAGACTTGCCCCCCGACACCGCTGGGGACTGTAGCCACCACAGAAGATCCCTTCTGGTGCGAGGACTCAACAAGATCTGAAGATCCAGAGATTGTGGTCACCCGTCCCACCTGGACAGGATCTCCGCTTGGAGACCCCTCGTGTGAAACTGGGCAAAGGGAACCGCCTCGAAAGCCGAGACCATCAATCCCAGACACCTCATGCCCGTCCGGAGGGACGAGCACGGAACGTCCCGAAGGGACCTGACTTCTTCCTGAAGTGTCCTGAGCTTGTCTTCCGGTAGGAAGACCTTCGCCTGAACAGAGTCCAGGATCATTCCCAGGTAGGGAAGACGAACCGACGGGCACAGCGTCGATTTTGGAAAGTTTATCGTCCAACCAAACTCCTGTAGAGTTTGCATCGTGACGGACAGGTCTTTCACCAGACCCTGACTGGTCGCAGACCGAACCAGAATGTCGTCCAGATACCCCAGGACCGAGATGCCCTGGGCTCTCAATAAAGCCAGAACCGGTGCAAGCACCTTGGTGAACACCCGCGGAGCCGAAGCGAGACCAAAAGGCAGCGCCACGAATTGGTAATGATCCTCCGCAATGGCGAATCGAAGGTACCTCTGGTGACCCTCGAAAATGGGGATGTGAAGGTACGCATCCTTCAAGTCGATGGAGGCCATGAATTCTCCCGGAACTAGAGCAGCTACCACCGAGCGCAGGGATTCCATGTGGAACTTGCGAACCCACACAAAGCGGTTCAGAGCTTTTAAGTCCAGAATTGGACGTACCTTGCCCTCCTTTCTGGGCACAGTTAACAGATTTGAAAAAAACCCCCGAAATCTGTCCCGATGAGGCACCGGAACCACCACTCCCTGAGCCTGCAGGTCCCGCACCGCCAGGTGCAGATCTCGCAAACGCTCCGGAGACAGTTGAAGATTTGAAGGAAAAAATCTGCTCGCCGGCCGAGAGAGAAACTCGATCTTGTAACCAGACCGAACGATCTCCTGAACCCACCTGTCCCGAAGGCGGGCCAGCCAGGGTTGAAGAAAACCGAGCAAACGTCCCCCCACCCCAGAACTGGGTGAGGGCGCCCCTTCAGGCCGCATTGTTATGGGCAGCGGACCCGGACTGGCCGGACTTCTGCTTACCTGTCCACGGCTTCTTTTGGGAGCTTTAACCTTTGAAAGGTTTGCCCTTATAGTGCGACCGAAAGGCACGAAAGGACCCCTGAGAGGGTCTAAACGAAGCATGCTTCTTACCTTGAGCAACCTTAGCCCTGTGAGACTGGGGCAAGAGCGTGCTCTTACCCCCAGTGATCCCCTTTATCAGCGTATCCAAGGAGTCGCCAAAAAGGCGAGATCCCGTATAGGGTAGATTAGCTAAGGTTTTGCGAGAAGATTGGTCCACAGACCAACATTTCAGCCAAATCAAGCGGCGTGTCAACACCGCCACGCTGTGCACACGTGCAGCCAAAGGGACTATATCTAAGTCCGCATCACACAAATACATGACACCCTGATGAATTTGATCCACCATAGCCAACGTTGTCGGCGGGGCAGAATCAGCCACCAGGACGCGCCTGAGCACCTGCGTCCAATCCGCGACAGCCTGAGCTGCCATAAGGGAAGCAAAAATAGCTTTTAGCATGGAACCGGTAACCGAGTAAGTATGGCGGGCAAGAGACTCCAGTCTCCTGTCCGTGGGATCCCGGAACACCGGGGTATCCTCCGCCGGAATCGCAGTAGATTTATTCAAAACCGCCACCGCGTGATCCACCGGAGGCGGCACACACCAACGTTCATCAGTGGCGGGTGTGAAGGGATAACGCAGCTTGAACCTACTTGGCACAGCAAAAGGCTTCTTTATATTGCGCCATTGTTCACTAACAGCGTGCTGAAAATCCTCAGTGCAAGGAAAAACCTGCGATGATTTGCGTCTCCGCTGCGTCCCATAAGAGGCCAGGACGGCAGGAGGACATGGTTCATCCTGCAAATGCAGTGTTTGTTTGATAGAAGCAACCAATTCATCCATGATTGCAAGATCTTCAGACGAGCCAGGAGGGGAATCATCAACCCCTTCAACCTCTGCCTCCCCTTCCGACCCTACAAGGTCCAGGGACGAACGGAACCCCGATAAGGGGACCCCAGCCATAGCAGCCCCATCACCATCGCCCTCTGAATCAGAGGAAATTGAAACTCTGGGCCGTTTTGTGGATTGAGCAGCCACAAGCATCTGCACCTGAGCAGCTAGGTTAGCCACAATGGTAGCCAAATCGCCCCCCTCGGGGGAAGCAGCAGACCCTTGGACCCCCACTAAAGTGGGAGGAAATTTGCTTTCCTGAGAATCCATGCCCCAAAATTTTGCAGGAAAAAAAGGGGTACTGCCCCTTTAAGATCGCGGCGAGCGTAGCCCACCGCACACACACAGCATACACCGACCCCCACAGGGAGAAGGACAAAACTTAGGCAAGGAATACAGGAATAAGGAAGGTAAACCTAAAGAGAACACTCAGGCTGCTGCATCGATCGCTGTTCTCAGGGCAAAGGAAGTGATGCAATACAGACCGCCCCTGTAAAGCCTATGGAAGGCTCCACAAACATGGCCGCCGGTGGGGGACTGCAAAGGCAGAGCATGCAGCGCTGACATGTGGCCTGAGCGATCGCCGCCAAAATGGCGGCGCTTGGCGCCAAAAACGCCGCTCTCCTCATACAGTAATGGCCATCATACGCCTGCAGTAATAATAAAAAAATGGCGGACCGCAGCAGCGGCCGCCGCATGTATGCACAAACATGTCTCACATCATGCCCCACAGCAGACAGCATGTCACACAGAAAAACACACAGCCTGTAACACAGAACAGTGCAGGATAGCCCCCCTCCTTGCAGCCCACAGAAGGCAGCAAACCAGACAGGGAGCCCAATAGTGTGTACAGAAAAGCAGGGTTACACAGTCCCAGACTGACACCCACTAAACAGACAGGTCCCCACACAGAGTACACTTACCTTCTGAATGGCGTGGGGAGCCCGCACAAGCGATCAAGCCGCTGCACAGAGGACAGGGAGAGTCGCAGCCAGGACGCAGTAGAACTGCGGTGCGAAACCGCATGGCGTCCAGTGAGGTAGCCACCTCACCGCAGCATCCCTGCAGCGAACAGGGATGGGTCGTTCACACATGCCAGGAAAAAACCTGACTGAACGCTCGATGGCAGGCTGGGAAGCCACTGGCCCACAACCTGCGACCAGGGGGGCCAGCCCGAGACCCAGCCCGCACGATCCTCTTCATCAGAAGAACTAACTAATGCTGAAAAAATTAACAGCTAAGTAAAAAAGAGAGAAAAACACTCAAATAAAATCAAAAAGAAGATAAAGGCTGAGACAAAAAGCCCCAGCACAGAAACAGCCTGCTACTCCTGATAGCTAGACAATGAAACTGAGGTATGGATACAGGAAGCAGGAGGGTATTGACTGAGGGGACCACCCCCTGGGGGTGGGATATGCTAAAAGCTTTAATATTGACATATTCTGTTGCCTAGCTACTCCTACGGAGCAAAGGTCAATAACCCCATAGTGACGAATATGGAGAGGCGGCGACTGTCGGAGGACGTAAGAGAAAAGAATTGTTGCTCTGTTGGCCTAGGCTATAAGAAGATTGCCAAGACCCTGAAACTGAGCTGCAGCATGGTGTCCACTACTAATTCCTTCATACGCATGGTATAATTTACTTCCGCTACCCATTACAGTAATGTGGGAAATGCTGGGGATTTCCAATATCTGGGGATCAGAGCTCTACCTGTCATTAATAAGAATTTAAATATTTCATTTTTAATTGATTTATTTGATCCTGGAATCATGGAAAGGAGGGCAACCTCCGAAGACTCCGGTCACATCTTACCCGTGACCAATTGGCTAAAGGGAAATATAGCCGGACAAAATTTTTTTTTTTACCGGGCAGGACCACCACATGTGGAGATGTGTGCCACTCGTCTCACCACATCTCCAACATTGATCCGATATGAACCTATTTAATAAGGCCGGGCAACGATACCAACTAGTTAAATTGTATAGTTTCAATCCTGCAATTTAGAAGCTCCGTGTGAGTTAAATGTGAGAAAACACAAGTAGTTTTTTTCTTTTTTAAATTTCCACACCCTTGTGATAGCTTAGACTGGTGGCAATTGGAGGCAGGAAAGTTAAAAAGTAAATTCTTATTCTGAAGAAAGTTTTTTTTTAAGTGACAATAGTTAACCACTTTCGGATCGCCCGCCGCAGTTATACGTCGGTACTTTGATGTTAAATACCGGGTTATGGCAGCAGATAGCTGCCATAACTTTGGTATTTTTTTTAAACTGCCGGTCCTCTTTCTTATAAGGGTGGTCCCATCGGCAGAGGGATGCCCCCCTCCCGCCGCTTCCTGTTAATTTTTTCCGCTTACCGGACCCGCCGGCAGCGGGGAAATTGATCCGGTCCGCACTCCACACAGGCAGGAAGTTGAGTGAAGGAAAGATGGCCCCCACACGACTCTATGGTCTTGGAGGACCGGAGTGACAACAAACATATTTAAAGAGCATGAAAAAAAATGACTTTTTTGTTTTCTTTTTTAGTGTAGATGTGAGATCTAAGGTCTTTTTGACCCCAGATCTCACAATAAAGAGGAATGTTTACATTCCTTGTAATAGGAAAAAAATTATCATACTTTTTTTTTTTTTAAAAACTGTGTAAAAATAAAAAATAGATAAAATAAATAGGAAAAAAATTAAAAATTAAAGCGACCTGTCCTCCTTAGCTCGAGCGTAGAAGCGAACGCATACGCAAGTCCTGCCCACATATGTAAACAGTGTTCAAACCACACATGTGAGGTATCGCTGCAATCGTTAGAGCGAGAGCAAAATTTGAGCCTTAGACCTCCTCTGTAACTCTAAGATGGTAATCTGTAGAAATGTTTAAAGTGTCGCCTATGGGGATTTTTGAGGAACAATGTTTGTCGCCATTCCACGAGCGTGCGCAATTTTGAAGCATGACATGTTGGGTATTTATTTACTCGGCGTAACATTATCTTTTCACATTATAGAAATAAATTTGCTGCACAAATACGGTGTGATAAAAAATATTGCAGCAATCTCCAATTATATTCTCCAGGGTCTCTGCTTAAAAAAAATGTATAATGTTTGGGGGTTCTAAGTAATTTTCTAGCAAAAGAAAAATGATTTAAACTTGTATACAAGTGTCAGAAAAAGTCCCGGTCCTTAAGTGATTAATATAATAAGCAGGGATGCCAATGTAAAAAAAAATTGGATTTTCGACTTTCTCTGATGTTCATTGACGGACACAGTTGCTGAAATTCATAACCATTGGGTTATACTGCCCCCACAGGAGTAGGAAACTAGGCAGAAAAGAATTCTGGCTACATCCATGTGCAGTCTCAGGGGGTATACTCCCTATCTCTGCTATAGCCACTCAGTTTTGTTACAAGCAGTGTCAGGAGAATCATAACTCCACAGAGGGGTGAGTGCTGTGTCCGTCAATGAACATCAAAGAAATGGATTTTAGTCAAAAATCCCATTTTCTCTTTTGTTCATTGACGGACACAGCTCCTGATATTTATAACCATTGGGACGTCAAAGAGGATCAGGTCCTCTTAAACAGCAGCCTACAAACCCTTCCGGCCAAAAGAAGCATCCACAGATGCCAACACATCCACTATAAAACTTTATAAAAGTGTGCATTGACGACCAGGTGGCCACCTTGCAAACCTGCGTCACTGACGCCTAACGACAGAAAGACGAGGAGGCACTAAGCGCCCTAGTAGAGTGCGCCTTGAGAGGGAAAGAAGGAACCATGACCCCTGATGGAATAGGCCTGAACCACCATCTGTCTGATCCATCTGGAAACGGTCGCAGAGGAACCAGATAACCTTTTTCGAGGTCCGTCCGTGAGCAGTCTGGCTTCCTGAAAGACTCCGTAGCTGTCAGGTACACCCTAATTGCCCGGACCACTTCCAAGGCATGAAAGGCAATTTCCTTTGGATGTTTAGGCCTGGGACACAGGGAAGGCAACACAATTTCTTCATTCCAATGAAAATCAGAGACAACCTTTGGAAGTAACGACGGCAAGGGGCAAAGAACCACCTTATCCCTGTGAATCACCAGGTAAGGTGAATGACAGGATAACGCCGCCAGTTCTGACACCCTGCGCGCAGAGGTGATAGCCACTAAAAAGGCCACCTTCTGGGACAGCGTAAGCAGGGGAATCTCTGGTATATTTTCAAAGGGAGGCTTCTGTAGAGCTGAAAGCACCAAATTAAGATCCCAAGTGGCAATGGAGCCCACAGTGGAGGAACCAAATCTCGGACACCCTAAAGAAAGGTACCCACCAGGAAGTGTGTGGCAAAAAGTCACCGAGGCCGCCCCACCTCACACAGAGGAACACCCCTGCCTCTATTACCAGGACCCCCTGTCTCCACTACCAAGACCCTCTGCTCCAGTGATGCCCCAGATGAGAAATCTCAATTTCTTCACTATGTGCCTTTAACCACTTTACCACCGGAGGATTTTCCTGCTGTACGTACAGGCCACTTTTTGCGATTCGGCACTGTGCGACTTTAACTGACAATTGCGCGGTCATGCAACGCCGTACCCAAACGAAATTTACGTCCTTTTTTTCCCACAAACAGAGCTTTCTTTTGGTGGCATTTGATCACCTCTGCGCTTTTAATTTTTTGCGATATTAATAAAAAAATGCGACAATTTTGAAAAAATAACAATATTTTTCTACTTTGACAGTTAAAAAATATCCAATATAATACATTTTTGTCATATATTTAGGCCAAAATGTATTTAGCTACATATCTTTGACAAAAAAATTCTCAATGAGCGTATTTTTAACCGCTTTAAGACCGGAAGATTTTACCCCCTTCCTGACCAGGCCATATTTTGTGATTCGGCAATGCGTTATTTTAACGGACACTTGTGCAGTCGTGCGATGCTGTACCCAAATTAAATTTATGTTCTTTTTTCCCCACAAATAGAGCTTTCTTTTGGTGGTATTTGATCCCCTGTGCGATTTTTACTTTTTGCTCTATATACAAAAAAAGAGCGACAATTTTGAAAAAATAACAATATTTTTCACATTTTTTTATATGAAATTCCCCAAAAAAATGTAAAAATCAAAATTTTTTAACATTTTAGGCCAATTTGTTTTCTGCTACATATTTTTGGTGAAAAAAAAAATCGCAATAAGCGTATTTTGATTGGTTTGCGCAAAAGTTATCGCAGCTACTAACTATGGGAAATTTATGTAATTTTTATTGTTTTTTTTTAACTAGTAATGGCGGCGACCTGGCGGCGATCTGCGATTTTTTTGCGGGACTGCGACATTGCGGCGGACAGATCGGACCCTTGACTGACATTTTTGACACTTTTGGGGGTACCAGTGACATTACTACAGTAATCAGTGCTATAAATATGCACTGTTACTGTAAAAATGACACTGGCTGGGAAGGGGTTAACTTTTATTGGTGATCAAGGGGTTAATGTATGCCTGGTGCTTACTAACGTGTGTGGGGGGAGGGGACTGTGTGACACAAGCACAGATCGCAGGTTCAGCTATGCTGAATCCTGCAATCTGTCCCTGCCTGTCACTTACGAGATCCGCCCGCTTTGTTTACACAAGCGGGCGGATCTCCACACTCGATCCCCGACGATCGGGGAAGAGCGGCAGTAATCACCGCCGCTCGTCCCCTGGCCCGACTCCCGCTGTGACTGAATACAGCGGGAACGAGCCTCCGGCGGCATGCGCGCACCGCCCACAAGGGGAGGAGTCCAGCGACGTAGGTCTACGTTGCTGGACCATGTCGAGCCACTTTGCCGCAGTACCAGCTCAGTGAGTGGGCGGCAAGTGGTTAACCCACCTGTTTATGTGAGTGTATTACTTCTTTACACCATATTAAAATGTGTTGCTGCACTTAGAAGGCGCTGTGTTTTTTTCCCTCTTGTCTCCCCCTAGAGATCACTTCTGTCTCTCCCGCCGCCAGCCGTTACAGTGGACAGCTATCCCCTGACCCCCTTGGCTTTTTTCCCCTCCCCTACCTGCCCCCTCACGGTCCCCAGGACCAGCCTACACTGAGACTTCCACTTGCGCCAAGTTACCACAAACTATAGTAAATCAGACAATACTGACCCCACAGAGCCACCAGCACATCTGTGGCATCTGCCAGAGGATCCCTTCACCGAGCCACAAACCTCTGCACCTTTCTGTTGAGCCGAGACGCCAACAGATCCACCTTGGGAGTGCCCCACCACTCCCCGTGGTCCAACGCTTGCCGACTGAGGTAATCCCCCTGCAATTTTTCCACCCCGGGAATGTGTACGGCGAAGAGGGCTGGAACGAACCGTTCTGCCGAACTTAGAATGCCAGCTACATCCAGAGCCACCAGGACACTTCTTGTGCCCCCTTGATGAGTGACATAAGCCACGGCCATGGCACTGTCCGATTTAATGCGCACTGGACAACCCTGAAGACGATTCGTCCAATGATTAAGACACAGTCTGATCGCTCGGAGTTCCAATACACTGATCGGTAGTCTGGATTCTTCCAGTGTCCAGATCCCCTAAGCAGAATGCTTGCCGTGGACGCCTCCCCAGCCAGACAGGCTGGCATCCGTGGCGACCACCGTCCAATACAAGGAGAGGAAGGATTTTCCCAGCCGAAGCGCCAGAGAACGAAGCTACCATATCAAGCACTCCTGCGTGCCTGATTCAGCCGGATCGGAGTGTCCAGAGACTGCAGAGTCTTGTCCCATTCAGTCAGAATTTCCCTTTGCAGGGACCTCGTATGGAACTTTGCAAACGGAACCACCTCGAAGGTAGGCACCAGCAGGCCCAGCACCCGTATGCAACTCCTGCAGAGTTTGTATTGGGATCTCTAGGTTTTCCACCAGAGTAGAGAGACTCCGCTCGCAGAAGGAGATCGTCCAAGTAGATATGTACCGCGATCCCCCGTTGACCTAGCAAAGGTAACACTTGGGCTAACACTTTTGTTAAGACCCGAGGAGCAGATGCGAGATCAAAGAGTAACGCCACAAACTGATAATTCTCCTCTCCCACAGCACAGCGGAGAAAACGCTGGTGAGTGGTACATATTGGAATGTGAAGGTAGGCATCCTGATAGCGATAGAGGCGAGGAAATCCCCCTGACGCATAAATGCTACCCTAGTTCGAATGGACTCCATTCTGAACTTCTGTACTCGCACAAAACAGATCAGCACCTTGAGGTCCAGGATTGGACGCACTTTGCCTTCCTTCCTGGGAACTGTGAACAAGTTTGAGTAAAAACCCTAAAAACGTTCTAAGGTCGGAATCGGGACAAACACCCCTTGAAGGAACAGGTCTTGTACTGCTCCAAACAGGCCCTGTAAGTGGTCTGGGGACAGGCGCAAGTTGGAAGGAAAAAACCTTGCCAGGGGACAAGAGCGAAACTCGATTGACTTTGTGGACTCACTTGTCTTGCACCCGGGAGGTCCACGGGTCTGGAAACCAGTGAAGACGTTACGATACGGGTGAGTGCGCACCTTCATGCAGAAAGAGCCTTGTCCACTGTCTGGAGAAGCCTGATCTTGGCTTGCCAGACCAGGCTTGTTTGGATCCCACTGAAGAGGCCCTGAAAGGCTTCGAGCCCTTGTCATTTGACCCTGAGGGACGAAAAAACTTCTTATGAGCTGAGAAGGAAGGCCCATGTCTACGACGAGGTTCCTTGCTTTTAGTAGCCTGTGGAAGAAAAGTACTCTTCCCCTCTGTGAGACCTTTAACAATGTCATCTAGGGTAGCTCCAAACAGGCGATCTCCTTGAAAAGAAAAATCAGTCAGCCTTTAGGGGAGCCGCATCCAAAAAGGCATCACAGATAAACTGCAGCCCCTGGGCCAGCTGGTCCGCCAACTGGGCAAAGGCAAGGGGGAGCTGTTCCTCCTCCAGGGCACGGTGTAGGAACTTAGCACACTCGGTCAGAGTTTGTGACACTAGGGCAGTGATGAATACCGGCCTCATTGCCGAACCAGCCAGAGTGTACGGGCCACAGCCTTCGTCCTCCGGTCAGCTGGATCCTGGGAATCTTCAACCGGAATCATGGTTGCCTTGTTTAATCTGGAAACCAGAGGGTCCTCCACCAGTGGCACAGTCCACTTCTTAAGAAGGGACTCTTCATAGGGGTAATGCCTAGTAAAGCGCTTGGGAACCCCAAGGGGACGCTTAAGAGCCCCACTCTTTAATGACAATTCTGTCAAAATAGGCCGGGAAAAGAAACACCTTTGCCGATTTGCCGCATTTGCGTCACAGATACTGTCATCTGTGACAAAACGCGTCGGATCACGGCGTGCTGACGTCACCCCCCAGCTTCCAGGAAGTACGGGCGAGATTAGCCAAACGGCCGGCGGCTTTGTTATCTTATTGAGAGCACTTATTCGTTTGCATGTGACTGTAATTTTTATTTTTATAATAAAACGTCTGTTGGATTTTATGCTATGGCGTTTTCTTCCTTCATTTTATACTGCTGACTCACGCTTGAGCTGATATTATCCTGAGTTTACATCCGGAACCATCTGAAGTATACCCGTTCCTTTTTGAACATCATGCCTAACATCTGAGTGTCTGGACATGTGTACAATCTAAATTGGATCTGGTAAGGAGCGCTTAGATTGGTGGTGGATGTCAGCACTACCTAGGCACACCTGATGATATACACCTATCTCTAGCAGTGGTCTTTACAATTTGGCTTTTGGTAAGAAGTACCTGCACGTGTATGACACACTTATTGGTGTTTACTCACACTGTCATCAGTTAAGGTGTTACACTTTTATTTGTGTGTGCACCTTCCTTTTTTCACCCACACCATTATTTGTTTTTTTGGTTTTACGCTATGGCGTTTATGTTTTTTATTTCATGAATCTCAATGCACCTCCATTTCCTGAGAGACTTCATTGCAAGTATTAAAGACTTCCAGGCGGTACCGACATTGAGATATCCTGATCTTGATTTGATTGATTCACTGGCACTTTATTCACGGTTTTCTGGTAAGCATATTACCATAAGGATCGTCACTGTGGATACCTTCACTTAAGCTCATTATTTATGGACTTATTTATGGACATTTAATTTTGCCTTTACTTATTTTATGTAATAGTTTGGTCAATTTTTAGAGCGACTTATATATTATTTATTTGTGACAAAGAGCACCTGTGCCTCTGTCGCAGCTTTAGTTGCATCCTCCAGCTTCAGGGTCTCACGCACAGATACAATCAGTGCATCCACCAGCGCCTTTTCGTGCGTGGTCGCAGAGGTGGAGGAATCATTCTCACTATCAGAGGATTCCAGGCGCGTGGTTGCAGACCCAGCAGGGTGACCACGTCCGCGGCAGCCGGATTAGATTCAGGATCTGATGAGACAGATAAGGCAGGGGAAGGCAGGGGAGATTTTTGCTAGCCCAGGGCTTGACAAATTTTCCTGAAATCTAGGAGCCAGCTAAAAAAGTTAGGAGCCAGTTTTTTTTTTTTTTAAACAACCAAGCTTTATTTCCAAAAAATAACGTACTAAATTTACACATAAAGACGACTAGAACCCCACTCTCCTCTATAGCGCAATCGGATGGAAACAGACTGTCTGTCTCTTTCCATCCAATGCCATCTGATCCGATCCACGGGATGGATAGAAAATAGAACCACCATCCGTCTGTTTTTGGTAGACAGGATCAGATGGTGGCAGATTACCGCTCCATAGAGGACACTGATGGGTCCGATCAGGTCTGCCTGAGAAACTGACAGGCAGACCTGATCAGACAGCCCATGTGAAAGGGGCCTTCAGCTGTGGCATGGCGATGAGGAAAAAAAAAAATTATATTATTATATAATATAATTTTTTTTTATAATAATTGAAAAAAAAATAGAAAAATAATTTTTTTTTTATAATTGAAAAAAGATTTTTTTTAATAATAATAAAAAAAAAAGAAAAATAATTATTATTTTTTTTTAATAATTTAAAAAAATAAATTAATAATAATTATTAATAATAATAATAATAATAACCACCACACTCCCTGTCCACTTACCTTTTAAGCAAAGGTAAATGGACAGGGAGATTAAGATGCAAAAACTTCCCTCTCATCTCCTCTTGGGGAAGGAGATGGACAGGCAGGGGAAACAGCCATTAGTTTACTGCTTGTCAAACTCCCGGCCACCACAAAAGGGCGCCAGTTCCCCGTTCTCTCACTGAAGAAGGCCGGAAAAGCCGCGGCCTCAATTTTCAGACGGCGCGGAAGTCCGTGCACTCGGTGAGTGGTTGGGGGGGCGCAAAAGGGACCGGACACCTCTTGGAGTGCACCCCAGGCGTCAGGTCGCTAATCCTAGTCGCCAATGCGACCTGGCGCCCGGGGTTTGTCGAGCCCTGTGCTAGCCCATCACCCACAAGCCACCTCCATCCAGGACACAAGGGACCCCGGGATTTCCATCAGTGCATGGATGGATGGTTGGGACCCAGGGGGCCCCGCAGCCTCAGAGAGGGGATCAACTGGGGTAATTTGCTCCAAAATGCGCCCACAAAAAGTGTAAAACACTGCTAAGGGACAACCCCCCCTGCGCTGGCAGCACCACCTGGTTGCCAGGCACAAAGCACCAATCGATCCTCAGCAGAGAGGGAGAGGTCCCCACCAGACTCACCACCCACAAAAACAGGCACCTGCAGTCACCAGGAGAATCTGCATTACACGTGCGGCAACTAGGTAGTAAAATGATCCAGGACTCCGCACCAGGGGATGAGGAGGAGCTCCCACCGCCGAAATCACTGCCCACAGGGCTCCACTGTCATGGCCGCCGCTATTTCCAATGGAAAACTACAACAAAATGGCCACCCGACTACACAAACATGGCCGCCGTGTACAGAAACACACATGCTTCAACAAAATGGCGGCCCCCGCGCGGCACCATGAGGCTTACAGGGACCCAGGAGGGAGACCAGGTCTCAAGGACAGATCCAGGCAGGACGGGGAGCCCTGGCAGGAGCCCCCACCATGTGCAACCCCCCCTCCGCAAAATCAATCATCTGGTTGCAGGCGGCGCACTCCCCTGGCCCCCGTCACCAGCTAGCGCCCTGCCCTCATCCCAGGAAAGTGGCAGGTCCACCCGAATAGCCCCAGCGTGGAGGGGGGGCAGGATGAGGGACTTGGCAAGGGGGGGGTGCCTGCAGGAAGGAGGGGAACCCGGGGGTCCGACCATCCCAAGAAGGGACCCACGTCCACCCCAAAACCCTCTTGGGAGAGAGGGGGGAAAGCTATTCACCATACCATCCAAATGGGGGGGGCTGTCGTCCAGGAGGAACGCCATGACTCGGGCCGAGACCTGGTCGTATGCGACCTCGCCAGGCATTTAACTCGCAGGCCAGCACCCGTCCAGTGGGGCTATGTCATGGCCGACCTAGTGCAGAGCTGAGGTCTGCATGCACTCGCTGGCCAGACTGGGGTGACCATCGGATCTAGATTATCCAGCCTGTCGCCCAGTCCGGCAGTTAATTGTAGATCTCACAGGAAAAAATCCAGGGGAACAAAATTTCTATCTAAAAAATTTTGCCAGGGGAGGCCCTTATTGTCTTGATTCCAAAGCCGGGCAAGGATCCCACACACTGTGAGTCATATCGTCCTATTTCCTTGATTAATGTGGATGTTAAAATCCTAGCCAAGGTGCTGTCCCGTAGAGTGAACTCGATTATTTCTAAACTTATATACCCGGATCAAACCGGCTTCATTCCCGGGCGCTCTACGGCGATAAATTTGCGCAGACTCTTCACGAATCTCCAGATGCCTTCGGAGGCCGTGGACACTAGGGTGGTGGTGTCCTTGGATACTCATAAGGCGTTTGATTCAGTGGAATGGCCTTACCTGTTTGCGGTCCTTGCTCGGATGGGCTTTGGCCCTACATTTATAGGATGGGTTAAGATATTATATAACTCACCAGTGGCGCGGATTCGGGTTAATAATGTTGTTTCTGACTCGTTTTCCGTGAGCCGTGGCACTAGGCAGGGGTGCCCTTTGTCTCCCCTGCTGTTTGCCATGGCCATTGAACCTTTGGCGGCCCTACTGAGGGGGGACGGGAGGATTAAGGGTTGTAGGATAGGGGATCTGGTTGAAAAAACTTCCCTTCATGCTGATGATATGCTGCTCTATCTGGCAGATTGTAATGATTCACTGACAGCTGCGTTACAGGTGATAAACGATTTTGGCCGATACTCCGGGTTCAGGGTCAACTGGACCAAATCGGTGATTTTTCCATTTGATCCTACCATAGTCCCTACGATCCACACTCCGCATCCGCTTACGGTGGTCTCCTCATTTAAATATCTGGGGGTGACGGTTCAACAGCCGGTCAGCTCCTACGTGGACCATAATATTACTCCGCTGATTCAAAGACTTAAGTTGACGCTGTCCACCTGGACCAAGTTGCCCCTGAATTTGATGGGGAGGGTCAATATTTTTAAAATGGTATACTTACCCCGCTTTCTGTATCTATTTTGGCAGGCTCCGGTGTACCTACCCAAGTCTCTTTTTAGGGTTATAGAGTCTCTATTACTAACGTTTATTTGGGGGGGGAAGCCGGCGAGGATATCACTCCGGACTCTGCAGCTCCCTGCTACTGCTGGTGGGCTGGCGGTCCCTGACCTTCAGGCGTACTATCTGGCGGCCCAATTGACCCATGTACATGCTTGGTTCTTCCCGGACCTCCCCAATGCTGCGGTTACGACCGCGGCAGCGGTGATGGGTTCCTATGAGGCCCTTCTCAACTCGTTATACCGGAGGGGTCCCTATCCTTCGGGGGGTGCGGAGATTCTGAAGCTTTCATATAAAATTACAATGATCTGCAACAAACGTATTGGGGGTTCCTCCTTTAATAATTCGCCTAATGCTCCGCTGTGGTATAACCCTGGTCTCCCTGAATTGTACAAGCTATCTGATCCCCGCAGGTGGGCGTCCTTTGATCTGAAGTATGCTCATCAACTGTTCGAAGGCCATGAGTTCAAGTCGTTCCCAATCCTGAGGCTGGAGCTGGGGGTTCCCTCTTCTTGCTGGTTCCTGTACCAGCAACTTAGGCATGCAGTGGCGGCACAATTTGGTCTTAGAGGGGTGCACCTGGCCGCGGCCCGCCTGGAGAAGGAGCTCTTGGCTGACGATCACTGTAAGCTTATTTCCAGATATTATGCTCTGATCAGTCTGGATAGAGATGGTAGGATGGCCAAAATTAGGGAAAGGTGGGGCAGGGACCTGCCACAGTTGGAGGTGGAGGCGTGGGATGAACTACTGGAATCCCAGTTTGAAGGGATTATTGCGGCAGGTAATAGGGTGATTCAGCTTAATTATTTGCACAGGATTTATTACACTCCGCATAGACTACACTGTATGGGTAGGCTCCCTTCTGCTGCATGTTCCAGATGTCAGGCCCCTAAGGGGGACTTTTTTCATATGGTGTGAACCTGCCCTATGATTCAGGTCTTTTGGAAAGGGATCTGTCGTCTAATGGAGGAGAAATTGGCTCTTCCGAATATTTGTTCTCCGGATAGGTGCCTCCTGGGCAACTTGTCAGAGGAGAGCCTTGGCCAGTCTCAGAGGGTACGGACTAGAATTTTGTTCTTTTATGCCAAAAAATTGATTGCGCTACGGTGGAAGAGTCCTGACCCTCCCTCTGTGGAGGCTTGGGTCTCTATTGTCAATGGCGCTCTACCTCTTTATAAACTTACCTATCTAGCTAGGGGTTGCCCCAAAAAATTTAACAAGCTTTGGTCAGTATGGGTGAACTCGGTCTCAGGCTCCTTGGAGGTGTAGTTGGGCGGTCCGCCATGGAGAGCCTGTGTTACGGGGGTTGGCCAGACATTGGCCTAGTCCTGTGCGATGTGCTATTATGCTGGTACTACTGTTAGATTCTGGTTCCATATGGTCGGATGGTTGGGTAGGGAGGGGGGGGGGGGGCGGGTTTGGGTTGGTTATTTTTCTGTTGATTCCATTCCTTGCTGTTTTATTGTGATGGCTGTTTGGATGGTATGTACTACTGGTTTTTGTACCTGCTATCGTTTATTATTTGATGTACCTGTTATTCGTTGTCATTGGTTTGGAATTACTGTTTGTGTTTTTTTTTTTTTGCAAATACCAATAAAATACCTTTAAAAAAAAAAAAAAATTTTGCCAGGACCAAAAAACTCAGCAAGGAAATAGGTCCTTACTCCTGATTAGGCAGAAAAAAACTGGGTGGCTATAGCAGAGAGAGGGAGTATACCCCCTGGGACTGCCCACAGGTGTAGCCAGAATTATTTTCTGCCTACTGTCCTACTCCTCTAGGGGGCAGTATAACCCAATGGTTATGAATATCAGGAGCTGTGTCTGTCAATGAACGAAAGAGAAATATGCACTGTCACTGTACTAATGACACAGTCTAGAAAGTGGTTAACATCAGGGGCGGTCAAAGGGTTAAAGTGATAATAAAGACTAGCTTTTTTTTTTTTCGGGGCGCGAAACAGCAGCCCCAGAAGGGAAACCTGTGTCAGCAGCGACCGGTTAAGATTCCGAATCTGAGGCATCAGACGAGGCAGGGGTAGTGGGAGGACATTTTTTAGCACCTCGCCCCTGAAAGGCCACCTCCACCTGGGACAAAAATGACTCCAGGACCGCCGAAAGTGCATCAATAGTGAGCTGGGAACCGGAGGGCCCTGCGGCCACCTCGAGAGGATCAGGTGGGGACACATGTTCAGCGGGGTCCATGGTACCCCAAAGGAAACTGTTAGCAAAATTTGACCAAATGGAATTTTTTATTTTTTTTTAAAGTCACCCAGCGCTACAGTGCCCCCCAGTGGCCAGGCAGCGTGCCTAGAAACCCCCGCAGAGAGAGAGAGGGAGGCCCCAAGGCTCACCACCCACAGGAAGATGCACCAGAAGTCCCAGGATGTCTGCTCAGCAGCGCTTGTCCTCTCAAAAGGAAGGCGGTGTTCCCGGGTCTAGGGAGGGGCTCCGCCCCCTCCACGCCTCCAGGAACTCCCACAGTAGCCCAGCTCTGAGGAAAAAACTGAGCTGGGTGTACCAAGATGGCCGCCGCCATGTAAAGCACATGGAGGCTTCAAGAAAATGGCGGCCCAGCGCAGCTGTGGCAGTAAAGGGGCCTCCGGGCCCCCGACTGACCGATGATCAACCGGCAGGAGGATCCTGGGGAGCCAGGTAATAACCCCCCCCCCCCCCCGCACAATAGCCGTCTGCACCGGCGGGACCCCCACCCCCTTAGTGGCCTGCACGCATCCAGTCTCCCCACACATCCCCATGCGACCGGGACACCCCCAGGAGGGGGGAACAAGGGAGGAGGAAGAAAGGGGGGGAACCATAGGTGGGGGGTGCACAGCGGAACAGAGGGGAACCCGGAGAACTGGGGGTCCGACCGTCCCAGGGAGGGGCCCGCGTCCACCCCAGAACCCAACATGAGGAAAAGTGGGAACAGTTACTCACCATACCGGAACAGGCGGGCACCAACTCCTGACAGAACCCCTTGCCACCGTAGTGGGGGGGTGTCGGCCAATAGGAACACTGCGACTCGTGAGACGTTTAACCCGGGGGCCAGTCCCCATCCAGTGGGACTATGTTGCGGCCGACCCAGCGCGGAGCTAGGGCCTGCATGCGCTCCTAGGCCGGCTGGGGTGACCACTGGATCTCAACATCCAGCCCTTCGCCCAGATCCGGCATAATTGCTTGTAGATCTCACAGAAAAAAAATAGCTAAGAAAAGAATAATCTAAAAAGCTTGCCAGGACCAGAGATCCCAGCAAGGAACTTAGGTCCTTATTCCTGACTAGGCAGAAAAAAACTGACATCCTATAGCAGGAAGAGAGAGGGTATACCCCTTGGGGACTGCCCATAGGTGTCTTTTTCTGCCTAGTGTCCTTCTCCTGTAGGGGGCAGTAATACCCTATGGATATCAAGATATGAGTCCTGCGTCTGTCAATGAGCGACAGAGAAAAAAGTTTTGCCTATAGTTCTATTTTAATTGAGAGTGAAGTTCTGCTTTAGGTAAAAAAGCACCAAAACTTGTGCAAATGCCTTTTCATGCTCTGCCATAATAGCCCATGGGATCAAAACACACTGAGGAGCACCAAAAGAAGCAGACATTCCTTTTCAAAAAGCACACTGCACCATGTTGCATTGATGTGAACAGGCACCATAGAGAATAATGCGATATCCATTGTTGTACATTGCTGCGCTAGGTCAAACACACAACGAACCCCATTGGTTTAAATGAGGGCTGACTCTCATTACTGTAACATTAGAAAGGTAAAAAAGATGACTCCAAAGCTGAGTATACACAAGAAGATTTTCAAATGAAAATTTTAGTTTTAAGAATGTTCGTTCTTTTTTTAATCATTAGGGGGGGGGGGGTGAAATGGACATTCACTTATGACTTATTAGTGGCAAGAAAATTCAAAGGACGGAAATGTTTTCTCGAATGAACGTTTTTCTAACAATGTATAAGGCGGTCCCCAGGTTACAAACATCCGACTTACAAATGACTCCTACTTACAAACGGAGGGAGACAACAGGAAGTGAGGAGAAATCTCCCCCTAGGAAGGGAAATTCACCCCTGGAAGAGTTCTCATGGGAAAAAGATGTCTCCACTGAAACTTTGTCACCAATCCTTGTTTCCACAACAACCCAAAATTTTCAAAATCCAATTGTCACAAGGACAGAAAGTGAGGAGAAATCTTCTGAACATGGGCACAGGCAGCAAAACAAATGTTACAGGGGTGTTAACCCTTCCCTATGCTATCTAAAAAACGAAAAATTATTCTTTTGGCTGGAGCCACAAAAAAAAAAAAAATGTACCTGTTCCGACTTACAAACAAATTTGACTTAAGAACAAACCCATAGTACCTATCTTGTTTGTAACCCGGGGACTGCCTGTATGTGGTTTTTACATTTAGACCCCATTCACACTGCCGCGACCAGAAAGTCGCCTCATAAGGGGCGACTTGTTAGCGCGACTTTGCGCAAATTCAGAGCGACTTGTATGATAGACGACTTTGTACGACTTTGTATTTGGCCAATCAGAATATGATGGTTCTGGGTCATGCTCAATCACACAAAAAAAAAAAGTTCTTAAAAATGGTCGTTTTTGATAGAGAGCCAATTATTGAAAAAATTATTGAAAAAAAAAAAATGAGATTTCTTTGGATTAGTGTCTGGGGGGTCTAAAAAGTGTACCTGTGAAGTTTCAGCTCTGTAGCATGTCCAGAACAAAAAAAAAAAAAAGGTAATTTTTCTTAGAATTTTTATTAGCGCAGGGATGGGGCTCCGCTCCACCTGGGCGTTTTTGTTGCAGTCGTTTATCGGGCATTTTTTGGGCGTCTTTGGAGGCAGGCATGACATCTGAACTTCTGTGTAGGGGTATATATACACACACACATATACAGTAAACCCCCGCTCCATCGCGGTTCAGTTTTTGCGGTCCCGGTATATTGCGTTTTTTTTTGTAATGTTATTTTACTGTATAAATCATTAAAAATGAAATATTTTTGTGTTTTCCATAGCTCTTGCTATGTCTCTCAGTATCTTTTATGTGTTTAAATGAGTTTCTATTGTTTTAAAAGTGTGTTTAAAGACCTTAAAATGCTTTTACACGTACAGTGACAGTAAAAAAAACATGCCTACAATGCATTTTAATGGGATTTTTCTATTTCGCGGATTTTCACTTTTCGCGGCTGGGTCCGGAACGTAACCCCCGCAATGGAGGGGGGTTTACTGTATGTATTTAAACACATACACACATATAGATGTAATAGCAGCGGAGCCACATCCATGTGCTAATGAAATTATTTTCAGGGATGTGGCTCCGCTCCTATTACACCTATATGTGTGTATGTGTATATATACATATATGTGTGTGTGTATATATACCCCTATACAGAAGTTCCGATGTCATGCCTGCCTGCCTCCAAAGACGCCCAAAAAATGCCCAATAAATTCCTGCAACAAAAACGCCCAGGTGTGAAAGGAGCGGAGCCCCATCCCTGTGCTACTAAAAATTCTAAGAAAAATAATCTTTTTTTCTGGTTCAGGACCATTTTAATGAAAAGTCGGATCACAAGTCGCTTCAAATAAGATAAGGAGGCGACTCCCATTGAAGTCTATTGGACAAGTTGAAAACAAGTCGCCTCAAAGTAGTACAGGACCCTTTTCTGAAGTCGGAGCGACTTCAGTAGTGCCAATTAAGACGGCACTCATTGATTAACATTGTTTTGTTATGTCAAGCGACTTGGGGCGACTTGAGGGCACACAAGTCGCCTCACAAGTCGCGGCAGTGTGAATGGACTCTTAAACTGGATGTTAAAAGCAAACAAAATTTCAAACGACATTCGCCAAGTTGTCAAATGTACTAAGAATTTTCTAATGAAACTTCGTACGAATTTTCGTTTGAAAATCTACTAGTGTATACCCGGCTTAACATTAGGAAGTAGTTATATTTTAAATCCTGGGGAAAACAAAAATGCAATCAACAGACAGCACATTATCCTTCTTCTATTGAGAATCACAGTGAGACAACAGCACATGGTTGGGCTTATGTATGAATACTACGCTAACAAGAAAACGTCTTGTGGCCCATTGTAACCTATCAGCTTTTATCTGTCTTTGTCACAGTCCTGTGTTGAAAAGGAAACAACAGTTATACCTGGTTGCTATAGACAACAAGAAATGTTTTTGTTAGCACATTCCCATGCATAATCCCTTTAATTCTCGAATGGCCACAAATGAAAACAGATTAATTTATTTCCAGCATATAACTGGTTCATTTATTTCCAGCATACTGTATATCTTGAGATAAACAATCACTTTTATTAACCTCTTGCTGCCCATGCAGTGGGCATGTGGGAATATCCCTGAGGGCTCATGGATGGTCCAGGGGGTTGGTGGGGGCAGGTTAATAAAGATAGATGGTTGAGCTGAGGTATCACCACCCCTTGACCATCGCCTTTCTTAACCACTTGCCGACCGCTGCCCGACTATATACGGCGGCGGTCAGCCCCTCCCAGACAAAGTGACGTACCGGTACAATAGGGGGCGAGCCGCCGGAGGCGTGCCCCCGCTCGTTCCCTAAGAAGCCGGTCACTCGTGATCGTGATCGTCGGATGGAGAGGGAGAAAGGCAGGCGGGTAATGTAAACAAAGCCGCCTGTCATTCTCCCCTGTGTAAAAGCACAGATCATACGGTCCTGCTATGTAGGACCGTTGATCTCTGCTGTTACACACACAGCCACGTCCAATCACAGTTAGAAGCACGCCCCTAGGGACACACTTAACCCCTCCCTCTCCAATAAAGTTAACCCCTTCCCTCCCAGTGTCATTTTTACAGTAACAGTGCATATGTAGAGCACTGATTACTGTAGTAATGTCCCTGGTACCCCCCAAAAGTGTCAAAGATGTCAGTCAAGGGTCCGATCTGTCCGCGGCAATGTCGCAGTCCTGCAAAAAAAAAATCGCAGATCGCCACCATTACTCGTTAAAAAAAACAATAAAAATGACAAAAATCTTTCCCTTAGTTAGTAAACGCAATAACTTTTGCGCAAACCAATCAAAATACGCCTTTTGCGATTTTTTTTACCAAACATATGTAGCAGAAAACAAATTGGCCTAAAATGTTAAAAAATTTAGATTTTTACTTTTTTTTGGGAGGGAATTTCATATAAAAAAATGTGAAAAATATTGTTATTTTTGCAAAATTGTCGCTCTTTTTTTGTTTATAGCGCATGATCAAAAAATCGCACAGGTGACCAAATACCACCAAAAGAAAGCTCTGTTTGTGAGAAAAAAAGGACGTCAATTTCATTTGGGTACAGCATCGCACGACCGCGCAATTGTCCGTTAAAGCCACGCAGTGCCGAATCGCAAAATACCCCCTGGTCAGGAAGGGGGTAAAATCTTCCGGGGCTTAAGTGGTTAAAGTGGAACTAATCCCTCCAATCCTTAGGGCCAGTTCACACCACAGTGCTTTTTTTTTCTGTATCAAAAATGCAAAATGGAAAGTAGATTATAATGCCTCGTACACACGTGCAGATTCTCGGCCGAAAAGCTTCGGCCGGCGACCGATCGGCCGATTGTAGGCTTGTTAGTATGATGCTTACGACAGCCGACAGCGCACTTTCGGCCGAACAGAATCTGTCATGCAAGCATTAAACTTTTTGTATGCCGACACCAGAGCGGCCGATTGTTCGCCAGTCAATACAGAATTCGGCCGACAGACAGCAGATTTGCAAGACTGGGCATGCTCAGAAAAGAAAAAACACAGGGAAAGTTAACCATCACATGACATCACTTCTGCAGTCGGCTGTAGTTGGCGGACAAAATTCTTGTGCAGTCTTTTGCACTTTTCAACAGACACGACAGCCCGGGGACAAAAGACGGCCGATCGGTCGGCCGACGATCGGTATGTGTGTACGAGGCATAAGGGTTCCAATGACATAGTTCACACCAGCGCAGTGTGTTCCAGTGCTATTCAGTTCCAGAAAAAAAAAGTACAACATGCTGCCTTTTCCTGCACAGAACTGAACTGGAATGCACTCAAAAGCATCAACAATGCACAGAAGCATCTGAAATGCATCACAAATGCCTTAGAAACACACATGCACACAAAAAAGCAGATGTGTTTGTGATGTGAACTGGCCCTTAGAGCCTAGGAAGCTGCCACCTTTGTGCACGTGCTGCGGCAAAACCTATACCCAGCTGCCAATGAACAGGGGGCCCTGCTGCAATTGCATATAACGCATGTGATTGTGGTATGGGATCTTTAGGGTTCATGTACACAGCAACTTTTAAATGGCCGTTTAGGAGCAGGTGGGCGTTTTTTTCAAAAGCCCCTGAACCCACCTACATGTTATCTTATCTGTCCATGTACACAGGGTCGTTTACAGTCATTTGCAGGCAGTTGAGTTCAGTGAAATTTTTTGGAAAGCAATTATTTGCGCTCGAACGTGTGTTTCCCAGCGTTTCAAACGCAAAAACGGGACCGAACGCGACCGAACGCGATGACCCATGTTTAGCGCTCGCGTTTTTCCATTTTAAAGGGGAATGATTTTTTGACCTCTAGAAACGGTTCTAAACGCAAACGCCCGCTAAACGCGGGTGCAAACGCGACACAACGGACGTTTTAAACGTTCCTTTAAATTCCAGCATTCAAAGGAACTTTTTAAAACGTCCCGTTTACATGAAGCCTTAGGGTTAAAACAGGTAGTGAGGAGGTGACTCTGAAAAGTCATCCACCGCAGATCACTAAAGCTGCGGACCCGTTCTAATAGGAGCGACACAAGTCGCTCCGACTTAGAAAAAGGGTCCGGAGCTTCTTTGGGGTGACCCGGAGCGACCGTCATAGACTTCAATGTTATGAAGTCCGTGCCGGCCGCTCCGAGGTCGCGGTGCGAGCAGCGCGCCGCGACCTATGAGGTCGCCCAGGCAAGTAGCGTCGCCCCAGTGTGAACGGGGCCTAAATCTAAAATAGAATCTAAAATCTACAATCTAAGTTTTAAAATCAAATCTAAGATCTAAAATCTAAGCTTTAAAATCGAATCTAAGATCTAAACTTTAACATAGAATCTAAGATCTAAAATCTACGCTTTAAAATCGAATCTATTGGCCCGTACACATGATCAGAAAATCGTACGCTTTTGAAGCGATCGTACGATAATCTGATTATTAGTACATAGCTTTCAAGAGCCGATCACAACAATTCATGCAAAATTATCCAAAGAGACAAGCGCAAAAAATGTTCTCGTACGATACCAGATCATACGACTTTTTTTTTAAATCGGTACAGTTGGCATTTGAAAATACAATACAAATACACTACAACATATTACATCCCTTCCAAATTTTTATTCTGTGGTACCAGAATTTTCGTCACTTTAGTAAACTTAATTTTCAATATGAGATTAGCATGCAAAAAAAAAGGACGATCGTTCGTCTGATAATCTCATCACTTCTGAATTTTTATTCTGTTGTATCAGAATTTTCGTAACTTCAATTAATTTACTTTTCCATATGAGACCAGCATCCAAAAAAAAAACAGACTATCAATCATTCGTCCAATAATCTCATTACTTCTAAATTTTTATTCTGTGGTTTTTGTAACTTTAGTAAACTAATGCTGGCCATACACTAGCCAAAATATCGGACAAACTCATTTTCAAAAAACGAAAAATCGGCCGTGAGAGCAGACGATCCTGCCATCATGTAATGACCGAATTTCGAAAGATAAATCGTTCAATGGACATACATGAATCCATTTTTCGTTCAGTTTGTCACATATACCTAGTGCAAACAGGTCAGCCGAGAATTAACCTTTCAATTTATCGTTCATTTATCGTTCGGCCGGTAGATTTTCAAAACTGTTCCTTCAATTTTTCGGCTCTGAAAAGCTGAAAACGATTTTCTATTTGTGCCCATTAACTGGACGAAAAACGGACGATCGAACCAAATGACAGATTTTCGAACGATTTTTCGGCAGGTGTATGGCCAGCATTACTTTTCCATATGAGACCAGCATGCAAACAGAAAACGGACGATCATTCGTCCGATAATCTCATCACTTCCGAATTTTTTTTCTGTGGTACGGGAATTTCTGTAACTTTAGTAAACGTACTTTTCGATATGAGGCCAGCACGCAAAAAAAAAAATGGACGATCATTTGTCCGATAATCTCATTACTTCTACATTTTTATTCTGTGGTACAAGAATTTTTAGAACTTTAGTAAACTAACTTTTCCATATGAGACCAGCATACAAACAAAATACGGACGATCATTCGTCCGATAATCTAATCACTTCCGAATTTTTATTCTGTGGTACGGGAATTTCTGTAACTTTAGTAAACGTACTTTTCGATATGAGGCCAGCACGCAAAAAAAAAAATGGACGATCATTTGTCCGATAATCTCATTACTTCTACATTTTTATTCTGTGGTACAAGAATTTTTAGAACTTTAGTAAACTAACTTTTCGATATGAGACCAGCATACAAACAAAATACGGATGATCATTCGTCCGATAATCTCATCACTTCCAGTCCTGCTCATCTGATTTTTGTCTGCCGAAATCTGTACTGACTGAGGAACAATCGGCCGTTCTTTGTTGGCCAACAAAAATTTTATAGTCTGCACACCAGATTTTTTTCGTCCAAAAATTCGCAGTTGGTTGTCGGAAGCATCGTACTAACAAACCTACAACCGGCCGATCGGACGTTGGCCAACAATTTACGGCCAACAATCTGTGCGTGTGTACGGGCCTTTACTTTTCGATATGAGACCAGCATGCAAAAAAAAAAAAAAAAATGGACGATCATTCGTCCGATAATCTCAATACTTCTAAATTTTTATTCTGCGGTACGAGAATTTTTAGAACTTTAGTAAACTTACTTTTCCATATGAGACCAGCATGCAAACAAAATACGGACGATCATTCGTCCTACAATCTCATCACTTCCGAATTTTTATTCTGTGGTACGGGAATTTCTGTAACTTTAGTAAACATACTTTTCGATCTGAGACCAGCATGCAAAAAAAAAAAAACGGACGATCATTCGTCCTACAATCTCATCACTTCCGAATTTTTATTCTGTGGTCCGGGAATTTCTGTAACTTTAGTAAACTTACTTTTCGATATGAGACCAGCGTGTAAAAAAAAAGACGATCAATCGTCAAATAATCTCTTTATGTGTACCAGGCATAGATCTAAATGAGGTGGTGGCATAAACTGACAGGCCTAACTAAACATCAACCCTCTCAGAAAAAAAAAAACAACAGTACAATGTACACCACAACTGAGAAAACACCTAACTCCATTAGATGAGCATTAGGGGCGGTTGCTATTGGTAACAGTCATTAAACATCCCCTCATCCCCTATATACTATGACAGGACAGATCTAGACAGTAGAACGCTTACCATCAACTCCATTCCAAGTCCTCCTCCAGCCTGACAGGACACTCTAACCCTCACTTACTCTGCCGCGGAGACCACGCCCACCAACAACCTTGCTCCTCCAACGTTCCTCTCTCCAAACTGACCAATCAGAGTGGACGCTCAGCCTCTAGGCGCCCAATGAGCAGACCGCTCCAAGTATATCCAGAACATCCTAGCGCAGCAGTAATGTCGCCATCGTATAATAAATGAGACCCCTTGGCCGATCTCCTGTTCTGCTACCCCAACTAATGATCCGTTAAATGACATAACGATCTACAGGCAGCTTTTCCTAATAAAACTAACGTCGGTGACACTTACCGCACACAGCACTGGGCACTTCACCATCTTCGTTGGCCAGTAGACATGACTTGTATACCGAGTGTGGCTGCGATCCCTGATCCGAGACAGTGTGCGGATGCGGTGCAGGCTGGCTGCAGGTCACGTGCTCCGTGCTGTTAGTCACCTGTCAGATCTGTGGACAGCAGAGATCTCTGTGTAGTCCCCTTCAGATGGTGTGTGCAGTTATCAGTCAGTTCCCCTGGAAGCTCTTCCCACTGGCACGATCGTATCGCCAAGGGACTGCTGTAGCAGATAAAGTGACATCTTGTTATCCTGGAGCTAATTGGCAGTAATAAACGGTGCTGAGAGGTGGGATGTTAGGGGGGATGCACCTGTGTTCGTTGTCACCTGTCACCTCTAACTACACCTCAAGCTTTGTCATCCTCCAAAGCTGGCCATGCACCTGTAGAATTGCGTCGCTGTATCCCCCCTCCTCATCGCCACCAGGGGTGGGCGGCCCTGCAGCTGTTACCGAACTACAAGTCCCATCACGACTCTGCCTCTGAGAGTAATGCCTCGTACACACAGATAATCGTATGAAAAAAATCACTTTAGAATTGATCGCACCATAATCTGATCTTTAGTACACAGCTTTCAACAGCAGATCACAACATTTGGTCCAACAAAATCCAAAGGGACGAACGCAAAAACATTTGTCGTACGATAGCCTACCGAACGACAATCGTTTAATCAGTACAGTATGCGTTCGCTAAAAATCGATAGACAAACACTATTCATGTTTAGAAACACGAAAATAACCCGGAAAAAGCCTCTGCCAGTGTTTTGGTTTTGCACTATCCGATACGTAGCTACGCAACCAGGAAGCTTTTCCGGAAACGTACGAAAAAAATGAAACGTTTATTACGCATTGTTGAATTCGATTCTAGTATCATGCAACAAAATGCGAACGATAACACCGCATTCACACTGCAGCGGCACGACTTCGGGGGCGACCTGTGAAGTCACCTGCAACGCGACTTCGGTACGACTTGCATGGACTTCATGAAATGAATGTCTATGCAAGTCGCTCCGAGGTCGCCCCGAAGTAGTACAGGACCCTTTTTCTAAGTCGGAGCGACTTGTGTCGCTCCTATTAGAACCACACAATGGACCGTGACGGTCCGCGACTTGTCAGGCTGACCAAGTCACCTGACAAGTCGTATTAGTGTGAATGGAGTCACAGTCGTCTGAATATCTAATCTGATCGTGTGTACGATGCATAAGGCCTCATGCACACCAGTTAAACCATTGTTGGACTTGCACAGGTGTTCACATTAATTATATAAATGAATCACTTTTCCTTTTTTATGTCAATAATCACGTTGTTTTATAAATGTTATGAATCACGTTTTTATGTCACTACATTTTTACTATTATCACTTTAATATTTTGCACATAGCACAACTTATTACTTTTTTATAGTTTTTATTGGTGTATATCTCACTTTTGAGTTGCTACTTCGGACTGTACAGTTTAGCGCAGTTTTGTTTTCCTGTATTACTAACGCGTGAAGCTTGTTGCCCAAAAAGGAGCAAGAGCTTCTCCTAGGCAACAAGCTTCACATGATGTGATTTGTAGAGGAAGGCTAAAGGCCCGTACACACGATAAGAAAATCTGAAGGGAAATTTCGTCCCACGACCGATCTGCCGATTTTTGGATTGTTAGTATGGTGCTTTCGACAGCCAACTCCGACTTTTCGGCTGACAAAATCCTGATGTGCAGGATATAACATTTTTGTCGTCCGTAATACAACGTCCAATTTTCGTCTCATTAGTACAGATTTTGACGGAAAAAAATCTTAAGAGCAAGACTAGGCATGCCGAAAGAACGCATACAAAGCAATCCAACACATGACATCACTTCTGAAGTAGAATTCTGTCGTACGGGAAAATTCGTATGAAAATAACCTCTTCACTTTCCACATCAGACTAGCATGCCACAAAAAAAGGACGACAGAGCGTTCGATAATCTGATCGTGTGTACGGGGCTTAAGGGCCAGATCCCTGCTCCGGCCGCTCTGCATTACCAGCGGGCAGTGTGTAACTCATTGAATCGTACTCTTCCTTTTTTTTTTGGGTTTTGTATGAGCTTTATTTGAAGTATACAAAAAGTACACTTCATTTGCTGCCTGACATTGCAGGCAAATTCGGGTGATAAAATGCAGCATGCTAGGCTGCGCTTATAAGGTGGTTTGTTGAGGAGTAGTTTTTTCAGTCTATGTTTGTGCCTGTGTGTAAGAATGCATGTGCTGACTTAACCAAGAGAAGCATATGAACAAAGTATTTCTGTATAGACCACAGAGGAAAGAAGGTTAATTTGTCAGCAAAATAACATGTCAGGCTCTATGTAAAGTAAACATAGGTGTTTTATTAATAAATTTATAGGGTATATTAACAACCGTGCATTAAAATCATTGGATAGATACGATCAGTGCAAATACGAGAAACAAGACAAACAAGACATATACATAAACAAAAAAGTGACAGAAAACCGGCCGGCATAAGCTTATTATACTTCAATTAGTATTAATATACAATCAATCGATTAATCAATAGGATTTCTTGAAGGGACTCTTAAAAGTACAATCGTGCGCCAATTTGGATTGGTAACTGTGTATGGGTAGACAATGTTATCTGATTTGCTCCAGGGAAGCCACTAATCGTGGTAAATATAAATGAGGTGGTTATGGAAGGTGTTTGCTGTGGGCAAGTTGATGGTGTGGGATATATCAATAATTTTGTAATTTCCTTGTATGGTGATATATCATTCCATATGGTTATGTGACTTGATTGGGGATTTTTTGCAGTGATCATGTATTATTGCCTTGATCGCTGATGGTTGTAATACCGTTTTTTCACCCCTAGGTGGTCGGATGTTTGCTCCACAGATATTCAATGAAGGTTAGTTTATATCCAAACGCATATTTCCTTATACCTTTTAAGAGCAGCAATATGTCTATCTCTCCGGGGACTTAACAATGGTATGACAGTATTGTCCAACACATTGACGGTTAATCACCGTGTCTTCACCCCTATTTGATAGGTTTGCTTAGGTATGGAGGATATTAAGTAGTGTTGGGGACTGGGCAGAGCTATCACAGTATTTACCGCTGACCGCGCTTGTGTGTCGGTTCAGTACGGTTCACATGGAGGGTGTTCGCTCTGACGGCGTGAAGCCGTTTCTTCACCCCTATATAACAAGTGCTTGGTTTACCTTTGTTGATAGTCTGTGGAGCAGTGCATCCGCCTTCGTTGTTTGTTGCCAACGTTTTCCATGTGCCGTCCTTTGTTTCCGTTCTCCTGGTCGTTCCGGGCGTCCGATATGTAGTTGGAGTGGTGAGGGGTATGCCGCCGGGCAATGACGTCGACGCGTTTCGCCTTTCTTGCGTAGCTTCGTCTGGACGTAGTTTGAGCCTAGGCTGCGCTGCAGTGTGAATGGGACACATGGTAAACAATTGTTTCCTGTGTCCCTGTGGTGACAATGCGATAAAATGTTTGCCACCACCCATAGTGGAAATTGGCCCTGAAGATAATCCAAAGGTGAGTCCAGAGGCTCAGAGGAAGAAGGCCAGTCCTTCGAAATGCGTCAACCTGAGGGGTCTCATCCAGGACCTTCCCTCCCAGGTTTGAGCAATGGTTAAGAGATAGCCACACATGTGGCCCGGCAAGCGTGTTTTTAACTTATGTTTGTGAGTAGACATCTTTATGATTTTATTCATATCTTTTAATAAATCTGTTGGATAATGGACTAGGCCAGTGCGCCTTATTTTCCTTTTCTATTCTCACAGTCCAGAGGAAAGACCTGAGGTAACTGCTGACCCCACCCAGTGACAGGAAGAGGATATACAAGTAACAGGTTACACTCATTGGCCAGCTGTTTTCCCTCCAAAAGGCTTGTCACCAATCCAGTGTTCAGCTGACTGAAGATGTGCCCAGCAGCTGAGGTAAATCTTCCTAGCAACAGCAGACAGCTTGTAACCAAAATACAAAACAGAAGAACCAGCAAAGCTGCCCCAGAGAGACATGTACGCCACAATCTCCAAAGCCCTCTATTATGAATAGAATTCATTTAAAACCAACCAATTATAGGAGACAATCCCACTGGGCCACTTTTCTAGTATCTTCTTTCACGACCCTAACATTCCAAAAGCAAGTAGTGGATGAAAATTGAAGGGCTTTTAAACAAAATTTGTTGATTCATCAATGTCAAGATCGAAAGCTCCAATGAACAATTTTCGCAATTTCTGTACGAACGTTTGAAATAAATACTACTAGTGTACGGCCAGCTTTTATTTTCACTTTACTCCAAACACCTTTCATCATTACTAATTATCTGCTGGCACACATCACCTTGAAAGACGCATTGTAATGGAAACTAGTCTGTATATAGTAGTCATCATAAGCCGTTACTGTGAAGTTTATCTATTAGGGTCCATTCATGCCATATGTGCTGAGCAGCATCATCAAATGCAGTCCCAACACATAGACGAGGCAGTTTCCTTTATATCCCATTAGGTCAGAATACACCAATGCGTTGTGTTAACATGTGCTGAAAAAAATAGTACATGCTGCATTTTTATGCCGGACGTTGCAAAACAATACACCGCATCGCAACGCACTGTTGTACATGGAAATAAATGAGATGTAATTTTGTGACGTTTTAATAAAGTTAAGAAAAAAAGGTAAACAGTGCAATTCATTGTAGTAAAGTATTGTACTGCTGCCACACAATACAGACATAGTTACATAATTAGTGAGGTTGAAAAACTACATCTGGCTCAACCAATAAACAGCTGGTGACAATCATATAGAGCAGTGGTCTCCAAACTGTGGCCTGGGGGCCAGATGTGGCCCTTTGATTGCCTTTACCTGGCCCTTGGGGCACTATTCCACAACTGACACCAATTATGGAACACCATTCCCTCAACTGACACCATTAATGGGGCACTATTCTTTTTATTGATATCTACAGTGGGGCACTATTCCTCCCAATGAAACCAATGATAGGGCACTGATGCAGAGGATTTTCTACTCCCACTGGCCACAGCCTGATCCCCCCCCCCCCCGACCCTAAATCCTGAAGGATAATAAAGGGGCCCTTTGCTTACAAAGTATAGAGCATAACATGAACCCACTGGTGTGAATGGCTTGTTCACACTATCTCCATTTAGGCTGCATTATTCTGCATAGATCAATGCAGACTCAACACAAGGGTAAATCTGTGTCCTGTTCTACATTTGCATTTCTTCTAAAATTAGAATATCATCAAAAACTTAAAGTGGAGTTCCACCCAAAATGTGGAACTTCCTCTCATTTGCTTCCCCCCCCCCCCTCCAGTGCCACATTTGGCACCTTTCAGGGGGGAGGGGGGAATGGGTACCTGTTTTTGACAGGTACCGTTCCTCACTTCCGGGAACGGCACCGCGGAGAAGTGAGGACCCATCCTCCGCCGCCGAGCCAATCCGAATGCGCAGCGCTCTTCGCGCATGTGCAGTAGGGACCCGCCCCTGAAGTTGTGTCCTAAAAGTTAGCAGCTACAGTATGTGTAGCTGCTGACTTTTAATTTTTGGAGGGGGAGGCTGGAGGCTGGAGGCTGGAACACTGCTTTCATTTATTTCAGTAATTCAAATCAAAAAGTGAAACTCATATAATTAATTTTAACCTCCTGCCATCCGCGCTATAGCCGAAGTACGGCTTCAGCGCGGACTCACATTTTCGGGAGGCCGTCTTTAAACGGCCTCCCAGACACAGGCTCCCCGCACGCTCCCGCGAGCGCGCATCGGGGAAAATCTGTGTCGACACAGCCAATCACAGATCGTGGTGAATGGCCAATCACAGCGGCCATTCACCACGTGATCGGACCGTCCAATGAGAGATGATCTCATATGTAAACATATGAGATCATCTCTCATCGCCAGCGCTCCTTCCTCACACAGAGACTGCGTGTGAGGAAGGAGGAGAGGCGATCAGCCGTCGGGGACACAGAAGAATGTAATCAGGGCACTGATCACCAGTGCCCTGATCACACAAGGTACACTAAACACACTAACTGCCCACCATCAATGCCCATAGTGCCCGCCATCAGTGCCCCCATCAGTGCCCACAATCAGTCAATCAGTGCCCATAGTGCTGCCAGTCAGTGCCCATCAGTGCCTGCTCATCTAGGCACTGATGAGCACTGACTGGCAGCACTATGGGCACTGAGTGTGGGCACTGATGGTGCTGCCCATCAGTGCTCATCAGTGCCGCCCATCAGTGCTCATCAGTGCCACCCGTCAGTGCCTCTCAGTGCCCAGCAGTGCCACCTCTCAGTGCCCAGCAGTGCCGCCTATCAGTGCTCATCAGTGCCGCCTATCAGTGCTCATCAGTGCGGCATATTAGTACCTGCTCATCAGTGCCACCTCATCAGTGCCCATAAGTGCCACCTCATCAGTGCCCATAAGTGCCACCTCATCAGTGCCCATCAGTGCAGCCTATCAGTGCCCATCAGTGCCGCCTCATCAGCGCACATCATTGAAGGAGAAAAATTTATTTATTTTCAAAATTTACTCGCAGAAAATAAGAAAAACTTTTTTTTTTTTTCAAAATTTTCTGTCTTTTTTCTTTTTTTTTGTAAAAAATAAAAAACCCAGAGGTGATTAAATACCACCACAAGAAAGCTCTATTTGTGTGAAAAAAATGATAAAAATTTCATATGGGTACAGTGTAGCATGACCGCGCAATTGTCATTCAAAGTGTGAGAGCGCTGAAAGCTAAAAATTGGTCTGGATGGGAAGAGGGTTTAAGTGCACAGAAGGCAAGTGGTTAAGATGAATTACACGCAGAGTAATATATTTCAAGCATTCCTTTCTTTTAATTTTGATGATTATGGCTTACAGCTACTGAAAACCTTTAAATTCAGTATCTCAGAAAATGAGAATATTACCTAAGACCAATAAAAAAAGGATTTTTAACCTTCCTAGCGGTATTCCCGAGTGTGACTCGGGGTTAGATTTTAGAGCCAAAAGCGGTAACCCCCGCGCTAGGAAGATCGCTGGATCCTGGTAGAGGTTTTACTTACCTTTTCTCCGGGATCCAGCGAAGTATGCGGGCGGTATTCCTCCCGATCGTCTGCGAGCCCCGGCTTCCGTCTCCGGCGACGTGACGTCCGCCGGGGGGTGGAACCGGCAGCAAATTCAAATGTAAAACACACTGATACCATTCAAAATAAAAAAAAAATCACATTACATTGCCCCCCAGTGCCCTTTCCTGCAGTTTTACTGTACTTTTTATCTAAATATATATATATATATATATATATATATATATATATATACGTAATTCTTGTGAATGAGCAGCCCAAACCAACTGTATACGTTATATATATATATATATATAATATGTATATATATATATATATATATATATATATATATATAATAAATGTATACAGTTGGTTTGGGCTGCTCATTCACAAGAATTACATGCAAAATAATGGTACCGCTTTCAGCACCTAAAATCCAAAAGAATCATACCGCCAGGGAGGTTAATACAGAAATGTTGAATTACTGAAAAGTATGTCCATGTACAGTACAGTATGCACTCAATACTTGGTTGGGGCTCATTTTGCATGAATTACTGCATCAGTGTGGCGTGGCATAGAGGCGATCAGCCTGTGGCACTGCTGAGGTGTTATGAAAGTCCAGGTTGCTTTGATAGCGGCCTTCAGCTCGTTTGCATTGTTGGGTCTGGTGTCTCTCATCTTCCTCTATGGGGTTTAGGTCAGGCGATTCCTGGCCAATCAAGTACAGTGATACCATGACCATTAAACCAGGTGTTGGTACTTTTGGCAGTGTGGGCAGGTGTGAAGTCCTGCTGGAAAATGAAATCAGCATCTCCATGAAGCTGCTCAGCAGAGGGAAGCATGAAGTGCTCTAGAATTTCCTGGTAGAGGGCTGTGCTGACCTTAGACTCGATAAAACACAATGGCCCAACACCAGCAGAAGACATGGATCCCCAAATCATCACTGACTGTGGAAAATGTTGAATTTCATATGTAAATCAAGGTCCCAGAGTCTGGAGAAAGAGTGGAGAGACACAGAATCCAAGTGGCATGAGGTCCAATGTGAAGTTTCCACAGTTAGTAAAGATTTGGGGAGCCATGTCATCTGCTGGTGTTGGTCCACTGTGTATTATTGAGTCCAAAGTCAGCGCAGCCCTCTACCAGGAAATTCTAGAGCACTTCATACTTCCCTCTGCTGACCAGTTTTATGGAGATGCTGATTTCATTTTTGAAGCAAGAAAGACAAAAATGGAATGGCTAAACAATAGTGACGGTTTAGACCAACCCATGTTGATTGGTTGTGGTGGAAAAAATCGATCATGCCAGGTCAACCGATGGTGTTCATGCCCTACATGTAAATCGATCGTAAAAAATTGACATGGTAGCTATAAAACTCCATTGATCAACCCTGTATGATCGATTTTTTTTTTTGTTACAACCAGTCAACCTGTGTCGATCGAAACCGTCATCATCTGTAGTTCATTGCTCATCCATGTAATTTTGTGTCACTCATAAGATGTCCAGTTTAATTGACTTGTCAAATCACTCATCGGTCATTCAGTTTTATCACATGGCACCTAAAAAGGGATTTCTTCTCACAATTGTCACCCTCCTAGCAGACCCCAAGAGTGTCAATGTGATTGTTTTGGCTACATTCACTCTGGCAGTTTAGGCCTGTGTGAATTGTAGCAGCAAGATTTCTGCTGCGGCCCTGAGCTGCTAGATGCAGCTGCTAGCCCTGTTCACTATAATGACCAGTTGCCGGTGGCCGTCAGAAATTGCCTGCGGTGATCACTGCTGGGCGCACTTTGTGAGGACAGATTTGAATAGCTGCGGTCACCGCCAACCTGTCTAGCATCTAGCTGCTCAGGGCTGGAGCCCTGCTGCTACAATTCGCACAGGCCTAACCACTTGACCTCCTGAAATTTTTACCGCCCTTAATGACCAGGCTATAGATGCGTGGCCGGCTATAGATGCGTCATACGCATCTATCGTTGCCGGGTAACGAGATGCATATCATCTCCCGAGCTGGCCACTATCCTTTGCCATTGCATATATTTGCTCTCCCTATGATGTTCGTGGCGATACCTCACATGCATGGTGCGATCACCGTTTCAATATGGGAGTCTAGCTGGCCTGGAGGAACGGGAAAACTGCAATGTGGTTTCTCCTTCGAAATGTGGCATCCTCAGCAGGTGTAAGTATTGTTGGATGGTGAGGCACATGTACACAGCAAAGACAATGAAAGGCCCCGTGTGCACCAGGAAAGTTGGCCCTGCCCACATATGAACTTTTAGATAACTTGTTATAACCCCATAACTTGTGGAGTAAGGAAAGAAATAATAAAAGGATAAAGTTTGTCAAGTCAAAAACTCGTTTTGCAGTTTGGATTTTGGAAAATTTAAACTCCTGGGAATTTTTTATTGTAATCTGTTAAAGAGATTCTATCCTTTATATGTAATAATTCAAGGTCCCAGCTGAATTCCATAATACTCCAAATTCCCACTAGCAATGGAGGACTGGCCCTCTCTTACATACTATGTTTCTCAATTAGTCAGATGTGCACATGACTTGCCCTAGCTCACACAAATCTGATCTCCTTGGGATTCTCTCTCCAGATGCCTCTTTAAGACTTGTCTATGAGTTATTAAAAAGCCACACAACCTTTCCAGGCTTGAAACACAATTCTTCAAGAGGCCACAAAAGTATGACACAAAACCTCTACCCTATCCCCCTCCACTGCCCTTGAAATTTACACTCCACTATGGGTCTGCTGGAGCTTCAGACCATTCCTGACTCTGTTCCATGGTTCTGAGCTTTTCCAACAACAGTACATGTCTAGGCGGACACACGTCTTCTAAGTTCTGAGCTAGATTACTGTTTTGAGGCAACTATTGGAAAATGGCCACTTCACTTACAGGACACTATCCTTTGGGATGCTCCAACTTTTACTGTTTTCTGCAATTGAGGCACACCAAGGGTACAATTCTACACTGTACATTAGATTGTACAAATGTTATCATTGCTTAAATTACTTCTAGCAATACCCACTAAACACCTAATTAGTCATATTTAAAGCCTTTTTGCGTACTTCACAAATGTTATATAGATGTTATACACAATTGCTATATCCCTCAAGGCATGGATGGCTTACATCCTGGGTCTGGATGCACACGTGCAGGTTGGCTTGTGTGCAGTCACATACACAATAATGCGCTGAAAGGCATGCATGAGAACATTATGCTATTCTTGGCACCAAGCCAAATATTTAAACTTGATAACTGCATACGGCTAGTGCTGACTTCAGCATTACCTGTAACCTGTATCCAGAATTTCCTCATTGGCTTCATGATTTTGACCTGGCTTGCCCTGACCTGGTCTTGCTATTTGCCTGTAATGACCCAGGCCTGCCCAACCTTGAATGAACAAAGAGCAAATGACTCCTGCGCTTAAGGGGTGGCCTTGCGGCTGGTATCCGGAAAATGCGATTCAGGTCAAATTGTAGTAAATTCAGGCTGTGCTGCCACTCTCAACGGGTCGTGGTAACCCAAAGAAGATACTGGAAAAGAGAAATGGACAGAGGGCGCACCAGCCTAGCGCATTATCTTTAAAACAATTTATTGTAATAGACATGTATACACATTATACTCACAAAACGATTATGAAACACGGGCAATAAGCAATGAGGGACCACCAGGGGGTCTCCACTGGGCATCCTCAGCTGCCGCAGGCCGTGGAAGGATGTAGACCTCCAAAAAACCGCTTACGCATTTCGGGTTGTTCCCCCTTCATCAGAGCCCTGTGCTGGAGTTGTAGAGGCTGTCCTCTAATCAGGCTCCCCTGCCAGGTACATGATACTACCTTGTCAACACCTCTTTAAACACAACAGCTACAACACATCACCTTACTGCCCTTCTTTTAACACCTACACTAATTTAGCATATCTGCTTTCATTCTAATGTACAAGCAACATAAGTACACCTTGATTATTTGTTTTTGTTTTTTTCTTTTTTTTAAAGTTTACTTCAACTTTATTGATAGACAACAAATTTTGCGAAAACATGAATGAATAAAATGATAAAACATCCCTTTGCGCTGCTACTCCAAAATTGTAAAGGTAAATGTCCTTATATTTAAAGTCAGCAGCTACAGTATTTGTAGCTGCTGACCTTTAGTTTTTCATTGGGAGACTAGAACTCCTCTTCAAATAAGAGTTGGGTATAGGTGGAGTTCTTGTCAGGTCACCTGTGGCCAGATGACAACTGCACCCTGTTGGAGGCAGGGGCGCAGCGCAAGGTAGTGAACCCTATAGCATACTGCTGCGGATGGACCGGAACGTGAACTCAAGATTCCCCAGGGCGCGGAGTCTAAGACCCAGCAGGTGTTCACCAGGGCCTCTAGTGGTGAGGATGGACTTCGCTGCAGCTGGGAACAGGTCGGGGCCCCTGGGGTCCCCCAGGTCACACTCCGTAGGGAGTGAAGGGAAGCAGCCACTAAGGACACACAGAATGGTGAAGGGTAAGCCAAGGTCGGGGTAACAGGCAGACAAGGTTAGTCAAGGGACAGGCCAAAGGTCAGGGTAACAGGCAAACAGGAATAGTCAGAGACAAGCCAAAGTCAGTACACAGAGGAGTAGTTTCAAGCACACGGCAAACAGGAAACTAATACTGTTGAACAGCAAGGCAGGCCTGCAGTGCGCTGGTTAATATAGGCTTCCTGTGATGACCTGGGCGGGCCAGGAACAGGAAGTAGAGGTGATAAAAGCAGCCAGAAGGAAGAGTATGGCCCTTAATGCAGACATGAGGAACAGGTAAGCTACCAGACATTATTGCATATCCATGACAGTACCCTCCCTCTTACGAGGCCTCCCCCTTCCCCGCCCGGACCTGGGTTTAGAGGGAAACTTCAGACGAAATCTTTTTAACAGACGAGGTGCAAAGACCTCTGATGCAGGGACCCAAGATCTCTCCTCAGGACCAAAGCCTTTCCAATGAACAAGGTACTGAAGAATGCCTCTACAGAGTCGGGAATCCAGAACTTGACTGACCTCGTATTCCTGATTATCCTCAGAGACCGGTGCCATGGTAGGGAAAGGATGAGAAAACTTATTGAGGACTAAAGGCTTCAGAAGGGAAACATGGAAGGAATTAGCAATTATGAGGCTTTTGGGGATCTGAAGTTTGAAACAAACCGGATTCAGTTTAGAAATTATGGTATATGGACCAATGAATCTTGGAGCAAACTTCAGGGAAAGCACTCGAAGCTTGATGTTCCTAGTGGAGAGCCAAACTTTGTCCCCTGGCTGAAGAGAAGGTGTTTACGCCTGCGGCGGTCAGCAAAGCCTTTGAATTTGTCGGCAGCAGCCCGGAGGGAATCATGAACGTCACTCCAGATAGAATTGAAGGACTCCTGAGCTGAAGCCAACGCTGGGATATCCGAAGAACAGGCCATGGGAAGCGGAAGTTGAGGATGTCTTCCATAAACTGTTAAAAAGGGTGTTTTCTGTGAACTGGCATTTACATGATTGTTATGGGAAAATTCCGCCCACGGAAGTAGAGAGGACCAATCGACGCCACTCTTCCAGCGCCATTTGATTGCGAGAAGTTCCCGGTCACCGATAGCATAATTTCTCTCTGCCTGAGAAAATTTTTTGGAAAAGAACGCACATGGTTGACGTTTCTTCTCAAAGAGTTGAAGAAGAACAGCTCCCACCCCCACTGAAGAAGCGTCCACTTCAATAAAGAAAGCATCCTCAGGATTAGGTCTCCTCAAGAGAGGCCCGGAGACAAAGGCCTGTTTCAGATCATGAAAAGCAGCGACAGCTTCGGGGGGCCAGACTTTGGCATTAGCACCCTTCTTGGTCAAGGCGATAATAGGTGCAGCAATGGAAGAGTAATTCCTTATGAACTGCCTATAGTAATTGGTGAAGCCAAAAAAAGCGCTGTGTGGCCTTAAGACTAGCAGGAAGGGGCCAGTTGGTAATGGCTAAGACCTTCCCAGGATCCATACGAAGGCCCAAACTTGAGACAAAGCATCCTAGAAATAGGACCTCAGAACATTCAAAGAAACATTTCTCCAGCTTGGCATAGAGATTATTCTCTCGAAGGCGCTGGAGTACAGTGCGGACATGGTTTCTATGGACATGCAGATTTTCTGAAAATATCAGAATTTCATCCAGATAGATGACAACAAACTGGTTCAGCAGGTCCCTGAAGATTTCATTGACAAAGTTTTGAAACACAGCTGGGGCATTACACAGCCCAAAAGGCATGACCAGGTATTCGTAGTGACCGTCCCGAGTGTTAAACGCAGTCTTCCATTCATCACCCTCTCGAATTCGAATGAGGTTGTACGCCCCTCTGAGATCCAACTTGGTGAAAATGGAGGCACCCTTCAACCTATCGAATAGTTCAGATATTAAGGGTAAGGGGTATCGGTTCTTAATAGTAACAGCGTTTAAGCCTCGATAATCAATGCAGGGTCTCAAGGTACCATCCTTCTTGGCGACAAAAAAGAACCCTGCTCCTGCAGGTGATGAGGATTTCCGGATGAAACCTTTCTCAAGATTCTCTGCGACATACTCAGACATGGCCTGGGTCTCTGGGATGGACAATGGGTAGGTACGACCCCTGGGCAGCGTTGCCCCGGGAACAAGGTCAATGGCACAGTCAAAAGACCTGTGGGGAGGAAGCACGTCAGCTGATTTCTTACAGAACACATCTCGGTAATCGCTGTATGCAGCGGGAAGGTCAGAAGATACCGATGTGGTGGCAACGGAAATTCTCTCCTTTGGGGTCACCTTGGAAAGACATGACGAGAAACATGAGATGAGCATCTAAATATGGCTGTTTGTGGTCTGGCATGTTGTCCCACTGAGCGGGATTCTTGGCGGAGGCGTAAAAGAGCACTAGCCGCTGAAGAGGCCCGAGCCGGCTCCTCAAAGATATTACGAAAGAGCTTCAAGAAGTGGGGCAGGATGGAAACTACCGGATCATTCTTAGCCCATTCTCTAGCCCAGGCTAGAGCTTCACCGGAAAGGAGGGAAATAATATAGGCTACCTTTGCCCGATCTGACAGGAAGTTTTGCGCCTGAAGCTCAAAATGGATGGTACATTGGCTAAGAAATCCCCTGCAGGCCTTGGAGTCTCCAGAAAAAGGGATTGGAGGAGGTAGTTGCAGCGGATGCGAATCTGTGACTGGCGCGACAGGCCCAGCCACTGGTTGTTCTTGGGGTTGCAGATTCGGGATCCCCAACGAGGTCTGAAGCTGTTCAAAACGGGAAGCCAGATCCTGTAGGAATCGCATCACCTGGGTCTGATTAGTTTCATGCGTCTCGAGTCTGTGAACTAAGCTCTGTAATGGATCATCTGGGGGGAGTGGCACGTCAGCCGGGTTCATGGCTGTTCAAACTGTCCGGTCACCTGTGGCCAGATGACAACTGCACCCTGTTGGAGGCAGGGGCGCAGCGCAAGGTAGTAAACCCTATAGCATACTGCTGCGGATGGACCGGAACGTGAACCCAAGATTCCCCAAGGCGCGGAGTCTAAGACCCAGCAGGTGTTCACCAGGGCCTCTAGTGGTGAGGATGGACTTCGCTGCAGCTGGGCCCAGGTCGCGTCCCCTGGGGTCCCCCAGGTCACACTCCGTAGGGAGTGAAGGGAAGCAGCCACTAAGGACACACAGAATGGTGAAGGGTAAGCCGAGGTCGGGGTAACAGGCAGACAAGGGTAGTCAAGGGACAGGCCAAAAAGAAGAGGGGAGAAGCGCTCTAAGTGCAGACAGTTTATTGTTGATAACAAGGCAAGGTTATATACACTCACTAGACGTAAAAGATAAAAGGCTGTGTCTGTCCAACAGTCCTGCAGCCATCCTCTGGGGGGTGTCCTCCGTTCACATAAGGCCGTGTGCAGTTCCAACACTGGTGGTGGGAGGAAAGGAAGCCGGCTGCCTCCCACAAACAATCAGCGGTGAGCGGTTTAAGGCTCCGGTCTGCGGCTACGTAGTGCGGATGGTGGCTGGAGGCACTCTCACAGACAGGGATGGTGGGATCTGTCCGATGGGTTACGGCACGGCATAACCCATCGGACAGATCCCACCATCCCTGTCTGTGAGAGTGCCTCCAGCCACCATCCGCACTACGTAGCCGCAGACCGGAGCCTTAAACCGCTCACCGCTGATTGTTTGTGGGAGGCAGCCGGCTTCCTTTCCTCCCACCACCAGTGTTGGAACTGCACACGGCCTTATGTGAATGGAGAACACCCCCCAGAGGATGGCTGCAGGACTGTTGGACAGACACAGCCTTTTATCTTTTACGTCTAGTGAGTGTATATAACCTTGCCTTGTTATCAACAATAAACTGTCTGCACTTAGAGCGCTTCTCCCCTCTTCTTTTTGTCTATACAGATTTTTCCTCCTCATCTGTGGAAGAGCTGCTCAGTGCCTATGGACATTCCCCTTTAGGATCATCCGCATGCTCATGGTATCTCGTTGTACCTAATTGAATTGTACCATTTCATGTTCATGCTCATTTGTAGTATAATTCCATTACTTGTCAGTGCCTTTTTCCTCCCTTCCTTCCCCCCTTACCCCCCTTCCCTGTCTTCAGTTGCTTATTAGATTTTTTCGTCTATTCCTCATATGCTGGAGGTCTTCTTAGCACTCTGTGTTTGTTTTTAAAGGGACAGGCCAAAGGTCAGGGTAACAGGCAAACAGGAATAGTCAGAGACAAGCCAAAGTCGGTACACAGAGGAGTAGTTTCAAGCACACAGCAAACAGGAAACTAATACTGTTGAACAGCAAGGCAGGCCTGCAGTGCGCTGGTTAATATAGGCTTCCTGTGATGACCTGGGCGGGCCAGGAACAGGAAGTAGAGGTGATAAAAGCAGCCAGAAGGAAGAGTCTGGTCCTTAATGCAGACATGAGGAACAGGTAAGCTACCAGACATTATTGCATATCCATGACAGTTCTGTAGTCCAGCAGGCATTGGTTACTATGCTGGTTGGTATTTTGGTGCAGCAGAGGCACCTGGTTGTCAGCCTTAACAGAAAGTTAGTATCACACTGTATTTCTGGCAGGTCAACAGGTATTTTTCCTGTGATTGCAAGCTTTAAAGAACTTATACATGGAGAGATCTACAATTTTTTATTTTTTTTCCAGGCATATGCTTTAAAAGTTTACATAACTAGCTTTAGTTATTTCCTACTAATTTACTAGCACAAAGTGCTATGCAATATTTTCCACCCATCTACAGTATCTCACAAAATTGAGTACACCCCCTCACATTTTTGTAAATATTTTATTATATCTTTTCATGTGACAACACTGAAGAAACTACATTTTGCTACAATGTAAAGTAGTGAGTGTACAACTTGTATAACAGTGTAAATCTGCTGTCCCCTCAAAATAACTCAACACACAGCCATTAATGTCTGAACTGCTGGCAACAAAAGTGAGTACACCCCTAAGTGAAAAAGTCCAAATTGGGCCCAAAGTGTCAATATTTTGTGTGGCCACCATTATTTTCCAGCACTGCCTTAACCCTCTTGTGCATGGAGTTCACCAGAGCTTCACAGGTTGCCACTGGATTCCTCTTCCACTCCTCCATGACGACATCATGAAGCTGGTGGATGTTAGATACCTTGCACTCCTCCACCTTTAGTTTGAGGATGCCCCACAGATGCCCAATAGGGTTCAGGTCTGGAGACATGCTTAGCCACTCCATCACCTTTACCCTCAGCTTCTTTAGCAAGGCAGCGGTTGTCGTGGAGCTGTGTTTGGGGTCGTTATCATGTTGGAATACTGCCCTGCGGCCCAGTCTCCGAAGGGATGGGGATCATACTCTGCTTCAGTATTTCACAGTACATGTTGGCATTCATTGTTCCCTCAATGAACTGTAGCTACCCAGTGCCAGCAGCACCCATGTAGCCCCAGACCATGACACTCCCATCACCATGTTTGACTGTAGGCAAGACACACTTGTCTTTGTACTTTTCACCTGTTTGCCACCACACACGCTTGACACCATCTGAACCAAATAAGTTTATCTTGGTCTCATCAGACCACAGGGCATGGTTCCAGTAATCCATGTCCTTAGTCTGCTTGTCTTCAGCAAACTGTTTGCTGGCTTTCTTGTGCATCATCTTTAGAAGAGGCTTTCTTCTGGGACGACAGCCATGCAAACCAATTTGATGCAGTTTGCTGCGTATGGTCTGAGCACAGATGCACTGACCCCCCACTCAACGCTGGCAGCACTCATATGTCTATTTCACAAAGACAACCTCTGTATATGACGCTGAACACGTACACTTTGGTCCACCATGGTGAGGCCTGTTCTAAGTAGAACCTGTCCTGTAAAACTGCTGTATGGTCTTGGCCACAGTGCTGCAGCTCAGTTTCAGGGTCTTGGTAAACTTCTTATAGCCTAGGCTATCTTTATGTAGAGCAAAAATTGTTTTTTTCAGATCCTCAGAGAGTTCTTTGCCATGAGGTGCCATGTTGTATTTCCAGTGACCAGTAAGAGAGAGTGAGAGCGATAACCCCAAATTTATCATACCTGCTCCCCATTCACACCTGAGACTTGTAACACTAACGTGTCACATGACACCGGGGAGGGAAAATGACTAATTGGGCCCAATTTGGACATTTTCACTTAGGGGTGTACTCACTTTTGTTGCCAGCGGTTTAGACATTAATGGCTGTGTGTTGAGTAATTTTGAGGTGACAGCAAATTTACACTTTTATACAAGCTGTATACTCAATACTTTATGTTGTATCAAAGTGTCTTTTCTTCAGTGTTGTCACATGAAAAGATAAAATAAAATATTTACAAAAATGTGAGGGGTGTACTCACTTTTGTGTGATACTGTATGTTTTTCTTTATCTCTTGATCCTGCTCTTTACATACTTCTTTAAACAAATCTCCCATCTGGGAATTTTCATTTGGTATGTAAAACTTTTGTTAACTGTAAATTGCCCTAAAGAAAACATTTTAAAGTATTTTATCCTGCTGTATAGTATACTGTATATGGGATAAAATATCCTAGCTGTACTCTGAAGTGTGTTTTACTTGTTTTTACTAATTAAACAGAATGCATAGAAGTAGTTTCCTTCTCATTAATGCTCCGTAATTCTGGAGTGTGGTTCTGCTTCATTTCTCTTTTTCATCAAACCAAAGTGGACCCCTGCTGTATATTTCTTAGTCTTATTCCAGTGCTATAGTAAATCAAAAATAAGTGCTAGTTTCAAGCACTATACAGTATATTCTGATATAAGAGTGGAGTGCTTTCTAATACAGATATACAAGAAAAAACCCATCTATGTTGTATACTATGAAATATTACTTGACATACTGTATATCGCCCTGTATTGTGTGCATTGTTTTAACCTCCTAATGACCATGCACAGTAGCTCTACATCCTAAATTGTAGTGCATTTCCACATGACAGGATCGGGCCTTTTACTAAAAGCCTTAAGCCTCGTACACACAATCAGATTATCGAACAATCTTTCGTCTGTTTTTTTGTTGCATGCTAGTCTCATATGGAAAGTGAAGAGGTTACTTTCATACGAAAATTCTCGTACGACAGAATTCAACTTCAGAAGTGATGTCATGTGTTGAATTGTTTTGTATGTGTTCTTTCGTTTCTGAGCATGCCTAGTCTTGCTCTTACAATTTTTTCCGTACGAAAACTGTACTAATTAAACAAAAATCGGACATTGTGTTTATAGCCTGCACATCCACTTTTTGTCATCCGAAAATTCGTAATCGGCTTTTAAAAGTACTACTAACGATTCGAAAATCGATAGATCGTTCGTCGGACGAAATTTTACTTCCAATTTTCGCATTGTGTGTATCTCCTTAAGTCTCAGAGATGGTCCTGAGAGCCAATCATTGTGGCAGAAGAGACAGTGTGATAAAGCAGTATAGTAAATACACTACTTATGCTCTTTTCCTTCCTCTGTTGTTTTTCTGATAATTGTAAAAAAAAAAAAAAAAAACAGCACTTTAATGTCTCTAAACATCCCCCCCCCCCCCCCATGCAAAAAGAGAAAAGTTTTTTTTTTTTCCCCAGTGCTAAGTATAATATGGCAAGAGTACAAAAATATCTTAAAGTGGAGTTCCACCCAAAAGAGGAGAGGGAAAGGGAGCGGAGCGAGGCTTCGGGCGGCCGCATCGCTGGATTGTGGGACAGGTGAGTGTGTGTTTATTAAAAGTCAGCAGCTACACTTTTTGTAGCTGCTGACTTTTAATAAACACAAAAACGAGTGGAACTCCACTTTAAAGTGCTTGTAAAGCCTCAAGGTTTTTCACCTCAATGTGAAAAATGTTCTGCGCTGCAGCTCCCCCAGACTCCCCCTTTTTCTTACCTGAGCCCGATCTTATCCAGTGATGTGCATGAGCAGAGCGGCTCCAGCTGCTGTCTCTATCTTCATTGGACACATTAATAGCAGCGGGAGCCATAGGCAATCCAATCCAGTGAAATGGGGGTGGGGCCGAGTCCCGCCGTCTGTGTCAATGGATGCAGCAGCTGGACTTGGGAGTGAGCCCGCACCAGTGCCCCCATGGAAAGCGACTTTCTGTGGGGGCACCCGATGAAGAGAAGGGGCTTAGAGTGCCAGCGGGGCACCTGAGAAGAAGAGGATCAGGGCTGCTCTCTGCAAAAGCATTGCTCAGAATATGTCATTATAGGCATGTTTTATTCTTGTTTAAATAATACAACCCCTTTAAATATATTCCCTCGTTGAATGGTAGTTAAATAGCAGATAAAGCAGTATAATGCAATGTATTGTTTCACAATGTGTCTGTTTATAAAAAAATTCAAAGTGTGCAAAGACCCCAACTTTTACACAACCTTTGCAAATAATCCCTATAATGTATCTAATGTGTGTATTTCCTATGGTTATCAGCTTCATCTAGTTGTAATAATGCAGTATTTTCCTAATTATGGTGTAACGGAACCGCGACCCTGCATTGTGCTTGTGGACTTCCGTCAGTATACAGCTTCCTTCAGTCCTGAACATAGATATCAGATTTTCCAGCCGCCCCCCAAACAAAGCTAGCTGACAACATAGCTTGTTCTGGAACCTTCTCTTTTATTGAACAACTCACACAGTTTATATACAGCATGGACATCCCCCTCCAGATCAGATTACTCCATCAGGTCAGGAGTTGCCTGATTACATTATCATATGCAGATGAAATTGTATACAAAAATAGAATTAACCTGAACAGGGCTGGCCCAAGACATCTCCGGTGATAAAGTGGTCCTCCGGTGGTAAAGTGGTTAAAGGATAAGTTCCTCTTTCGTAACATGTTACACCCATATTCAGGGTTTAACATGTTACAAACGGACCACCCCCTGCACCTCCCCAATCCTCGCTGTAACAGCTAGCGCGGTTCCTCTCGCTCCCTGCTAGCTGTCACAATTTTTACAAAATGTGGTCGAGCAGGGCTCCGTCCACGTCACTGATTGACAGGGCTCTGTGCATGGAAAACTACAAGGTCCGGCAGCCTTTTTTGCGGTTTCAATGAACTACCACGGATCTGTAGAGAGCCATGGTGGTTTATTCATGCTTCCCGTCTGATTTATTTTTGCTTACCTGTGTAAGATGTACAGGCAAGCAGATACACCTGCATGGCATGGTGCATTAATTATTTTTTCCAAAAAGGAACTTATTCGCATTGGCTATTAACCACTTAAGCCCCAGAGGATTTGGCTGCTCAAAGACCAGGGCCTATTTTGCGGTTTGGCACTGCGTGATTGTAACGGACAATTGCGCAGTCGTGCGACGCTGTACCCAAATGAAGTTGACGTCCTTCTTTTCCCACAAACAGAGCTTTCTTTTGGTGGTATTTGATCACCTGTGCGATTTTTACTTTTTGCACTATAAACAAAAAAATAGCGTAAATTTTGAAAAAAATAACAATATTTTTCACATTTTTTTATATGAAATTCCCCCCAAAAAATGTAAAAATCTAAATTATTTAACATTTTAGGCCAATTTGTTTTCTGCTACATATGTTTGGTAAAAAAAAAATCGCAATAAGCGTATTTTGATTGGTTTACGCAAAAGTTCTTGCGTCTACTAACTACGGGAAAGATTTATGTTATTTTTATTGTTTTTTTTTTTTACTAGTAATGGCGGCGATCTGCGTTTTTTTTGCAGGACTGCGACATTGCGGCAGACAGATCGGACCCTTGACTGACATTTTTGACACTTTTTGGAGTATCAGTGACATTACTACAGTAATCAGTGCTATAAATATGCACTTTTACTGTAAAAATTACACTGCCAGGGAAGCGGTTAACTTTATTGGTGATCAGTGGGTTAAATGTATCCCTAGGGGCGTGATTTTAACTGTGGGGGGGGGGGGGCGTGGCTTCTGATGTAACCACAGAGACATACGATCCTACATAGCAGGATCGTATGATCTCTGCTGTTACACCAGGGAGAATGACAGGCGGCTTTGTTTACATCTGCCGCCTGCCTTTCTCCCTCTCCAGCGGGAGATTGCGAGTGACCGGCGGACATCGGAGCCGCCGGTCACTCGCGCGGGGAAGGCAGGGAACAGGCGGGAGCGCGCCTCCGGCAGTGCACGCTCGCCCCCTAGGGGCTCGCGGGCGAGAGACGTAACCCTACATCGTTTTGCCTGTTCGGGGTGCCGCAGTAAATAGTCATGTGGCGGTCGGCAAGCGGTTAAATTAGGCTATTATAAGTATTATAGGACTCTCAGTTGCACTTTCATTAGGTGATTTGCTACGCATTTTTTATTTTATTTTTTTTAAATATACCCCTAAGTCTTTTCATAGATAAGAGAATGATCTTTGAAAGACCTTTCATACAAATGGTCTTTTAAGGTCACCTAATAATATGGATTATTTTAGCATTTTGCCAAACCTGGTCTTGCAGTATTGCTTGGACCAGAAGAAGGGATTCGTTCTAAAGTTCTGTCCCTAAACATGAACTGATAGTCCAGTTAAAACAATATCAGGTATGGTACTCAACTGTGAGGTTACAACAAGTGCACTAATACATCTTCAAGACCACAGTTTGTATATTTTTTATTAGTATTTGCCTGAATAATAAAGCAATATGCTACCAAAACTTGTACAATCTGACCTCAAATGCATTGTATATTTTTATTTGAATACACAAGGTGATAAAAGAATACTAAGTACAACTGTGCAAAGGTTCCCAGTTGTCTCAGTACAGTACTTGCCTTCTGGTTTGGATTTATCAATATGATCATGATCTTGCCATTCTTATAATATTGTAATAACTGGTAACATGGTTTTGGTTTGTTCAATCCTTGGCACCAACAACAGCGGAGCGCACCTTGATCAGCCTACTCCTTTTTTATGCCAGGAAATCTGTCACGATGCAGTGGAAACGACCCTCTCGGCCTTCCCTCTCCTTTTGGAAACCGCTTGTGAACAAAAACGTACCCCTCTACAAAGACACGTACACCAATAGAGGATCCCCAAAAAAATACGATAAGGTGTGGCGTAGGTGGATAGCAGAGCCCTCAACCGCTTCAGCCATGCCCTCAGATAATTGTTACCTGCTTCTGTGGTCCTTCTGTCCCTCATACCTCTACTCACGAAGTGTAATGCAAAAGCAGAGGGAATAAAAGGTGAAATCCTTGGTTCTAATATGGCGAGCAGCACCCTCCCCCCCCCCCTTTCCCCTCTCCTTTATACAAGATATCAACCTTGTTCTTTGAGTTATTGCTCTTGCATCAGCTGTATGGTATAACCACTTCTGGACCGGAAGATTTTCCCCCTTAATGACCAGGCCATATTTTGCAATACGGCACTGCGTTATTTTAACAAACAATTTTTATTTTTTGAGCTATAAACAAAAAAAAAAACGACAATTCTGAAGAAAAAAAAATAATAATTTCACAATCTGCTATATAACATTTCCCAAAAAAAAAAAATTAAAAAGCTAAATTTTTTAACATTTTGGGTCAATTTGTTTTCTGCTACATATTTTTGGTAAAAAAATCGCAATAAGTGTATCCTGCGAGCTGACGTAGCCCTATGTCGGTTTGCACAGCCGAGCTAGCCTGCCGCAATAAATCTGCGGCGGGCAGTCGGCAAGCGGTTAAAAAGTCAAATACCCTGGAGTAGGGCCTACGTTCTTTGCTGTGACCCTTTTTCCCCCTGTTTCTCTCTCTCTTTTTTTCTTTCTCCCCATCCTTACTTTGTACTTTCTCATTTTCTGTTTTTTTTTTTTGTTATTTATCGCCAGTAGCCCATGTGGCGGGCCTGTTTTATGCCTTTTGGCTCTTTTTATGGTGTCAATCTTTTGCTAGCACATTTTTCCGGTTTCTCAGGTGGAGCATTGTCTTATTATACCTTTGGAGACATACAAGATAGCCCCTGTATGGGCCCATTCCATTGCCCTCTTTTATGTACATATATGCGGGTTGACCTCAGGTGCTGTTTTGTGTCTTGTACAAAAAAGTGGCAAACACCCCAATCTATAACTGACCTTTGCAGCAAAGTGCACATGGAAGGGCAATGCACATTACAAACAAAGAAAAGATTTCCAAGTACACTTATCGACCAGCAGGCTGGTCGGTAAGTGTGCAGGGAAATCTTTTATTTGTTTGAGCTGTTTTGTTTATTACCTATGTTAGATTATGTGAAAATATTTGTCTGCTTTTAGCCTGCTTCATAGGCCTTGGCTGTTGGGTGCTGCACTTATCATTATCTTCCTTATAGAACATATTGGTATCTAGGCATCCTCACATGATTTCTTCCTTTGTTGTTATCATTAATGACAGGGGTTATGAAATAAAATTCACGGAGGTCCAGTCACTAGAATTTTCTTCCAGTAGAGATCTGAATTGCATGCTTGATATTTCATGGCACCTCAGAGCACCAGCAAACGCTGCACTTTTTTGTGAGCACCAGCCGGTTTGGTTTGGTTTAAAAAGGATCAGGATCTTCTTTTTCTGCATTTTCTTTGCCCCCTTTATATCAGCCCCCTCCTCCTTCACATTACTGTCCTTAGCCCCCCTTCATAAAACCCCGCCTTTGTATCCCTGTCGTCACCCCCCCTTTGTATCACACCCCCCCCCCTTATATCACCCCCTTCTCCTTCAAATTCATGTCCTCACTCTGCTTTACATTCCTGTCCCCACTTCTATCCCCCTCTTTCTTTCACATTCCTGTCCTTACCCTCCTCCCCCCCCCCTCCTTCTTATATCACTCTCCTCCTTCTTCACATTCGTGTCCTCTCACCCCAACCTCCTTTTTCACATTCCTGTCCTCTTGTACCACCCTCCTTTTTCACATTCCTGTCTTCACCCCCTCCACTTTACGTTCCTGTCCTCAGCTCCCCCATCTTAATATCACCTCCCCTCCTCCAGATTTCTGTTCTTGGCGCAGCTTCACATCATCCTCGACTTCCCCCACATCCTTCACAGCAGTAACATAGCTCTCTTCCATGTCTTACCTACATGGGGCGGAAGGCGGGAGGCATATCAATCTAGAGCTGACATCAAAGGCAGGACAGTTCTGCATGGAGGGTGGGAGCTACACAACTTTTCCTGGTAACCAGCTTGTGATTGGTTGATATCAATCAATTGTCTGTTCGTTAACTTGAAAATTTAACTTGGCATCTCCTGCTCTCCATCCGAAACTGTCCTGCCTCCAATGTCAGCTTTAGACTGATGTGCCTCCCACTGTCCATCTGGAGCTGTCCTGCCTACGATGTCAGCCTGACAGCAGTGATGGTGGCAGAGGGGAAGACCTGGCTTCTAAATGGCAGGAATGCGGCCGGTCCACATGGGACAGTGGTTCAGTCCAGGTCCAGACCACGGTCTGCCATTTAGTAATGTCTGGTTTATGATGTATAAAGGGCCCTATTTGCATATGGTACATATGCTGTGGGCTCTAACCTGCTTTTCGATGTTGACCCTGGCTTCTGATTATTGTCTTATATGCATGCCTTTCTATTGTAAAAGAAAAAGTTGAATATCCTTTGTATTCAGACTTCTTTTTTTGGCTTGTGCATGCTCCCTATCCTTCACTGATGCACCTCACTGCTAAAAGTGTAGAGCGAGCAGTGTTGGTATTTCTGGTTCCATACTCCACACTATGTGTACTACAATTCCCATAGAGTTGAATGTGTCTGCACATAGATGTGTGGCCCATTTTGGGGGTGAGCAGGAAAAGGTGGCTATGTTCTCAAGGGGGCATGGAGAACGAATGTAGCCAGGAAGGAAGAGCAGGAAGTCTGATAATAGAAGAAAGAAGCTTGCATTTGAGAGATACAGAAATAAAAGACAGAAGGGATGTTCTACTTATAGTTAGACATATTGCATTTATTATGTTATAAAAAAATGTGAGTTTAGTGCTACTTTATTAATTTTTTTTTTTTGCATATGTTATATAATACAATAATAATGAGGTATGAATGTGTGAATGTTTCTTCCTATCCTATATTTATTGTAATTGTAAAATACAGGAAGTAGAAAAGGGACTTTTACTTACACACCTAATTTCAACCTAATATAGTGATTGCTTATTCAAAATAATAATATAGGAATTTCAATAGTTAAAAGTTTAGGATGGAGGAGTGACAAATAGTGGTGTTGTATTTCAGATAACACTCTTACATTGAAAGTAAACGAAACAAAGAATAATTTCAGATGTTGGGCTTATAGAAAATGGCTGCTGCATTTGAAGGGTTCCATAGCAATGAAGGTCTTGGGCATTTCAGTGTTTGGAATTTTTTTTCCCCTCTCATCTTAGTAGTGTGCATCTTTTCCCCTAGGTACACACACAATGTGGAGGTCAAGGGGATTGGCTGGCCTCTACAGGCTGCACTGGGGAAGGGGGTTTATCACCAGAGAGGAGGAAATGGGCATAGAGTAGCCTCAGCCTCTCCTACTATCTGCATATCCCTGAAAAGGTGACGAAGGGGAGCAGGGAGAGGGGATTTACAGCGGCTGTGTTGCTAGTTGGAAGAAAGGTGCAGTGTTAGAGGTCAGTGGAAGGCAGGGAGGTTCAGAGTTATTGGAGCTAGGAAGAAGGAAGGTGCAAAGGGGTACAGGGGTAGTGGTGCCAAGGATATGCCAGGGTGCAGATTGCCAGGGTACTGGGTAGGCCACAATACAAATGCTGTATACTTAGAAGTAGAGGTGTACCGAACTGTTCGCCGGCGGACAGTTCCCGGCGAACTTAGCATGTTTGCGTTTGCCGCTGCGGGCGAACATATGCGATGTTCGGTCCGCCCCCTATAATACATCATTGAGGCAAACTTTGACCCTGAACTTCACAGTCAGCAGGCACATTTCCAGCCAATCAGCATACCTCCCTCCCACACCCTCCCACCTCCTATAAATAAGCAAGGGCAGCATCCATCGTAGATCATTCTGAAGCAGTGTGTGTTAGTGAGAGCAGGGAGAGCTGCTGCTGCTGTTAAGCTAGGGACAGTTGTTAGTCAGTGTTCCTGGTCTTGCTAGTCAGTGTTCTTGGTCCACTACTGCTGTAAGGACAGCATCCTGACAGCACCCCAAAAAGCCCTTCTAAGGGCTGGTATTTGTGTAATTTTTTTTTATATATATATCTAGTGTCCCCAAAAGCCCTTTTAAGGGCTGGTAATTGAGGATTTTCTTATATATATATATATATATATATATAATCTATTGTACACTGCAGTTGCCTGCCCGCTGTGTGTGAGAGGCCACAGACCCACCACAGACTGTACTGTGTGCACACCACACTCATTTTGGGTGGCACAGGCACAGTACCTTGCATTTTAAAAAATATTTTTTTTTTCCTCTGTCATAATTGCAGTGAGTGCTGTGTCAGGTCCACAGAGTGCAATGTACCCACTGCAGTGCACTGCCCACCACTGATATATATACGGTGGCACAGCATCTTGTTGCAAATTGAAAAAAAAAATATATTTTTTATTATTGCAGTTGCCTGGGCTGCCAGTGACTGTCAGGTCCACAGAGTGTACTGTGCCCACTGTAGTGCCACTGCGTGCCCACCCACCACTGATATATATATACGGTGGCACAGCAGCTTGCAAAGTAAAAATATATATTTTTTTTATAATTGCAGTTGCCTGGGTGCCAATGACTGTCAGGTCCACAGAGTATACTGTGCCCACTGCAGTGCCACTGCCCACCCACCACTGATATATACGGTGGCAGGCATGACTTTTTTTGGATTAGTGTCTGGGGGGGGGGGGGTCTAAAAAGCGTACCTGTGAAGTTTCAGCTCTGTAGCATGTCCAGAACCAGAAAAAAAAGATCATCGCTGCTCTACTAAAAAATGATCTTTTTTTCTGGTTCTGGACATGCTACAGAGCTGAAACTTCACAGGTACACCTTTTAGACCCCCAAGACACTAAACCACACAAGTTCTTAAAAATTGTCATTTTTGATAGAGAGCCAATTATTGGAAAAATTAAAAAAAAAAAACAAAACTTAAAAAAAAAAAAAAACATTTCTTTGGATGTATTGTCTGTGGGGTCTAAAAAGTGTACCTGTGAAGTTTCAGCTCTGTAGCATGTCCAGAACCAGAAAAAAAATAGAATTAGGGTTAGGGCTAGGGTTAGGGTCAGGGCTAAGGTTAGGGTTATTTTTAGTGCTTAGGGTTAGAGTTAGAGGGGTAGGGCTACTAACTCTAACCCTAAGTATCTCACCGTAACCCTAACCCTAGCCCCTAACACTAGACCTAACCCTCTAACCATAACCCTAACCCTCTAACCTTTACCCTAACCCTCTAAGCCTAGCCATAAAAATAACCCTAACCCTAACCCTAGCCCTAACCCTAACCCTAGCCCTAAGCCTAATTCGTAATTTTTTCTGGTTCCGGACATGCTACAGAGCTGAAACTTCACAGGTACACTTTTTAGACCCCCAGATGCTAAATCCAAAGAAATTTTTTATTTTTATTTTAATTTTTCCAATCATTGGCTCTCTATCAAAAAGGACAATTTTTAATAACTTTTTTTGTGTGATTTAGTGTCTGGGGGGGGGGGGGGGGGGTCTAAAAAGTGTACCTGTGAAGTTTCAGCTCTGTAGCATGTCCAGAACCAGAAAAAAAATAGAATTAGGGTTAGGGTTAGGGCTAAGGTTAGGGTTATTTTTAGTGCTTAGGGTTAGAGTTAGAGGGGTAGGGCTACTAACTCTAACCCTAAGTATCTCACCGTAACCCAAACCCTAGCCCCTAACCCTCTAACCATAACCCTAACCCTCTAACCTTAACCCTAACCCTCTAAGCCTAGCCATAAAAATAACCCTAACCCTAGCCCTAACCCGTAATTTTTTCTGGTTCCGGACATGCTACAGAGCTGAAACTTCACAGGTACACCTTTTAGACCCCCCAGATGCTAAATCCAAAGAATTTTTTTATTTTTATTTTTTTTTTAATTTTTCCAATAATTGGCTCTCTATCAAAAAATTAAAATTTTTAAGAACTTTTTTGTGTGATTCAGTGTCTGGTGGTCTAAAAAGTGTACCTGTGAAGTTTCAGCTCTGTAGCATGTCCAGAACCAGAAAAAAAATTAGAATTAGGGTTAGGGCTAGGGTTAGGGTTATTTTTAGTGCTTAGGGTTAGACGGTTAGGGTTAGAGGCGTAGGGGTAGGGTTACTAACTCTAACCCTAAGTATCTCACCGTAACCCTAACCCTAGCCCCTAACACTAAACCTAACCCTAACCCTTAAAGCCCAGTTCCTTTCCCATTTTGGTCGGTTCCGGTCTGTTTGCGGTTGTTTGCGGTGCGTTAAACGGGGAGTTTGGTCTGTCACTGTGAAGCGGGCGTAACCCTTACACTACCTGATCGATACAACATCATACCTGATCGTATACACACACTGGATGTTTTAAAGCACGTTATTCCAAACAATTTAGGAATCTTAGGTGATTTATGCCCTTTATGGAATAAAACCCGACTCTGCGTCAACTGCGTAATTTTCCATGGGAGTTTTGCCATGGATCCCCCTCCGGCATGCCACAGTCCAGGTGTTTGTCCCCTTGAAACAACTTTTCCATTACTATTGTGGCCAGAAAGAGTCCCTGTGGGTTTTAAAATTCGCCTGCCTATTAAAGTCTATGGCGGTTCGCAATGTTCGCCGGTTCGCGAACATTCGCCGATGTTCGCGTTCGCGAACGGCAAATTTTATGTTCGCGACATCACTACTTAGAAGTAGGAATGGGCCAAATTGCCTAGGTTCAATTCACGAAGAGTTCATAAAATCCTGTGTTAAATTTGCAAACCCCAAACTTAGCAGCAAATCCCATGTCCATAAGGGGGCAATCTTGTTACTAAATTCTGGGCCAATTTTTGGGCAAAAAATTGTCAAAAAAGGGCATGGAAAGCTGGACACTGCCATGGACATCTAACAAAGAAAAAAAAAAACTTGTTTAAATACTGCATAGCAAGGAGAGGGTCCTTTTAATCTGATTTTGACGACTACGTAGAAAAAAAACACTAATTATTTAAATTACATGCTTGGGACATGCCATTAAGGTGTATGGAACAGTATTATTTTCATGACAATTACAGTGTCGTAATTTGGTATCACATCTTTTGTGTAGCGCTCACCCCCAGTGGGGCTGCTAAGAATAGTCAGATTCTCCCAAATAGTAGAGACGCTGCCAGTCACACAAACTCAATCCCACACACACCAACAATTCTTGCTCAGTCTTGGGAATGTCTTTTTTTAATATTTATTGCTGAAGAACTTTACCAGGAGAGGGGCTAATGCTGCCCATACACGCACAGAATTTAGTTTGAAACTGGTTGCTTTCAAAAAGATCGTTTGATATTTGTGCCGTTAGTGAACCCAACTTTACCGACAATTTCGACCATGGGCCCGGCTAATGTCGATGGATCTGAAGCGAAAACTTTTACCGTTTCAACTAAACTGTATACCTGTATTTTATAATCAAAATGAAAAGAATATTCTGTCTTATATGTTTTAATTGTTAAGTTTATTCTATCAGTTCGCTTTCCAATGACGAATAATCATTCAGTCTGTAAATTGCCGAAATTCTGTAAGTGTATGTGGCCAGAATTAGGGTCACAGAATAATCTAAAATGATCAGTACAAAGATGGGAAGACAAACTTACTTCTAATCTTTTAATAGCAGCTTTCTGGAGACAGCAAGGAATGGCCGTATACAATATTGTCAAAAGTATTGGGACACCTGCCTTTACACGCACATAAACTTTAATGGCCCACCCTTTGCAGCTATAACAGCTTCACCTCTTCTGGGAAGTCTGTCCACAAGGTTTGGGAGTGTGTCTATGGCAATGTTTGACCATTCTTTCAAAAGCGCAAATAGCCCAGCATGCACTTCCATGCTGCATCACAGAAGAGGGAATGATAGTGCCTGTTTACCTGTCTGGACCACCTTCCTCGTTACTACACAACCTCTTGTGTTATTTTCACCCACTTTCTGTACAATCTGATTGTACAATATCCTTTAGATCTACCCTCTACATAGTGCAAGGGCTTGTATGATTTGATACAAATTGAATTTGTTGTTCAGTATGGAGGGTTCTATTTTGTCTGAGCACCTGCACGGGGAGCCATGAGCCATTGAAGTAGAGAGATCCCGGAATCCAAAAGATCCAGTATCCTACTACTACAGGAGGAGCTATAGGAATATATCCTTCACTGCTGAACCTATTAGATGTGCTCATTCCTACCATTTGTCTGGTGAGTGGGGACACAAGAGGGGAGCACGGAGTGAAGCACAAAGATCATCCATTGTTTCACAGTCTGAGCACTATTTTGAATATCTACTTCACCATATAATTACCAGGACTGTTTTCACTGGGCACGTTTATATACATATATAGTCATTGCAGACTAGAAGGACTATTTGTTTTCACTTGGCACTTTATGAATATTTATTTGGCATTGAATGCATATGAATTCATTTAATTATTGCTTTTTTTGCACATGTAGAAATTACACAGGTTTGGAGCTGTTTTTTTGAGTATTTATATACACTGTTATACACAGGATTGGCACATATAATAATTTGAATAAACAGTTCTAGCAATTATTTATTTATGTATAGTAGACACTGAGCACTTTATATAGTTTACTTAAGAGAGCAGCGCTGATACATATATTGTATATCTCTAACAAAAGATGGGAAGACAAACTTTCTTCTAATCTTTTATTAGCAGCTTTCTGGAGATAGCAAGGAATGGCCAGTATACAATATTGCCAAAAGTATTGGGACATCTGCCTTTACACGCACATAAACTTTAATGGCATCCCAATCTTAAGCACCGTACACACGATCAGATTATCGAACGATTTGTCGTCCGTTTTTTTGTGGCATGCTAGTCTGATGTGGAAAGTGAAGAGGTTATTTTCATACGAATTTTCCCATACGACAGAATTCTACTTCAGAAGGGATGTCATGTGTTGGATTGTTTCGTATGTGTTCTTTCGTCTCTGAGCATGCCTAGTCTTGCTCTTAAGATTTTTTTCCGTCAAAATCTGTACTAATGAGACGAAAATCGGACGTTGTTTTGACGGACGACAAAAATTATATAGCCTGCACATCAGGATTTTGTCAGCCGAAAAGTCGGAGTCAGCTGTCGAAAGCACCATACTAACAATCCGAAAATCGGCAGATCGGTGGTCGGACGAATTTTCGCCTACATATTTTCTTATCGTGTGTACGGGCCTTTAGTCTGTAGGGTTCGATATTGGCTCACCCTTTGCAGCTATAACAGCTTCAACTCTTCTGGGAAGCCTGTCCACGAGGGTTGGGAGAGTGTCTATGGGAATGCTTGACCATTCTTTAAAAAGCACATTTGTGAGGTCAGGCATGGATATTGGATGAGAAGGCTTGGCTTGCATTCGCCGCTCTAATTCATCCCAAGGTGTTCTATCAGGTTGAGGTCAGGACTCTGTGCAAGCCAGCAAAGTTCCCTTACCCCAAACTCGCTCATCCATGTCTTTATTCTTTATGGACCTTGCTTTGTGCACTGGTCCAAATCATTTAGTGGGGGAAAATTATGATGCGTTTTTTTTTTTTTTTCAGGTGTTGGGCTTGGCCCCTTAGTTCCAGTGAAGGGAAATCTTAAAGCGTCAGTTCCAGTAAACCTTTTTTTTGATCATGACCCTTCGACAGAGGCCAGAATGTTGGATGGTTTTTATTGAACTGGCCAATGCAACCCGACATTTGGCCCGTGTGTACTAGGCTTAAGTGTGGTTATTATGGGGGGAGTCCCACTCTCTCTTTCAGATTTGAATTGACTTTATTTTATGATGACTACAACAGATGAAACTTTGTTGTGCTAAATGTACCAGAAGAAACTTTAAGTTTTAGCAGGAACACTCAAAACTCCTAGGACAGAAAACTTTAGGATTATGGCAAGATCACACTGTTGGGCTATTTAGGACATACAGTATAGGAAGACAGGGTCTGAATAAGGCCATTGTGCCATACATATAACTAAAGTATTACTTTTGGGTGGACTAGTCCTTTAAGGCAGTGTAAAGATTATAAAGTAGACGTGCAGTTAGTTTAGTTCTGCATCAAAACTCGAAGGAAATGTTTGTTACTATTGTAATTCGGAAATTTGAATACATAACAAATTTAAATTAATCTGAAACAAAATTTCATCCAAATTCAAACTGAATTTGAAAACAAAATTGAAATATTAACATATTGCTGATTTTCTTGAAAAACTATGGGGTTGATTTACTAAAGACAAATAGAAGGTGCACTTTGCAATCTGCAAGTACAGATGCTCTAGAGCTTAGTAAATGAGCAGATGCTCTGCTGCCTTCCATCATCCAATCAAGTGCAACTGTTTTTTTTTTCCCTTGCATATAATTGGGTATTCTTATCAAAGTGAAGCTTTACCTCATTTACTAAGCTCTGGAGCAGCATCACTTGCAGAAGGCAACTGCACTTTGAGAGTCTATTTGCCTTTAGTAAATCAAACCCTATGTGTATTAGTGTTAAGATAGAGCTGTATTTCGAAATTCGAATTAAGAAAAGAATAGAATGAAACAGGACAGAATAGAAAATAAAATATTTGAATAGAATAGATTAAAATAGAAAGAATATAGCGGTCTTCCAAATTTTGAAAAGAATAGAACAGAATACAATAGAATAGAAAATAATAGAATAGGGTAAAACAAACAGGAAAAAAAAATAGAATAGAAAATAAAGTAGAAAGTAGAATAGAAAACAATAGAAGAAAAGAATAGAAAAAATATAATAGAAAAAAAAGAATAGAAATAATATAGTCATCTTTCAAAATTTGAATTTTGAAAAGAACACAGAATAAATAGAATATAAAAGAATAGAGTACAACAGAACAGAATCGAATAGAAAATAAAAGAATAGCATAAAATAGAACAGAAAATAAAGGAAAAAATAGAAAATACAATTATAGAATACAATTGAACCAGGATAGCAAACAATAGAATAGAAAAAAAAAAAAAAGAATATAATAATCTTTCGAAATTTGAATTTTTGAAAAGAACAAAACAATAGAATAAAAAGAATAAATAGAATAAAACAGAACAGAAAAGAACAGGAGTAAAACAGAACAGAATTGAATAGAAAAAACAGAATAGAAAAGAACAGAAGTAAAACAGAACAGAACAGAACAGAATCGAATAGAAAATAAAATAACAGAATACAATAGAACAGAAAATAAAGGAATAGAATAGAAAATAAAAGACAAGAAAATAAAATAGAAAACAAATTGAATAGATTAGCATAGAATAGAACAGAACGAATACAACAGTCTTGCAAAATTGAGATTTAGAATGCTACTCTTTACAATGAATTTGGATCAATTTGATATTTTTGATTCCAATTCAATTTAAATACTTCAAATCCATTGGAAAAATTTGAATCCGTTCAAAAACAAATAAATGTAACAAAACTAAACACATTTTGTTATGAATGCAATGAAACTAAATGAATAACTTAACGAATCAATTTGAAACGTAACATTTTTTCATTCTGCACATGTCTATTATAAAGCCATTTCAACCAAACTTACCTAAAGTTTTGCAGGTTTAATCATCCCTAACGTGTTGCTGTAGATTTGTGTACTTAGTCCATCCTCACTGCTCTTTGTGCAGCATAATCAGCCTCCCTTTATGAATACATAACGTACACTTCATTGCATCCCTGGACCCTCCTTTAATGCAGGTAGTGCTTGGGTCTCACCTTGATGGTCACCTAGCAGTGGACCAGTCAGCTGTTAAGCTCATTCAGTGGTATTGCTTACAAACAAGGAAATGCATGCCCTGGTGAACAATAAAGAAAGAAGAATACTACACAGACTTGCCATGGTGTGTGTCTAGCAAACATTTAAGTAGAAGCACATTTCTGCTCCCCTATATGCAAGAGAGCCGTATCTAGTGCACTGCTATCTCTGCACAAATAAAAGTAATCTTTGTAATATGTACAAACTGGTGTTCTGTGTTTTTTTTCCCCATAGTTCTACAACTTGTCACATATTGAAGTCATTCTGCACCAGTTTTAATAAAGTAGAATTATAGGCAAAACTTTTTTTTTTTTTTCATTTTGGATAGAATAAGGGAGGGTTATACTTTAACCCCTATTAGATTTTTTTTCAGTATCCATGTCCCATTGAGGAGATTTACCTTCACTTCCTGTCCCACAGCCAAACAGGCAACGAGAGGAAATCCCTGCGTATTAAGCAAATTCCTTGGGGACCCCCAGAACTAGTGTCCCCACTATTACTTTTCTGGAGACAACCCAAAATGTGGGATTTTCTTTTACTTTCACTGATAATTGTAAACAGGACAAATAAAGAGGGTGTATCTCCTTAATGGGGCCACAGACAGCAAAAAAAAAATTTACAAGCCTTCTAATCTCTCTCCACTCTATCAAAAACTATATTTAAAAAAAAACGTTTAGCCTTTAGTTATACTCTAAATAAAAAGTTGTGATTGGATTTAACTTGGGTAATACTGCATTGCACAGAACTGACAAAATCCGTTACAAATATCTCAATATAGGTCAGTATGTAAAGTTGGGTGTTCTGTAGTGGGGGCACATACAGAAGGGATGCCAGCACACTACTAAATAGCAAGCAAAATATTTATTTACACAACATGTATATCTGTGCGACCCCAAACCTGTTGCTTTAGGTGATGTGCAATTCGAAGTCTTTTGCTTGCCATTTTCTGGTGTGCTGGCATCTGCTCTCTTTGTGCTTTTAAAATCTGGCACTGCTAGAGCATGTGCTAGGTTGTAGTAGAGGGGTGGAATCTCAGAGAAAAAGAAGTGCTTCTCACCGACCCAGCACATGAATTTGTGAATGAATGTGGCCTCAACCAGTGCTGCTTTGGCTACACCCCCTGACATGTTTCGCCCTGCTCACCAGGGCTTCGTCACAGACATTGCAGCCTCTGTAAGAAAGGGGGAAGAATTGGCACAAGGATGCAAGTAATAATGAGCCTAGAGTTCTCAAATAGGATCAATGTAAATAAAATCAATCAGGATCAATAAGCAATACAACAGTGCAAAGTGTCCATCTGAGGTCCATACATAGGCTTGCTTGAGTGGCAGCTTGGTGAAAAGCAAGAAGCAGCTTAGGGGCAACTGAGGAGAAAGTGCCAAACTAAGTGCAGTATGTATGGATGTTTAATAAAGATAGATAGACTGGTACTCACTAGAGTAAATCATAATAGGCATTGAGGTGATCAACAGAGCAGGGCGTCAGGGTGGCCTCTGCAGTTGGTGTACTCCGGAGGATGACGCCCGTGGATTCCGACACTTCATGGAGCTGTGGAATGCACAGGGAGCCGGTGATAATGTCACTTCCTGGATATGTGAGGATGGATATCACATCATATCTGGTAAGTGACGTCATCACCAGCTCCCTGTGCATTTCCACAGCTCCAGAAAGCATTGGAATCCACCGGCGTCATTCTCCAGAGTACACCAACCGCAGAGGCCACCCTGACGCCCTGCTCTGTTGATCACCTCAATGCCTATTCCGATTTACCCTTGTGAGTATCAGTTTTTCGATCGTTATTAAACATTCATAATACACTTAGTTTGGCGCTTGTGTTATCTCCTCTGTAAGCGAGTCCTGGTGTGTGGGGCGAAACATGTCATAGGGCATGGCTGGAGCAGCACTGGCTGAGACCACACTCATCCCCATGCACTGGGTCGGTGAGCAGTTCTTTCCATCTTTCTTCTCTGAATGGTACATAGCCACCTGCTCTCTTCACTGTAACCAGCAGGGAGATCTTTATATCAGCTTAGAGGAGCACTGCAAGTTATACCTGGATCACAGAGGGGGTGACAAATCGCTACATTTTATGCTAAGCAGTTGAATATTAGCCGCTCATAGACTAAGGCTACGTTCACAGAGGCCAATGCAAATTGTAAGGGCAGTTCCTTCTGTGGCACACAGCAGCTAGGTGGGGCAGCCAGCCCCATTCAGTATAATGACAGGTCACCAGCAGTCACAGCTATTCACTGCTCTCTGCACAGCCAGCGATTACCTGCTGTGATCTTTGCTGGACGCACATTGTGCAGCGAGCAGCAAATGCTGTGACTGCCAGTGACCTGTCATTATAGTGGACTGGGCCGGTGGCCACGATCCACACCAGCTTTAATCACCAGTGTGAAAGTAGCCTAACTGCTTGCAACTTTAAAGATATGATACCAAAGCTGAAAACAAGTACCCATTGCTTCAGCAACACAGAGCTGTCAGGCTTCTGGAAGGTTTCCAAATACGGTGTGAGCTTGCTCAACACATTAGATCTGTTTTATTTATAAAATGTGGGGAATTACTGCTACTTCAACCAACAACATAATTGCAATGATGTTTGATTTCTTGAACTTCATTTTAGTGCTTTAAAAATCAGTTATTGCTCTGTTAGCCTCGTTGGTGGATTCTTGAGAGATGCCAGCTGACCCTACAAGGTGTGTGCAGACTGTAGAGGGCCTGTAACTATGTGGCTCCCACAATGGGTAGGACTCAGTCAGTACTACTCTTTTTGGTATGGTTACAAAAGGACAGTTCCAGCTGGAGTACAGTTCTCAGTGTGTCACTCAGTATCATTTCCATTTGGAAAATGTATTATGTCCCTTAAATGAAAGTTTTGTAATTAGAGGAGGTGTGGATGAAGGTCACAATCTCCTTTCTTCTAATCACAGAAAACGTTGTATTCTGAATGGAAGAGGGGCCGATCGAGTGACCCGTCATGAGAACTGTACTAAAGCTGGATCTTTAAGGCCCTGTTCACATGGCTAAATCAAACATGGTGCAGCAAATATATTGCAACAAACTGCATTCAGGTGTCTGCAGATAGGGAAAGCCTGGGACTGGGAAGCCTGTAAAAAGCTTTAACAGGCAGGCAGTGGACATACACTATATTACCAAAAGTATTGGGATGCTTGCTTTTACATGAACTTTAATGACATCCCAGTCCTGGTCCAAAGGGATCAATATGGAGTTGGCCCACCCTTTGCAGCTAAAACAGCTTCAACTCTTCTGGGAAGGCTGACCACAAGGTTTAGGAGTGTGTCTATGGGAATGTTTGACCATTCTTCCAAAAGCGCATTTGTGAGGTCAGGCTGATGAGGACGAGAAGGCCTGGCTCGCAGTCTCCTCTCTAATTCATCCAATGGGTGTTCTGTCTGGTTGAGGTCCGGATTCTGTGCAGGCAAGTCAAGCTCCTCCACCCCAAACTCGATCATTCATGTCTTTATGGACCTTGTTTGTGGACTGGTGCGCAGTCATGCATAACTGAGGTTTAGAAATGTCTCTATGGGAAGGTTTGACCATTCTTCCATAAATGTGTATTTTTGAGGCCTGGCTCTCAGTCTCCTCTCTAATTCATCCCAAAAGGTGTTCTGTCAGGTTGAGGTCAGGACTCTGAAGGCCACTCAATTTCCTCCACCCCAAACTTGATCATCCATGTCTTTATGGACCTTGTTTGTGGACTGGTGCACACAGTCATGTGGGAACTGGAAGGGGCCATCACCAAACTGCTCCCACAAAGTTGGGAGCATGAAATTGCCCAATATGTCTTGGTATGCTGATGCCTTAAGAGTTCCCTTCACTGGAACGAAAAGACCGAGCCCAACCCCTGAAAAACAACCCCACACCATAATCTTCCCTCCGCCAAATGATTTGGATCAGTGCTCAAAGCAAGGTCCATAAAGACATGGATGAGTGAGTTTGGGGTGGAGGAACTTGACTGGCCTGCAGAGTCCTGACCTCAACCCGATAGAACACTTTTGGAATTACTTTGGGGCGAAGACTGTGAGCAAGGTCCACATCAGTGCCTAACCTCACAAATGGGTATCTGGATAAATGGTCAAACGTTCCCATAGACACACTCATAATTCTTGTGGACAGCCTTCCCAGAAGAGTTGAAGCAGTTATAGATGCAAAGGTTGGGCCAATTCATGTTCAATCCAAAGTTCATGTGCATGTAAAGGCAGGCGCCCCAATACTTTTGGGAATATAGTTTAGATGTCCGCCAGCAGTATTTGGGAGTAATCGCACAGGGAAGATCTGGCCCTAACCGCAAGTAATCCCTGGCTGTGAACTTTAAATTATTCTTTTATTTATGTGTTTAAAATAGCATAATTCACATACTAGTGGTTTGGTGTAGTCTGTTAACCTCTTCATTACACAGATCATATACAGTATACTCCAGTGATACAATGAAAGAAGAATTGTGAGAGAACGTGCACTTTCAACTTGTAAAACCGTTTTTTAACTAAAAAGAAAAAAAACACACAAACTCCAGAATACACACAGAAGCAAATTTATTATTATTTTTTTTTTTTAAGACAGAACAAATATAGTGGCAAACATCAATAAGCAAATTTACAATATAACTGGGGTAAACAGACTTCAAATACAAAATATAATTAAGGGGTCGTATTTAATAGTGTTTGAAGAGCAGCTCAGGTCTCCATGTTTGTTTCTACCTATTCTGGTAAAATTTATTTCAGGTTTAATCCAGCAGGCCAAGAAACTTTAACAATGGGACTGTAAAGGAAAGCGTGATTTAGTTTAATAAAACAAATATGAAGAAAGCTTCTGTGTAATGAGGAAAATAGCACCGAAAAAGCCATTGCTTAGAAGGCACAGTTTCTGAAGCTCTATGCAGCCTTTTGCCTGTCATCTGTGCTGTTAGGCAGTGAACTATTTTTGGAATTTTCAGAAACAGACTCCATTAGAAACGCTCAAGAATGATGAATCATTTATGTTTTATTACCTGATCTAACCATCGCTTTGCAAAAGCTAAAATAGTAAAATGTAAGCCTTTTCAGAATTATCTATATTGTTATACTTTTTTGATAAAAAAAAATAAACAAACAATCTGATAATTTCTTAAACTATGTTTCTTTACATGTTATCTCATTATATATCTTGTAACTTTTATTAAATGTTTAATGGATAAAACACATCCACATCACTGAACACAGGCCTAAATCTATGCATTGGCTAGGAAATTCAGTGTGCATATAAGCTGGCAGGTGCCCCGTCTGCAGGGCACAATGATCCCCTACAAGTAGTGCTGATGAAATACTGTGCAAACTGAACCATATGCACATGTGTCTAAGGGCATGTTCACTTGACTAAATTTCTAACGCTTAACAAATGCTCCTATAGCGATTGTATGGGTATTAGACGCGTGTTAAGGAGCTGTAGAATAAGCATTAGACTGGCATTTTACAAGCATTAATGTCAAGTTAAAACCCTCCCAAACCCCTATGTGTTATAGTTTTGAAGTGTTTGATAAGCGTTAAAACTGCTCCACAAATGCCTATTCCACTACAGGAAATAAACTAATCTTAACGCCCCCCAAACGCCTGCCAGAGCATTTGTGAAGCATTAGGATAGACCTGAATGGGAGGCATTGATAGGCTTCAAACGCCTCCTTACTCAACATGAGGCTTCAATTTTGAAGCAAAGCGGCGCGACGCTAACCCTTAATGTTTTGATAATGTGAACAGCACTGTGTGCTGTCCATTGCATCATTTGCATAGGCGTTTGAGGCATTTTAACGCCCCTCAAACATCTGCTTTTAATGCCAGTGTGAACTTACCTAAGGCAATTTCAGGATGTTGTGTACAGAAGCATTAAAATGCAAAAATGTATTCAACATTATTAAAGCAGTAGTATACTCAATTTTTTTACTTTTACCTACAGGTAAGCCTATAATAAGGCTTACCTGTAGGTACAATTAATATCTCCTAAACCTGCACGGTTTAGGATATTTGCCCTGCCTGCAGCCGCTGGCGCTAGCGGCGCATGTGCTCTGAAGGTCCGGCAGACCTTCAGAGTTCCTTGCCGGCTACTTGCCAGAAAGTGACTCCCGCGTGACGTCATTACGGCTCCGGCCACTTACAGCGCCGGAGCCGCCAAACCCAGAAGAGACGCCAAGGAACATGACAGTTCCCACAGCGGTGTCCGGGCATACTAGCTCATTATGCCTTTGTCTTGCAGGGTTTGTTTTTTTTTTTTCTTCGGCAGTATACAACCACTTTAAGTGGTTGGCCAAAATATATAATAGGATAAATGCTCAAGCTATTTCTATCATAATCTTTGCTCCTTGTGTTTACCTTAAATGTTCATAAAATAAAATTTAGGCCACATTCAGAGGTCCTTAGACAAGTGTAAGGATTCTTTTACATGAGCGGTTGAATCGGTTCGCCTGTCCGTTTTTCAGGCGGACCCGGTTAGACACTCTATTCTCCTCTATGGAGCAGCTGATGTAAATCAACTTGTGTCTGTTTACACCCACCCACCTCCAATTCAATCCGGCAATAACAAATGAAAGGGGATCTTGTTCCCCTCTGTCTGGCTAGATCAGAGGGCAGTTGAGTGTCAACGGACAGCCAGTCCGTTTACACAGTTTAGGTAGGAGGGAATTATGAACAGTTCTAAATACCAGTGACTATTGGCACAAAACCTTCATGCTAATGCTAGAAAGCTGAACATGAAAAGGAACTTCATCTTTCAGCATGACAACGACCCAAAGCATACATCCAAATCAACAAAGGAATGGCTTCATCACAAGAAGATTACAGTTTTGGAACAGCCCAAGCAGAGGCAAGACCTGAATCTGATTAAAAATCTGTGGGGTGATCTGAAGAGGGCTGTGCACAGATGCCCTCGCAATCTGACAGATTTGGAGTGTTTTTGCAAAGAAGAGTGGGCAAATATTGCCAAGTCAAGATGTGCCATGCTAATAGACTCATACCCAAAAAGACTGAGTGCTGTAATAAAATCAAAAGGTGCTTCAACAAAGTATTAGTTTAAGGGTGTACACACCTATGCAACCATAACATTTTTCATTTTTACTTCCCTCCACCTAAAAGATTTCAGTTTGTTGTCCAACTGAGTCGGACAGTTTATAGGTCACATTTAAAGGTGAAAAATGTTCTGAATTTATCTTTAACATCACAGAAACCTGACATTTTACAGGGGTGTGTAGACTTTTTATATATTGTACATTTTTGTAAATTATATTAAACAGCAAAACCTGACCAGGGGGTAGTGAGAGCAGCTATGAACAACACAGAATGCCCCAGAAAAACCAAAAGGCAAAACATTGGTCCAACATGTGGGCGATATACAGTAATAGGCAAAACGGATTATAAAAAAAGAAAGGAGAAAAGAAAGAACAGAACAGAAGCTAGAAGAAAAAAAAAAAGGGGGGGGGAGAGCCATAGGGAAGTGGTGGGCTAAACACAAAGATTCTATGGATCTAAAAAATGTGAAGGTAGGCACAAATCAGCGAGAGCTGATCATACCAGGGTTGCCAAACACGCAGGCATTTGTCATGGGTGGAAGAGTATATCCCTCAGCTTGTGGTCCAACAACCACTTTACCTCCTAAAAAGAGAGGAGGGAGATTTTGAGAGTTGTGGGAAAACTATATCAATATTCCATTGTATTGGGAAGAGCTATTGTACAGTTAAAGTAAACATTTAAAAAAAAAAAAAAAAAAAAAAAAAGGGGGTAACCACAGCTACACTTGAACCAAAACCACATGCCAAAAGAAAAAAACTGGCAGATAAACAAAATTTGGAGAGGAAAAATTAAACTTTCAAGAAAGTTGAGCATCAGCTTTGCCTTTTCCTACGTCCCACTTGGGTAGTACAACTATCCGTTACATTGGAGAAACAACAAGGAGGCCTGAAGGAAAAGTCAGAGAACTTTTATGTAACTTTTTTTTTTATCATGCAATCAGTATATCTTTCTCTGGTTTGCATCAGCTTTACTTTACTGTACCCAAAGATCTGAGATGTCAGAAGGGTAGCAACAGACACCCTTATATTTTCAGGCACATAGCCATCCAGGTGTGCACATTTTTGGCTGTTTGCATTCATATAACAAATTTAGTACATGTCTCAACACCACATGATGTCTATAGCTAGATTACGTTTTTTCTTACGGCTATGTAGATGAAAGTGTGACTAGATTTAGAGCAATGTAATGATGAGGTATGCATTAATCCTGCAGCAATATTAGTAATAGTGAGCATCCACAGAGCAAGTAAAAATAAAATGCTTGCAGAGAGTCACAACGCCCTGGACTATTTTTTCCCTATTTTATTTTAAAATCTGATTTTGTCTCAGATTTATCCTTATTTTTTTATCATTGCAGTCACATGCCTACTGAAATAAATCTGAATTTGATTACCCTTTTACACACACCATTTATACACCCAATTACCTTAGCCAAAGGGTGAGAAATGCTCTAATTTTCAAATTCAGCAGAATATCCCCATTTAGCGACACTAATTTGGATTTGTTCTTTACCTATATAATACAAAATTATCACCCATATCCTCAATTAACAATATCAAAATGGATCTAAATAGTTTTCTTAAAGATTTAAAATTAATCAATTCAATTCACATGATTTTTGTCAGTGACTGGTGGTTGCTTTGTCAAGAAGAACAGGATGCATTAACATATGGTTACAGTTTTGAAACCTAAATCACATACATAAAAACAAGGCATTATACCGAGATTTCCAAGCCATCTGGAAATACATCAGTACCGCCAAATGTATGAGAAGGAAATGACAAATGTAGATCCATTAATACATGATTTGAATAGTCATCTTATTTGTATTGGGTAGCACAGTGGCTAATACTTCCGCCTAGCAGCACTAGGGCTGTTGGTTCGAATTCCAACCACGGCATTACCTAAACGGAGTTTGCATGTTCTGCCTGTGCCTGTATGGGTCTCCTTTGGGTACTCCAGTTTCCTCCTACACTCCAAAGACATGCTGGTAGATTAACTGTCACTTATCTAAATTGGCCCTAGTAGGTGTATGTATAAATGTGAGCTTGGGCCCTTATATTATAAGCTCCTTGAGGGCAAGGACTGATGTGAATGTATAATATATAAGTAAAGTGCTGTGTAAATTGACAGCGCTATACAAGTACCTTTTATCTTGGTGGTAAGATATGCTGTATAGCTACATTATCTCACAAAAGTGAGTACACCCCTCACATTTTTGTAAATACATCTTTTCATGTGACAACAACAAAGAAATAACACTTTGCTACAATGTAAAGTAGTGAGTGTACAGCTTGTAAAACAGTGTAAAATTTGCTGTCCCCTCAAAATAACTCACAGCCATGTCTAAACTGCTGGAAACAAAAGTCAGTACACCCCTAAATGACAATGTCCAAATTGGGCCCAATTAGCCATTTTCCCTCCCCGGTGTCATGTGACTCGTTAGTGTTACAAGGTCTCAGGTGTGAATGGGGAGCAGGTGTGTTAACGTTGGTGTTATCGCTCTCATTCTGGTCACTGGAAGTTCAACATGGCACCTCATAGCAAAGAAATCTCAGAGCATATAAAAAATAAGTTTTTGCGTGACATAAAGATGGCCTAGGCTATAAGAAGATTGCCAAGACCCTGAAACCGAGCTGCATCACGGGGGCCAAGACTATACAGTGGTTTAACAGGACAGGTTCCACTCAGAACAGGCCTCGCCATGGTCCACCAAAGATGTTGAGTGCACGTGCTCAGTGTCATATCCAGAAGTTGTCTTTGGGAAATAGACGTATGGGTGCTGCCAGCATTGCTGAGGAAGTTGAAGGGGTGGGGTGTCAGTCTGTCAGTGCTCAGACCATACGCAGCACACTGCATCAAATTGGTCTGAATGTCTGTCGTCCCAGAAGGAAGCCTCTTCTAAAGAGGATGCACATGAAAGCCTGAAAACAGTTTGTTGAAGACAAGCAGACTAAGGACGTGGATTACTGGAACCATGTCCTGTGGTCTAATGAGACCAAGATATACTTATTTGGTTCAGATGGTGTCATGTGTGTGTGGCGTCAACAATGTGAGGAGTACAAAGGAAAGTGTGTCTTGCCTACAGTCAAGCATGGTGGTGGGAGTGTCATGGTCTGGGGCTGCATGAGTGCTGCCGGCACTGGGGAGCTACAGTTCATTGAGGGAACCATGAATGCCAACATGTACTGTGACATACTGAAGCAGAGCATGATCCCCCTCCCTTCGGAGACTGGGCTGCAGGGCAGTATTCCAACATGACAACGACCCCAAACACACCTCCAAGATGACCATTGCCTTGCTAAAGAAGCTGAGGGTAAAGGTGATGGACTGGCCGAGCAGGTCTCCAGACCTAAACCCTATTGAGTATCTGTGGGGCATCCTCAAATGGAAGGTGGAGGAGCATAAGGTCTCCAATATCCACCAGCTCAGTGATGTCATCATGGAGGAGTGGAAGAGGATTCCAGTGGCAACCTGTGAAGCTCTGATGAACCCCATGCCCAAGAAGATTAAGGCAGTGCTGGGAAATAATGGAGGCCACACAAAATATTGACACTTTGGGCCCAATTTGACACTTAGGGGTGTCCTCTCTTTTGTTGCCAGCGGTTTAGACATTAATGGCTGTGTGTTGAGTTATTTTGAGGGGACAGCAAATTTACACTGTTCTAAAAGCTGTACACTCACTACTTTACATTGTAGCAAAGTGTAATGTCTTCAGTGTTGTCACATGAAAAGATATATTTACAAAAATGTGAGGGTGTATTCACTATTGTGAGATACTGTATCTATTAACATGTGGTAGAGATTTAATGTTGAGCGTTATTTTGTTTTTAGGTGCCATTTTCCTCAGAATATTGTATATGATTGATTTGTTTGCCAGGAAAAAAAAAAAAAGTGGCAGAAAATGGAATCATGCAAACTACATGCCATAAATACCATGCAAAAACATTCACGTAACAGTTTACATAACATCAATATGTCAAGGGATGGTTGATCCACAAGGTTTGTCAGAAAGGTATACCATTCTAAAACACCTACTTATTTATAGAAATGTACATAGTTATTTTACATTGGAGTGATACTATGAATCCTTGCAAAGCCCAGAAAGGTTCTTGGCCATATCAGGATTGAGTGGTGAAATTGTAACTCCATTTGTCTTGCAAAAGAGATTCAAGTTAAACTGTCATTGAAATTCCTTAGTTAGAACTGAGAGGATTGTGAGATCTGGGAATGGAACACGAGTTTATGAAGGATCAGAGCTGCTTTCTCAAAGAAAACAAAAAAGGGAAATAAAGAGCAAAATAATACCCCACACACAAACTGGACAGAGATTGTCAATGAGTCTCTGAAAGAAAATTCAAGTGTATCAAAAAATTGTTCTGTTGTCATTACAAACAGACAATGCTGCAAAATAGGACTTAGTATCTTCAAGCTTTGCTTAGCATGTGTGCAGTTAGCATCCACAGAAGCACCATAGAAGAAGTAGCACCACAGATAAGTTTTGTTTTAGAAGCTAACTGTCAACGTGCATCGGAAAACTTGGAACTGGTGTTGATACACGCTAAGGTCCAAATAACAAGGCCATTTATAGTTATTTCAATACAGTACAATACATTTTATAGAGAACACGTTTAAAGTACAGTACAAAAGGAACTTCACCATGCACCCTGTGGAAAAACTGGAATATGGAAAACCATAACTGAAAACAACCACATGTCATATGGCGTTAAACGCCAGATTCACCTGTTTAACTTTTTTTTTTTTTTTTTTAATTAAGTTAGTAATGCAGCTGTAAATAACTGCACCTTGCAAATGCAGAATACAAACTAAACCTGCAAGGTGAATTTGACACATGTATGAACACAGACAGCGGCCTGTAGTGTTATATAGACATTGATATCAGTCACATCTCACCAAGATAATGGGCCACATAATAGTTATTGCAATGTGTTGCAGCAGAGTTTATGTAGAAAATGTGGCTCCACCAGAGGGGTTATCGTTTTCCACATCCGTAGCAAGAACAGATTTGCTACAATGAACAGAGATATACAGTCGGAAAACAAAACAATGTACAAAATTATACATCACCAAGTTAAAATTCACATTTGCTGTAACACCAAGCTTTGTCCACAAGGCTTGAAAAATCATAATACCCCGTGCCCTCTGAGAACAATCATTTTTTTAAATTAGAAGGGTTTGCCACCCTTGGGTATAGTACAGAAACCCTCTCCACTAGCCTGCAGATAATCACTAACAGGAGGCCCCTTGCTCTGACCTCTGCCAATCAGCTGCTTTCCAGCCACATTTCCGTGTAGGATTCAACCTTAACTTCTGAATTGAATTGCATTCACTGGGGATTCCAAGACCAGAGAGATATATCGTGCCAGCCAAGCATGTCTGAGGGTCCAAACAGAAATAGCTTACCAAATAGGTCAGGGTTTTCAACATTATAACTTAAGGTAGGAACCCTTTCGATATGTTAGTAAAAATGCACTGTATCTGTAAATGTTTCCAGGAACACTAGCAAAAAAAATGTACTTGGCTGTGATGTTACCTACTTCAAACCAAAAGTGCATTTTCAACCTACTGTGGCTAAGGAGACTGGCTCCAAGTACTACATGAATATTTAATCTTGTTATGTTTTGAGGTTGTTCGCTATATTAATAAAAATGTACTGTAGAAAAGGGTAGGTGGTTTAGTACATGCATTTTGATGGGGAGAAAAAAAAAAAAAAAACACAAGCAATATACAAATAAAAATGCAAGGTTCACTGAAAGAAGGGAATGTAATACTGTACATACAGTACACACCAACAGCTTACATAGATCCAACCATCTCATACTGAACTAGAAACAAAGATAAAAAAAAAAACCTATTATGTAGATCTATTATGCAAATACAAGGAAATTATATGTGCAATATTTTTTATACTACTTTCAGAGGATATACGACATAAAAAAGGTTTATGGAGTTATGTATCCATTATTTTTACCAATTGGGGAATTAATCTAGGATATAAAAATTTTTTTTAGGTCATGCATTTTACTAAATGGGAAGGAAACAATTAGGATGCAATAAAAAGGAAAACACCAAGGCCTGCATACAGTTAGTTTCCAGTCTTTTCTTAAGATATAAGAGATTATTTATTTTAAAATAGATGAAAGGAAAAGTGGTGGGTATGCTGACAACCTTTAACCTACACCAGATTAAAATTAAAGCTGGAGTCCTACTGGTTGGTATAGGCCTTTCTTTCATTCATATACATAAACATCCGTGTCTTTTAATGTAGGTAAATAAAAAAAAAGGAGGACTCAAATACAATAGACTAACTACATGTGCTTTTTACAAAGCTCAGCTTTTACTCATAGTTGACCTTATAGTTTTGATTGGGTGCTGGGAACCTAATCATGTGCTAGCTTTTATATTTCTCTAGGATTCCATTGTGAGATTCTCTATCCAATATCCAAGTCCTCAACAGTTGTAGCCACTGAAAAGCCAGAGATAATGGGGCTCTCCCCTGATAAATTCTAAATCCATGTGAAAGATAGTAGAGCTAGAGAAAAAAACAAAAAAGAGAGGGCGGGGGGTTGGGGAAGAATCTACATTAGTGCCTTAGGTTGGCCTCAGAAGCAGCAATTTTCTTTCCTGCAACCACAGTCAGTGTCGATGGGGGAATTCCTCCCGCAGAGCCATTGTGTTCTCCTGGCGTGGGGCAATTGGGAGAACACAGTGATTATTGCTAGTGGCTACAACAGCCGCTCACAATAATTGCATTAAAGTCTGACAGGCTGGTTGTACCCAAGTCGATTGATCGATCAACTTGGGTACAATCAGATTGCCCATATATGGTTTCAATCTGCTGAACCTACTGAGATTCGAACCATCCATGGCCGGCTTAAGAGATATGAGAAACCGATACACGATTCAACCCCAACAATGGTCCTCAACACTTAAATGGACATTAATAGCTAAGCTGGCCTTTAATAAGATGATATATAAAAAATATTTTTGCAATAAATGATCTCATGATACTGTGATAAGGGACATCGATTTGAGGTTTTACAGAGAAAGCAGCAGCAACTGTTTAAAACAACAAACACACATTTTACACAGACCCTGTTTATTTCAAGAAGTAACAACTTGTAGTTCGTAAAGAGCTCAACTGACTTAACTTGATTACAAATGAACAATAATTGCAAAAATGGAAAGCTGACAATTAAAACAAAATTATAAAAAAAACTTTAAAGTGTATATGGGCTACCTTACTACTATAACAAGGTAGAGAAATACAAGCGGACTCTTATCTTGTATATATTAAATAAATCCCACTGAAATGGCATACTTGTTAGAAAAAAAGAAAAAAACAATTCTACAGAGGGGGCATGGCAACAGTTAACCCCCCCCCCTTAAATCTTGGTCAAGTACTAGGGCTAAGAGGAATATGAAGTCAGGTTTGGTAAGTTTATAATAGCACCGCAAGGAAAACTTGCACAATATCACTAATGGTAACTGTAAAGTACATTTCCAAGTCACACAAATCTATATTTACAAGATAATAAGCACCAACTAAATTAGGCCTCACAAAGCACTACAATATAAACCTAGATTGCTTCCTTGGCCTATTCGCTAATCTCCAAGAGGTGATAAGGTGAAGATCAAAAAGAACCCCTTTAAATAAAGTGCTGGCTTCAAATGCTGCCCCTAGCCATACTATCACCTCTGGTAACTATTATCAGTCCATAGGGAACACTTGGACCACCTAACCTACTATTCCTAACTTGGCATGTTAAAATGTAAAAATTGCTTATAGAACGTCACATAAAATTGCTAAGTAATCAAGATTACAAAGATTATATCCACCCTCAATGAGAGCTGCAACTCTCTTGCAATAAAGGAATTTTCCACTACCCTTTTCCAGTCACTGAACGCCTTGTATTCTGTGGACAGAATACAAAGGTGTTGTGTGAATGGAGAGGGGTTAAAAACAGGACATCTAACAAAACAGGTTTAAAACAGGACACCTTCATTGTATGCTCCCATCACTTTGAGCGTGGAGGGGAATACATCATTACAGGTAACTTTTTTTGTACACAGCACATATCACAAAACCATTCTGCCTAGAGTACAGCCCTAAGGTATTTTACTTATATTTTAAAGCAGACGATGGTCAGGATAGCTGTTGATTGGAAATTGCCAACACTTTTTTTTTTTTTAGATTTTTTGCTAATGTATTTTACCTTTTAAATACCGACCTGTTACCCCTCATTGGCCCGGAATAATTTTGCATTTAAAAGACTTTACTTGAACCAATTATTATAAAACAAATATATCTTACAAGTCAGTTCCCATTGATAAAGTAAGCTAAAGGGATGGAATCCATTATCCAGAATATTTGTTTTTTCAGAGAATTATAAAATTTGGACAACTGTTCCTGTAAGTTCACCAAACTACACCATGGGCCTATTTAGTAGAAAACAGAGTAAAGAAAATGGAGAATAAAACTGGATGAAACATACTTTTGTCAAAGGATGCGCTGTGACAACATGTGTGTTGCTGCACCAAATATGTGCGTTAGCAGATTCGTTGTGTCGTTTATTTTGAATGCCACTTGGTTTTAGAAAACAGAGCTGTGACGCACATTATTCAGACGCAGTACACCACAATGCACTGAAGATTGTTACTGTTGTGGTGTGCCGCACAGCAAAAAATCCCGACTGCCTGTTTCTGATCCTCTCCTGTAAGTTGGCAATGTATTCAAAATGAACACATAACATGCGGCACATCATGTGTTATTGCAACACACCGAAACAAAGAAATGTGAATCCAGTCTAACTCATTTTGCCAAAGCATAAATGCTGATTAACTACTAAAGACATCAATCCATTTTTTTGTTTCACTTTTTCTTCAGATTTCATAAATCCTGGCAACATCTATTTTCTTGTTTTGCTGTGTTCTCCATTACATTTATGCTTTTATATGTAAAACCCACAAAGACATTGCGATATATCTATCTTGCAAAGTTTTTTTTTTTGGTGTCTAACCGTAATTGCTGAATGGAAGTCTTTAATAAAACAAAAACAAAGACAACTATGACATACTAAATAGCACATGCCAAGTTCTTAAATTCAAGGCAAATGAACTTGAAAATATCTAAGGAATTTTCTGAAGTAATTTGTTAAAAAAGGACCAAGAAAAACAGAAGTACAAGTTTTGTTAAACTGCTTCTAAAAATGCATGCCTGCATTAAGGGGATTCGAAATATACTGTATGAATGTGCGTCCGTATATATGTAAATACCCTATAGATTTTTCTATGCATTAGACAAGGTTATATTTAAATTTTCAAAAGTACTTTGTCTCAATAGGGTCTCTGTCCTGCCCATAACAAAAGGCATTATTAAATTATCAGTTGATTTCCCATTATTAATCCATGGGAGGGAATAGCTGTTTTCCTATGTAGAGAGATTAATAACCCCTGTAATTGGGAGTCTATTTTTTTTTTTTTTTTGCAATATTTCATTGCAAAAAGAGAGATGGATGAATTTTACATTTTATTTCCACCTACAGTAACTGGATTGCTAGTGCAGGTACTCAAAGCTTTCTGCTCAAATCTGCTGGTACATACAGAAACATCCCAGGAGCTATAAAAAAAAAAATAACTGACTAGGAAATCTGTATGAGGATTGTATAAGAGCACATTGAACTTTTTGTTTCATTTTAAAGTAGTAAGGCAAGCCAATTTTATTATAGTTTAAATCCCCTAAGAAATATATTTATATAGAACCATTTAAGGACCCTAGAAATTTGGAAAACAAAGGTTACCAAGCAATGTCTTATAAGCCCCCTTTCACACAGGCTTTCTGATCAGGTCAGCCCGTCTAGTGTTTCAGGCAGGCCTAATTGGTCCATGCAGCTTTATGGACAGATGACTTGTGTCCCTTTACACTCTTCTACCTAGGTGTAAAAAAAAAAAAAAAAGAAAGAAAAGAAAAGGGCCTACATCCATTTCTGTTTTTCCAGACCTAAATGTGACGGATCATAGGTACTGATGTAAACGGTCACCGGAGTCTCTTTACATTTGGCCACCCTTAGAGCTTTCATGGGTCTGCCCATGTCCGCCAGACACAAACTGAATAGGTACGGATGTCAAAAATCAGACATCCGTCCGGTAGGGTTGCCACCTCATCCCTTTAAACCAGGGCACATTAATTATACAGATCCCGAGGCTAATATAATGCACATAGGGCACTAAGTGAGTTTAGTTACCACCTTAATCAGCCACAGAACCTGTGTAATTAACGTGTGTCCTAGTTTAAAGGGATGAGATGGCAACCCTACTGTCTGGGGATCTGCTCATGGATCCCTTGCTGATCAGAGAGGACCCTGCTCGGTGTGATAGAGTTCTAAGTGTCTGCAACGATATTCCCAACAAACAGGTTTGGGTGCATAGGGATTTGAATTGGCAAACCCTACATACAGCTCAGTGGCATGGGCTAGCAGAACAACACAACTAGAGCAACATACTCTTCACCAGAAATTTCTGTCCAAATAACATCCTGTATTCTTCTTTAACCATTATGGTGTACAGACATATACCTTTATCTTAATTTTTAGAGCTATGCATATCAACTGAATTACTTTCCTATCTATTTACTAACGCTAGCAGCAGAAGGATAAAAAAAAAAAAAAAAAAAAGTTGATGTTAATTACGAGAGTAAAGTTCCACTTTAAAAAAAAACTGACTATATGAATGTGCTAATGCATTTGTGAAATATTTAATCACTAGGTCCAAATATATACCAATCCCCTTATAATGGTTTTCAAAAATGGTATAGCATATAATATTTTTCCCCATCTGCTTACACAATATATTGATGATACAAGTTGTTCTCCTGGATAAAATATATTAGTAAGCATTGTAACTGCAGTAGCTTTACTAATACTACTAAGGCAATTTTTTTTTCCTTAAAGAAGGTAGATAAAGTCCCATTTTAGTATATAGGACATTAGTGTGCAAGCAGCCCAGCACTAGATCTTTAGCAGCTGAGCTAGAGACAACGCAAGAGGCTGTTGCCATCGTTTGAGGTAAGTAAGCGCCTGGGGGGAACTGGGATCAGCTTAGCTTAGTTAGGTGGGCGGCGGGGGGAGGGTAACAGACTTCGTAAACTAAATCCCAGGCATTTGTTTTAAGTAAAAGTTAAAATTTCATCCAGATTTCTTTTTTTGACTGCTACCCCCCCCCCCCCCCCGGGGGTGCAGTTGTCACAGACAATGCCCATTCCATTACAAAAAAAAAAAAAGAGAAGAAACCCTAAAACTTTGTCTCTTTACTGGGCGTGACGTCATGGGAAATCCCCATATAGGGACACAGGCAGCTATAAAAAGCTAAACCTTCTTTGTTTTATTTAAAAATATAATACCTTTTAGCTGGATTTCGGCTTTAAAATAAGAAAAGAAGGGAGGTAGTTGTCCACTCACTGTCAGCCAAGCAAATCCCAGAAACATATTTGGTTTATCAGGTGCTAGACAAACAGGATATACAAACAGGAAAACTCAAAAAACCAAGCTATATCTTTTGTTAGCAGAAAAATTATGTGATTTGAATTCAATTGTACTCCATTAGAAAATCTAGTTTTCATCCAACATCAGATACATTAAAGTTTGCTTTTATTTCTTGCCGTTAAATAACACCACTCTGCTCTCCTACATATCCACAATCATATAAAATACTATAGCAGTACTTAAACCTATTATAGCTTTCACGTGAACCCTTCAACCGACCAGTATTTAAACCATAATTTTTTTTTTAATCTTTACTCTATCCACCTATGTACCTTTCTCACATTCAAATTAATCAGTTTACAAATCCATTTGGTTTTCCCCTGTACCAAACATCTCATTTCTGCTCACTTGTGTTTGTTTTGTTAAAGTGTATCTAAACCCCTAAAAGGTAACATATAGCAGCTTATCAGTACTTTGTGTGTTGACTGCATTAATTTTCCCTTTCAAGCTTCTTTTGCTTTATTTTCTATTGGTAAATCGGCAAATAATACACTTCCTGTCCCTGGGTGGCTATTTACTCCTCCACTATATCTATGGAGGGAGCCACGGTTGTCAATGTCAACCAAGGCTGCTCTCCTGATATGGACTACAAATAGGTCTGTATCTCTTCATCTCCAGTACATGGTAGGTAGGGCAATTAGTAGTTTATAGAAGATCGTTAGGAAGGAAGATATTCTTTTGTGCAGTGAACAGAAAGTGAAAAAGGACACTGCATTTCTGGCAAGATCAGCAGATGTTTTCTAGGCTTGCTAAAAATGTTCTTCCCATAAACAAAGAAAACTAAGCTAGCCAGCTCATCTAAAGGACTGTACACTACAATATATTGCATTGTTGTTCTTAGGTTTAGTTAGTCAACATAGTCCAAAATAGTTTATTTTTCACTATACAGTAAGCGAAAAATGCAGTTTAAACAGCTTAAAAAATGTTACTCCAAGAATTTTGGTCACGGTTGCTGGTGAAAATCAAAGCACGTAACACGCTAATATGTTACACAGCAGTGAGTTTAACAGTCCTACATTTTTTGAAAATACATTTTGTACAGAATAAAGATCACAAGAAGGTACAGCCCCCCAGCCAAGCAAATTTCCCCAGCATTTAGCTCTGGTAGACTACTAGGAGTACAATAGAAAAACTTCTCCACTCCCCGCACTTTTTTGTTGTCTTTAGGCAGTCACATCTAACCCTTATGGCACTGGCCATGGCAACCCACTATGTGAGGTGTTGGCGTGACCCATGATTCATCCTTCCAGAAGAACATCGGTTTACCTCTCCTCAGAACCCCATAGGGTATCGGCAGATGCCAGGAGCCAGAATGCTCGGTCGTCCAAGCCTGCTGGTAATTGTGCAAAGGAAGGATTCTGCTGGCATGTACAAGGCTGTGTCTCTGGCCAACATTAAGTCAGGTTTACACCAGAACGCAGTGTGGGAAACCAGAGTTCCGTGTGCGGTCTCTGCACCACATTCAAAATGTACTGTACTTAGGTTAACACCACATTCAAAATGCACTGTACTTAGGTTAACACTAACACCGGCAGCAGATCTTAACACTCAAAACTCAGGTGTGTTTGCCTGCACCCGATTGCACAGTACAGTAGCACCATATGATCCGGTTGCTGTGTGTTTCGTAAAGTAGTGCATGCACTACTTTAGTTGTGGTATTCAAACAAATGGGCTGAAACCAAACTGCACCCAAGTTACATGTGAATCTTACAGGATAGCACCGCAAAATCCTGTGCGATTCATGGTGTGAACCGGCCCTAAAGCTATACATCTGTGACAGGCACACAACACCACTGGCATCACATGAGTGCGTGTTTAATAAAAGTTTTACATTTTGCTAGTGGTTCACAAGTGCCCTTGTGTTCCCTTTTTATTTCCTAGACTGCTAAGAGGAAACCTATTTGAGGTCTCAGTGGCATCAGTTTTCACATATATGTGGAACTCTATATTAGAAGTGTCATTACAATTTTTAAATTGTTCTGCCCCCCCCAATGGCACATGCAGCACCAGGTGCTTCTGAAGTCTATTTGTAAAATACGACCGCACTCCCCGCATCCGTTTGGAAAACGGCAAGAAGGAGACGAATCCCTCAAAATGGCAGCTTGCTTTGGCTGACAGCACTTACCCAGAAAAGCTGCAGCAAAAGGAATGCAGAGAAATAGGAGGCCAACACCCCCCCCCAATCTCCTTCTGTATTCCTCTAGTCTCAGGAGAGACAAGCTGCCACTATGATGCATTCATCCCTTTCCTTGCCCCCCCCTCCCAGCCACAGGGGAAAGGGGGGGGGGGGGCGGGGCAGGTTGGACATTAAAATTAGACTTAGATAGCACCTAACTACATGGGACAAAGTTCTACATGTACTTTGTCCAATGGGGACAGAACAATGTATACAATGTAATGATTATTCTTCTTTAGGATGCCTCTCTATCCTTTTGTCTTTGACCAATGCAAAAAATAATTTATCTTGGCACGTTGAAGCAACGCATATATGGAGATCAAGATTACTTGGAGGACACCACGTATCTTTTTACTGCTTATCCAAACATAGATGGATTTACAAATAGTTGTAGACATGAGTGCACCTGAAATCAACTTCTAAACATGACCCTTAACCTAAACCATGGCATGAAAACAACCCCTAAAACCCAAAGCTAAACCTTTATCCAATATCCAAGTATAAACCATAGCCTAACCCTAAGGTTTAACTTGACCACGACCCTTAATCTACTTTTTAAACTTAGCCTTTGTAGTGCAAAATTCCTTTCAACAGCACAAGTAAAAAAGGTGCACCTGGATAACATTGGACATTCAGCCCTCCTACATGAAGCAGCCTGGCCAACATTAGCAAGATCCGGCCTCAGAACAGGAAACAGAATCTGGCAAGACGATCTGAAGCACACCAGCCAGGTGGACACAGGAACCCACAGACAACTGGGTATATTTTTCTTGTCTTGTATTTGTTGTCCAAACAATTAGGAGAAAAATGGATTTTGTCTGGCTGCCTTGAGAACGACTTAAGCCTAGTACACATTATTAGAAAAGCAGATAAAAATATTCTAAAGGTCCTTTAATTTTCAACTAGTATACTGCTTTTTAGAGCCAATGCCAACTCTTCAGACTGAAATTTACTGTGAATGACATGCTGAAAATGTGTTCTCAGTTAGCAGAATGAACAATTTTCGCTCAATTAGTACAGTATTCATCCTTAAAAATAAATCAAATGAGCAAGACCGCTCATGATCAGAAGCAATGATCTACCATGGAATGGAGCTATGTACACAGGAAGTTTTCTTCTGCCGTTTGAGAATTTGTACCATTATGGGCCTTCTCGTTTTTAGCATGGTATAAACTTTCTGGGGAAATTAAACGATCGCTCTTCCGGTTTTCTAATGTGTACTATGCCTCAGAAAATGGGCTTAAAATAAATCTACTTCAACAACATTAATAAAAGCTGTAAAAGAAATATGAAACACTGCTTTAAATGGAATTGTTCCTGATATAATACAATTGGAACCCCTGACCTGATTACTTGTTCTGATTTAGTGCACCACTAAATAGAGAAACTAATAGATATGTCAGCCAGGAACGTTCTCAAAGAAGTTAGTAATGGAAGCACCCATATTTCTATCATGAAACATTCACTTTACTGTTCATTTGTGTTAAAGAGGAAGTGATAAGGCTTACCTATAGGTACTATAAATATCTCCTAAACATGTACCGTTTAGGAGATATACCTTACATGCAGCCAGTGACGTCACTGGCGCATGCGCTCTGAAGGAATGGCCGCTGGTGCCGTTCCTTCAGAGCCCCATGCCGTGACAGTCGGCTCCCGCGTGCGTGCACGGGAGTGACGTCACCGGCCAATCAGATGGCCAGATGCCGCGATCCCGGAAGACAGGCGACTGAACATGTCGCTTGTCAGAGGTAATCGGGCAGCACGGCGGGGGGCTCGTTCTAAGGTAAGTATTTCATACTAGCTCATTATGTGTTTATCTTTCAGGGTGAAAAAAAATAAATAAAAAATTGGGTTTACAACCTCTAAGTGCTAAGGGTTTACATCTCCAATGGTACCGTGCTGCCTGTACTGACCCCACCTCCTGAACCTCCTCTCAGCACCTCTGTAGTTCAGAAGGAAAGCTCTGTAAAATGGGTGATACAGCAGTGCTTACTCACAGGGCATAGTGAATAAGTGTCACAGAATTTAAAAAAGTAACTGTGTGCAGATCTTTACAAAGTAAGTTTATAAACTTCAAGACAGTTTAGATTAATAGGTGTGGGCTAGAAATAATTGAGATACAATATGAAAATGAACATATGATTTTACATTTTGACCACAGAGAAGCTTTAAAGGTAAAAAAAAAAAAAAAATAACTTTGTAACTTCCCTATCCCCAGCCTGTGACTGGCCAGTGAAGGAGCAGCATTTTGATGAGGTCATATCTGTTTCTTGTCAGCATATGTACAGTAGTAGTTGTAAACCTCTGACATGAAATATGAAGAAATCATATCCCTCTATAGTGTGTACTTGTCTCAATCCAGGGCACTAAGTGTCATTTCTGTCTGTTGCCTCGTTCTTCTACTATCTGCATTAATCACTTCTGGCATTTTCCTGACACCAAGAGGTAAAAAGGTGCAAGTGGAGGGAGCTCCAGCAAACAGCCTGTGATTGACAGCCTCAGCTCTGTTCCTTGTGAAGGGGAAGGGCAGTGTCTCCTCACTGAACTCTGCCGAGTTTTAACTTCAGCTTTCCATTTCTGCTTTCTGAAAGCTCAGACAAGCTGTATAAATTGTGGATTTTGAATGACTGAAGAGGAGAGAACACTGCAGATCTATAGGTATAATATATGTAGGAAGAGGTGTTTCATCTCTGTATATCACCTGAGGTTAGTCACTTCACTAGATATATGTAAGGGTTTACAACCACTAAGAACATCTGGTTGATCCCTAGAGCTGCCACCCCCTCTCCCAGAGTGTTTGCGTAAAGGGGATTACAAGAAGCTGATATCAAGCCATATTCATCTACTCAAACTAGTTAAGTATACATTTTTTAGGTAAAAACATAACTGCAATCACCAGGCTCGAGTTCAATTTTAAACTGAACTTTCTGTTTTAAACAGTAGATATTTATGCAGGCATTAGGAATATTGCACATGATTAACGGCATATTTTCTTAAAAGATACTATTATAATTTAGAGCCCTTTCACAAAAAGCGATTGGAAACTGCCCATAAAATGCTGAGCGCTTTTGCGGCACTTTTCTTTTGCTTTCGTGGCGTTAGCGGTGCGTTTTTTTAAGGACGTGACTCAAAAACCATTTTGAGGCGCTTCCCATTCATTTGATTGGAGAGGGGCTTTTTTGAGGTACTTTTTTAGCACTCCAAACACGCTAACAGGATTTTTTTCACCGCCCCACCAGCACACTGCCCCATTGTGAAAACATTTATTGATTTTAATCGGAAAACGTTTTCGTGAGCTTTTCTTCAGGCGCCAAAGCGCTTGAAAAGCGCCTCAGTGTGAAGGGGCCCTTAAGCATTCTGAACATTTAAACTGTTTGAAGGTTTAGAAGCAATTCTTTGAAATGAATTAGTTAAAACACCGTTCACAAAAATAACTGAACTGCAGAAAAATAAAAAGAATGTACAGAACCTCATATAAATATACTTTTTACAAAAATAAGTATTCCCCCCCCCCAAAAAAAAAATGTAAACGCAGGAGGTTAGGTTGCCTTGGTTATCTTCTATGAAATCTTGAAAACTTCAGACTATTAATGCAGCTAGCATTCATGGCTATGCATCCTCATTCATTGTAAGAAAAACCCGAATTGCTATGGCTGTAAATTCATACCAGTCTTTCTACAAGCACATCTAGGATACTTTCTAAACCCTTACTGGTATCCTTGTGATATTAAAAACACTGCAATGCATGTTAATACCTTTTGTTTCTCTAGTACAGTGATGGTAAACCTTGGCACCCCAGATGTTTTGGAACTACATTTCCCATGATGCTCATGCACCCTGCCGTGTAATTGAGAATAATGGGAAATGTAGTTTCAAAAACATCTGGGGTGCCAATGTTCGCCATCACTGTTCTAGTAGCTTGAGCTGGAATGTTCCACTCTCAGTCCACTACTAGGGAATGTGGTCAGAGTCTTGGAGTTTTAAAAGAGAAGTATGGTCAAAGCTTGTTTGGTTATACTTCTCATGTGGGTCAAAGGGGTTCAATTAGTTGTGCTCTCCTGTGACCCAGAATCAGCTGATCACAGGCTAAAGTCTGCTGTCGTCTGACGTCATAGAAAAGCTCCAGGCTCTGGATGCATCAAACCATAATGTTGGGATCCACCAAGATGTGACAGGCAGCTGTTTCCGCCTCTCAGTGCACTGCTGAGATCCTTAGCCAGCTGCTTGAGCCCAGCGATGTGGTAAGCATTGAAGGGGCAGAACAGAGAGCGGTGACTGACAGTCCCCACTCTGTGCTTACAGTAGACCCAAGAACTGAGCAATCAGCAGTCACGTGTTCACTCAGTTCTTGGGCTTAGAGCCAATGGAGGCCAGCTGCAGCATTAGACCGATTCTGCGGGCATAAAAGGGATGTGCGCTTTTTTTTCCCCCCGCACTTGTCCATTAAGGGCACATGAAAACGCATTTGTGTGCCTCTCTGTGGATGCATCACCACAGTCCTTCTACTCTAACACTACTTTGTGAATCTTCCTATAACTAAAATTAACTGAAATTACTAGAGCCAATGGCTTACATTTGAATGTCAAAACTTACAGAATGGAAGAAATTAGTAATTGTCTATGTATCAAATTGGACAGGAAATTGCCTTTAAGCCAAGGTATATAATGTGATGCCAAGTTCAAGTAAGGTCACAAGTGTGATAATGTATAGTCTTGGTTCAAATAGGATATGGTATGTGAGGTTGTGTTTTGTTAAATAGTGATAGATCTGCATTAATATGGGAAGGAAAAAAAAAAAAAAAAAAAGAACTTTGAATGATGGTCGCATTTGGGCCCATTCACACCAACAGACATGCATTTAGGTGTGCATAAAGTGCACCCAAGCTGTCCTATACAAAGCTACAATATGTAGCGCTTGCTGCATTTCTTTTTTTAATTTTAAGAAACTGGAAACAATTACTGGTAGCATGGCAGTGCATTATTGGACATCAACTAACTGCAAAAAAGTAACATGTACTACTTTTTTTCAGCACACACTAAATTGTAATGTCTATAAGTTGGGCCTGTGTTGGGCAACACTTCCCAACAGGGCTGGTGTGAACAAACCCGTGTAAAAGAGCAGCTTTTCCAATGTCAAGTGTAACATGCTATGATATTATCTAAAATATAAACTAAAATGTTACATTTTCTAGCTTTGAACACATTTTATATTATTTAAAAATTGTAGATTATATTTTTATCATTTAAACTATAAATATATTTATATTTTTAAAACATTCTTTATGGTAAAAGAATAACTATTTATCCTGCTAAAGAAATACCATAATTAATAGCAGGTCTCAAAATAATACATAAGATAAGATGATTTCTGCACAAGACTGAAAATGCTACAGTAATCTACCCATCCAATTTTAATAAAATATCCACAGCCAAGAAGAAAAAGGGGAAAAACATATTGCATATGTGCTCAAGATCAGTGACACATATTAGACCTAAGTAAATCAAAAACCTAATCAAAATGACAGTCACATGGAAAATTAAACATTCTGACTCAAACTGTCAGCAGAAAAAATGCAATCACAAAAATAATGAGAAGCCGTTAGATGAAGCTCCCCAGCGAGGCAAAAAAAAAAAAATGGTACAAAGAAATTATCTTTTTTTCTGCCATACCCCTAGAGCAAATTCCCTTTACAAGGGTACTACAAAAGCAATGAAGTTACATATATATCCTTGTTCTTTCAAAATTAGCTAGCCTAAAAAAGCCAGACATACGGCTGTGGCCAGCTGGGAAGTGATTTTTTTTTTAACATGCTTTTGAATGCTGAACCAAGAAATATGCCTTCAGCTCAACATGAGGTTGAACAGAAATTAAGCCACCCAGGGATACGTGTTGCAGAACTTCCTGAGAATTGTTCCGACATGCTTGAAGGGTACAGCCAACCCTATTCCTCTCACTCTGGGTTGGAAATGCATTTCTCAGCTATTACTGCAGCAAACAGGAAGCATTTCTACTAACACAGGTGTGACGGATCCAAGCAGAGTATAAGTCAAAGGGCTAACCAAAGTGAAAAGTGCAGTAACAAGTACCACCTAAGCTTTACATTTCATCTATTTAGAGCATTCAGAAAAAATACAAAATGATTAATGATTGGCTGCACATGCTTTTAACTTAATACAGGGGTTGGACAAAAATATGGAAACACTACATGATTTGCCGGTATGACAGATGACATGTTTGTTGTTGAAAGCAGAAGTGATGTAACATTCTTTTGCTTCCGCTGTGTGATGAGAAACCTAGCTAACAGGTGGGAATCCTAGCTTTTGCAATTCATTGCGTGCACTGCTAGTAATACGGAGTCATGTCAAAGCTTCAAAGAGGGCAAATAGTGGGAGCCCGCTCAGCTGGTGCCTCTGGGACTGGAGTTTCCAATCTATTTGCGGTGTTGCGAGATACAGTATCAAAGGTTATGACAGCATATACAGTTTCTGGGAAAGCGTCATCGGATAAGCAGAAGCATGGTCAACTGACAAGAGAGAAAAAAAGGACATTGCACAGGATTGTGACCCAGATTTTTTCATGAAGAGTGGTATCAGAATCCATTATCCACCATCCAAAACGTATATTTGTCAATTCCCAGGAAAATTCAGGTCGTCTTGGATGCCAAAAGGTGGTCCAACACCATATTAGGTAACAATTTCGTTCTTTTACCATACTTGTTTCCATAGCTTTGTCAAAGCCCTGTAAATAACCTATAGTTCAGCTCAAATTAGTGTAGGAAAAGAACCTGAAATGGTAGGGTAGGAAAAGTATCTTGTGAATTGCTTACTAGTATAATGGCAGCCATATTTTGTTTTGCCTTTGTCCCATGTTTTTCAAAAGGTTTGAAAAGTTCAGTGAACTTTTAATGCTTAAAGTTTAGTCAAAAAAACAAATTTTGCTCCCATAGGTTTTATTGAAGAATGCATTATGACTATCAGACAGCGGGACTCTGTTGAATTCAGTGCAGTGATGTCAAGTCCTCTTCCTGCTGCTGAACTTCCGGTCACTGAGGGAGGTAATAGCTCTGAGTCTTCTTTGAGCTCCAGTGAAAAGGATCTGATGGCGGCCCACCCCCTTCTTTCTCCATTGAGAAAAGCATGTGCATTGATTACCCCACATAAACATGATTTGTGAATGGGGGAGAGGGTAAAGAATAACAAGATTCTCTTCCCAATTCACAGATCATGGTACATGTAGGAAGGAGAAAGGATGGAGGAGGGAGTGAGCTGCCATTGCCTTATTTGCTGCTGCTCACAGAAGAAGTGAATAACTCCCTTAGCACAGAAAGTTCAGCAACAGAAAGGGCACCCGTCATCACTGCACTGAAGATTTCTATAGGATCCAGCTGTGACCACAGCTACAGCAGCAAAATGACCTTTTGATTAAACTACACTTTTAAATATGATAACCAGCAGTTTTAAAATACTAATAACCAACGCGATATTATTTTACCAAATGGCACTGCTACCAAATTACAGTCAACTCCAGGTGCCAGTAAGCCATCACAGCTTAGCTAACAGAATTTCCAGGTACCCAAAGTCTTGGATATGCCATGGTATACAAACGTCAACAAGTCTTTCTGGTCCAAGACCTGGCCTTGCCCATTTCCACCACCTACACCACTCAAATGGCCCAGCCTTCCTTTGGCCAGTTTCAATGTTCAACAGAGAAGGATAAGAGCTGGGACTGAATGGAGTTGGGATTTTAGATTGAAAAAAGCATTTACTCTTCAATGTTATGTTATGGCAAACCAAGTGTACTAACTTTTTTTTTCATTGGTTACCGTCTTCAAACTAATGGTACACAGACCTTCTCAGCACACTTCCCAATTAACTGATCCTTACAAGGTATAGCTTGGAATTTCGATTACAAATCACAGAGCATAAAATGAAATGTATTTGCGATACCATTAGGATCCTTAGTTATGCGTTTAGTATAATCTGCTAAATGGAATGCACTGACCTGGTTTCCCAGCTCTGCTCCCAAACAGACATAGTCTGCACTTTTACCTGTGAAAGGTGGAGCCTCTCATAGCAAAGCACCAGAAGATCACCGCTGCGGAAGTAATCCAGGGAGCAGAGAAATTAAAATGGCAAAAAACAGAGCAAGAAGCCACCAGAACACTTGTCATTCATGCAAGTGTGGTCCCTGTGCCAATTACAAAAATGACTAAATTTCAGCTTTAACTCAAAATTCAAGGTGCTTGTTGGCACCCTCAGGGGGAGATTGCACCACAATTTTGCAGTCTAGGAATGAAGCAATGACCCACCCAAAACTGAGAACTTTAGTTTGTATGAAATTGGTCTTTTTAAGAGACACGCTCAGGATAAATCAGTAAATCTATAGAATATTAGATTACATGCACTTTGTATTCAGTTGTGACTTGCAGCTTTATCTTTTATTAGTTCCTAGGGCTGGCCATAGACGGAGCAAATTTCTTTCCGGCAACCATGGGTTGCTGGAAAGGAATTCACTCGCTTCCCCCATTAACACAGACCGTGTTGACAGGGGAATCCCTCCTACGCAACTATACCAGCCACTAGCAATCATTGCATGCATAATCTGTGAGGTTGGTTGTACCATTCAGCCTGTACATACATGGTTCAAATCTCGGCTGGTTCCTGCTGAACCGGTCTAGTTGTGAACCGTCTATGGCCGGCTTTACAGTTGTTTATTCTAATCTGCCGAAGTCTGTGGACAGTAGGAAAGATTAAATTGTTAAAATTAAACTGCATGGTTTATTTAATGAATAGATTGGAATGCTCAAGACTATATACGAAGTACAGAAAGGTTTCAGGCCCCAGATTTTATGGTACATTATTCTGAAACTCCAATTTGTGCATCCAAAAACAAAAAGCAGAAACATGCAAGTATATTTTCTTTTTTATATACTTATTGCTAAACAGTATGTCCTGTCAACAACACATTTGCTGACCCCATTACAACCAGAGGTAGGTTACATATTCATTGCCAGGGTAATTGAAATGATTTGTAAACAGTGCCTGGGTTTACATGTTAAAAAGATACCTATTAGCATTAAAATATGTGAGCTGGCATTGCAAGGTGCAAGTTATGGGGCTGTGATGCAAGTATATCACTGCTATGTACAAAAGGACTGACACCAATCAAGTACAGTATGTAGATAGAACTTCCAACCTGCATGCCTGTTTCAAGTTTGAGACTTATTAACTATTAAAGTAATGATGAAGATACCATGGTAGCTCCCATATTTTATGTTTTTCATGTTTCATAAAAATGATGGAATTGAATTGGATGTCTGACAGATGACTACTTTGAAGGTTGCCTCTTGTTATTCTTTTATGCTGTAGACCAAATGCAGACCTATTTTTAACCCATGTCGTACACCCTTCAATCTGTAACAGTTGTCTGATGTTGTTTTGTTTCTTTACAGTGTATATTTATTACCTGAAAAGTGCTGGCTGCCTTTTTCTTTTTAAGAACTTGCAAAAAAAAAAACTATGGAATGATTTATAATTTAGTGATTTTAATACAAACCCAAATACTTTATTTGATATATTTAAAAATTAAACTGAAGGAAGCAACAAAGAAAAGAGTGTATATTACACCTGGCTTCTACAAAGCGTATAAATAAAACTTCCCTCATTTCTTTAAAGAAAGTTCAATCACTAGGATACCATTGATTTTTGCAGGAAGTAGACGTACTTAATTTCAGAAGGTAATCTTTTAAAACTAAAAAAGTGCTAAGTATTTCACATGTGATTCTATGGAGAAACCCCCCCCCCCAAAAAAAAAAAACTAGAACATATACTGTTACAGGTTCTCAATAAAAGAATAATGGACTAAAAAAAAGGAAAGATGTGAGAACACAAAAGGCAATTACCTACACCATCAATCTACAACTCCGAACCCTTTGATCATTTCAAACAATGCTTTTTTAATTGGGGTCTAACTAGTGGCACTTAATTAAAAAGAAACTTCACACTGGAGAAAAAAAAAAATATAATAAAATAATAATAAGACAACAAATTGTATTTATACAGCCCTAAATTAATATTACTCAAGGGCTGACTAGTCAAACTGGCAAGAGGACATAGAAAGTCACAGACAAAACTTACTACACAGACCCAAATGACTGTACATTGCGACGCCTGAAGAATACTCAATTGCGTAGGTTACTTTAGAAGTCCATCTAATCTCAAGGTTCTACTTAATTGAAAGTTTTATGTCCCAAATGACAATATAGTTAGACAAAGTATATGTACAATGCATAAAACAGGCATTAACGCTACATATATTCTAAGTCCAACCAGCAGTACCAGGGAAAGATCATCCTACATTGGCGCCAACAGTAATTCCAAGTTAAAGAGTTTAACACTTCTGCACATAATATACAGCTGTGAGGCTATACAGTACCACTGTGAGGCCTTGAAGTAAAGTATGGCCTTTTAGTAAGGACCATCTACTAGGACAGTGTTTCTCAACTTCGGTCCTCAGGGCAGTTTGCAAGAAAACTGAAATACATTACAGGTGATATCATTTGCTGCTCAGTGGTTGCAGTATTCTAGTCTGCATCTCCCCAAGGTAATACTTAAAATCTATGCCCTGAGGACCGGAGTTGAGAAACAGTACTAGGATACAAATGAGAATGCAGGCACATTGATCTTGCTGCTGAAAGCCTTTTGGCTCCATTCACACTACCGAGACTTGTCAGCCTGATAAGTCGCGGTCCGTCGCGGTCCATGCAGTGCTACAGGACCCGTTCTAATAGGAGCGACACAAGTCGCTCCAACTTAGAAAAAGGGTCCTGTACTACTTCGGGGCAACCTCATTATATGAAGTCTGTGCAAGTCGAGCCGAAGTCACGGTGCACGCGACTTCACAGGTCGCCCCCGAAGTCGGAGCGACCTAGTGTGAACCGGCACTTAAAAAGAGAAGGTAAGCTTATTTAACCAACACCCACCAACAAGTAAACGATCAGATTTGAAAGGACAGACCCTTAAGATGCTTCATCGTAACAGTCCAATGTGGATAAATACAAGCACACAATAAATCTATTCTCCAAACAAGATATGAGCTAAATTAATAGAAAAGGAACAATCTTGGCTATGGTTATTAGCTAAACAAGCAGACAGTTTACCAAGGTTACAAGCATTTCAGACATTTTTTAACAAAAAAAATATATCATTAAAACAAGTGATCACTTAAAAAGACAGCAAACATATAGAGACTAATGTGAGGATAAAGTGATGATGTGCTTTGGTGCAGACGTCAACATTTTTATAATTTAACTGAACATATTTTGTAATTTAATATGGAGGTCACTGAACAAGAATTGGAATGAGAAATGCCATTTCCTGACAGACAAAAGGAAATGCCATTTGTTGACAAAGGAATTACAGTTACCATGAATGTGGGATATACATGGCAAAATGACCTGTTGTTACATTCGTACATCCAGTTAGCCATGTGAACATGTTCTTTGTTACTACAGGCACAGTGATTAGCAGCAACAGCGTTCAGTGATACTTACTGTATACCCCACTTATAATCTTTACTAAAGGTAACTCTATAGGTATGCTCAACATGCATAACTATGATATACATACAATTTGCAATTAACTAAACACTAACGGTGTATAGCTATATATAGATATATTTATAGATATATATATATGTATTTTTTTTTCTTTAAATAAAAATAAAACTATTCAGTGCTTGTACACCAACATACAAAGTCAGCAACCCTTGTGCAAAACAATACGCAAGTAAGGGCAGATTTGGTATGGTTCGGTTGTCCGTTGTTATGAATGAGAACCCTATGCCACTATTCAGTTGGGACAAAGGTTTTCTATTTAAGCATCCACATTTTCTTTGCTAAGAGATGCTGCATAAACATTTCAGTCAAACGACATCTAATTAAAAGAATACTTGAACATTCATCAGGTTTTTTTTTTTCCCCATTGTGACCAAATACACACGCACACAGGAAAGAAGACAGGGAAAAGAGTATTTAAACTTACAGTATAAACAAACTTCCATGGAACAACAGGCCTATACAGAGGTGCACCATTATATATATATATATATTTAGAGAAAGAGAGAGATATATTCATATATAAAATAGCTGTGATGGGAGAAGTTTTGTTAAAAGGCATAACTGAACACTCTTTTACCTTTTTAAATTGCTACTTGTTCATCCCATACTTCTTTCGGTGCAGCTATTTGTGTTGGTTTTTAACAGTTTTAAATCTTGAGATGTAGAAATCCTTGGCTGGAAACAGTGTAAACAGTTAACACACACTGTCAGCTTCCTTTCTACTCTTTGTCACTGATGGTTCCCGTGTCCGATAAACATTCAGAACTCCAACAGTAGAGCTCTGCAAACATGTAAATGCATTTCATATACATTCACAGTAATAAATGCCCTGTAAATAAGCTTGGCAGAACTTTTGTTTTTATCAAATCAAAATGCACAGAAAGAAAAAAAAAAAAAAATGTTTTAGATAATATTTCTCATGTGTATAATATATCTATACATCTATAAAAGTAGAAATATAGATATATGTAATTAGCTTTGATAGTGCAATTCAAGTCTTACCTAAGGTATCTTAAATGTTGAACTTTGTGCTGATCAAAAACATACTTGAATAGTCTTGAATTATTGAAGCAGCTCCAAGGGAGGCTGGTACGCTTGTAAGAGTATTTGTGTTGTAGATAAACCTAAATACCAGACTCTTGACGTATTATTTTTGTCCAAAGGTATTCTGCTAAAAAATAAAGGAGTTAACAGAAAATGAAAAATAGGGAAATCTTCTAAAATACTATAGCATTTGTCTTCAATAAAAAGCTTCAATTATTTTGTATGATGTTCCATTGGCATTTGATCTACTCAGGACACTCTTGCTCTTCACTACTGTCCACACGTACATCCATTCTCTTTTCTTTATGGCTATTGTAAATTTTTCTCATTTCTTCTTCATATTTGATAAAATTGTCACCAAACCTCGTCCATACTTTGTAAGGAACAGTAATAGTGTTGCGGTAGGGTGGTCTAACCTCACTTACCCTTAGGAATATGCCATAACGGTTGGAACCAACATCAAAGTAGAACCTTTTGTTGTCCACTCTGAATGATGTTCCTTCTGGAAGCTCAGGGGGTTCATCTGCACCACCTCTTCGTTCTTCTATGTCACCTTCGCCATAGTCTTCAATAAGCTGAACCAGAGCATCCCTAAATTCAATCATACCCTGGGCTGGCAGAACAATAGTCTGCTCCTGACCCAGACTTTGGCCAAAGTAGCCAATCATTCCAGGCCCTCTGGTCATAGTTTGTCTGATTCTTAAAAAACGTCCACGCTGGTTTTCTTTAAGGTCTAGATAATATTTTCTGTTGTCTCGTTCAATATATTCAGTCTTCAGAACACTGTGTGTTGTAGGTTCTTCTGATCCAACAGACCCTGAAGGTGATACTGGATGTGGTCTCCTCCTGGAATCATGCTCTTTTTCACTTCCATGGTCACTGCGTTGGGAATGACTGCTTCGAAGACCCAGGTGAGCATAATGCTCAATGAAATCACCCAAACAATCTTTTAACTCAGCAGCAACGGACAAAGATAAAGTCAGTTTACTTTTTCTGATGTTATCCTGTCGCCCTCTACCAATCCACACTTCTGCAATCTTCAAAAAACGGCCTCGAGCACTCTGCTTAACATCCAAATAAAATCTCTTTTTCTGAATGTCTACTCTCTTAGATGCCAATTCCTGTATCTCTAAATTCTGGGAGGAGGGGTAGTTGTATTGTTGAGGGTAAATATTTCTGCTCATGCTTGCACCTTCTCTTTGGCCTCTTCCTCGCTCCATGTTTATTCTCTTAAACAACTGTAAAAAGAAAGTAATAAAAGATATAACAGATTAAAACACTAGGAAAATAAACACCCTGTAGAAAACCCTGGTATGTGGTTACCTACTACTTTATGTGCATGAAAGCAACTTCAAAGGCAACTATCCTTTTTAGGTTTCAAGTGTGATATGTTTTCACTAAACCCACATCATAAATAAATGATATGAATAAATGCTTTATTATATACTGTTCATACTCGCTTAGCCACTATGAGGTTTGTTTTCTGTGTCCTGCAAAAAAACTGGTTGATCCTGCTGCTCTCTATCTCCACCTTCTGTTCCTGTCCCCAATTCAGCAAGGGATTTTGCAGTTGTAGTGGCAACTCTGCACATGCTGATTTTTCAGCGAATTTCTATGCTGAGCATTTCCTCCCTATCACATCTGAGCAGCCCATGTGACTATACACATTGGTAAATGGCTGGCCACTTCCTCCCTCCATCCTCCACCATACCCACTAACCAGCTAAACACAATGGGGGCGGGATATTACATGTAGATTAATAGAGGCTTTACCTTCCTCTTATTCTAGGAGACAGGGTGGAGGGCCGTGACACAGCCTGTGACTGGCAGAAATCTGCCCACACCAGGTTCTTGCCAAAACATAATAAAGATTTAATTTCAAATATATATTTGTATGACAATTTAAAACAGTTTATTGACAATTATTTTTACCCTTTATCTCATTTATTAATTTTTATTTGAAAATGTGACGAGCAGCAGAGGATCAGAAGCTAAGCCTGCCTCTGCTTTCCAGCAGACAGGCCGGGAGAGATCTGGGTCATGTGACAGCTGTATTTGCATAAGTAAAATGGTACTTTTTTTTTTTAAATTAAAATAAATTACAGTACAGAAATAGCAGGGACAATGTAAATTGAACAGTATGTGTTTAGTATAAACTTAACCGCTTTCAGACTGCCCGCCGCAGACATACTGCGGCAGGCTGGCCCTCCTGCGCGAACTGCCGTAGGTATATGTCGGTCGCGCGCCTGCAGCTAGGGGGCGCGCTTCTAGAGGCAGCGCAATCCCGCCTCCTACTCAGCAGCGGGGAATCTGATGCACAGGGGAGGCGGCTCTGATTGCTGCCTGAAACCCGCGATCGTTCCCCCCCCCCCCCCCCGTGAGTGAAGAACGAACAGCTGTTGTAAACACAGCTGACCGTTCTCTCTGGAATGATCACAGAGTGCCTGTGATCCTTCTATATAGGATCACAGGTCTCGGTGATCATTTCACAAGCCACGCCCCCATACAGTTCGAAACACGCCCCTAGGTACACATTTAATCCTTTGATTGCCCCTGGGTAATCCCTTCCCTGCCAATGGCATTATTACAGTAACAGAGCATATTTTTAGCACTAATTACTGTAGAAATGTTACTGGTACCCTAAAAGTGTCAAAAATGTCAGTTTAGGGGTCCGATCTATCCGCTGCAATGTCGCAGTCCCGCAAAAAATTGCAGATCACCGTCATTACTACTAAAAAAAAAAAAAAAAAAACAAAATAAAAATGACATAAATTTTTCCCATAGTTAGTAGACGCAATAACCTTTGTGCAAACCAATCAAAATATGCTCATTGCGATTTTTTTTTACCAAAAATATGTAGCAGACAACAAATTGGTCTAAAATGTTAAAAAATGTTGATTTTTAAATTTTTTTTTTTTGGGAATGTTTTTGGGGAAATTGGCCTAGAAGAAAAAAATGTATGATATAAAAGGGAATGTTATATAGCAGAATGTGCAATTATTGTTTTGTTTTTCAGAATTGTTGCTCTATTTTTGTTTATAGTGCAAAAAAAAACAAAAAAAAAAAAAAACGCAGAGGTGATCAAATACCACCAAACGAAAGCTCTATTTGTGGGAAAAAAGTACATTAATTTTATTTAGATACAGCGTTGCACGACCGCAAAATTTTCCGTTAAAGTAACGCAGTGCCGAATCGCAAACAATGGCCTGGTCATTAAGGGGGGAAATCCTTCTGGTCCAGAGGTGGTTAATGTAGACTTATTAATGTGGGCTAATATAGTTAAAAAAGCAAAACAAAGAACTTGTTTCTATATAGAATTGGAAATAACTCGTACACAAGGTAGCCATACCTGTTCAATAGAGAAAACCAAAGATGATTTGGCTTATAAGCAGTATATTTTATTTATTAAGCTGATATGCTAGCCTAGTGCACAGTAGTTGACTACTGCAGGGGGAACTTACCCCATCTGTTGCAAAACTCCAATATCCCAATGACTGATAAGATTCCTGTAGTATGCAAGCGGTAAATACATACTACAGAATTTCATCCGGGGTGGAGGAAGCTAAATTCTACTTCTTTTTAGTTAGTTCTTGGGGAAAAGGAGATCAGTATATGCATTTTTTTTTTTTAAGAAGGCCTCACACTAAAAGTGGAAAACTTGAACGGTCTTGGAGTAATACTAGAACACATGGGGCGTAGTGCATCTGTGCATAGTAAAGAATCAGCTTCTAGGTTTTATTATAGAAGCTTAACTGAACAAGCTGAAGTTAGAAGCGGATTGGTTACTATACACAGCTGCATCAGATTCTTTGTGATCCAATATTAGTAAATCTCCCCCATGCTCTCCAAATAAAACACCTTACCCCTTTAAGTATCTAACAATTGTCAACACTTTTTGGTACTATAAAAATTCTGGAGCAAAAGTGGATCCAAAATAATTGATTGCATTGCGATAACTAACAGTACTGTTCTGCCCCCTGGATCTTCTTGTATGATATAATATTCCTAACTTTCACATGAATTGAAAACTTAATTACAGACACACTTAAAATACAGCACAAATATGAACCATATGCCCTGATATTTAAAGTGGAGTTTCACCCTAAAATACAACTTTTCGCCATCTTCTTCCTCTCTGTCACCTGTAAAACAATTGGATAATCGAACATTTTTTTTCTTTACTTACCTTGTTTTAGAAGAAAATATACTCACCTTACTTCCGGTTCCTCTCTCTTCGGCCGTGGCCAGCGCCGTTACTTCCTGCTTGCATTGATTCCTGGCAGCTGAACCCCATCGCTCCCAGGAATCAATGCGCCTGCACCGGCCCCGCTTGTCACTTCCGATGCAGGCACGTCATTTACTGCTAAATAGCTTCTGGGCATGCCCAGAAGCTGTGCAGGAATGACGTGCCTGCACCGGACATGACGTGCTGTGCCGGTGCAGGGCATTCTGGGACGAAGAGGACGCGCTGGCTTCAGCTGCCCACATCTGAGATGGCAGCGCTGGAGAAGAAATTTTCAAGGTAAGTATTTCTTCTTAAAAGGTAAGTGCGACCTGGGACAGTTCAGAGGCTATCCATTGTGGAATGTACTAGCCCTGACTGTCCCGGGGGTATTTTTATTAAAAAAACTTTCCGAGGGTGGAACTCCGCTTTAACCTACAAGCAAAGGTAATTGCACACAAAGACTCACCTGTGCCCAAGCAAAGATATCATCAAGGTCTTTCAGTACCTCCTCAACACCAGAGTTGCAGCTCCTATTGGGGAAAATGAAATAATAAAACTCTCTCCCATAAATAGAAAAACATGACTGTTACACCTTTACTTCACACAATTAAAATATGCTATTGGAAACACTGCAAACAAAAAAAATAAAAATAAAAAACTTAAGCCACACATTACAGAGGACACTGAAAAAGCAACCGTGCTGAATGCTTTTTTCTCGTCAGTCTTTACACAGGAAAGGGAGGGGTACACTGACCATGACTGTATGGTTAGTAGTAATACACAGGACTTGCCACTATGGTTAACAGAGGGTGAAATCAGGGAAAGGCTGGATAAACTTAACACAAACAAATCACCAGGCCCGGATGGCGTACATCCGAGAGTACAAGGAACTCAGTAAGGTTATATCTAGACCACTGTTCCGGATCTTTGCTGACCGTATTAGGACAGGAGATGTACCAGGGGAGTGGAGGAAAGCAAACGTGATTCCGATATTCAAAAAGGGTCAGAGACATATACCGGGAAATTACAGGCCTGTCAGTCTGACATCAGTAGTATGTAAACTTCTGGAGGGGATGATAAGGGACTATATCATAGAGTTTGCTAAAGACAACAGCATCATCAGCAGTAACCAGCATGGGTTTACAAATGGGCGTTCTTGTCAAACCAATCTCTTAACATTCTACGAGGAGGTGAGCTGTGAGCTAGATAGGGGCAGACCAGTGGATGTGTTGTACTTAGATTTCGCTAAGGCGTTTGATACAGTTCCCCATAAGCGCTAAATTTATAAAATAAGGTCTGCAGGTATCGACAGCAGGGTATGCTCTTGGATACGGAACTGGCTAAAAGGGCGTGTCCAAAGGGTGGTAATAAACAGCGCATACTCAGACTGGTCTGAGGTAGTAAGCGGGGTCCCCCAAGGCTCAGTCCTGGGACCAAGCTTGTTCAATTTATTCATAAACAGCATTGAGGACGGGATCAGTAGTTCGATATCAGTTTTTGCAGATATCCTACAGGATGACCTGGACAAAATAACGGAGTGGGCAACGACTTGGCAAATGAGGTTTAACGTGGAGAAGTGTAAGGTTTTGCACTTGGGGACTAAAAACATAAAAGCACAATACACATTAGGAGGGGAACCCTTGGGGGAATCAAAAATGGAGAAAGATCTGGGAGTCTTGGTTGATGATAGATTAGGCAACAGCATGCAATGTCAAGTGGCAGCTGCCAAGGCCAGCAGAATATTAGCATGCATAAAGAAAGGGATGTATTCCAGAGATAAGTCTATAATCCTACCCCTTTATAAAACTCTGGTCCGACCGCATCTGGAGTATTCTGTCCAGTTCTGGTCGCCAGTCCTCAGGAGGGATGTGTTGGAGCTGGAGAGAGTCCAGAGAAGGGCAACTAAACTAATTAGGGGATTGGAGGACCTTAATTATGAAGAGCGTCTGCAAACGCTTGATTTATTCTCCCTGGAGAAGAGACGCCTGAGGGGGGACATGATAGCAATTTTTAAATATCTCAATGGGGATCTCAGCTTAGAAAAAAAGCTGTTCAGTCGAAGGGATTGCATGAGGACTCGGGGGCATACAATGCGATTAGAGGAGAAGCGTTTTAACCTCAGGCAACGTGGGGGGTTCTTTACGGTTAAGGCTACAAGATTGTGGAATTCTCTACCACAAGAGGTGGTTTCTGCGGGTAGTATGGTGGCTTTCAAAAGACTCTTAGACGTACATCTCAAGGATCAGAACATTCAGGGGTATGTGAGATGATTGCAGCCACACACCTACACAGGTTGAACTGGATGGATTGTTGTCTTTATTCAACCTCACCTACTATGTTACACATGGGAGATTGCCATTCACCTTCTGGAAATGCTAATTTACTGGCTGTCATACCAATGATTTGGCATTACGTTGAGTTTAGGTTTGCTTTAACTGACACCCTTCACTGGTGCACTTAGTACACGTGTCAACAGGCTATTTGGCTTCTCTCTCCATACAAGTCTATAGGAAAGCAAAAAGCAGCTTAAATTAAACTTAAAAAAATCACTGCCAGCCCCTCTCTTTTATGAATCCATCCATAAACTGTGTAAGTGTTAGTGTAAAACAATGCCTCTAAATACCTTATCTCTGATCTTTTATGGCAGGTCACGTGACCTCCTGCTGTTCCCCTCTGAACCAAGGGCTACAGTGGGAGGGGCCAAGAGCCCCTCTGACGTTAGTCCGGGGAGGTCACGTTATCGCTTTGCTGTCCACTTAGCCCCCCCCCCGCTGTCGCCTTTAGATCAGAGGAGGAGAGCAGCCGGAACTAACACAGTTTAGAATGGCTTCATAAAAGAGAGGGGCTGGCAGTAATATTTCTTTAACTTTACTATTAATAGCAGCAGGAGGAGGAGAGGGAAGGGGTGGCTTGCTCGCTCGCACACACATGCGAGCTGACAGGCAGGCAGGCAGGGAGGGAGGGGGAGAGAGGAGAGCAGTGGGATGATTTAGGCATGTTAATGGACCACGGTAATCAGGAATCAGCAGCCATGATTACAGTGGTCAGCACACCAAGGGGGACACAGGAACAGACAGGATCAACCAGTTTTTTTCCCCAGGTTAGACAGCACAGCATAGCCTGCTATAAGGGAACAGGATCTCTTTTTTAGGGCTATACACAGCATAACCTGCTATAAGGGAACAGGATCTCTTTTTTTAGGGTTATAACCACTTTTAAGTAGGTGAAATGCAGGTCATAAGGAGGTAAACTGCAGGTCGAATGCACCTGCAATGATCTCAGAAGGGTCTCACGGTGATATCAAAAACACTTTGCATGTGCTGCCCAAGTCCTTCAATTCTAGCCCTACTCATCTTTCTTTTGCTCCCTTGACACTGGTTTCCCATTTAAAACTCTCAGTTGCTAATGGGTGCTTACAGAAGGCAGCAGTTAAGTGAACTTGCTACTTGGCCCTGCAAGGACATAGTGGAGGGTCACTTTGAAGGGGAGCAGGTCACCAATGCACATATGTAATAATCCAAATCTCCACTCTTGAAAACATAATATAGCAGCCTTGATTGTAAGGGATTACATTATGTCTGATTGTTCACTGGTAGCTTCTCTTTGTCACAACGGAAGTGGCAAGTTGAATTTTATGTTTCCACAAAGACCGTGCTATATTCATATATTAATTATAACATACTGTATAAACAAATAATCCATAAAACTGCCCTATATCAAAAAGGTGAAGGATTACATGAAAGACTTTGTTAATCGTTACCGTTAATCTTCCTATAGTGTATGTCAAGTCAAAAACGTTATACTTAGTTTTAGATAGAGTGGGTAAGTGTTAGAACCCCTGTCTGGTTTTTACTGCTAGGTTACCATCTCAATAAGAGAGATTTACCCTTCTAGCCTAACAAAGCTTTACCAAAACAGGAAGTGAGGGGAACTCTCCACAGCATTAAATACCAAATTTATTCATTTTTGTAGATTAGGAGGAAGACCAGAACCCCTGTAAAAGCCTAACTCCAGCCTTTATTTTCTGTTTGGTAGGACTGCTGTCTGTGAGGGGAAATCTCTCTAACAAATTCCCAGATAGCAGTAAAAGCCCAAAATAAACAACCAGCATTCCTTAACCCCTTGGAGCCTAAGCCTTTTTCTGACATTTGTTGCTTACAAGTTAAAATCAGTATTATTTGCTAGAAAATTACTTAGAACCTCCAAACATTATTTTATGTCACACGGTATTTGCACAGCGGTCTTTTAAATGCAGTTTTTTGGGAAGAAATACATTTTCATGAATAAAAAAAGAAAAAAACAGTAGCACATTTTTTTGGTATAATGTGAAAGATGATGTTACTCTGAGTAAATAGATACCGAACATGTCATGCTTTAAAATTGCGCACACTCGTGGAATGGCAACAAATTTTGGGACTTAAAAAATCTCCATAGGTGACGCTTTAAAAAATGTTAACGGTTACCCGTTTAGAGTTACAGAGGAGGTCTTGTGCTAGAAATATTGCTGAAATTTTGCTCTCTTCTGCGAGCGAGCACCGAAGAATGGGATGCTTTAAAAAAATTGTTCTTATTTTTTTTTAAACTATTAAAAAAAAGAAAAAAAAATTTGATCACTTTTATTGCTGTCACAAGGAATGTAAAAAATGAGTAATAGGCAGTGATAGGTGCTCTTTATGGAGGGATCTGGGGTCTAAAAGACCCTAAATCCCTCCTCTTAAAAGCATTCAAAAACGGAAAGCTGGCTGTTTTGAATACTGTCTTTTTTTCTTCTCAAATCTGGCGCCTTTAAGGCTTCAGTACCTGGAAGTGATGTCATGACATTGCTTCTGGGTTTTTACATTGGAGACCCGATTAGAGCCGAATTCGGCTTTGTTCGGGTCTTTGTCCAGCTTGACATGCAGGCTGGTCGCTCGGGAGATCCAGGTGAGCGGAGCTTCGGAAGACAGCGGGAGGGAGGGCACCCCCCCCACTCATTGTAATGAGCGTATCGGCTGTCGTTACAGATTGTCAGCTCCAAACAACAGCCTGCAGCTAGAGGCATCACCCCGGTACAACCACCTGAAGCTGAGTCCGCATATGTGAGTTCCGTCCGCGCTAAAGTGACTAACCAATACATTGCTGTTTGCAAATGGTTCACCAGGATTAGGGCTGAAGCTGTCTGCAGATAAAACAGGGTGCCGTGTCGTGGCTCTGCAGCTTACACATGCGTTTGCAAATGCGTGTCAACTAAACCCCTGTTCTTCATGAGACAGGTCTACTTGGTTGGTGGAAGACTGGAGGGCGAGTACATCAGACTGGGGGCTGGCTGGCTTCCATGCACCTCTCTTAATCCTTTTCAATTCGTTGCTGCTGGTGTCTCATTTAAAGTCCCACATAGTCGAAGCCGTCAGCCATAACCCTAGTACCCATGACCCCGCTGACGAAGTCTATGACGCAACGCGTACAGGGGAGGAGCCTGCACGTCATCACGTCGATTCCCGGAGACCACAGGCAGCGTTTGATGCTATGATAAGTCCGCACTGCTGAAGTGCTTTGAAATGTAAGTGCGATTTCACCATTTAGGATTTAATAAATAGCCTTAAAATCAGAGAGCACTAGATCTTGCTTTTATTTTTTCCACACCGATGCCATATAAACCTGGAGGGACTATCAGGAGGCGGTGATGGGAAGGCAAACCAGACTGCAGTGATTATCCCAGAGTGTGTATTGACTCTCAGGAGTCTGTTCCTAAGGTGAGCTGCTAATCTGTCACTAGTCACTAGGAGCACCTGGAGTGAAGCATGCAGCACTTTTGATCACGTTTGTGGATGAAGATTGTTTGATTTTCTTTCAGTCACTATTTTCACTGAGGATTGGGACTATAAGCCCCCGTTCACATAGAGGCGACCTGTGAGGCGACCTGGTCGCCTCACAGGTCGCCTTCCATAGGGAAGCTGCGGACCCGTTCTAATAGGAGCGACACAAGTCGCTCCGACTTAGAAAAAGGGTCCGGAGCTTCTTTGGGGCGACCAGGAGGCGACCGCCATAGACTTCAATGTTATGAAGTCCGTGGCGGCCGCTCCGAGGTCGCGGCGGGCTGCTCGCACCGCGATCTCGGAGGTCGCCACCCGAAGTCGGATTGCCCCTATGTGAACGGGGGCTTAATATTATTGATTTTATAATCACGGCTCAGAAATTGATTTATCACTTTAGTATCACAGTTGATGGACTGATTTAGAGTTATTGTGATAACATTTTGTACACCAAACATATTTATTTATTTATCTCCAATGAAAGACTTGGCGCAGCAATATTATTTTCTTTAAGTTTTCACAGGTGTTTTTGTGTTTGGCACTGATTGTTTGCAGCCTTGTGCACAAGAATCTTGATTGATTCTTTTTTTCTGTTGAATGTGGGCTTGCGTTGATTATTTTTGATTTACATAACCCTAGTATATTTTTTCTTTTGAAAGCATTCCGAGCAGCTCATGAGCCGGAGGGGACTCCCCCGCCCCAGTTTCTAAGGCTTACCATTTTTACTGCGGCGCCCAAGACATTATCGAATGATGCGGCCGGCTGGTCACAGAGGCAATGAAAAGTCTAGATAGTCTTTGATCGCCTCTATGGCCTTGGAGGACTGGAGTGACATCACTTCGGGCCCATGGTGGAAGAATTTTTTTTCTTTTAAGCAAAAGATCAAAAATGTTTTTTTTTTAATCTTTTGCTTTTAAAAGGGTAAAGTAGAGATATGGGGTCTTTCTGACCCCAGATCTCTCCATGAAGAAGAGGACCTGTCATTCTTATTTCTATTACAAGGGATGTTTATATTCCTTGTAATAAGAATACAAGTGACAGTAGAAATGAAAAGGGACAGTGTAAAAATAACTTGCTTGCTGAAGAAGCCCAGTAGAGGGTGTAACGCGTACAGGGGAGATGAGCCATTACGTTTTTTCGTTAATGTCAGCGAGATGAGCTGATGACATGCATGGTTTTTACATATTGTTGTGAGTATTTTGAATCCCTATGTTAAGTTTTATATAATAAATATTCAAAGCAGATGGTTTTCCCTTATTTTATGGCCGCAGGTTGCAAGATTTACAGATACCCTGTGGAGGAGTACCACCATGACATCCGGTGAGACATTCTAACAGGCGATTGTGACTCTGTAGTGGGGTCATTATCTGGAGGTGAGCAGGCATTTCAATAGGTGGTGGTCACTGAATTCTCTGGATCACAATATTTCTTAGAATATTAATTTAAATTGTCACTGAGTTACACAGCGGTGGAAATTATACACTGGGACTTTGTTTTTCAGCATTTTGATTGTAATTTATATGGGTTGTGCTACAGTGAACACACTCAGTTACAGTTACAGGTGAACACACTCTGATAGGTGTTGGCAGCAATCACTATCAGGCCTCAGTGTAAGGCCATTGTATATCATTTTACACAGTTTCTCCAATATTGCGCTGGTTAAATATTGTTTCACAATAGGGCTGCAACGGCGCGTCGACTACGCAAAAATCGTCGACGTGCGTGAAAGGCGTTGACGCGTCAACGCGTGACGTCACACGCCCCCTGGCCGGACTCGCCTCCCAAAGATACGGCCGGTTGTTTCAACTTGCCGAAAATTTCAACCATATACGTCACTTCCCCTGCGAGTACGAGACTTCCAATAAGACTTCAATTGCAATGCCCCGATGCCCGTGCACAGTGGAGAACACTGTGCACGACAGTTGGATTTTTTGGCAAGATGTTTCCGCAGCGCCGCTTTAAGCATTGCCGGCCGGACAGAGATCTCAACCTCCTCCCCAGCAGTTGATCAGGCAGTGTTTGGGGACACTCGCTCCTACTCCTGCAGAGGCTCACATTTTAAATGAGCTGGACTCTGGGAGAGGGTGCAGCTGGCCTCGGAGGTGATGGTGCCAGGCCCATCTTCTAGTGCAGGTGCGAGGCTAAAGCTGCATAGAGAGATTCTGTGAGAGGCAGGAGCAGACTGTGGAGGATTCCAGGTTGTGAATGTACAGCAGGTTATGCTCCTCTTACATCAACAAATCTGGTAAGCAGCAAAGTGTGACCATATGGGGACGCCAAGTTTTCCTCGATTTCAGTTAAGGGTGGAGGTAAGATTGATTGGGGCCGCTGCAGGCTGATCCCTCCCACTGTCCCACACAGACGAGATGTCACGCGCCACTCCAGCAGCAGCATGTGATCGCAGGTGAGCCTGAGGGGTCTGCACTGGGAGGGGGGGCTTACCAAATGGTCTGTAGGTGGGAGGGCTTACTGTGGGATCTGTACTGGGAGGGGGCTTACTGAGCGGTCTGTACTGGGAGGGGGGGGGGGCTTACTGAGGGGTCTGTACTGGGAGGGGGGGGGGCTTACTGAGGGGTCTGTACTGGGAGGGGGGGGGGCTTACTGAGGGGTCTGTACTGGGAGGGGGGGCTTACTGAGGGGTCTGTACTGGGAGGGGGGGCCTGTACTGAGAGGGGGGCTTACGGAGGGGTCTGTACTGAGAGGGGGGCTTACTGAGGGGTCTGTACTGAGAGGGGGGCTTACTGAGGGGTCTGTACTGAGAGGGGGGCTTACTGAGGGGTCTGTACTGAGAGGGGGGCTTACTGAGGGGTCTGTACTGAGAGGGGGGCTTACTGAGGGGTCTGTACTGAGAGGGGGGCTTACTGAGGGGTCTGTACTGAGAGGGGGGCTTACTGAGGGGTCTGTACTGAGAGGGGGGCTTACTGAGGGGTCTGTACTGAGAGGGGGGCTTACTGAGGGGGTCTGTATTAATTACAGGATTAATTAGCTAATCAAAAAAACACTCAATTAAGCAAACAAAATAGAAAAAAAATAATCGTTAGATTAGTCGACTAATCGTAAAAATAATCAATAGATTAGTCGACAGACAAATTAATCGTTAGTTGCAGCCCTATTTCACAAAGAATAAAAAAACATTTTTTTTTTTTTTAAAAGCGCCTCATATTCCCCCCGTGCTCACGCACAGAAGCGCACACATACATAGGAAGTGCACGTATATGTACACTGTGTTTGCATCACACGTGAGATATTGTCATGAGTGTTAGAGCAAAAGCAATATTTATAGCACTAGACCCCTAACTCTAAAAAACTAACCTGTAAAAATGTTTAAAGCGTTGCCTATAGCGATTTTTTAACTACCGTAGTTTGTTACCATTCCACAAGCGTGTGCAATTTTAAAGCGTGACATGTCCGGTATCAATTTATTCAGTGTAACATCATCTTTCATATTTACCAAAAAAGTTGAGGTATATATGGAGTTTGTTTTTTTAAAATGCATTTAAGTGTATTTTTTCCAAAAAAATTGCATTTGAAAAACTGCTCCGCAAATACCGCGTGACATATAAAATTGCAATGATCGCTATTTTATTCCCAAGGGTATCTGCTAAAAAAAATATACTGTTTAGGGGTTCTAAGTAATTTTGTAGCAAATATTAAACTATTAAACAAAAAGTGCCAGAAAATGCTTGGTCTTCAAGTGGTTAAACACCATGCAATGAAAGGAGAGGTGTTAGTATCATATATTTGCAAATCTATGTGCAAGCCACTCTGCCTCACCAAGTCCCTATACACAATTTGGTCCCTAACTCTAGAATAACAAAGCACTTACTCTGGAGCATACACAGCAATAAATAGATTAAATGCATGCATGCCTGGAGGTAACTAATTCTTGGGAAAAAGAAAAAAAGGCGCAGAGACACACCAGGGGCCCAGTACATGAGAGCACAGCACAAAGGCAGCTGAAGGCTTCCGGCATGTCTCAGCAATCAATAACTGGCTTTTTAAAGCAGGTGCATGTTACCACTACACCTACTAGTCCTTTAGCAAAGCACCTAAGATGGGTGTTTTTAGTCTAGAGCATGGGTCTCAAACTGGCGGCCCTCCAGCTGTTGCGGAACAACAAGTCCCATCATGCCTCTGCCTATGGGAGTCATGCTTGTAACTATCAGCCTTGCAATGCCTCATGGGAATTGTAGTTCTTCAACAGCTGCAGGGCCACCAGTTTGAGACCCCTGGTCTCCAAACTTTCTAAACAAAGGGCCACTTTACTGTCCTTCAGACTTTCTGGGAGCTGGAATGTGGCCATTGTGAATAGAAAATGCTTTGGCGTCAATGGGAGTATACAATTCTTAATCATTGGTATTAGTGGGAGGAATAGTGCCAACTCTTGGCTGCAAGGGAAGCAATAGTGCCCTATCATTTCGTCAGTGGGCAGAACGGTGCTCCATTGTTGAGTAAGTCTGAAGAACAGTTTCTTGCATCAGGAGGTAGAATAGTGATGATCATTGATATTAGGGGAAGGAATAGTGCTCAATCATTGGTGTCAGTGGAAGGAATGGTGGCTCATTTTTGGTGTCCAAAGGTCGGATAAAGGCAAGCAAAGGGCCGCAGTTTGGAGACCATTGGTCTAGAGTTAGGGACCATACTACAAAGGGGCCTTAACGAGGCAGAGTGCTTCTACGTAGATTTGCAAATATGCCCTACTAAAAAATTTAATATATCAAATTTCTTCATAAATTTAGGCCAGTATGTATTCTGCTACATACATTTTTGGTAAAAAAAAAAAAATCCCAATAAGCGTATATTGAGTGGTTTGCACAAAAGTTATAGCGTCTACAAACTATGAGATTTTTTTTTTATTCATTTTTTTTTTTAATAGTAATGACAGCAATCAGCGACTTATAGCAGGACGGCAATATTTCTGCGGACAATTTGGACACTTAAGGCCCGTACACACGTACCGATTGTCGGCCTGTTAGTATGATGCTTCCGACAACCGACTGCGACTTTTCGGCCCAAACAAAATCTGGTGTGCAGGCTATAAAATTTTTGTAGGCCAACAAAGAGCGGCCGATTGTTCGTCAGTCAGTACAGATTTCGGCCGACAAAAAGCAGATGAGCAAGACTGGGCATGCTCAGAGAAGAAAAAACACACGGAAAGTTAACCATCACATGACATCACTTCTGCAGTCGGTTGTTGTTGGCTGACAAAATTCGTGTGCAGTCTTAAGAACTTTTCAACCTACACGACAGCACCGGACAAAAAAGACGGCCGACAATCGGTACGTGTGTACGGGACTTAACTGACACTTTGTGGGGACCAGTACCATTACTACAGTGATCAGTGCTAAAAAAATTACACTGTACTAATAACACTGGCTTGGAAGGGGTTAACATCAGAGGCCATCAAAGGGTTAAAGGTGTGCCTATCTAAACTGTTGGAGGTGCTGTTCTGCCTCTCTCCATGATCATCGGCAGGTGCAAGCGGATTTTATTTCCACAGTACCCGCCACTGGGTTCCCACTGTGTGTGATCAAAGTGGGAGCGAGCCACTGGCGGAGCGTATCCTACCGGGAAGAGCCTGATCACATAAGTGATCTGGCGCACAGGTGCCGCCCTGTAGCAGTAGGAGTGCTATGGGGTGGACCTGAAGTGGTTTTAAATAATAAAATGATGCACTTCTGAAACGTTATTTCAGCACAACGAACAGGAATCGGTAAATAAACTGTACTCTGTGCAACCCAAGTTGTAAAAACGTATGATATTAAACTGTAGAATTAGCACAAAATTTCTGACCTTGCAACCAAACTTTATGTTTGGATAGGCTGCACATAGGACAGAATTTTTCTGTTTCCAGCTGCTTTACTAATGCAACAGACTGCCATTCATCATTTTCAAACAACTTTCTTTTGTTTATCTGCAAAAAAAAATGCTGAGCATTGCAGGAATGAGGGAAACTATTCTGGCTCTACTGGTGGAGTCTGAGTGGGCTGTGAAGCATTTACATCAAGTTTTTTTGTTTCCTGGCAAGATTCAGGGCTCATTCAGAGCCCTGTATAGCATGAGGAGCCTTTTAGCTTTGTGTACTGGTGTGTAGGCAGCCACTAAAAGTAAATTACACACAGGCTCTGCCTGTAACACACTTCCTGTCTTAGGCTGGGTTCACACTTGTGCAATCACACACAGACATCGCATGTGATTCGCCCTGCATTGCCGTGCAGATCACATACGATGTCTGTGCCATGCAAATATAGCCATACAAACTGTAAGCTGAAATCGCATTGCATGCACACCAAAATGGTGCAGGACCCTTTTTGGTCCACATGGCTGTTCACACCTATGGGATCGGATTCCTGCACCATTTGACAGTTCGCACTGCGATCTGTAAATCAATCTGGGGGGGTGTCGTTAACTTTTTACATTGACACCCCCAGCAGTTCGCAGATGTCAGTGTGAACCAGTGTGCGATTCAGGTGCAATATGGGAACCGGCACTGAATCGCAGGATTTCCCACACTGCACCAGTGTGAACCGGTACTCAGGGTGTCTCACTTTAGATGGAGAAGCAACAGAGACACCTTTGGACAGCAGAATTGTTGGTCTGGGAAGAGGTATGTACCCCCAGGAAGACATCACCTGTGACGAAACGCGTAGGAACCAGCGTGTTGACGTCACCACGCAGACCCGGAAGGACGGGCGATATTGTTAGCCAGCTGGCTTCTTGTATCACGAGCAGTTATTACTGCATTGAATGCGAGTGCATTTTTTTTATATATCGAATCTATTAAAGTTTTTTTAAACATACTACACCATGAAGCCATTCATATGTTTTATATACTCTTTGGATGGATGGTTTTATGGCTTACAGGCGTTGATCGTTTCCGGTGGGAGATGCACTACACTAATGGTCCCGGTTTAATATACATCCCTATACCGTTACCCATCAATTGGAGTGCTTTGATTGGCCCACTGATTACCCTCATCTGGTAAGCTCACAAGTTTGGTGGTTTGTCAGACACACCGTGGAGGAATTCCTACTTGTTGCTGTGGTGGAGGACTCTATATCTACACGCCTTTGTTGCACAATTTATTTTATTTATATTCTTTGGGACACTAATTTATGGTTTTTCAACCTTTGTTTATCTCTTTTTTTTGCTAGTTGGTTACCAATTCACTAGTGTGTATATCAGTTGATACACTGTATTTTCTGTATTTGGTTTATATTATTTATTTATATATATCCTATCACTTGTAGCGCAGCTTCACTGTATACAATTTTTTGAGGTGTTATCCTACTATAAGCTGCAGCTTTTTTCTTTTGCTAGCGCGGTTAATTTTTTTTATTTATTAGTGTTAGATGAACTAGTATATTTAGATGGACTTGACTAAGAAAGTGGAATTCCGGCCAACACTTTTTAAATAGTTACAGCAAATTTTTTTTTCTTCCAGTTTCTAAAAATGGTTTTACATGAATAAAAACTGAGCATTGTAAGCACTCCTGTCAGTGTTAAAGTAGAACTAAAGATGAAAGTACTTACTTTAGTTCCAAGGGTCCGATGCCCCTGAAGTCCCCTGGCATCTTCTGGGTGCAGGCCTTTGGCCATTTTGATTGGCCGGCACACAACGATGTCACTCCCGTGCAAGGGCAGGAGTACAGTTATCCCGGCACACAGGCACTGTGCTGGAATGTAAACTGAGTTGTGCATGTGCAACTCAGTGTACATTCTACAGATTCTGAATGGGCAGGTAAGTAAATGTTATTGTGGCCAATGTTGGAAACACAGACTTGATAGAAGTGATCCCTTAACAAAGCCTTCACCTCCACACAATCACCCAGTGAGATGTGTATAAATACCGCTTACCAGATCCACTGGACCCCTTAATTACAGGAGGTCAAAACACGCTGTGTAATCACATCAACAACTTGTACATCCCATTTCCATAGGTATGGATACAGCGCCCAGAACGATGCCGCAATCAGGAAGCCAAGCCATGAATAGGGACATAAAAAACGCCCTCATGGTGCAATAATTCTTAATAAATCCATTTATTTAAAACATATTGCACCTACTACAAGGTTGTAGGTAGAACGCCTTCAAAGTAAAAATCGTTGGCTGGGAATAGGAGACGCCGCTCCACGCTGCGCTCCTCAGACCTGGAAGTGTATGGTCTCACGTTCCCGACGTACGTTTCGTCAGTCACAGCTGACGTCATCAGGGATCAACTGTAATTAAGGGGTCCAGTGGATCTGGTAAGCGGTATTTATACACATCTCACTGGGTGATCGTGTGGAGGTGAAGGCTTTGTTAAGGGATCACTTCTATCAAGTCTGTGTTTCCAACATTGGCCATTCTGATTGACCCAATTGCTTTGAACACCAGAGACTTTATTTGCACGATTTTTATTGTATGATGTTATTTGATTTATGTTGATTTGTCGAGCGCTACTATCTTCCTTTTTTCACTACTACCACGTATATTCACATTTATGTAGCAGCTGACATTGTGGAAGAAATTCCACTCCATATCACGATTTTTTACATATATATATTTTAATCCTTTTGCGCAGTTTTAGTATTTATACTTTTTCTTCAAGTAAATGTTATTGCAGAAGCGACATTGCTTGCTCACAATTCTTTTTTTTTTTTCTAAAGTTACTTTAGTTAAGCTTTAAATGGTTCGTCTTAACCCTCTAACTGCCACTTTAGCTGGACAGCCAGTCCTGTTAAGGAAGTAAAAAAATAACACAGACTTACTGGTCAGATTAACAGTTTAAAAAATACACCAAAAAGAAAAAAGCAAACTGATGCAACCAACACATTTAAAGCTGAACTATACTCCTGTACTTTACAGCCAAGGAAGCTATCATCTTTGTCTCTTTTTGATCTTCAGTTACATAACTGATCACATGGTGATCATGGTGTTGCACATGTGATCAGTTATGACACCAACCATTTGATGGCTTGATAAATCGATTGGGAGCGAATGTGAAAGTTATCATTAATGCCATGTCTTGACTGTTTGGGCAAACAGTTAAATCAATGGAAACAAAAGTTTAACAAATAGTGTAGGGCTTACCAATCATGAATGTGGTGCTGCATGAGTTTTAATCCTTTATTTTTATCTAATGATTGACCAGCGGCACACTTCTTGTCTTATGGTTGCTATGTTCAGTCCTCCACTGTATCTATGGAGAAGCAACATAGTCACCTTTGGACAGCTAAATTGTCAGTCAGGAGTGAGAGTAATGTTAGCTGGATTAGAGGATTTTTGGATGGACTTTTTATGCGTGATAAACAATTTAAAGCCAAACTCCAGCTATAATAGTAAATTAATAGTTTTTTTTTGCCTTTTTGGGATTAAGTGTTTACCTAAATAAATACAAACTGACCACTGTAAGCATCCCTGTCTATGGTAAATGGTTGTTTCTCATCCCTCTAACTCTCACTAGACAGTTTGGTCTGCTAAAGGAAGCTGAAAAACAAGTGACTTACTGGCTGGACAACCAGGTAATAAACTATGATATAGGGGGATTCAGAAAAACAAAGACAGCACTGTCACTGCTACTGAAAGATGGTATTATACATGTTATTTATTATTTTTGCTATTTACACTTTATATTTTTGTTTAAGTCCCGGTTCACACTACCGCGACTTGTCAGCCTGACAAGTCGCGGTCCATTCTGTGCTACGGGAACCGTTCTAATAGGAGCGACTCAAGTCTGTACTACTTCGGGGCGACATCGGAGCAACTTGCATTAACTTCCATTATGTGAAGTCCGTGCAAGTCGCGCCGCAATCGCGGTGCACGCGACTTCACAGGTCGCCCCCGAAGTCGGATCACCATAGTGTGAACCGACACTTATACTGCAGGTGCATGGTATACCATGGCAAGCCAAATACAATAATCCATTTTTTTAAAATTATTATTACTGAGGATTATTAACCACTTGCCGACCAGTCACGTTGACTGTACTGCGGCAAAGTGGCTCGTTCCCGTCCAGCGACGTAGACCTACGTCGCTGGACTCCTCCCCTTGTGGGCGCCGTGTGCGCGCGCCGCTGGAAGCTCGCTCCTGCTGTATTCAGTCACAGCGGGAGTCAGGCCAGGGGAGGAGCTCTTCCCCGATTGTCGGGGAATCAAGTCTGGAGATCCGCCCGCTTGTGTAAACAAAGCGGGCGGATCTCCTAAGTGACAGACAGGGTCAGATTGCAGGGTTCAGCATAGCTGGACATGCGATCTGTCCCTGTGTCACTCAGTCACCTCCCCCCACACACATTAGTAAGCACCAGGCATACATTAACCCCTCCCTCTCCAATAAAATTAACCCCTTCCCTGCCAGTGTCATTTTTACAGTAACAGTGCATATGTATAGCACTGATTACTGTAGTAATGTCACTGGTACCCCCAAAAGTGTCAAAAATGTCAGTCAGGGGTCTGATCTGTCCGCCGCAATGTCGCAGTCCCGCAAAAAAAAAAAAATTGCAGATCGCCGCCATTACTCGTTAAAAAAAAAAAAAAAAAAAAAAAAAAACACCAAAAATGACAGAAATATTTCAATTAGTTAGTAAACGCAATAACTTTTTCGCAAACCAATGAAAATACGCTTATTGTGATTTTTTTTACCAAACATAGGTAGCAGAAACAAATTGGCCAAAAATTTTGATTTTTACATTTTTTTGGGGGAATTTCATACAAAAAAATTTGAAAAATAGTTATTTTTTCAAAATTTACGCTCTTTTTTTGTTTATAGCGCAAAAAGTAAAAATTGCACAGGTGAACAAATACCACCAAAAGAAAGCTCTGTTTGTGGGAAAAAAAGGACGTAAATTTTGTTTGGGTACGGCTTTGCACAACCGCGCAATTGTCAGTTAAAAGTCGCACAGTGCCGAATCGCATAAAGTGGCCTGGACGTAAGACAGCAAAATCCTCCGGTGGTAAAGTGGTTAACCAAGGACACCCAACTAAGTCTTGAATAGAGTTTATCTTCCAATGACCTGTGCTGTGCTTTCTACGGTGCTGAAAAATCAAACACCATAATAAATTATATGACTTTGCTGATGACTATTAACCATGACACAAGTCTTGAGTGGAGTTTATCTTTCAATTTCCCGTGCTGTCCATGGTCCTGGAAAGCCTGATACTATAATAAATTATATAGTGTTACTAATAGCAATCTTAAAGTGTTACTAAACCCACAACAGTAAAATCAGTCTGTATTTGCAGTAAAGCATGCTTGTTATACTCACTGTTGAACCTAAGGGAAATAATCCTCTGCATTGTGTAAAAAGGCTGTTTGATTCTGTCTTCTCTGATCCTCCCCTTCTTTCACAGTCCCGAAATCATCTCCTAAAAGAACAGAGCCTTGGGGGCAAGCTGCCCATGCTCAGTTTGGTGTCTATTGCTAGAGAGTTTTTTTTTTCTTTGGGAGAGTGCATGTGATCAACATAGGGCCAATCAGCACTGTCCTGACAGAGGGTCAGAGGACCTGCAGCTTCATAGGACAGTCAGAGTTGAATGAAAATGCTTCCTACGAGCTTTAACCAGACTCTGATAGAAGTCACAAGACTGCAATTTACTGTTGACGAGAAAAGGTATTTTGCAGTTTATTTTAACTAAATCTATTTCCATGTTCTGTGTACTGTGGGAAACCAGATATAGTAAATGCAGTGTCCTGGGTTTATTTACACTAACCACGAGATCCAGCCACGTTTATCTATCTTTTCATCCTACTGTGTTGTCAATTGTGCTGGAAAGCCAAATCAATGAGACAGCATTGTAAAGCGGAGTTCCAGCCGTAATTTTATTTTTTTAAAGACACCCGAGATGTTCTTCTTACCAAGACCCCGTTCACACTGGGGCGACGCTACTTGCCGGGTGACCTCACAGGTCGCGGTGCGCAGCTCGCACCGCGACCTCGGAGCGGCCGGCACGCACTTCATATCATTGAAGTCAATGCAGGTCGCCCCAAAGAAGCTCCGGACCCTTTTTCTAAGTCGGAGCGACTTGTGTCGCTCCTATTAGAACCGGTCCACAGCTACTCTATGGCAGGCGACCTACGGCGACCTGTCAGGCGACCAGGTCGCCCCAGTGTGAACGGAGTCTAAATGTTAAAAAGCTAATTATCTAAAAGGTCGCTGTAGTATTGCAGTATTTAAAAAAAAAACAACCTTTATATTCGCCTGGCAGCGCGCTCCCATTTTAATTGGGGGCATGTGAAGCCCACAAGTGTTTTCTTCTGGGAATAGGTGCTGCCGGTTACCCAGCATGCACCTCCCGAACTCACTCCTGCGCATAAGACACAAGGTGCAGTGCACTAGTGTGTCTCTGGTTGCCATCACAACGGAATGACGTCCCCAGCACATCACAAAGCTAAATCTTACATGGTCTGATGTCCTTGTGGATATTTACATATCCAAGTGCATTAATCCTCTTGTAAATATGCACATAGATCACCGCTCTAGCCGCTTCCGCCACTGCCTCTTCTATAGGCAAAAGAGTGACAATGGCACCTGGTTGGCTTTTTTAAAAATGGAGCTTAGCATCGTCTTGCATTGCATCATTTCCTGTTTGGAAATAACGCAATGCTAATAAGCGGCGATGCCTAAGCAGGAAGAAGAAGAAGAATTCACCATGGAAACAAGGTAAACAAAGCTAGAAAAAAAAAAAAAAAAAAACACCCAATGTTGTTTTAACTTGCTGGATTAAAGCAATTGATGCAATTGTGGGTGGAACTCTGCTTTAATGCCTAGATAAGCATGACACCAAACCAAAACTTACCAAGTCAACAGTTTCCAAAAACAGTTACATTTAAGGCTCGTTCACACCATACCTGCATTAAACCCCATCGGAAAACAGCACAGATTTCACTTGCAGAGACTCACATTAGTTTTCATGTACCCTGACATCAGTTTTCATGTGCGTCAGTTATGTGCCCTGTTCAAACCAATGTTGATTTAAATTAAGTTTTTTTTCTGTGCACAAAATTGCACACACGTTGCAGATTCCTGCACAGAAAAAAATCAGCACATTGTGGTGTGTACAGGGCACACAGAGAACCATTCTTTTCTTTGACCCTTGCAAAATGCATGCAGAAAAACTAACGTCTCTGCACCATGGTGTGAACGGAGCCTTAAAGCGAAAATAAACTCATCGATTTAACGGATTCAAAAAAAGAGTTTAATTGCAGGCATGGCAGGAATGTAACTGTCAACAATTGCTTGCGCTTTTAACTAAACGGTCAAATTATCAAATGGCTGGTGTTATAAGTGTTCACATGTTCAGCACCATGGCAGTTGCAGTTCAATCAGAGGCAAAGATGGCAGCTTCTTTGGCTGAAAAACGATAGTAGAGTTTAGTTTCAAATTAAAGCGGAGTTCCACCCAAAAGTGGAACTTCCGCTTTAGGTATTCTAACCCCCTGACATGCCACATTTGGCATGTCATTTTTTTTGGGGGGGGAGCGGGTACCTAGTTTTGACGGGTACCCGCTCCCACTTCCACTCGGAGCGCCGCGGCGCCCTGAACGGAAGTTCTCCTCTCCCCCTCCCTCCCTGCAATCTTCTGGGACATGTCAGAGGTCCCAAAAGATTGCCGGCCAATCAAGACGCGCAGAGCGACTCGCGCATGCACAGTGGGTACCCGGCTGTGAAGCCGCAAACTGTCACAGCCGGGTGCCCACAGCAGTGATGCCGGTGCCGAGGGAGAGGATCGAGGCTTCGGGCGGCCGCATCGCTGGACCGTTGGACAGGTGAGTGAAATGGCTGGAACTCCGCTTTAAAGTGGAACTTCCCCCTCATATGCTTCCTCCCCCCCTCCGGTGCAACATTTGGCACCTTTCGGGGGTATCTGAAGTTTGCCCCCCCCCTCTCCTTCCTCTGCTGCCAAGCCAATTAGAAAGCACAGCAAGCTTTGCAGTAGGGCAGTGTTCTCCTACCCCCGGGCCGCGGATAAAACGGTACCGCGCCTCCCGAGGAACTTTAAATTATTTTACTGTCTCGCCGCAGTGGCGGCCGGTGTGTTGGGGGCGCCTACCCATTGTGTGACAATAGCGAATGAAAATTCGCTATCGTCACACGGATCCTCCTCCTGGCCAATCAGGAAGCGGGTCCTCCTGCTTCCTTGATTGGCCGAAAGGCAAACCCCATGCCATTGGCTGAGGCGGGAGGACTCGAGGAGATGCCAGGGGACTGAGGAGAAGCGGGGGGGCATCTCTGTATTGAAAGGGGGGCACCCTGGCATCTCTGCATTGAAAGGGCGTGCACCCTGGCATCTCTGCATTGAAAGGGTGGGCACCCTCGCATCTCTGCATTGAAAGGGCGGGCACCCTCGCATCTCTGCATTGAAAGGGCGGGCACCCTCGCATCTCTGCATTGAAAGGGCGGGCACCCTCGCATCTCTGCATTGAAGGGGGGCACAATTCAATTAAAATTATTAAATCAAAACAAGCGGGCCACGTAAAAATCAAACATTTACCGGTTTGCGGCGATAAAAAGGTTGGGGAGCACTGCAGTAGGAAACCAGCTGCAAAGCCAAAAGGCTTAACTGCCAGTTTATCTTACCTTGAATGGCGGCAAGGGCACCCGAGAGACGATCAGGAAATCGGCTTTGTGTGCGAACATCCTGGGAACCCTGGACAGGTAAGTCCTAATTTTAAAAGTCAGCAGCTACAGTATTTCTAACTGCTGACTTTTCATTTTTTCATGGGGGGCAGAACGTACGTGGTGACTGCTAACTGTTTCAGTTATGTTTATGTTAGCTCCTAACTGATCCGTTAAACCATGAGGTCATAGCTGATCAGCGGTGATGAGCCCAGGTGTGTTCAGATTCTAGTTTGAACCTACCTAAGCAGGCTTGCCAGGAAGCTGTCACAGTACTGTGACTGCAGCCGGTGCATTTCCTGTCCCGCAGTCACACATGCAATGGGCATATATATGTGTACCTGCTAAAGCCGGTAATATCTGGGACTCTTCCCAATTGGCCCAGTGCAGTGACAGCTTCCTCAGATGGGTTTGGACTAGAATCTGATTACACCTGAGCCCATCCCTACGGATAACGCGCACCATGGCAACTGCAGATCATAAAGGGGTTAGGATGGCAGCTTCTTTGGCTATACAGAATAGGAGGGTGTAGATCTGCTTTAAAGAGTTTATTTCTTCCACCGTTCAGGGTTTACTAAAGATGCGTGTATAAAATAAATTGTTTTTATTTTCAAAAGAGCGGGTTTCATTTTTATTTTGTTATATCTGACGGATTTCCTGCAGCCTCTTCCTGTGTACCAGCACTCGCTCTAGTGATGCCTGTGGGTCATCGCTTACATCTGCCTTCCTGTGCATAGACAATTGTAACAAGGTGACAACGCAAGAGAGCAACTGGAAGACAGGGACAGCGGGTTGTCAACCTGCAACAGCACATGCCTGAACAAGGACCCCTTATGGCGGGATCACAGCTACTATTTTAATAGCTGTTGGTTTAAAAGGGCGTTAACGCTTTTAGGAGATTTTAGTGGTTGGATTGACATCTACTTTTTTTTTTGTAAGAAACAGGGGAGGGGGGCATCCTTGTATGGTACAACAGCCCACAGCCATCACTCTGGCTTACATCAGACATCACATCTGCTAACTCAGGGTAAATGCACGGTACAATTTTGCAACTGCATTCTATAAATAGGACAAAAGAAGAAAAAAGCACCGTGGCAATTGTACGCTGCGCTTGCAGCATTAACTGGATGTGCAGATCAAGCCTAGGATTTACCCTCTGCACTGAAATCCTATGGAAATGGCCAGGATGCATGTGTGATCAAACCTATAGCAGCCCATTTCAAGGTGTAGAAAGCATAGGAGGGCATGCATCCATGATGAATGTCATGTATTGGGTAAGGGAAGGCAGCAGAGACTGCTAAATGTTCCAGCCATCCTTTCCTGACCTTGCAGCTTTCCCTATCAGGATAGCAGAGAGCTACAGACAGCCTGGCAGAGGGGGGAGGGGAGGGTGACAGGTCCCTGCACCATGTCTGTCCTGTCACAGGCTTCCATGCATAGCAGCCGTGCACAGCAGGAGAGGCCTCTTACTCACTGTTACATTGCAGGCCTCCCCGCTCCTCGGTTCAGCCTGGACACCAGCGCTCCTCCTGTTTTCATGGCCGTCCAGGAATGATTTCTCCATCTGCGCGTTGGCGCAGAATGACGTCACCAGCACGGAGCGGCAAGGTCCTGGAGACAAGCCTGACAGGGCGGAAGCTGTCTACACTCTCGGACGGGATTGTGGGGGAGACGGCTTGGACCAATCACAAGGCCGACTAGAGTGCGGGCGGAAGAGTTCTCCCTTGTCAGCTTCAGCTGAGCGGGTGACGGCGCGCCGACTGAACGTGCCTGGCTGTTCGGGCTCAGTGTATGGGGATATGTGTTGTTGGGGGGCTTAGTATGCCCGGCTGTTGTCCTACTCCTTCCCGGAAAGTTCTAATAGACGTACAGTGACGTTTGGCAAGTAAGTAAAACTTTCCTGTGCGGGCTCACCATGTGTGGGAAGAATAGAGCCCTATGGGTGAGCGGGTTCTTCCATCACTAATGGACTTGGAGGGAGCTCACGTGATACAGGATGCATTGACTGCAATAATGCATGTATACATTATATACTGTGGGCTTACTTTACTAAAACTGGTGCAGCTCTGCATAGAAACCAATCCGCTTCTAATTTTTAAAAGTGCTTGTAAAGGCTTGAAGTGGTTGTTAACCCACAGTGACAACTTCATATAATCTTGTGTGTTTCCTAATGGCAGGTGCTCCTGTCTCTGTATTTTATTAAAAAAAAAAAAAAAAAAAAAGGCCGTCTATACTTGATTTCAGAGTACCGCTTTGCGCTCACGTGACTGACCGGGTCTCTCCACTCCCTGTCTGTCAGCTGCAGTGGGTGGGGCCAAAATTCCCCTGCTGATGTCATTTGGGAGGAGACAGACGGGCCAGTCACGTGAGCGCCCGAGTGGCGCTCTGAAATCGTTTATCTTTTAATAAAACACAGAGACAGGCGCACTTGTCTTTAGGAAACACACAGGATTATATAGGACATTAAAGCGGAGTTCCGGGCAGAAAATCACACCTTTACATTTTATGGCATCTGCTTCTTTATCCTTCCATGAGCCAGAATTGGAAATTCCGTGGGTTTTTTTTTTTTTTTTACTTACCTTTTTACAGAGGATAATATACTCCCCTTTACATCCACTTCCTCCTTCCTCGGCCGCGGCCCACGCCGTCACTTCCTTTCCCGCAGTGCGTCCTGGGAGCTCTTACTTGTCGCTCCCAGTAGGGCTGAACGATAGTCGATATGATATCGACTATCGTTCTGCGGCCGTAGGCGATATTCATATCGCCAAGGTCACGATATTTGCATATGCAGGGGGAGGGACTCGGAGGAGGACAGGAGGACTCACAGACTTCCGTGTTAGGCAGGGACTGGGAGGAGAACTCACACATCCATCCCGCTGCAGCCCGCCCCACACGTTCAGTGAGTCTCACTCTCCGCCCTTGTTTTCTCAATGGCACATTCAGGGAACCAATCACGCCGTGAGCAGCTGCACAGCTAACCAATCACGCGTGCCTGCACACCTGATTGGTGCGCTGTGCCGCTACTCACGGCGTGATTGGTTCCCTGAATGTGCCATTGAGAAAACTAGAGCGGAGAGTGAGACTCACTGAACGTGTGGGCGGGCTGCAGTGCACGAGTGAGTAAATGTATGCGGCTGTGCTGTGCTCCTTTCCAGGCTCCTAGTCCACCGCTCCAGCCTTCTACCACCACTGCCAGTATACAGTGGGTACGGAAAGTATTCAGACCCCCTTAAATTTTTCACTCTTTGTTATATTGCAGTCATTTGCTAAAATCATTTAAGTTCATTCTTCTTCCCCATGAATGTACACATAGCACCCCAAACTGACAGAAAAACACAGAATTGTTGACATTGTTGCAGATTTATTAAAAAAGAAAAACTGAAATATCACATGGTCCTAAGTATTCAGACCCTTTGCTGTGACACTCATATATTTAACTCAGGTGCTTTCCATTTCTTCTGATCATCCTTGAGATGGTTCTACACCTTCATTTGAGTCCAGCTGTGTTTGATTATACTGATTGGACTTGATTAGGAAAGCCACACACCTGTCTATATAAGACCTTCCAGATCACAATGCATGTCAGAGCAAATGAGAATCATGAAGTCAAAGGAACTGCCTGAAGAGCTCAGAGACAGAATTGTGGCAAGGCACAAATCTGGCCAAGGTTACAAAAAGATTTCTGCTGCACTTAAGGTTCCTAAGAGCACAGTGGCCTCCATAATCCTCAAATGGAAGACGTTTGGGACGACCAGAACCCTTCCTAGAGCTGGCCGTCCGGCCAAACTGAGCTATCGGGGGAGAAGAGCCTTGGTGAGAGAGGTAAAGAAGAACCCAAAGATCACTGTGGCTGAGCTCCAGAGATGCAGTCAGGAGATGGGAGAAAGTTGTAGAAAGTCAACCATCACTGCAGCCCTCCACCAGTCGGGGCTTTATGGCAGAGTGGCCCGACGGAAGCCTCTCCTCAGTGTAAGACACATGAAAGCCCACATGGAATTTGCTAAAAAACACCTGAAGGACTCCAAGATGGTGAGAAATAAGATTCTCTGGTCTGATGAGACCAAAATATAACTTTTTGGCCTTAATTCTAAGTGGTATGTGTGGAGAAAACAAGGCACTGCTCATCACCTGTCCAATACAGTCCCAACAGTGAAGCATGGTGGTGGCAGCATCATGCTGTGGGGGTGTTTTTCAGCTGCAGGGACAGGACGACTGGTTGCAATCGAGGGAAAGATGAATGCGGCCAAGTACAGGGATATCCTGGACAAAAACCTTCTCCAGAGTGCTCTGGACCTCAGACTGGGCCGAAGGTTTACCTTCCAACAAGACAATGACCCTAAGCACACAGCTAAAATAACGAAGGAGTGGCTTCACAACAAATCCGTGACTGTTCTTGAATGGCCCAGCCAGAGCCCTGACTTAAACCCAATTGAGCATCTCTGGAGAGACCTAAAAATGGCTGTCCACCAACGTTTACCATCCAACCTGACAGAACTGGAGAGGATCTGCAAGGAGGAATGGCAGAGGATCCCCAAATCCAGGTGTGAAAGACTTGTTGCATCTTTCCCAAAAAGACTCCTGGCTGTATTAGATCAAAAGGGGGCTTCTACTAAATACTGAGCAAAGGGTCTGAATACTTAGGACCATGTGATATTTCAGTTTTTCTTTTTTAATAAATCTGCAACAATGTCAACAATTCTGTGTTTTTCTGTCAGTATGGGGTGCTATGTGTACATTCATGAGGAAGAAGAATGAACTTAAATGATTTTAGCAAATGGCTGCAATATAACAAAGAGTGAAAAATTTAAGGGGGTCTGAATACTTTCCGTACCCACTGTATATGTGAAATACAATAAATAATCTATATTGACATGGTGTGTATACAAAAAGGGAAAAGTAGATGTATGTATGTATGTATATGTAGAGGAAAATAAATTATTAATAATTCAGAGGTGATTTATATATTAATAATTTATTTTCCTCTACATATACATACATACATCTACTTTTCCCTTTTTGTATACACACCATGTCAATATAGATTATTTATTGTATTTCACATATATACTGGCAGCACCAATCACTTCCTCTTCCTTTTTATAATCTATTATATAACCCCTTCCAGGGTTATATTCTGAAGTGGGCTGCAGCCAACCTCCTTTATATTTCTCCATATAAAGGACGGGTCCTTCAATATCGCAATATATATCGTTGGAAAAAAAATATCGCAATATATTTTTTTTCCAATATCGTGCAGGCCTAGCTCCCAGGATGCAATGTGCAGTGACGAAGGCGGGCGGCCGCTCCTCTCATCGCGTTATTTCCAAACAGGAAACAACGCGATGATAGGCATACCTATACTATGCCGATCACACAGTACTGGGCATGCGCGAGATTTCACGCTGGATTCACCGGCCTCCGCCCACTACAACCAGGAAGCAGGACACACATTTCCCCACAGCGGACTCGGCGAACCAGCACAAAGATGGAGGCGCTTTGCAGAAATTTTAAAAAGTAAGATTTTATGCTTGCAAAAATATTATTCCACTTTATAAAGCAGGATTAGCGGATATATAGAGGTCGGAGGGTCACTGTTTGGGGGACATAAAAAAAAAAAAAACGGAACTCCGCTTTAAAAGTGATTTCAGCAGATGGAGGGGACGGGCACCGACACAAGAGCAGACATGTAGGGAGGGGGGAAGAGGACAGGAGACATGTGGATGACAAAGTCACGTAAACTGACCATGGTATCGGGGCTCAGCAGCCATGATAAACTGTGGTCAGTTTAAAGGGGGGGAGGGTAAAGTCAGGCAGGATCAGCCAGGTATTTTAGGTGATACAGGGGGCCAAATTATACAGCACAAGCAATGAGAGGAGCTTGAGTTTCCAGCATAGCTAGAGAACTGACCACAGTGTGCTCTCCTGCTTAATCCAGTCAGTTTTTAATAGGAAAGCAAGAGGAGCTGTAGGAGTGGGCGTGTTCAGGATTCCACCTGCCCGATCCCACCAGGAAGCTGACACTGCACACGGCTAGTAACAGGCAGTGAGACATTTCCCAGTACGCAGCTGCACAGATCTGGAAATGTCTCACTGCCAGTGATTAGATGTGTGCAGTGTCGGCTACTTGGTGGGATCCCGAACACACCCAAGCCCATCTCTAACTAGCAGGAACACCAGGGATTTAACCTAATAGAAGCAAAACAAAGAGAACAGGATACTTTCTCATACAAGTACATGGTACAGCAGGCACATATCAGGAATGTGAAGTGTTGGGGTAACAAACGCCTTATGTTTTTTTTTTTCCTTCATGCATAGAATGCATGAAAGTAAAAACCCTCTCTGTGCAGCAGCCCCCCCCCCCCCAATACTTTCTTGAGCCTCGCAATGATGGGCACAAGAGCCTCGGCTCTCCCGGGACTCTCACTCCTTATTTGCTGAGGCAAGAGCCATTGGCCATCATGCACAGCCAGTTAGCCAATTAGGAGAAAGAGGGGATGGCTCTGAGCCACAGCTGTGTGTGTGTGTGTGAATGGAACCGCAGAGCAGTGGCTCAGGAGCGAGCCTGCTTGGGTGCCGCCATTGCTTGCTCTGGAGGGAGAGGCCCAAAGCATCGACAGGGGACCCAAGAAGAGGAGGATCCGGTCTGTATTGTGCAAAACCACTGCATAGAGCAGGAAAATACAACAGGTTTTTGTTGTGTGGTTTTTCTTTTTTTTTAAACAAGCTTTTAATATAACTTTAACCACTTGCCGACCATTTGAAAGTGGTTAACTGAGATTATGGCTGAAGATCTCTAATGGTGCTGGTGGCTGAGCCTGACGTGCAGAGGTAGCCTCGTGGGATCTGGTACAACAGGAACACGGACGGGTCACACTGGTGGTAGACACAGGCTATTCTGAGGTGCGGAGTCTAAGTGCTAGCTGGTTTTCACTAGAGCCCCTGGTGGTGGGGATAGACTGCGCTGCAAGCTAACACCAGGTCGCGGTCCCCAGGGTTGCCCCACCAGGAGGTGAACACGTCCAGAATCAGAAGCAGATAAGCCGACAAGGATAAGGCAGGAGAGTGGTCACAGGAACGAGCCAAGGTCAGGGCGGGCAGCAAGCAGACGAAGTAGTGGACAAGCCGGGAGGTCGATCAGGAAGTCAACAGGAAACAGCAGGTTCAGGATCAGGAAGTACAGGTAAAGCTGCAGACAAGACAGCAATGGCTCAGTGCTGCTGTGGTGTTTAAATAGGCCAGCCTTTTGCCAATTAGTGCAATTAGTCTGCACTAAGTTAACTCTTAACTGGCAGATTCATGACAGCACTTCAGTGTACACAGGGAGTGTTCCTAACATTGCCCCCCCCCTTAAGGGCAACCTCCGGGTGCCCAATAGGTTTTTCTTTTGTGGGTGACTGCGAAAGAAAGCATAGATCAGTTCTTTAGCATGGATATTCCGTTCCGGTTCCCAGGAATTTTCTTCCAGGCCGTAACCTTTCCACTTTATGAGAAACTGTAATTGACCTCTCCTCCTCCTGCAATCCAAAATAGCTTCCACCTCATATTCTTCCTCCCCATCGACAATCACAGGTTCGGGTGGTTCCGAGCTTCTGCCCGGGAAGGAGTTAGGGACTGTAGGTTTTAACAAGGAGACATGAAACACCGGATGAATTCTAAGAGAATCAGGTAAGTGTAATTCATATGAGACCTCGTTGAGTTTCCTCTTGACCGGGAAGGGTCCAATAAACTTGGGTGCCAATTTCTTTGAGGGACAGGCTAGGCGGAGGTTGCATGTAGATAGCCATACCTGGTCACCTGGTTGAAGGATTAGTTCCCCTCTCCTCTTCCTGTCAAAAATCTTTTTAGAGGCTGCTTGTGCCCTTATTATAGCATCCTGCAGCAGTTTACAATTGCGGTTGAGGAAGCTAATGATATCCTGTACTGCTGGAACTGTGGGTTCAGCGGGAACGTCCGGTAAGAAGGACGGATGGAAACCGTAGTTTGCGAAGAATGGAGCTTGCCCTGTAGCAGAATGTTTAGCATTGTTGTATGCAAACTCTGCCAATGGTAGTAGGGCCACCCAGTCATCCTGGACAAATGTGGTGAAACAACGGATATACGGTTCCAACGTCTGGTTTGTCCTTTCGGTTTGTCCATTAGTCTAAGGATGGTAGGCGGAAGACAAGGACAGCTCAATCTTCAACGCGTCGCACAAGGCTTTCCAGAAGCGGGAGGTAAACTGGACCCCTCTATCTGAAACAATATTTGCAGGAACCCCATGAAGCCTAACGATCTCTTTAATAAAAACTTCTGCAGTCTCCTTGGCCGTGGGCGTATTCCTGAGTGGCAAGAAATGGGCCATCTTAGATAGACGATCAACGACCACAAAAATGGCGGAACAGCCCTCTGAGGGGGGAAGCTCCACTATGAAGTCCATGGCGACCATCTTCCAAGGCCTGTCAGGGACTGGTAGTGGCCTGAGCAGGCCCCACGCCTTGTTTCTTACAGACTTGCTCCGGGTACAGACGGTACAAGACTTCACGTACTCCCTGCAACTCTGTTCCAGATCTGGCCACCAAAATGTTCGTTGTAATAGATCCAGGGTCTTATGAGTACCAAAATGGCCCGCCAGAGGGTGGTCATGGCATAACCCTAAAACCGTCACTCGGACCTCTTCAGGGACAAAGATCTTGTCTTTAAGCCATAATAACCCATCTCTGGGTACCAGGGACACCTCAGGGAGACAGAGATTCTTTGCAGAAGCTTGCTTTATTTGGGCCATCAGGTTGGTCTGTAATAACAAAAAATTACCTGCGGACAGGATGGTGTCGGGTACTGGCACTTCCTTTGGATCATCAAACATGCGGGAGAGCGCATCTGGCTTGACATTTTTAGATCCCGGCCGGTAGGTAATATGGAAGGAAAATCTTGAGAAAAACAATGCCCAACGTGCCTGACGTGGCCTCAGCCGTTTAGCAGCTCTTAAATACTCAAGATTCTTGTGATCTGTGAAGATGAGGATAGGATGCGTTGCCCCTTCCAACAAGTACCTCCACTCCTCAAGGGCAGCCTTAATGGCCAGAAGTTCTCGATCGCCAACGTCATAGTTCCTTTCTGCTGGGGAAAGTTTACGAGAGAAGAAGGCTATAGGATGTATGAGATCTTTAGTACCCTGCCTTTGCGAAATAACTGCCCCCACGGCCACTTCTGATGCATCTACTTCAAGAAGGTAAGGAAGGGCAGGATTTGGGTGACTCAGGATGGGAGCAGTTGTAAAGAGCCTTTTCAAGGTTAGAAAGGCAGTCTGGGCTTCAGGAGGCCAATTGAACCGGGTATTCTGCTTCGTGAGCTGTGTAATGGGGGAAATGATGTCAGAGAATCCCTTAATAAATCTCCTGTAAAAGTTGGCAAAACCTACGAAGCGCTGGACCCCCTTCTTGTCTGACGGGGGTGGCCAGTCCAAGATGGCTGAGACCTTTTGGGGATCCATCTTAATTCCTTCAGTGGAAATTATGAGACCTAGGAACTGAATACTCTGGCGTTCAAAGTCGCACTTCTCCGGCTTGGCATATAATCCGTGTTGGCGGAGTCTGCCGAGGACATTTTTGACATGTCCCCGATGTTGATCCAGGGATGCAGAGAAAATCAAGATATCGTCCAGGTAGACAATAACAAAGATATCTAACCAGTCTCTGAAAATATCATTTACAAAATGTTGAAAGGTTGCTGGGGCGTTGCACAGGCCGAAGGGCATCACCAGATATTCAAAATGCCCAAACCTGGTGCGAAACGCTGTTTTCCACTCATCCCCCTCACGAATACGGACCAAATTATAGGCCCCACGTAAGTCTAACTTAGTGAAAATGGAGGCTGACCTCAGTCTTTGGAAAAGTTCTGGTACCAGGGGAAGAGGGTAACGGTTCTTGACCATGATCTTATTTAGTTCCCGATAGTCCACACAGGGGCGGAGAGAGTGGTCCTTTTTTTCCACGAAGAAGATTCCTGCCCCTGCTGGGGATGTAGATGGACGAATGAACCTCTTCTTTAGATTTTCATCCACGTATTCTTTCAGAGCCTCCAATTCCCGTTCTGACAAAGGGAAGATACGACCGAATGGAATCCCGGCCCCAGGAAGTAACTCGATCGGGCAGTCGTATGTGCGATGAGGAGGAAGGGTCTCGGCCCCCCGTTTACTAAAAACGTCCAGGTAGCCATGATAAGGCTTAGGCACAGCAGAAAGCAGATCTGTGTCAGAGTCCAAACAGAGCAGGGTACTGGCAGGGCTGAGAGAGACCGGTAAACAGGAGTTTATGCAGTAATCAGACTGAAATTTGATCGTTCTTGTCATCCAATCAATTTGCGGGTTGTGGGCCTGCAGCCACGGCAATCCCAGGATAACCGGAAATAAAGGGGAAGCAATAGCATCCAGGCTGAGTAGCTCTTTGTGACCTGAAGAAGTGACCATAGGAAGTGGAGGGGTCTCCTGAGTCACAGGTCCAGACTTAATATGAGACCCATCTGCAAGAAAAATGGAAAGTCCTTGAGTCTTGGTTTCAAGAGGGATGTGTTGTTGGATGGCGAACGTGAGATCAATGAAACAGCTGCACGCTCCAGAATCAATAATTGCGGTGACTGGTATTGTACCTCCCGGGAGTTGAAACGAAACAGGGAGCGCTAAGTGAGTAGCACTGGCAGCGGATGCTGGATAACTTGAAGGAGAGATGGAGAGAAACTTACGTAACTTTGCTGGGCAAGAACGTACGTAATGGCCGGCTTCACCACAGTATAGGCAGAGGTTATTCTTTTGCCGGCGGTGTCGTTCTTCAGCGGTTAGGGTAGACCGCATAACGCCAACCTGCATGGGTTCTGGGACATCTGGTGTGAAGTTAGCAGGAGCCAGGTTGGCCGGAATGGGCCTGGTGGAGGTGACATGAGCCGGAGTTGCGAACCGCGGCATCATCCAGAACGGGCGTGGGTGCTGGGCAGACCTTTCCGCACGGCGCTCACGAAGCCGGCGATCTATCTGGATAGCCAATGAAATCAATGCCTCTAGGGAGTCTGGAATGCCAACTCGGGCTAGCTCGTCCTTCAGACCCTCAGATAGGCCTGAGCGGAACTGGTGACGTAGCGCTGCGTCGTTCCACTCGGTATCAGTACTCCACCGTCTAAAATCCGAAACGTACTCCTCTACTGCTCTGCGGCCTTGCTGGAGTGCATGAAGAGCAGCTTCCGCTGTGGAAGTGCGCTGTGGATCATCGTATAATTGAGCCATGGCACCAAAAAAGGAAGACAAGGAGTCTAGGTGTGGGCTGCACTCTTCAAGAAGTCGGTGTGCCCAGGACTGGGGTTCATCCAAGAGTAGGGAGATGACAAATCCAACCTTGGTGGCTTCCAAGGAGAAAGTCCGGGGCTGCAGTGAGAAATAAAGTTCGCATGCGTTACGGAACGCCCTAAATTTGTCCCGATCTCCTGAAAATCGCTCTGGTGTAGGAACCCTGGGTTCAGGTGGTAGCATCACCACTGTGGGTCCTGAGACCGAACCTGTTGGTGTCGTGGAAGTTGGGGGTACCAAAGAAACAGGAGGGATCCCCGGGTTAGTCACAGAGTGCATGCGTTCCTCCAAGTGCACATAGCTGTCCTGGAGCGACTTGACTGTTTGTGACAATGCTGCCAAGTGTTGGCAGATCTCGTCCAGAGGAGAGGCCCCTCTTGCAGGCTCCGACATGGCTGTCTTGTACTGTAATGGTGCTGGTGGCTGAGCCTGACGTGCAGAGGTAGCCTCGTGGGATCTGGTACAACAGGAACACGGACGGGTCACACTGGTGGTAGACACGGGCTATTCTGAGGTGCGGAGTCTAAGTGCTAGCTGGTTTTCACTAGAGCCCCTGGTGGTGGGGATAGACTGCGCTGCAAGCTAACACCAGGTCGCGGTCCCCAGGGTTGCCCCACCAGGAGGTGAACACGTCCAGAATCAGGAGCAGATAAGCCGACAAGGATAAGGCAGGAGAGTGGTCACAGGAACGAGCCAAGGTCAGGGCGGGCAGCAAGCAGACGAAGTAGTGGACAAGCCGGGAGGTCGATCAGGAAGTCAACAGGAAACAGCAGGTTCAGGATCAGGAAGTACAGGTAAAGCTGCAGACAAGACAGCAATGGCTCAGTGCTGCTGTGGTGTTTAAATAGGCCAGCCTTTTGCCAATTAGTGCAATTAGTCTGCACTAAGTTAACTCTTAACTGGCAGATTCATGACAGCACTTCAGTGTACACAGGGAGTGTTCCTAACAATCTCAACCATAATCCCATTACTCTTTTTTGCAGCCGGTGGCTGGCTTTCTAATGAAAGCATTCTGAGCAGCTCATGAGCTGCTGGAATGCTTTCTGAAGGGGTGGGAGGTGAAATAACCCCTCCCCTTCTCGCTGCTTGCCGGTGTTTCTCTTGCTTACCATTTTGTCCGGTTTACCCAAGAAACAATCTAATGGTGCAGCTGGCTGCTCTCATAAGCGAATCAAAGAATATATACTCTTTGATCGCCTCTATGGCCTATGAGGACCAGAGTGACGCCATGATGTCACTTCCAGTCCAGGCTTTAACGAAAATACATTTATTTTTATTTTTTGTAAAGCAAAACATCAAAAAAAAAAAAAATGTAGGGTCTTTTTGACCCCAGATCTCTCCCTAAAGAGGACCTGTCATCCTTATGTCTATTTCAAGGGATGTTTACATTCCTTGCAATAGGAATAAAAGTGAAAAATAAAACAAAGCGACTTGAGTCACAGTCTCACTTACCTTTTAAAAATGGCGCCGCCCAGCACCAACACCTCACCGCCCCGTCTGCCCGGGAATAGCCGAACGTGTACGGGCTTTTCCGAGCATCGGCGGCGCATGTGCGGTGACGTGTTGGCGCCGGGCGGCGTCATTTTTAAATGCAAGGCGCCTCGCCGACAGGTAAGTGGGACTTCTCCTCAGTCCCTGCATTGCCTCATGCAGTGCTGTGGGCATGGTACAGGACATTCTCGTGTACCATGCCCACAGCACTGCATCTCCTGTACCATCACCTGTGCCATGCCTGTATCATCTCTTGTACCACCTCCTGTGCCATGCCCGTACCACCACCTCCTGTGCCATGCCCGTACCACCACCTCCTGTGCCATGCCTGTACCATCTCCTGTTTCATGCCCGCAGCCCCTGTTTTGTGTCTCGTTGTGGTCCAGTCTGGTCCAGTAGCTGCTGCATTTCCCACTCTAGGCTTATACTCGAGTCAATAGGTTTTCCCACTTTTTTGTGTAAAAATTCGGTGCCTCGGCTTATACTCGAGTATATACGGTACCTTATTCGCGCATTCATATGTAAACGGTGCTCGTGCCACACGTGAGGTATCAATGTAAATGTTAGCGTGAGAGCAATAATTTTAGCGCTAGACCTCTTCTGTAACTCTAAACAGGTAATCTGTAAAAGCTTAAAGCATCGCCTATGGAGATTTTTAGGTTGCGTAGGTTGTCCCCATTTCACGAGCATTTGCAATTTTAAAGTGTGACATGTTAGGTATCTATTTACTCGGCATAACATCATCTTTCACATTATACAAAAAATTGGGGTGAATATTTTGTTTGTTCTTTAATTCATTAAAGTGTATTTTTTTCCCCAAAAAATAGCAAAACCTTAGCTCAAATACCTTGTGACATAAAAAATTGCAACAATCACCATTTTATTCCATAGGGTCTAAAACAAAAATTTATAACGTTTGATGGTTTTAAGTAATTTTCTAGCAAAAAATACTGGTTTAAACTTGTAAACAAAAAGTACCAGAAAAAGCCTGGTTGGCAAGTGGTTAAGCTTTAACAAAAAAAAAAAAAAAAAACTTAGAAGCTGATTGGCTATGATGTACAGCTGCCCTAGATTTTGCACTTTCCAGTTTTAGTAAATCAACACCTGTATGTGTGTTTATAGGTTGTGTTTACATTTTTATAAGATGTACACACAGCAAGGATAATCTTGATTTTTTTTTTTTTTTTTTTTTTTTTTTTTTTTATTGAATGCGTTTCATAGCAGAAAATTTTTTTTTTATATATATATATATATATATATATATACAGTATACAGTGGGTACGGAAAGTATTCAGACCCCCTTAAATTTTTCACTCTTTGTTATATTGCAGCCATTTGCTAAAATCATTTAGGTTCATTCTTCCTCATGAATGTACACATAGCACCCCATACTGACAGAAAAACACAGAATTGTTGACATTGTTGCAGATTTATTAAAAAAGAAAAACTGAAATATCACATGGTCCTAAGTATTCAGACCCTTTGCTGTGACACTCATATATTTAACTCAGGTGCTTTCCATTTCTTCTGATCATCCTTGAGATGGTTCTACACCTTCATTTGAGTCCAGCTGTGTTTGATTATACTGATTGGACTTGATTAGGAAAGCCACACACCTGTCTATATAAGACCTTCCAGAACACAATGCATGTCAGAGCAAATGAGAATCATGAGGTCAAAGGAACTGCCTGAAGAGCTCAGAGACAGAATTGTGGCAAGGCACAGATCTGGCCAAGGTTACAAAAAGATTTCTGCTGCACTTAATGTTCCTAAGAGCACAGTGGCCCCCATAATCCTCAAATGGAAGACGTTTGGGACGACCAGAACCCTTCCTAGAGCTGGCCATCCGGCCAAACTGAGCTATCGGGGGAGAAGAGCCTTGGTGAGAGAGGTAAAGAAGAACCCAAAGATCACTGTGGCTGAGCTCCAGAGATGCAGTCAGGAGATGGGAGAAAGTTGTAGAAAGTCAACCATCACTGCAGCCCTCCACCAGTCGGGGCTTTATGGCAGAGTGGCCCGACGGAAGCCTCTCCTCAGTGTAAGACACATGAAAGCCCGCACCTGAATGACTCCAAGATGGTGAGAAATAAGATTCTCTGGTCTGATGAGACCAAAATAGAACTTTTTGTTCTTAATTCTAAGCGGTATGTGTGGAGAAAACCAGGCACTGCTCATCACCTGTCCAATACAGTCCCAACAGTGAAGCATGGTGGTGGCAGCATCATGCTGTGGGGGTGTTTTTCAGCTGCAGGGACAGGACGACTGTTTGCAATCGAGGGAAAGATGAATGCGGCCAAGTACAGGGATATCCTGGACAAAAACCTTCTCCAGAGTGCTCTGGACCTCAGACTGGGCCGAAGGTTTACCTTCCAACAAGACAATGACCCTAAGCACACAGCTAAAATAAGGAAGGAGTGGCTTCACAACAACTCCGTGACTGTTCTTGAATGGCCCAGCCAGAGCCCTGACTTAAACCCAATTGAGCATCTCTGGAGAGACCTAAAAATGGCTGTCCACCAACGTTCACCATCCAACCTGACAGAACTGGAGAGGATCTGCAAGGAGGAATGGCAGAGGATCCCCAAATCCAGGTGTGAAAGACTTGTTGCATCTTTCCCAAAAAGACTCCTGGCTGTATTAGATCAAAAGGGGGCTTCTACTAAATACTGAGCAAAGGGTCTGAATACTTAGGACCATGTGATATTTCAGTTTTTCTTTTTTAATAAATCTGCAACAATGTCAACAATTCTGTGTTTTTCTGTCAGTATGGGGTGCTATGTGTACATTCATGAGGAAGAAGAATGAACTTAAATGATTTTAGCAAATGGCTGCAATATAACAAAGAGTGAAAAATGTAAGGGGGTCTGAATACTTTCCGTACCCACTGTATATCTTTTTTAAAAATTGTCATTCTTTTTTGTTTATAGCGCAAAAAAAAGGAAACGCAGTGGTGGCCAAATACCACCAAAAGAAAGCTCTATTTGTGGGAAAAAAATTTACATAAATTTTATTTGGATACAGTGTCGTATGACAGTGAAATTGTCAGCTAAAATAACACAATGCCGTATCGCCAAAAATTGCCTGGTCATGAAGGAGGGTAAATCTTCCGGAGCTCGCGTGATTAAAATGATTTAAAGACTAAAGGTTTTTTTTTCCTTCATGCTTTCTGTGAAGGTAAAAAAAAAAGCCCCTTAAAGAAGTAAACCCTGCACAAAAAAATGAGAAAAAAAAAAAAACCTGTAAGACAAAGGCATAATGAGCTAGTATGCATCGCATACTAGCTCATTATGAAATACTTACCTTAGAACAAAGCCCCCGCAGTGCCGCCCGCACAGCGACAGGACGGCCGACATGTTCTGCCGTCCTGCTTCCTGGTTCGCGTCCTCCGGCCATCTGATTGGCCAGAGGTGCGATTACATCACTCCCGTGCATGCGCGCGGGAGCCGCCGTTCACAGCACAGGGCTTTGATACAACGGCAAGGTGGCCGTTCCTTCAGTGCGCATGCGCCGATGACGTAATCGGCTGCATTAAAAGAAAATATGTCCTAAACTGTGCAAGTTTAGGAGATATTTACAGTACCTATAGGTAAGCCTTATTAAAGGCTTACCTATGGGTACAACTTCCAAGAGAGGGTTTACAACTTCTTTAAGTATACAGCTCCCCTTGCAGCCCCACTATACTTGCCCGATCATGATCCAGCGATGCGCATTACAGTGGCTGGTCTCCCATGTCTCTGCCTCCTGATTGGCTGAGAGACAGCAGCAGGAGCCGTTGGTTCCCGCAGCTGTTAAACACCGTTCACAGTCAGTGAGGAGGGTTTAGGGGCTGGGCCGAGCCCCATTCTGTGTGTCTTAAAGAGGTTGTAAAATCAAAGTTTACTGCCAGCCCCTCTATTCTACTAAGCTATAATACACTGTGCACATGTTTGTAAAAACATTGTGCCTGTAAATACCCTATTACAGTTCATTTCTGGCCGCTCACATGACCTCCGTCAGCTCTCCTCCCCCCCAATCTAAGGGCTACAGCGGGAGGGGCCGAGATTCCCCTCTGACGTCAGCCTGGAGCTCATGTGACGGCTGTGCTGTCTGCTTAGCCCCTCCCGCTGTAGCCCTTACATTAGGGAGGAGAGAAGCCAGAGGTCACGTGACTGGCCATAAATGAACTGAAATAAGGTCTTTACAAAAATAAAGAAAAAAGTGCTACTACCCCAAATCATCTGAATGTTCTCCTGAGCTGTCGGGTGCAGGATAAGCTCAGCTGCCAACACAATAATCCATAAAATATGATTGGCAACTCCATACATGCTCTTCAATCTTCTCAAATTTATTGATACTCCATAAGAAAACGGGTAGGTACAGCAGATTCTAATGCGTTTCAGCCATGACAGCCTTGTTCACAACATTTAAACACAGAATATATAGTATAAAAGCATTGCCCCTCCTTCTATTGATCACAAGAAATTTCAATCAATTCATTAGCTGTTATCTAGGTGAGACCACAGAAACAGAGGGGGTTAGAAAAAAAGCAAGCCAAAAACCAGATACAGTAATATAAAAATAAATGGAATACATATTCACATGTAGCAAGAATGTATTAATGAAATAAAATAAACCATAACAAAAAAATATGGAAACAAAATGCACAGGAAAAAGACCAGAAGTATTCAAAATATGAGAGATGGGTGGGAAAAAAAATTCATTATCATAAATGTAAGTCCAGTTCCCATCTGAAGTTTAACCCCTGTGGGATATTAATTGAAATATCCACCAAGCCTCTCTATTCAAAAGTCGCCTGGACGTATCTGATCCCTGCATCTTTTTCGTGCAGTGCAAATTGAGACCATATAAAATGAATGGGCTCAAATCGCACTGCAAAAAATGTGGTGCGATTCTTATCTGAATCACATGTGGTATCCTGCACTGCATATATGTAAACCCAGCCTTAAAGACATACAGAGCAGGGCTTGGAAGCAAGCAAGTACGAGTGCCCCCAAAACAAGCTGCTTGCTATGGAAGCACTCGGAGGAGAGGAGGAGCCAGGAGCGTTGACGAGGGACCCGAGAAGAGGAAGATTGGGGCTGCTCTGTGCAAACCTATTGCACAGAGCAGGTAAGTATAACATGCTTAAACCTGAAAGTATTTTTTAACTAAGTGAACCCCTGGATGCAATACCTATATACACACAGGTGCGCTTCCTTGGAATGTCACATAAATAAAAAACTGAATAGTGACCACAATTGTGATTGATTGTGAATGAGTATTAAACATATAATAAATGTGAAGCAAATAAAATACTCAAGCCATAATATATAATATGTAAAAACAAATGTCACACACAACGCATGAAAAAAATGCATGTCTTTTTCATGCTTTTTTTTTTTTTTTTATAATTGGTTGCACTAGATGGACTTGTGTCTTTTTTCAACCAACCAGACTAACTACGTCAGTGACCACAATACGCTTAATGCAAATGTATATTAAAGTGGTTCTAGAATCAGAAGGTTTTTTTTATCTTAATGCATAGAATGCCTTCTGTGTGTAGCAGCTAATACTTACCTGAGCCCCATCTCGATCCAGTGATGTTGGACAAGAGCCTCGGCTGTCTAGCACACTCCCGCTGCTTGCTGATTGGGCAGGAGTAAGGGGCAAGGGGGGTTGGCGAGGGACCCTAGAAGAGGAGGACCCGGGCTGCTCTGTGCAAAACCACTGCATAGAGCAGGTAAGTATAACATGTATGTTATTTTTAAATTTTAAAAAAATTACTTTAATATCACTTTAAATAAAAATGTTTAAAACTGTAATACATTAAAAAATACTCGAACCATAATCATATATACACTACCGTTCAAAAGTTTGGGGTCACCCAGACAATTTCATGTTTACCATGAAAACTCACACTTTTATTCATCACATGAGTTTCAAAATGAATAGAAATTATAGTCAAGACATTAACGAGGTTAGAAATAATGATTTTTATTTGAAATAATAATTTTCTCCTTTAAACTTTGCTTTCATCAAAGAATTCTCCATTTGCAGCAATTACAGATTTGAAGACCTTTGGCATTCTAGCTGTCAATTTGTTGAGGTAATCTAAAGAAATGTAACCCCATGCTTCCTGAAGAACCTCCCACAAGTTGGATTGGCTTGATGGGAACTTCTTGCGTACCATACGGTCAAGCTGCTCCCACAACAGCTCAGTAGGGTTGAGATCTGGTGACTGCGCTGTCTACTCCATTACAGACAGAATACCAGCTGACTGGTTCTTGCATAGTTTGGAGGTGTGCTTTGGGTCATTGTCCTGTTGTAGGAGGAAATTGGCTCCAATGAAGCGCTGTCCACAGGGTATGGCTTGGCGTTGCAAAATAGAGTGATAGCCTCCCTTATTCAAAATCCCTTTCACTTTACCAGCACCAAAACAGCCCTAGACCATCACATTACCTCCACCATGCTTGACAGATGACGTCAGGCACTCCTCCCGTATCTGTTCACTTGTTCTGTTTCTCACAAATGTTCTTCTGTGTGATCCATACACTTCAAACTTAGATACATCTGTCCATAACACTTTTTTTTCCCAATGCCTGTGTTCTTTTGCCCATTTTAATCTTTTCCTTTTATTGGCCAGTCTCAGGTATGGCTTTTTCTTTGGCACTCTGCCTAGAAGGCCAGCATCCTGGAGTTGCCTCTTCACGGTGGACAATAAGACTGGTGTTTTCCAGTACCATTTAATGAAGCTGCCAGTTGAGGACCTGTGAGGCATCTATTTCTCAAACTAGAGACTCTAATGTACTTGTCCTCTTGCTTAGTTGTGCTCCGGGGCCTCCCACTTTGCTTTCTATTCTGGTTAGAGCCCATTTGTGCCGTTCTCTGAAGGGAGTAGTAGTACACACCGTTGTAGGAAATCTTCAGTGTCTTGGCAATTTCTCAGAACAAGAATAGACTGTCGAGTTTCAGAAGAAAGTTCTCTTTTTCTGGGTATTTTGAGAGTATAATCGAACCCACAAATGCTGATGCTCCAGATACTCAACTAGCTCAAAGGAAGGCCAGTTTTATAGTTTTTCTAATCAGCACAACAGTTTTCAGCTAACATAATTACAGTTTTGTAATCCTCAATTAGCCTTTTAACACGATTAGCTAACACAATGTACAATTAGAACACAGAAGTGATGGTTGCTGGAAATGGGCCTCTGTACACCTATGTAGATATTCCATTAAAAATCAGCTGTTTCCAGCTAGAATAGCCATTTACCACATTAACAATGTCTAGACTGTATTTCGGATTAATTTAATGTTATCTTCATTGAAAAAAAAAAACAGTGCTTTTCTTTAAAAAAAATAAGGACTTTTCTAAGTGACCCCAAACTTTTGAATGGTAGTGTATATGCAAACAAACCTTTTACTATCACTTTAAACTAAACTGGAACTAATGGCAACATTTTTTTTTTTTGCATTTTGGATAGAGTGAGCCCTGCCAGGTTTTTTTTTTTGCCACCTGTCTCTCATTGGGGGGGAGTTTTTCGTCCCTTCCTATACCATAGCCAAACCAGGAAGTGAAAGCAAATCAATCCAAGGTGAGAGAAACCTGGTTGTTATCAGAACAAGTGTCCACATTGGAAGATTCCCCTATATTCCTGTTCTGCAGACAATCCAACCCAAGTTTTGGGATTTTTTTCGCTTTCAATAATGGTAAACCGAACAAAAAGAGAGGGAAAAATCTCCATAATGGGGACACAGACGGCAATAAAATCTGCCAGGGGTTCTAATACATCTCCACTGTGTCCAAAACAAAATGTTCTACTTTAATCACTTGCCGACAGCCCCACGTACATATACTGTGGGGCGTCGGCTCTTCTGCACGAAATCGCATACAGAGATTTTTTTTTTTTAAATTTTATTGAGTTTTTAAGATTTGGTTTTACAGCCAAGTCAAACAAACTATACATATGTGGGCAAAGCCGCTATAGTAATATTGCTTAGAACATAACATCTTGTTAAAGGTAATAAGTAACACAATATGACACACACTATGGTACAAGTGACCTATTGAAAAGTAACACAAAAACCATAAACCATATCTTGATTCAACTATCCTTAGTAGGTAGTAGTTACTCATAAGCAGTAGTAGGTGGTATAATCCTCATCTCACAATAGAGAGGCGAAGGAATTAGTTTGTGGAGCAAATGGTTGATCACATTTTGTTGTTATTGTTAGGTGATGGGTAATTGTAGGGGATGAGGGGGTATAGAATAAGGAGAGTGCAGTGATGTAGATTTTGAGGTGCAGTATTGTGTAAGATGAAAGGGGGAGTGGAAGGTAAAGATAAGTGTAGCAGGGGGGAGAGACGGGATGAGAGTAGATACCATCTCCCGATATCTTTCCCATCCAGAGCCGGACCAGGACTTCATGCCTGGTATGTGTGAAATTCAGTAGTCATAATAAAGTGTTGCCAATCTGACCAAGTGTTCCCATACTTAGAGGGAGTATATTTCGCTTGATGAATAAGCTACTCCATTTCTGCAATCTTTTGAATACGTTTGAACCAGTCTTTGATGGATGGGGGTTTTGGGGACTGCCACTTGACAGGTTTACAAAGCTTGGCTGTGTTTACAAGGTGCATTGCCAATGAACGAAAGTTTTTAAATTTAGGGATCTTAGATTGGTGAAGCAGGAACTGTTTTGGGAAGAGTTCTAGAGTGAGTGAGGTAATTTTAGTTTGTGGACCTCTTTCCAAAATGGTTTTATTCTGGGACAGGAACACCAGGTGTGTAAGAGTGATCCTATTTCCGTCTGGCAGCGCCAACAAAGTGGAGACGAAGAAGCGAAAATTTTATGTAGTCTAAACTGTGTTTTATACCACCTAGAGAAAAATTTTAAAGCTGTTTTCTTGTGTGAATACATTGATTGATCCTTTGTGAATGTATGTGTATATATTTTCCTATTCTTTTTCTGAGAGGTGTAGTGATAGGTCTTTCTCCCATTTGCGGCTCCATATGTTGGATTTTGGGTTGTGATCGGCGAACAACATAGCGTAGATGTCTTTGCGGCTCCTGTTTGAGGCATAATCTCTCAAAAGTTGATAGGACCACTCAAGTCTAGAATGGGGTTTATTTAAAAAGTGGCGAATTTGCATATAGGTCCAGGAGGGAATCTGTTTTGTCAACGTTCGGGATGTGAGTGATGGGAGGGTGAGAAATTGGTTGTCTTCAAAGAATTGTCCAGCCCGAATGTGTGGATGTGGCCATGTGTTTTGAAGAAATGAGGCAGACATGACGGGCAGAAAGTCTGGGTTTTGCCGGATAGGTGTAAAAGGGCCAGGAGTGGATGATACCTTATGTTTACTGCATATTTCTTTGAACGTTGCCAGGACATCGTTAATTAGAGGGTGTTTTGTGCAGGCTGGTGGGACATAGTGGGAATCCAGGGCATTTGATATAGGGGTAGGAAGATATGTCATGTTCTAGCTGGACCCATGCTTTGGTGTGGCGGTGTATGTTCCATCAATAATTCTCATTAACTGGCATGCCTTGTTGTAGTGTTTGATATCCGGAAGGCCTATACCCCCTTTCAGTTTAGGAATTGTTAATCTATTGTAGCTCATTTGGGGTCGAGAGGTATTCCATAAGAAGGCTGTACAGGCTCTTTGCAGTAGGTAGAGTACTTTCGGTAGTGCATTCATTTTTCAATATTGCTGCTCTACCAATCCAAGAGAAGAGACCTGTAGACCTGAGTTTTAAGTTGTGTTGTATATTTTGTAGTAGTGGGAGGAAATGTTTTGCATAGAGATCAGAGAGTTTAGATGGTTATTGGATACCTAAATATGTAATTGCGGTCTCCTTCCATTTGAACGGGAAGTTGATTTTACATTGGTTGAGGACATTGTGTGGGAGAGAGATATTCATGGCGTCTGATTTTGTGAAATTGATTTGTAGATTAGTTAGGGCTTTGAACATGGCAAAGTCTTTGAGCAGGTTAGGGATCGTGAGGAGAGGTTCAGAGAGGAATAAAAGTACATCATCTGCGAAGGCTACTAATTTGTAGAGGAATAAAAGTACATAATCTGCGAAGGCTACTAATTTGTGGATGCGGTTGGCTATTTGAATGCCTTTATTATCCGGGCTCGCTCTCGTTCGAGGTGACGTAGTTACATATAGTTATATAGTAGTTGAGGTTGAATAAAGACAATAGTCCATCCAGTTCAACCTGTGTAGGTGTGTGTGGCCGTAATCATCTCTCATACCCCTGAATGTTCTGATCATTGAGATGTACGTCCAAGAGTCTTTTGAAAGCAACCATACTTCCCGCAGAAACCACCTCTTGTGGTAGAGAATTCCACAATCCTATAGCCCTAACAGTAAAGACCCCCCTGCGTTGCCTGAGGTTAAAACGCTTCTCCTCTAATCGCATTGTATGCCCTCGAGTCCTCATGAAATCCTTTCGACTGAATAGCTTTTTTTCTATGCTGAGATCACCATTGAGGTATTTATAAATTGCTATCATGTCCCCTCTCAGGCGTCTCTTCTCTAGGGAGAATAAATCAAGTGATTGCAGACGCTCTTCATAATTAAGGTCCTCCAATCCCCTAATTAGTTTAGTTGCCCTTCTCCAACACATCCCTCCTGAGGACTGGCGACCAGAACTGGACAGAATACTCCAGATGCGGTCGGACCAGAGTTTTATAAAGTGGTAGGATTATAGTTTTATCTCTGGAATACATCCCTTTCTTTATGCATGATAATATTCTGCCGGCTTTGGCAGCTGCTGCTTGACATTGCATGCTATTGCTTAGTCTATTCTCTACAAAGACTCCCAGATCTTTCTCCATTTTTGATTCCCCCAAAGGTTCCCCTCCTAACGTGTATTGTGCTTTTATGTTTTTAGTCCCCAAGTGCAAAACCTTACTCTTCTCCACATTAAACCTCATTTTCCATGTCGTTGCCCACTCTGTTATTTTGTCCAGGTCATTCTGTATGATATCTGCTTCATGCCGTGCAGTTATTGCCCTGCCCAATTTTGTGTCATCTGCAAAAACTGATATAGAACTACTGATACCGTCCTCAATGCTGTTTATGAATAAATTGAACAGGGTTGGTCCCAGGACTGAGCCTTGGGGGACCCTACTTACCACCTCAGACCAGTCTGAGTATGCGCTATTTATTACCACCCTTTGGACACGCACTTTTAGCCAGTTCCGTATCCAAGAGCAAACCTTGCGGTCGATGCCTGCAGACCTTATTTTATAAATTAAGCGCTTGTGGGGAACTGTATCAAATGCCTTAGCGAAATCCAGGTACATCACATCCACTGGTCTCCCCCTATCTGGCTCACAGCTCACTTCCTCGTAGAATGTTAAGAGATTGGTTTGACAAGAACGCCCATTTGTAAACCCGTGCTGATTACTGCTGCTGATGTTGTTGTCTTTAGCAAACTATACGATATAGTCCCTTATCATCCCCTCCAGAAGTTTACATACTATCGATGTCAAACTGACGGGCCTATAATTTCCCGGGACATGCCTCTGCCCTTTTTTGAATATCTGTATCACGTTAGCTTTCCTCCAATCCACTGGTACATTTCCTGGCATACTACTGTCAGCAAAGATCAGGAACAGTGGTCTAGATATAGTCTTACTAAGTTCTTTGAGTACTCTCGGATGTATGCCAACCGGGCCTGGTAATTTGTTTGTGTTAATTTTATCCAGCCTTTCCCTGATTTCACCCTCTTTTAGCCATAGCGGCAAGTCCTGTGTATTACTACTAACCATACAGTCATGGTAAGTGTACCCCTCCTTTTCCTGTGTAAATACTGGTTCGAGAGTGATGACACATAATTGAGGAGCGATAAGGGGCATCCCTGACGTGTGCCATCCGAGATGGAGAAGGCACTCGATAGGTGGCCATTAACCTGGACTCTAGCTGTAGGTGCAGAGTATAGCGCCAGAATGGAGTGTAACATTCGTTCCGAGATAAAGATAGTTTTCAGAGCTGCTGTCATGTAGTCCCAGGCCACTCTTATCGAATGCCTTCTCAGCATCCAATGATAGGAAAAAACCTGGGTGATAGTTTACAGGTACGTGATTTTGCTCTCCTGGGTCTGCGGCACACACGGAGACTGCAATTGACCAGCTCCCGCTGTGATTGGACACACATTGTGACGGGACCCGCCGATCATTCTTGAGCGAGGCAGAGCGGTGGTCTGCCTATGTAAACAAGGCAGATTGCAGTTCTGTGACAAGTGAAGACAGAGATCCGGTGTTTCTGCTAAGCAGGAACACAAATCTCTGTCTTCCCACAGTTAAAGCATCCCCCACACAGTTAGAAAGCACTCCCTAGAAACGCATTCAACACTCTTTGCTCGTCCCTGATGTTAACCCCTTCCCTGTCAGTGTCAGTACAGTAACCGTGCATATTTTTTAGCACTGATCACTATATTAGTGTCACTGGTCCCCAAAAAAGTGTGTCGCTTATGCCCCATACACACGTGCAGATTATCTGCAGACTTTTGTCTGCAGACTTACCAAAACCATATAATAGGAGGTCAAACCTAAACACTTTCAATTTGTATGCAATCCGGCAGGCCCTTGCACTACATAGAAAAGTCTGCAGACAAAAGTCTGCAGATAATCTGCACGTGTGTATGGGGCATTAGTGTCTGATTTGTCCTCCGCAATGTTGCAATCCCCCTATGTCGCTAATCGCCACCATTACTAGTAAAAAAATAACTACAAATGTTATAAAAATATCCCATAGTTTGCAGACGCTATAAGTTTGCACAAAGATTAGACATTACACCCATTAGCTCTCTAAAGACTGTTTGACTGCCTGTTTTTGGTAAGCGGTAACTTTTTTCCTTTTATGAGCACCCTGGGATGCATGCAGCACTTGGAGGAGATCACCACTGACATCTTGCACAGTTGAAGTGCTTTGGTTTTTTGTCACAGTGATTCATAATCGTATTATTTTTGTATATGTCACAATTTTTTTTTTCTCTATACTATTTTTGTATGCGTCACACTTTTGTGTTTTTACATAAGTGTTTTGAGAAGTGGTACGGATTCTTTTTGGACCTTGTCACAGTTAATCGATTATCACTAGGGGTGTCACGTCCCATATATGTCACACTTATTGAATTCTAGATAGCGCAATTGTTTCTTTTTTCTTTCAGATAATAAAGTCTAATAAAACGCACAAGTGAGGGGAAAAAAGCAGTGCTGCAGACCCCTACTTTTACAGTACCATTTTTACTGTGTGTTTTTCATTTTAACCACTTGCCTACAGTACACTTTCACCCCCTTCCTGCCCAGGCCAATTTTCTGCTTTCAGCGCTGTCACACTTGGAATGACAATTGCGCGGTCATACTACACTGTACCCATATGAGAAATTTTTATCATTTTTTTCACACAAATAGAGCTTTCTTTTGGTGGTATTTAATCACCTCTGGGTTTTTTATTTCTTACAAAAAAAAGAAAAAAGACAGAAAATTTTGAAAAAAAAAAATAGTTTTTCTTATTTTCTGTGAGTATATTTTGAAAATAAATACATTTTTCTCCTTCACTGATGGGCACTGATGGGCACTGATAGGCTGCACTGATGAGGTGCCACTTATGGCCACTGATGAGGGGGCACTGAGGAGGTACTAATATGCCGCACTGATAGGCAGCACTGAGAGGTGGCACTGATGGGTTGCACTGATGGACACTGGCGGGTGGCACTGACAAGCACTGATGGACACTGATGGGCAGCACCATCAGTGCCCACAATCAGTGCCCATAGTGCTGCCAGTCAGTGCCCATCAGTACCTAGATGAGCAGGCACTGACTGGCAGCACTGATGGCGGGCACTGATGGTAGGCAGTAATTGGCACTTTATTTACATTTTGGGTAATCAGGGCACTGACGATCAGTGCTCTGATTACTTGTACTTGTCTCCCCTATGAGAAGGAGCGGCTGATCGGCTCTCGTCGCCTCACACACTGACAGTGTGAGGCGAGGAGAGCCGAATAACGGTACTTCCTCATTTACATGTGACCGGCTGTGATTGGACACAGCTGATCACATGGGTAAAGACCCATGTCATTGACTCTTTACCGAGATCTAGGACATGGCGCGGTCACGATCTCCACTCCACGCGCCCCCGGGGCCGCACAAGAGGGGCTGTTCTGGTGCGCCGTCATATGACGGCGTCCCAGAATAATAGCTACACCGCTCCGCCGTCATTTGACGGTGGGCGGGTAGTATGTTGTTAAGCCTATTTTTGCTTTGCATTTGCTATATCAAACTTCTCTTCTCCCAAGTCCTGTTCTCTGGCGGCTCTGTCCCCTTACAGGTGCCATAGAGCCACTTTTTAGTGCACGCACCGCAGGGTGCCAACTGGGCCACTGGTTTTCCAAAATTCAAGTCATTTATGGTTAGCTAGGGCAGGGCTTGACAAATTTGCCTGAAATCTAGGAGCCAGCTAAAAAAGTTAGGAGCCAGTTTTTTTTTTTTTTCAACCCAGCTTTATTTCCAAAAAAATAACATATTAAATTTACACATAAACACGACTAGAACCCCACTCTCCTCTGTAGCGCAATCGGATGGAAACATACTGTCTGTCTCTTTCCATCCGATGCCATCTGATCTGATCCACGGGATGGATAGAAAATAGAACCACCATCTGTCTGTTTTTGGCGGACAGGATCAGATGGCGGCAGATTATTGCTCCATAGAGGAGACTGAAGGGTCTGATCAGGTCTGCTTTGAAAAACGGACAGGCGGACCTGATCAGACAGTCCGTGAGAAAGGGGCCTTCGGCTGTGAGGCTGTGGCATGGCGATGAGGGGGAAAAAAAAAAAAATGTGTATGTAACCACACTCCTTGTCCACTTACCTTTTAAGCAAAGGTAAGTGGACAGGGAGATGAAGCCTGCAAAAACTTCCCTCTCATCTCCTCTAAGGAGATGGACAGGCAGGGGAAACAGCTCATTAGTGACTGCTTGTCAAACTCCCGGCCACCACAAGAGGGCGCCAGTTCCCCGTTCTCTCACTGAAGAAGGCCGAAAAGCAGCTGCCTCAATTATCGGATGGCGCGGTAGTCTGTGCACTCGGTGAGTGGGTGGGCGCAAAAGGGACAGGACACCTCCCGCAGGCAGTGCACCCCAGGAGCCAGGTCACTAATTCTAGTCTCCAATGCGACCTGGCGCCCGGGGTTTGTCGAGCCCTGAGCTAGGGGGCTTGATCACAGCATATCCATTGAGCTTTGCTGATCAAAGCAGGCTCAACACAAGGAAACAATAGTTTCTGAGTTAGCTGCCATAGCTCCATTAACACCGAAGTGCAGTGTGCTATATAAAAATTAAATATGTTGGCATTTTTGTATAATGCACAGCAAAGCATATCACTAAAATGTCAGTGACATAACAAAGATCCCCATAATTGTTAGGACACCAGCGGGTCCTGGCTTCCTGACAACCCTGAGCAGGAAGCTGCTACATTTAGTAGTATTACTGCTGCTAAATGTTTCACTTGCCATTGCAGCTGAAAGTTTACTATTAAGGACACTTACCTGTCCATGGATCCAGCAATGACCTCACCGGGGCCAGTTCTTTGCTGGTCTTCAGGTCCAGGTGCCAGCATGTTTACTAATGGCAATTGGCGGTGACTTCTTGAGGCTTCACATTGCGCATGCACAACCCGCGGTGCACTGTATGGATGGTCCCGTAGCCTCATGAGACATGTCCCAGAAGGCTGCAGGGGGAGGAGATCTTTCTCTCCGACTGCGTAGGAAGTTGGTATGGAAGTGGGAGGCGGTACCGGCTAAAAAACGAGGTACCCGCCCCCCCCCCCCCCCCAAAAAAAAATGCAGACCTCTAAATGTGGGAAAAGGGGGGGGGGTATCAAAGAGGAGCTTCCCTTTTTAGGTTGAAGTCCTGCTTCAATAAATGTGGAAAACAAGACTACAATGTTTTACTTTTGTATAAATCCTGAAGAAGGGATCTAAGGCAACGTTTCTCAACTCCGGTCCTCAGGGCACACTAACAGGCCAGGTTTGCAAGAAAACTGAAATGCATCACAGGTGATATACTTTGCTGCTCACTGATTGCAGTATTCTAGTCTTCATCTCCCCAAGGTAATACTTAAAATCTGACCTGTTAGTGTGCCCCGAGGACCGGAGTTGAGAAACACTGATCTAAGGCATCTGGAAAGTTTGCATCTTCAGGAAATGCCCCTTTAGTGCTGGTTCACATTTGTGCGATCACAGCGATCGCATGTAATTCGGAGCGCACTGCTCCTAAAATTACATGCGATGTCTGTGCGGTGAAAATTCAGCGATACAGTTTGTATGGCTGAATTCGCACCGCAATCGCACTGAAACACGCACAGGACCCTTTTTTTGGTCCACAGCAGAATTGGATTGCATGGTGGTTCACACTAGTGCGAACCGATTCTGTGCGAACTTTCAGATCGCACTGCGATATGCGATCTGATCTGGGGGTGTCGTTGGCTTTGAATTCACACCCCCCCCCAGCGTATATCGCATATGGCAGTGTGGACTTCCTATTGTGCGTATGCGATGTGGGAACACGCTGTATATTCGCAACGTTCCCGCATCACACAAATGTGAACCGGCATTTACTGGCTGATTTAAAATGATTGTAAATGTTTTTTTTTTTTTTTTAATATTTTATAATAACCTGTGCAAGGGTTTTGCACAGAGCAGCCTTGATTCTCCTCTTCTCGGTTGCCCCAGCGTCACTTCTGGCTCCTCCTCCTCTTTATTTGGTGCCCCCACTAAGAGACACTTTTTTCAATTGGGGCACCCGTGCAGGCGCACTACCGAGTCCCTGCTCTCTTGTCACTGAATTTGATTGACAGCAGTGGGAGCCAATGGCTTGGATTGGGTATATGACATCATACACTGCAGTGCACAGTGTGGAAAAGAGAGCTAAATGTAATCTGAGACCTGAGTGGAGGGAAAGGACATCCCCCTTCGTCCACACACAGTCATAAAGAAACATGCACAGCTAAGACTCAGTCACCTTCTGTATACTGGAGAGGGTGCTGGGCCACCTCCAAGAATTCTGTGGTGTCTACATAACCTTTCAGAAATGACTAAAGCAGAGGGAAGAGAGAGGAGACAAATCATACTGTGTTTTGGATTGAAGCTTATATACACTATAGAGGGATATGCTCTGTTCATTTTTTATTTCAAAGGTTTACAACCACTTTAAGGTGGGAGAAAGCAGATAAATGCCATTGGATTCAGTGGCGGCTGGTGCTCAAATTTTTTTAGGGGGGGGGGGGCAAACAGAAAAATTTAATAGGCATTGCTTTGCGGCAAAAAACACTGTAAAAATTGCGTGACTTTGAGGTCACAAAAGTGTGAAAGGGGCCTTCAGTAATTAAGGTATAGTGTGCCCCCTTTCAATGCCGAGAGACCAGCGTGCCCCCTTTCAATGCCGAGAGACCAGCGTGCCTGCCCCCTTTCTATGCACAGAGACCAGCGTGCCTGCCCCCTTTCAATGCACGGAGACCAGCGTGCCTGCCCCCTTTCAATGCACGGAGACCAGCGTGCCTGCCCCCTTTCAATGCACGGAGACCAGCGTGCCTGCCCCCTTTCAATGCACTGAGACCAGCGTGCCTGCCCCCTTCAATGCAGTGACCAGCATACATGCCCCCAATGCTGAAATCTGCGTGCATGCCCCCTTACTTACCTGGAGCAGCAGCGGCGGGCGGCTTCTCTTCAGTCCCGGCGGCACGTCTCCTCCAGTCCTCCCGCTCCCTCCTCCTCCTCGGCCAATGGCATGGGGTTTGCCTTGCGGCCATTCAGCATTCAATTTTCATTCACTGTTGTCACACAACGGGTGGGCTCGGGGGGCACTGCTCTGCGCCCCGGCTCCACCCTTTGCATCACCCTATTAGAGCCTCTGGCTCTAATCAGGTAATTAAAAAAAAAAAAAAATTAAGCTCCATGCGTCCGGCGCCCTGCATGGATGGGGGGGGGGGGGCGCCGCCCCTGCACCCTCAATACATCGGCTGCCACTGGTTGGATTAGTATCTTCATAAAAACCCCTATTAGGGCTGTCAGAAAAGTTAAATATATAAAGTGCAATGGCTCAGTTATTTTCTAAGGGCTCATGTAACTGGGCCTTATTCATGAACGCAGGATTTTGGTTTTGAACCCAGCATTGTTAATAATTGCATGTGTTTTGCACGCAGTGCATGTGTTTGAATGGATTCAAATATGACCCACTGCGTCAGAACAAACACAAAGCAGATCAAAATAAGCCTTAAGTGGTATCTGCGTTAATTAAAATAAATAGAATAATGCTGACGTGATCAAAGCCTGATTTGAGCAGAAGTGAAATACAGAAAAGGAGTATCTACGCAAGCTCTAAGCAAGCCAAAGATAGCCAAAAGGATAAACACTTACCTATTTGTATACCACATGATTGGTTTAAAGTTTATTGGAAATTTTCAGATATCCTGGCACAATTTTATCCTACAAAATTGGTTTGAAAGTGATCAAAATGGTAGTGGTAAATGAGTTAACATTGCTGGATCGTACCAGTTTATTGAAATCATTGCTTCGTGGAATGATTGGATCCATACTTGCAGTGGCTCAGTATTAACCCCATCAGGATTTTGAGTCTATTGCTGTTGACAATGACACTATTGAAGGGTGTTAGGCACAGTCTATCGAAGGGTGGCAAGAAGCTTGCATCATTTGGTTTGGGCAACGAAATGGGACCAGAGGTCTGTGCCCAGGGAATGACAGGTGTTTCGTGCCAGTCTGTCAAAAGCAATGATACGTTGAGAGCGCTAGTGTCTGTATGGATCTTAACTCGCATATGCACGTGAGACATAAATGAAAGTGACGCTAAACTGTATCTGAGCACCACAAGGTGAAAATGCTATTTAATTCATTTTTAAATTTCTTTGTAGCACTGTCCCCTTGAGGACTGCTGGATTGTTCACCTTGGGATCCTCCTGGGTTACTGATAGCAACTGCAGCATGCACAATTTAACTCTTTGGCTCAGTCAGGGAACAGTCTAAGGGATGTAGTTGTTTTTGTGGTTTTATTTAAATCGAGGATGGGAGAAGGGAAGAGTGGGATTCTCTAACTTGAACTATTCACAGTGGATGAGGACTCCTGGTTGAAGATGCAGTCAGGCTGCAGATTCACCTTGCCACTAGATGAATCTAGGATCAAGTCTCCATGTAGATGACTTGTTAGGATGAATTATCTTCTCTATACACACCTAGTACCTCTTTTCACTCAACCTGCTGACACCCGTCCTCTGACTATCCTATACAGGGGAGGCCCTCCTCATGTCAGGCCCCCAGACATGATCCCCCTGTACTCACTATACTGTTTTTTAAGGGTCTCCAGTGTGTCTACCCCTTCAGTCAGCTCTCATGGACCTTTGGGTTCAGTTCCTTCCTTCTGGTGGTCCCCAGGCCGACCGCCTGTGACCACGTGCCACTGCTACAGAGGAGGAGGCAGCCGCCACCCTCCCTCCAGGACTCTGCTCACCAGCCACAGACCCTGTCACACATGTGCTCCTGGCTTTTTTACCACACCCCACAATGCACTGAGACAGCCAGTCTATGCCAATCACCAGGGCTGTATCAAAGCCTGTGTACCCATTGGTCAGAATTCCTCCACTGTTCAATATGCCTCCCTATTGGACCAATGTGAAACACTGAAATGTGTGCAAGCGGGGTTGTGAACGGCGCTACCGTGTTAAAAGCATAAATACATTTGGTGAGTAAATGTCATAAATAGTGGTATAAAAATCATAAGGAATATATACAAAATATATATATATAAAATTAAAAGTGCTGAATGTGCTGTTTTTTAATAAGGTATAACTTATAAAGTGCACATGTGACTCATGGTTTTTCAAAAACCAGTTTTAGTGAGAGTACATACTCTGTGCCTTTTAAAATTGCAAATAACAAAGTGACATTTACTCACCAAATGTATTTATGCTTTTAACACGGTAGCGCCGTTCACAACCCCGCTTGCACACATTTCATTCTTTAACCCTTTTGGGTTTGGTTGTTGGCAGCTTACACCGTGATCTTTCAACCTACACTCACTGCATATTCCATAGCGCTGGTCACCTTAGTTTTTATTATTTTTTTTATTATTCAATGTGAAACACTCCCCAGACCAGATGAATCACACTCTGAGCACCATGAGCAGACCTAACTCACAGATCCTGGTCTCTGGTAGGCAGAAAGTAATATAAAATTTGCCAACTGCTCCTCTTATAAGCAGACAGAGCCAAAAACTATACTCCTCTCACTAGCACCTACTTAGGAGGGTTCTACATTTAAAACAAGCTCTCCCGGCCAACCATGTCTCCATGCTTTATTTTGTTGAGAAAATGCTTTGAAACACACCCCCGCCGCATTTCTAGCTTCGGCCATCTTAAGGAAGGGTAGATGATTCAAGTAGCATTTACTTTCTGGAATCCATCTGCCCTGAGCGCATGCAGGCAGGTAAAAGAAATGTCCATGAAGACTCCTGGAATGTGTTACATCATTTTGGCCTAGGCCAGAAACCAGGCAAAAAAAGAAAAAAGTGTTAAAACAAGTAAATATAATATACCTTCCTGTCTATTTGCTAATGATAGCAGCATAACGATTAAAAATAGGTAATGTTGAAAAAAAGTTTAGTTCTGCTTGCAGGAGGATTTGGCTCAGAAAGTAAATTACTTTTTTTTTTTTTAACCCTTTTACTGCCAGGTCTGTAGAGCATACAGATCTCCTTCCCCCTTGTGTCATAAGCTCATGATCCATGAGTTTATATCAGAATTGTTCAGCAGACTCTGCTGAACATTCTAAAAGGTGCCCCCCGCCACACAGACAATGGTCCATGAGTTTATATCAGAATTATATCCGAATTGAGAGAGACAGAGAGAGAGAGAGAGATAATGCAGCCTCCGTAAGCAGATCCGTGTTGCTCAGGATCGATCCAACCCCCGCTGAGCCGGCGGATGACAGCTCCGTCTCCGCTTACACCATATTGCAAAAAGGCGCAATGTAAAAATTACAAATATTTGTTACCCATCACCAAAGGACAACCCAAAATAAATTCTCCTGCACCTGACGATCGCAGTGATAACACATATATGTATGTATGTTGTTTGAAACATGTAGTACAGCCCAGATACAATAGTGCGCTTTTTTTTTTTTTTTTTTATCCTACTGATACTTATTTAAAAAAAAAAACAAAATCCTGTCCAAAAAATACAGACCCTGGCCTTTGACCCTGAACATGATCCAAACACTAACCCTGGGTCTGACCTAGATTTATCCTTGATCTAGGTTTTTTCTTTTTTCTTTCTATCTTTGCAAGGACAGAGAAAGATACAATGTATCTATCTTGTCCATTCACAGAGACCGAAAGCATGGGGGTGGGTTTTACAGTAACTGATGACTGCGATTGCCAAGCAGAGGCTATCACAGCAATCGGGACCTGGAATGGGCCCGGAGCTCTCGGTGAGACCTTGGTCTCTGTGCTGGAAGCGAGCTGCAAAGGACGATACGCAAATATGCGGCTCCATGGGAAAAAAGTCTGGTCCAATGGGGCCGCATTTTTGCGTACAGTCGGTGCAAAGGGGTTAAAGCGGTGATAAAGGCCTTTCATTGATTTATACCTACAGATAAGCCTATTATAAGGGCTACCTGCCGGGACAGTAAATATCTCCTAAATGTACACAGGAGATATTTACTTTAGTAGCAGCTGGTGATGTCACGGTGCATGTGCACTGCCCTCTCAATGGGTGGCATATCATCCATTGAGAGAGCTGTGCCGCAGGAGTGATGTCATCACCACTCTGCTATTCAAATGGCCAGAGCCCAGGAACCCAGAAGGATGACCAGGTGAAGATGGAAGCCCTGCCAACAGTGTCAGCACACTGCTGGAGGGCTTCATTTTTAGGGTAAGTCTTTAATAATGTGCTAGTATGCGATGCAGGAGGAAGAATTTTTTTGGGGTTATTTTTTTTTTTTTCGGTTTACTACCGTTTTAATGATCGGTAAGCTGCAATATAATGCATTTTTGGTTTTCGATTTAATACCACTTTTATGTTTTATAAACATTATTTTTGCAGGTTTGCATTTACTTTGTGTTTATATGAAAATGACCGGAGAACAAAGAAAGCTTCCCAGCTGGATGTCTGACAAGGATGCAAGTGGCCCTAGTAAAGTGAAAAAGGCAAGTGGGGATTTATTTACAATTCTTTTTTAGAGGCATTTTTAGTCACAAAATGTTTTCAAATAGGCAAGTACCAGTAACTTATCAGAAAGTGACTGATATTCTTGTACCACAATCCACTGTGTGAAACGTTAGTCCCTTCTTGATTTCTGTACTACCCCATAAGCCCACGTCACCTAATGGTCCATAGACAGGAATAATTATTAAGCCACTATTATCAAAGCATCTTTCTCATTTTTAAGATAGATGATGCTGTGTGCAGGGAACCTTTCACCACAGCCTAAAAATGTAACATATGTTCTGATGAAGTGTACAGTAAACATGAATCCCAGGAGAGGAATTTGTTAATGTGAACCTCTTGCCAGGACATTTTTTTCAGCAGCAGCCTTAGGAGATTGCATTGCATTTACTTTATTATTTTCCTGATAAAGCCTTCCTTGTGTAGACATCCAAAAACCCTGAGACTGTTACTGTTAGTACCGCCATCTGGTATATCAGCAGCACCAGCAGACTCAGCCCTTGGGGCTCTTTCACACGGCCGTTCCGTATGTCCGTATATCACCCCATCCGTTTGCGGGTGATATACGGACATAATGCATGTCAATAGGATTGCGGATGTCAGCGGATGACCATCCGCTGACATTCGATTTGTGTCCTTTCAGTTCTGTTCCGTTTTTTGGAACGGAACAGAACCCTATTTTTCTTCAGTTTAAAAAATGGAACGGATGCAAAATCGGATGTCAGCGGTGTCATCCGCTGACATCCGCAATCCCCATAGACATACATTATGTCCGTATATCATCCGCAAACGGATGGGATGATATGCGAACATACGGACCGGATGACACAAGTGTCATCCGTGTCCGTAGAAAAAAAAAAAAAAGTGCCGCAGCGGATGAAAAAAACGGAGCGGCTGTGTGAAAGAGCACTTGCTCAGGTGACATTTTATTGTATAACCTCTGACTGTTTACTAGGGCTGCAACGAATGATTATTTTCATAATCGATTTGGCTGATTATTGTTTCGATTAATCAGATAAAAACCTCAAAAAAAGCTTGGTGTATAATTTTGTAAAGTTTAAAAAAAAAAAAAAAGGCAATTTATTCTTAAATATCTCTATGCAGTGGTAAATAAAATAACCAGCTATATGGTTAGAGAACAAAATATCTAATCCACTCTGAGAATAACAGGAGAGATCTACAGAATATATAAATAAAAGTTGTATTGGACAAATCCAATCAAGTGGACATATTACAAAAGTCTGTCAGATAATGTCCATAATTACGGTTTCGGGCTTGTCCGATAGCACCCTTCTTCAGGACAGAACATATCTGGTCAAAAAATCTCCATTCATCTCTTTAATACCATGTGTTAATAGGAACCACCTGTCACATTAATCCATTTATATAACTCAGTTGTGTTAATTATACCACAGGAAAGGAACATACGATCTAGTGTATCACATCAATTCAATCACTTTCATCAAAGGCATCCACATATCTCCCTAATATTATGAAAATATAAAACACAAAAAATACATAAAATATAAAGTATAAAAGAAAAAGTACATATATATTACTCCAAATACATCCAGACCCTTTAAATCACTCAAATAAAGAGATGTAGGTCTAATTCGGAATTTAACCCCTTAGGTTGTAAACTATCCAATGTGTGTATCCATTGAACTTATATTTGCAAATTGTAATGTTACTATATACAGTGTGTGTATGTATGTGTGTGTGTGTATATATATATATATATATATATATATATATATATATATATATATATATATATTTTATATATATATATATATATATATATATATACACACTATTAGAGGCTGAATCTGGTACAAATCATCAGACTCCGAGATCAAAATTCTTATTTAAAGGAAAAAAATGTAAAAAGACCTACGATTTTTGGACAGGACTGTAATATAATATTTTATGCATGACAGACTCCCTTGTCATAGGTAGGTAGCTTGATACAACCTGTGCCTGCTGTCACTTATGCTGGCCATACACAAACTATTTTTCCTTTTGAAAATTTTCATTTTAAAAACATTAGTTAACTTTTCTAATCATTAGTGGGGTCAAATCGGTGTTCGTTTGCAACCACAGTAATGGGAAAATTAAAGGGAGCAGAATAGAAAACTTTTAGGTCAAAGGAATTTTCAGACAGTGTATGTGGTTTCTGTTCAGCAATTACATTCATTTTAAAATTGAATGTTAAAAGCAAGAGAAATTTTCAAATGTACAAAGAATATTCTCGTCTGAAAATTGATACGTGTAGGTTTAGTAGTAGCAGCATGCTTTTTTTTTTTTTTGTTTTACTTGTCATGATGGGGTTAAAAAAACACAAATTAGTCCTTCATAGCACAAAAAAAGCAGATAATCACTAGTGTAAGGGGTTCATTTATTATGTGAAACAGTTACCAGTATGTATGTATGTATATATATATATATATATATATATATATATATAACAAATTTGAACCCATAAGCAGGATATACCCTGTACAGGTTATTTTAACTGGGAGTCAGACACGAAGCTATATGTACTGGTCTGTGTACTGGTTTTGTACAGAGCGGCTCTGATTCCCCCCTCTTCTGGGGTCCCTCACTGGCACTTCTGGCTCCTCCTGCCCTCAGAGTGCCCCTATAGCAAGCCCCCAAAGTATAGTATAGAGCAGCCTTTTTCAACCAGGGTGCCTTGAATTTATTTCAGGGGTGCCTTGGCACAATATGTCAAAAAATGTACCCAAAATTGTATACAAGCCAGTGGGTGGATGAAACCTGCCTTTTAATTACACAAGCCACAGGTTTTTATTGTACAACATTAAACCTTCTAGCTGCCAACCGCCTAGCAACCAATGACATCATCAGTTGATAAGGAGGATATTTGTTGCCTGTATATCATCTTTGTTTGACCCTCCCTTGCCTCTCTCCATCAGCTTTGGGGGTCTCCTTAGCTAAGTGATGGAGAAAAACTGAAGGAGAAGAGAAACCTTGGAATACTAGTCAGTGCCAGTCTGCAAAAGTGTATTTGGTTTGGAAGAATATATCACCTCTTACGCTGGGTGTCCTGCATTATGTAAAACTATGAAAATAGTTTTACATTTTAGAATGGGGCGCGTCAAGACTGTCCATAATTTTAGAGGGTGCCTCAACATTGTTCATAATTTTAAAGGGTGCCTTGACTGAAAAAACCTTGAGAAACACTGGTATAGAGTGCCCCTATAGCAAGGTAAAAAAAACTTCTGCCTTTAGATCACTCACTTCCAGGACTACATGTACCATGAGGCATTGCTCCTCACACATTCACAAGCTCTCAGACACTTACTGCCGTTTATGGACAGTGTACTGAGCTGTATGTGTGCTGCACGGTGTATTTTGACATGTACAGTATCTCACAAAAGTGAGTGCACCCCACACATTTTTGTAAATATTTTTATATCTTTTTATGTGACAACACTGAAGAAATTACACTTTGCTACAATGTAAAGTAGTGAGCGTACAGCATGTATGACAGTGCAATTTTGCTGTCCGCTCAAAATAACTCCACACACAGCCATTAATGTCTAAACTGCTGGCATCAAAATTGAGTACACCCCAATTTAAAGAGGAAGTAAACCCTCCTCTACAACTTGTACCTATAGGCAAGCCTATGATAAGGCTTACCTATAGGTACTGTAAATATCTCCTAAACATGTACCGTTTAGGAGATATTTACCTTACATGTCGCCAGTGACGTCACTGGCGCATGCGCTCTGAAGGAACGGCCGATCGTGCCGTTCCTTCAGAGCCCCGTGCCGTGACTGTCGGCTCCCGCGCGTGTGCGCGGGAGTGTCGTCACCGCGGCTCCGGCCAATCAGATGGCCGGATGCCGCGATCCCGGAAGACGGGCGACTAGACATGTCGCCCGTCATAGAGGTGAGTGAGCGGCACGGCGGGGGCTCGTTCTGAGGTAAGTATTGCATAATGAGCTAATATGCGATGCATACTAGCTCATTATGTCTTTCTTTTGCAGGGTGTAAAAAAAAAAAAAAAAACTCAAACGAGTTTACAACCTCTTTAAATCGTCCAAAGTGTCAATATTTTGTGTGGCCATCATTATTTTCCAACACTGTCTTAACAGTCTTGGGCATGGAGTTCACCAGAGCTTCACAGGTTGCCACTGGGGTCCTCTTCCACTCCTCCATGACGACATCATGGAGCTGGTGGATGTTAGAGACCTTGCGCTCCTCCACCTTCCATTTGAGGATGCCCCACAGATGTTCAATAGGGTTTAGGTCTGGAGACGCTTGGCCAGTTCATCACCTTTACCCTCAGCTTCTTTAGCAAGGCAGTGGTCATGGTGGAGGTGTGTTTGGGTGTGTATCATGTTGGAATACTGCCCTGCGGCCGAGTCTCTGAAGACAGGGGATCATGCTCCGCTTCAGCACTCATGCAGCCCCAGACCATGACACTCCCACCATGCTTGACTGTAGGCAAGACACATTTGTCTTTGTACTCCTCACCTGGTTGCCACCACACACGCTTGACACCATCTGAACCAAATGGGTTTTTCTTGGTCTCATCAAACCACAGGACATGGTTTCAGTAATCCATGTCCTTAGTCTGCTTGTCTTCAGCAAACTTTTTGCGGGCTTTCTTGAGCATCATCTTTAGAAGAGGCTTCCTTCTGGCACAACAACTATGCAGACCAATTTGATGCAGTGTGCAACGTATGGTCTGAGCACTTACAGGCTGACCCCCCCACCCCTTCAACCTCTGCTATGCTGACAATACTCATACGTCTATTTCCCAAAGACAGCCTCTGGATATGATGCAGAGCACGTGCACTCAACTTCTTTGGTCGACCATGGCGAGGCCTGTTCTGAGTGGAACCTGTCCTGTTAAACTGCTGTATGGTCTTGGCCACCGTGCTGCAGCTCATTTTCAGGGTCTTGACAATCTTCTTATAGCCTAGGCCATCTTTATGTAGAGCAACAATGCTTTTTTTCAGATCCTCAAAGAGTTCTTTGCCATGAGGTGCCATGTTGAACTTCCCATGACCAGTATGAGAGTGTGAGAGCAAGAACACCAAATTTAACACACCTGCTCCCCATTCATACCGGAGACCTTGTAACACTAACGAGTCACATGACACCGGGGAGGGAAAATGGCTAATTGGGCCCAATTTGGATTTATTTACTTTGGGGTGTACTCACTTTTGTTGCCAGCAGTTTAGACATTAATGGCTGTGTGTTGAGTTATTTTGAGAGGACAGCAAATTTACACTGTTATACAAGCTGTACACTCACTACTGTACAATGTAGCAAAGTGTCATTTCTTCAGTGTTGTCACATGAAAAGATATATATATTAAAATATTTACAAAAATGTGAGGGGTGTACTCACTTTTGTGAGATTCTGTATCAACAGTGTACTGAGCTGTGTATGTGCTGCACTGTATTTTCTGATGTTTAAAAAATATTGCATTCTGTATGCAGGCCAACTAATTGATTATGAAAATAGTTGACTATTTTTATAATCGATTATGCTGATTAGTTGTTTTAGCCCTACTTTTTACCCAGCAGCTACATTAAAGGCAGTATAGCAGTGTTAACTTCATCAACAAAATATTTTGTCGACTAAATTAACACTATTTTAGTCTACTAAAATACGACTAAAATTAAAACAATTCAGATGACTAAAATGGCATTTTTAGTCAAGACTATTACTAAAACTAAATCGAAAATGGATGTCCAAAATAACACTGCACTACCACATGAGAATAAGTAGGGGGCATCTACTAAGCTGCTTTTTTTTATTATTTATTTATTCTTTTTTTATATTTAATTTTGGTAATATATTCAGGTAATACGTTCATTGGCAATTTACATTTTTTTTTTTTTTGTATATTTTAAAGTTGCACTTCTGTTTGTCAACAAGCAATGTTTTTGTTTGTTTATGAATCTTGTGTTTTTTTTTTTTTATTTTATTTTTTTAAATAAAGGCCTTGTATATCACAACGGCTACATCTGTGTCTGTACTGCATGTTCAAACCTAATCCCATAAATAACATGTTATCAGATCTTTACCCCAGCAGTTTATAATGAGTTTGGAAGTTCTAGAGAAACACCTAAATAATGCAAACAATTTAACCATTCGGGAGACTAAAATACGACTAAAACTAAAACCATTCAGGAGACTAAAATACAACAAAAACTAAAATTATGTTTTAGACTATGACTAAAACAAAATCGAAATTTGATGTAAATATTAATACTGGTTCTGTGCATTGATGCTGTTTTTTGTTGTTGCTTAGAAATTTGTGTGGAAGAAGAACATTTTGGAGGATAGCCTGCCATTCCTGGAATTTGGTGGTTCTGCTTACTATAGTTATGAGTCCAATGATTGCTCTTACTTGTCAGAGTGTATCAGGTAAGCATACAATACAGTGCTTATTATGGTTAGCTTACTTCTGTTTTAGTAATGCAAGTTCAATTAGTGTCCATGTTTTTGATATAAATTGTCACTCCTACTTCCTGGGTAAAACTATTGCTTTTAGGTTAATAAAATAAGGTTTAGTCCCTAGGGATATGTTATGGCTGATCTCTGAAAGTGCAGCTGTTGCTTATAGCAGTAGCTAATCTCTTTATTTTTTTGGGAAAATAGAACAAAAATTTGAGTTATTGTGCGCAATAACTGTAATGTTATTTTACTTGCAGTGTTTTTTCCTGGATATATTGATGCATTGTAAATGATAGTGTGGATTGATCTTTGTAGGGTTTCCCATGTGAGCAGCAACAAGGACTTTTCAGCCCTGTTGGAGAGGAGATTAAAGTAAAACCTTGGTTTGAGAATGTTTTGCAAGACCAGCAACATTTTTTAAAATACATTTTGACTTGATATACAAGTAGCGTCATGTCACAACTGAGGGAAAAAGAGAAGCGGTCTCTCTAAGTGTAGCAATATGGTTACACCTAATGAAGGTACAACATTTAGCAACTCACATGGTTGATTATTAAAACAGGCACGTTTAAGTATGCAGGCATCTGGGGTAAAGCTGTCCAGCTAGACCATCTGCCGCACCGCCAACGGCGACATCCCTTTCCCACTGCGCTCAACGAGATTGCTCTACTGCATGGTAGTCTTTCCGGTCATGATTGTAGACTGACAGAGGTTAGAGCCGGTGGTGCGGAGGATGGTCTATGTTGACTACTTGAGTGCTGGTAGATTGTAGGAGGAGTTCATTTCTCCCACGATTGTCCTATCAGGCTTCAAGACCCTCGATTCTCTGTCTGAACAGTGCTGATTGAGCCTCAGCTGATCATATGTACCCTTCCAAGAAAAAGAAAATTCTCTAGCTTTACACACCTGACTCCATAGACTGTAAATATTCGGTTATTTTTTAGAGTCAGTGGAAGAAAGAGCTGATCAGAGAAGACAGGATCGAACAGTCTTTTTACACAATGCAGAGGATTAACCCCTTAGAATCCACACTAAGGGTTATAACAAGCATGCTTTACTGCATATACAGACTGATTTTACTGTTGTGGGTTTAGTAACACTTAATCATTCACCTAGGGTGGCATCTTTACTGTTAGCATAGTCATCCAAACTTCAATATGCCCCCGTCCACAGACCACATTGCCCGCCACCACACATTTGCGGTGAAGAGACCCTTGTCCTCACAACACTGGAATAAGCTGCTTTCTCAATGCAGGTGTTTGGAAGCTGCCAGTGGGTTATGGGTGGTTGCCAGGTGTGATGAAGCTGAGGATGACAGCGGGTGAGGTGTTAGCAAGGTTGCAGTGGGGTGCCAGGTAGGATGAGGATAACAGGGGGTCGGGTGTTAGTAAGGTATCAGTGGGTTGCCAGGTGTGATGAGGATGACAGGGGGCAGGGTGTTAGCAAGGTATCCATGGGTTGCCAGCTGTGATGAGGATAACAGAGGGTGTGGAGTTAGTAAGGGATCAGTGGGTTGCCAGGTTTGATGAGGATTACGGATGGTGGGGTTGTGAGTAAGGTATCAGTGGGTTGCCAGGTGTGATGAGGATGACGGAGTGGAATGTTAGCAAGGTTGCAGTGTGTTTCCAGGTGTGATGAGGATGGCAGGGGGTCGGGTGATAGTGAGGTATCAGTGGGTTGCCAGATGTGATGAAGATGAGGATGATGACGAGTGGGGTGTTAGTAAGGTATCAGTGGGTTGCAAGGTGTGATGAGGATGACGGGGTGGGGTGTTTAATAAGGTATCAGTTAGTTACCAGGTGTAATGAGGATGATGGGTGGGGTGTTGGCAAGTTTGCAGTGAGGTGCAAGGTGTGATGAAGGTGGGAATGAGGATGGCAGGGGGTGGGGTGTTAGCAAGGTTTCAGTGGGTTGCCAGGTGTGATGAAGATGACAGGGGGTGGGGTGTTAGCAAGGTATCAGCGGGGTGCCAGGTGTGATGAGGACGGTAGGGGGTGGGTTGTTGGCAAGGTATCAGTGGGATGCCAGGTATGATGAAGATGAAGATGACAGGGGGTGGGGTGTTAGTTGCCAGGTGGGATGAGAATGACAGGAGGGAGAGAGAGAGAGAGAAAAAAAGGAAAGGCACAGAAAGAGAAAAGGATCACAAATATGAAAAAAAAAAGAAAACGTAACACATTTTTGGCATGATCTGTATTATTTATGAATTTAGAAATTGGGAAATGTATTTTTAAAAGTTTAGAAATCTCTATGACCTCAAATTGCACGTCTGAAGCCTGTAACTGATGCTGTTGAGAAGTCAAAATAGAACACTGCAGAAACATGTACAGTACAATGCTGTGATCCCCTTTATGAAATAAATGCCTCTTGAAATCCACTACAGCCTGTGTCCTTATGCTCTTATTGGAGGCGGAGCATCCATGAATCAAGATGTGACATCCCACCTACTGTGTTCTTTTTTAGTTACTGGGCATGGAGGAGGAGGGAGGGACTGGGCTGTCATTTAGGATCTGTATACATGCCCAAATGTGTGATGTTAATTCCATGTGACCTGTAAAGCTCAGCTAAAACCAGGAAGTGTTCTCTCCAGCAATAGAGACCAAACTGAGCATGTGCAGCAGAACTACACTTACTGTGCTTATCTGGACTTTTTCAGAGTGAATGTGCAGGAGGGGAAGATCTTTGCATACAGGATCACATAGCCTTTTTACTACGGATCGACCGATTATCACCAAAGCCGATTAATTGGGGGCCGATCTGCACTTTCCCCGCTATATCAGAATCGGCCCCTGAGGTTACTGATATTGCCGATATTTCGGATATTTGTACCAGAGTGATGCCTGTAGCTAGAGGCATCACCCCGGTACCGGCGTACATAGCCTACGGTCAGCTGTCTTGTAATGACAACCAATGCGGCTGAGAAGCTGCTCGGCTGTCATTACAAGGAGTGGGAGGGGACGGGTCTCCACCAGGAGACCCGGGCAGCCAGCCTGCACGGCCGCCGAAGAGAAGACCCGATCAAAGCCGCATTCGGCTCTGATCGGGTCTCCATGTAAAAACCCGGAATTGATGTCATGACATCACTTGTGGGTGCTCTTCACCAAATTGAAAAAAATGACAGCATTCAAAACAGCCAGATCCCTCCACAAGAGTACCTGTTAAAAAAAAAAAAAAACACGTTTCTTTTATGTACGAAAATATCGGCCAATATCAGCCGATACCGATATGCGATGACCAAAATATCGGTATCGGCAATAAAAAAATAATATAGGTCGATCACTACTTTTTACACAATGCCGAGGATTCATCACTTGTGGAGGTTGTCATTTGTGGATGGAAATTGTATGGTCACACAACTTATCACATTGCTATAATATTTTTATATGGACTATAAATAAAACGAAGGACTTATGAATAAATGGTTGTGGAACGAATCACCTGAGTTTCCATTATTTCCTATGGGGAAATTCACTTTGATATAAGAGTGCTTTGGATTACAAGCATGTGTCCTGAACGAAATATGCACGCAATCCATGGTTTTACTGTATACAGTGATTTCTGGCAGCAATGTAGTATCACCTTAAGGCTCCGTTCACATGTAGGCATTTTGGGGCGTTCTTCTGCTCTAGGATCAGCTCTCAAAATGCCCAACAAGACAAATCCTATTCATTTCAATGGCCCCTGTTCACATCTGAGCGTTTTAAAGCTGTGAGAAAAACGCCCAACGCTCAAAAAAGTACATGAGCTTCTTTTTGGGCAGATTACAGATTACACAAAAAACGCCTGAAAAAACGCCCATAAAAACGCCTGTAATAGCAACGCCAAGATGTGAACGTAGCCTTAAATGTGCAGATGTCTCACCACCATAATCATTGGGGAGAAATCTACCTGGTCTTGGTTTCTTTTACATTCTACTGAAATGTTTTAAAATCTCACATGGGGAAAAAAATCAATTTGTTGAAACAGTTCTTTTAGAAAAAAAATGCAGATAATGGAGCTGATGTGTATAATGTGTAGGCAATCTAAGGCGAGGTGTATACAGTATATGCAACTTTTTATGCATGCTGATAGACATTTTAAGAATCGGACTACTCTATTGTATGTTACACAAGTTTTCAACCAATGTTACATATACCCCAGGGTGTACTTTGGCTTTTCAAAGAATATTTTTCTCTTACGTCCTCTGACAGTCGCCGCCTCTTCATATTCGTCACTAATGGGGTTATTGACCTTTGCTCCGTAGGAGTGCTAGGCAACAGAATATATTAATATCAAAGCTTTTAGCATATCCCACCCCCAGGGGGTGGTCCCCTCAGTCAATACCTCCTTACTTCCTGCATACCAATTCAGTTTCATATGCCTAGCTCAGGAGTGCAGGCTGTTCCTGTGCTGGGGCTCCTGGTCTCAGCCACTTTTCTCTTTTTTTGATTTTATTTGAAGTTTATTCTCTTTCTTTTACTTAGCTGTTTATTTTCAGCATTAGTTAGTTCTTCTGATGAAGATGATCGTGCGGAGCTGGGTCTCAGTCTGGCCGCCCTGGATCCCAGGGCCAGGGGCTTCCCAGCCTGCCATCGAGCGTTCAGCTTAGGTTTTGCCCTGGCACATTGAACGACCCATCCCTGTTCGCTGCAGGGATGCTATCGGTGAGGTGGCTACCTCACTGGACGCCATTACGGTTTCGCACCGCAACTCCACTGAGTCATGCTTGCGACACTCCCTGTCCTCAGTACTGCTGTTTGGTCGCTGGAGCAGGCTCCCCACGCCATCCGGACTGGTAAGTGTATCTCTATGTGGGGACCTGTCTTTTTTGGGTGTCAGTCTGGGACTGTGTGACCCTGCATGTCTGTGTGGCTGCTGTGCTCCCTGTCAGCTCCTGTGTGCACTTGCTGCTTGTGTGTGTGGGCTGTGAGGGGGGGGGGGCTCTACCGCTCTGCTGGGTGTCATATGAAGCAGTAGGATTTTAGACATGCTGTGCGGCGATCGCTGCGGCGATCCGCCATTTTTCTGGGGCAAAAATTATGGTGGCAGGTCCTGTGAGGTACTGCACACGTTTTTGGCGCCAAACGCCGCCATTTTGGGCGGCGATCGATCCCACATGTCAGCGCCATGTTCTCTTTGCCCAGGGTTTTGTCCTCAGCCGTGCGGCCATGTTTGTGTAGCCTTACAGAGGCTTCATAGGGGCGGTCAGTCTTGCATCACTTCCTTTTCCTCTGGGACAGCGATCGGTGCAGCAGCCTGTGTGTGCTCTCCAGGTTATATATCTCCTTTTTTTCCTGTATTCCTTGCCCAGTTTCTTATCCCTGTGGGGGTCAGTGGGTGCGGTGGGCAGCGCTCGCCGCGATCTTAAAGGGGCAGTACCCTTTATTAATTAATTTGCTGGGGCATGGATTCTCAGGATTGCAAGTTTCCTCCCACCTTGGTGGGGGGCCAAGGGGCTGCTGCTTCCCCCGAGGGGGCTGATCTGGCCACTATTGTGGGAAACTTAGCTGCTCAGGTGCAGATGCTGGTGGCTGATCGATCCACAAAACGGCCCAGGGTGTCTATTTCCTCTGATTCAGAGGGCGATGGGGCTGCTATGGCTGGAGTGCCCTTCTCAGGGTCTCACTCATCCCTAGACCTTGTGGGGTCTGACGGGGAGGCTGAGGTGGAAGGGGTTGATAATTCTCCCCCTGGCTCGTCTGAAGAGCTTGCACTCATGGATGAGTTGGTTGCTTCTATCAAGCAAACACTGCATTTGCAGGATGAACCATGTCCTCCTGCTTTGATGTCCTCTTATGGGACGCAGAGAAAACGCAAAACATCGCAGGTTTTTCCTTGCTCTACGGAATTTCAGCGCGCGGTTGATGAGCAATGGCGCAATTTAAAGAAGCCTTTCGCTGTGCCGAGTAGGTTCAAGCTGCGTTATCCCTTTACACCAGCTACTGATGAGCGTTGGTGTGTGCCGCCTCAGGTGGATCACGCGGTGGTGATTTTGAATAAATCTACTGCGATCCCTGCTGAGGATACCCCGGTGTTCCGGGACCCGACGGACAGGAGATTGGAATCTCTGGCCCGTCATGCTTATACGGTGGCTGGATCTATGCTGAAGCCTATTTTTGCTTCCATAATGGCAGCCCAGGCTATTGCGGATTGGACGCAGGTGCTCAAGCGCACGCTGGTGGCTGACTCTGCCCCGCCGACAACTTTGGCTATGGTGGATCAGATTCATCAGGGTGTCATGTATTTGTGTGATGCGGACTTGGATTTAGTCCCTTTGGCTGCACGTCTTTCTAGTGTGGCGGTCTTGAACCGTCGCCTGATATGGTTGAAATGTTGGTCGGTTGACCAATCTTCTCGCAAGACTCTGGCAAATTTGCCCTACGCGGGATCCCGCCTTTTTGGCGAATCTTTGGATACTCTGATAAAGGGTATTTCTGGGGGTAAGAGCACTCTCTTGCCCCAATCTCACAAGGCTAAGTTTGTTCGTGGTAAGAAGAATGCTTCGTTTAGGCCCCCTCAGGGGTCCTTTCGTGCCTTTCGGTCGCACTATAAAGGCAAGCCCTTCAAAGGCCAAGGCTCCCAGAGCTACAGATGAAGCTGTGTGTCACAGCGAATCGCGTCTAGCGATAGGTAGAGCGAGTACCACGTGATCCCCGGCCGGAGGATCGTATGCTGCGGGAGCAACACACCGCCGAGCCGCTCTTTTCATTTTTGCATGCTAAATTGTGATGTTTGTGAGTATAAACCCCGTTGTACACCTAATAAATGTGTTGTTTAAACGAACTTCACTATGAAAAGCTTCTTTTTCTGAGGACACGGGTGATGAATCTTGATCTTCCAGCAATATCCCTTCTTGATTGATTAATTGGAGAAGCTGAGTGTAAAGCCTATTTTTTCATGCCTGCTTATATCTACTTGGTGGTAAGTAGACATCTTAAGGGGGAAACCCCGCTTACAGCACAGTTCGAGCACTCAAGCACTTTATGAATATTGGGAAAGGTCACAGTACCTAGGAAGGATGCACTAATGGACATTTATTCAAAGCACAACGTGTTAAATCATTTGATTTTAGGAAGTTTATGATTTTATGATTTGTGTGATTTTATGATCTTATGATTTTATGATTTTTTGAAGAATATCACCCATATTTAAGAATAATTATTTATATTTTCAAAGCAGCGCTGCATTCACATTTCACATCCCAGAAAAAAGCGTGGGCTGGTAAGCAGAAGTCCGGCCAGTCCGGATCCGCTGCCCATAACAATGCGGCCTGAAGGGGCGCCCTCACCCGTTTCTGGGGTGGGGGGACGTTTGCTCGGTTTTCTTCAACCCTGGCTGGACCGCATTCGGGACAGGTGGGTTCAGGAAATCGTTCGATCTGGATACAAGATCGAGTTTCTCTCTCGGCCGGCGGGCAGATTTTTCCCCTCAAACCTTCAGCTGACTCCGGAGCGCTTGCAGGATCTGCACCTGGCGGTGCGGGACCTACGGGCCCAGGGAGTGGTGGTTCCAGTGCCTCATCGGGACAAATTTCGGGGGTTCTATTCCAATCTGTTCACTGTGCCCAGAAAGGAGGGCAAAGTACGTCCGATTCTGGACTTAAAAGCTCTGAACCGCTTTGTGCGGGTTTGCAAGTTTCGCATGGAATCCCTGCGCTCGGTGGTGGCTGCCCTGGTTCCGGGGGAATTCATGGCCTCCATCGACTTGAAGGATGCGTACCTTCACATCCCCATTTTCGAGGGTCACCAGAGGTACCTTCGTTTTGCCATTGCGGAGGATCATTATCAATTCGTGGCGTTACCCTTCGGTCTCGCTTCGGCTCCGCGGGTTTGCACCAAGGTGCTCGCGCCGGTTCTGGCCTTACTGAGAGCCCAGGGCATCTCTGTCTTGGGGTATCTGGACGATATCCTGATTCGGTCCGCGACCAGTCAGGTTCTGGTGAACGACCTGTCCATCACGATGCAGACTCTGCAGGAATTCGGCTGGACGATAAATTTTCCAAAATCGACGTTGTGTCCGTCGGTTCGTCTTCCCTACCTGGGGATGATTCTGGACTCTGTTCAGGCGAAGGTCTTCCTGCCGGAAGACAAGCTTCGGACACTTCAGTGCGAAGTCAGGTCCCTCAGGGACAATCAGTGCTCATCCCTCCGGACGTGTATGAGGTGTCTGGGATTGATGGTTTCGGCTTTCGAGGCGATTCCCTTCACCCAGTTTCACACACGGGAGCTTCAGGCGGAGGTTCTGGCCGTGTGGGACGGGCGTCCGCAATCTCTGGATCTGCGGATTTCGTTGAGCCGACACACCCGAAGGGGTCTTTTGTGGTGGCTCCAGTCCCCGGCGGTGTCGGGGGGCAAGTCTTTTCGTCCCTTGTCATGGACGGTGATCACCACGGATGCCAGCCTGTCGGGCTGGGGTGGTGTTCTGGGCGTTTTGTCCGCCCAGGGTACTTGGTCGGAGGAGGAATCCTCCCTTCCGATCAACATTCTGGAATTGCGAGCGATAAATCTCTGTCTTCTGCGTTGGACGGACAGGCTTCAGGGCCGTCCAGTTCGGGTGCAGACGGACAATGCCACACCGGTGGCCTACATCAACCACCAAGGGGGCACCAGGAGTGCCCGGGCGGCTAGGGAAGTAGCCGACATTCTGTCTTGGGCCGAGACGCACGTCCCGGCGATTTCTGCAGTTCACATTCCGGGGGTGGAGAACTGGCAGGCGGATTATCTGAGCCGCCAGACCCTGGACCAGGGGGAATGGTCCCTTCACCCGGATGTCTTCCAGATGTTGTGCGCGAAGTGAGGGTCCCCAGATGTGGACCTGTTCGCGTCTCGTCTAAATCACAAGGTGGAAAGGTTCGTGGCAAGGACGCGCGATCCTCGGGCAGCCGCCTCGGACGCGTTAGTGACGTCCTGGCATCAGTATCGCCTGATGTATGCCTTTCCACCGATTCAGCTGCTGTCCAGGTTCCTTCGCAGGTTGGCCTCGGAACCGAAAACGGTGATTCTGGTGGCACCGGACTGGCCTCGCCGGTCTTGGTACGCAGACCTCGTGAATCTGGCGGTCAACGCTCCGTGGCGTCTGCCACTTCGAGAAGATCTCCTGTCTCAAGGACCGATATTCCATCCTGCTTTACAGTCGCTGGCTTTAACGGCCTGGCTGTTGAAAGCCAGGTCCTGAAGGATAGGGGTCTATCCCCTGAGGTCATTCCCACTTTGATCAAGGCCAGGAAGACCTCTTCAGGGAAGATTTACTACCGTACTTGGAAGTCGTATTTTGCCTGGTGTGAGTCCAGGGGGTATTCCCCTCGCTCGTACTTGGTATCGAGAGTGTTGGCTTTCCTTCAAACGGGCGTGGACCAGCGTTTGGCGTTGGCCACGATTTAAGGGTCAGATTTCTGCGCTGGCCGTTCTTTTTCAACGTCCTGTGGCGTCTAACTCTTTGGTTAGCACCTTTGTCCAAGGGGTGCGACATTTGGTCCCTCCTAGGAGGGAGCCTTTGCCTCCATGGGATTTGAACCTTGTTCTGTCTGTGTTGCAACATGCTCCTTTTGAAAATATCAGGGAGATCTCGTTGTCTTTGTTGTCCAAGAAGGTTGCCTTCTTAGTAGCGATTACTTCGGCTCGCAGGGTGTCGGAGCTGGCGGCCTTGTCCTGTAAGTCTCCGTATTTGGTGATTCACTTGGATAAGGTGGTCTTGCGACCTAACCCATCTTTTCTTCCGAAAAGAATTTCTGATTTTCACCTCAATGAGGACATTGTCTTGCCTTCGCTTTGCACGAAGCCTAAGCATCCGAAGGAGGTGGCTTTACATTCCTTGGATGTTGTTAGGGCGATCAGGGTTTACCTGTCGTCGACAAAATCCTTTCGCAAGACGGATTCTCTATTTGTCCTTCCAGAGGGACCTTGGAAGGGCATGGCGGCGTCGGCTTCTACCATCGCCAAATGGATCAGACAGACCATTGAGCAGGCCTATGCTTTGAGGGGGAAGGTTCCTCCCGTGCCTGTGAAGGCGCACTTTACCAGATCTCTGAGTACGTCTTGGGCCTGTCATCATCGGGCTTCTGTGGCCCAGGTGTGTAAGGCGGCGACTTGGTCGTCCGTTCACACCTTCTCCAAATTTTACAAAGTTGATGTTCAGGCATCGGCAGATGCTTCTTTTGGCCGTAAAGTCCTTAGTGCGGCGGTGCCTTAGGGTCCCTTATGGGCCCTTGGCTGTTGGGGTGTTTTTACCCCTAGGTTACTTGTTTTTTCCTGGGTTGTTGCTCCTGTTGAGCACGTTTTTTCCTGTTGCCCAGTTGGTTCTCTTACTTTGGTAAGGTTCCTTTCTCTGATGTGGGTATTGCATTGCTTTAGGCGCGGCTGCTTTTTTCCCACCCCTCATGTCTACACTGCTTTGGGACGTCCCCATTAGTGACGAATATGAAGAGGCGGCGACTGTCGGAGGACGTAAGAGAAAACGGAATTTTTGTAAAATCTTACCTGTAAAATTCCTTTCTCTGAGTCCTCCGACAGTCGCCGCCCCTGCCCCTCTTTTGGGGTTTGTTTGTATACTCTACTGCTATTCTACTGAAACTGAGTTGGTATGCAGGAAGTAAGGAGGTATTGACTGAGGGAACCACCCCCTGGGGGTGGGATATGCTAAAAGCTTTGATATTAATATATTCTGTTGCCTAGCACTCCTACGGAGCAAAGGTCAATAACCCCATTAGTGACGAATATGAAGAGGCGGCGACTGTCGGAGGACTCAGAGAAAGGAATTTAACAGGTAAGATTTTACAAAAATTCCGTTATTCTGCCAGTTTGGAGTTGCAACATATCAACAAAATAACAAAACAGACCTGGCTAGGCATTTTAATTATTTAAATCTTTTTAAGCCATATTTTTTTTGTATTATTAGCTCTTTGCTTCTGTAGTGTACCATTTTATTTTTAATTTCATCAGCAAAATATCTGGGATTTTAGTTGTGCCTCGTATAGTTTCTGCTCTATTTTGTCCCCTCTCCCCCACCAACATCAGAGCTGCAACTGTGATTGATACTAGCACTTGTGTCTGCGCCATTTGTTTTCTTTCCCATCCAGAAAACACAGCTTATGACGGTGATGTGACTATTATGACACATGCAAAGCAGCTACCATTACATAAGATGTCGGTACTCTTCTGTAGCCTTACCTCAATCTCCAAATTAGAATCCATATACAGTACAAGTATTTTTGTACTTTTTATATGGAGGAATTATTTTTGATTAGTGTCCTCAGGAGAGTGGATATGTTTTCTTCAGCTTTTCTGTTTGGAAGAATTTTTTACTGTCCGTTGCTGCTGGTAGATTCATGCCAGGTGTGTTAAATCCTGGACTTCTCTCCAGTCAGCCAATAGTGCTAAATATGTTAAATCCTCAAAGTATCTTTGGTTGGCCCACAAGCACAGGTTTTTTTCAGTTTTATTTATATTTATTCATTACAGGTACTTGTATACTGCCGTCAATTTATGCAGAGCTTTACATCTAGATATATATTTTTACATTCACATGTGTCCCTGCCCTCAAGGGGCTTACAATCTAAGGTCCCTAACTCGCGTTCATACATACACACACATACTTTGGCCAATTTAGACAGGAGCCTATGTGTCAGAATGTCTTTGGAGTGTGTTCAGGTAGCTCTGTGGTTGGGGTTCAAACTAATGACTCTAATGCTGCTAGGTGGAAGTGCTAAAAACATAGCCACTGTGCTGTATTGGTATTCTTTTTGTGATGGACCTACAGTCTGCTTCGACATCCTGTCTGTGTTCAAGTTACCACAAGTCACACAGTGTATCAGGGGATTCCTTGCTAAGTTATTGGGATCAGTTCATCTGACCCTATTGTATGATATTGTGTCTTGATATCATGTTACATATGGCTAGTTAAACAGTTTTTTTGGTTCTATAGTTAAGCTGGGATACATTCTTTTTATTGTCTATCTTGGGAATATTACGGGCATTTCTCTATTCTATGCCTCAGTGACTGTGCACTGGTATGTACAACGGCCCTTTTGTAATTCCCACTGTTGCACAAGAGCTAGGACTTGATGGTGCACAGGGAATTTCCTGTCCTGGACAGAACTTCACATTCCCATGTTTTCTATCCAGGTGTAGGCAATCCTGATCTATGTTTTTCCTTAGCCCTCGTTCACAATTAGGCTCGGTTCACATATATGCGATGTCCGACATCGCCTGTGATTCGGAGCGCACTGCATCCGATGTCTGTGCAATGCGAATTCAGCCATACAGATTGTATGGCTGAATTTGCATCTGATTCGGACTGAACACGCACAGGACCCTTTTTTGGGTCTGCAGCGGAATCGAATCGCATGGTGGTTCACACCAATGCGATCCGATTCATGTACGAATGTCAGATCGCACTGCGATATGTGAACTGATCTGGGGGTGTCGTTAACTTTGAATTGACAGCGATTCGCATATGGCAGTGTGAACTGATGTGCGATGCGAATGCGATGCGGGAACCCGCAGTAGATTAGCAGGGTTCCCGCATCACTTCAGTGTGAAGCGGGACTAAACTTGGCTTTGAAATCGTGCGAGTTTATCTGAACTCACACGATTTCAAAGCTTCATTTCAGTCCAACTTCTGGGGGCGACTCAAAAGACACGTCTATTAAAATCGCTCCCAAAGTCGCCAAAAGTATTGCAGGAACTACTTTTTAAAATCTGTGGCGCCACAAAGTCAGCATCGCACCGATTTGAAAAAAAAAAAGCTGTGAGAATCTGGTGCTCCAAAGGTCAAATGTCTCTGGCCAAACAGACTGTTTAAATTGGGTATGATAAAAGTTTGCTGTCCAGACAGATGGAAATGTACACTTAGAGCGAGGCAGCCATCCTCAGAGTGTGTCCATAGGCTCTGTAAGACATGTAGAAAGCAAAGAAGGGGGGAGGCGTATTAGACTGCAATCATTTATTGTTCAAGATTATTAACACTTACAGGAAGTGAAAGCAATTCAAGTCCTTCATAATGTGTGAGGTCCCAATGCTTGTGGTGGTTCTGTGGGCTTCACAGTGCCCAAACGCCAAGAGGAGGTGGTGGTCTGGATGTCCAGCAGAGTACCTCCACGCTAACCATTGTGGTACATGTAAGCGGAAATTACATCACCGGTGCAGAAGTCTGAATCACGGGTAAACAAACAAGGAGGTGGAGGCTACGCGCTCCGAGTTTACAGCTCCTTCTACTGGCCTACTGCTCACTGGAGGAGAGCAGATTAAATATGGGCATAATTTGATGTGCTGCTGCCGTGGGAGTACAACGGCCATTGGTTGCAGAAAAAACATCATAACAAACAGAAAGCTCAACACGGCTAAATGAAAATACAATGTGTCTAAGAATACATGAAAATATATTTAAAAAAATACAATAGTATTGTGAAGGCATTTGGGAAAGAATAAAGAATTGTAGAAATGCATATAAAAAGGATAAAGAAAAAAAGGATAAAAAGAAAATCCTAGATAAAAATATAAATCAATGGTAATAAAACTAATAATGATGATGGTTCTGTGGGATAAGGCAGGGAGACTCCCAGGGATGGCCTCAATGACCCAGACTTGGAGGCCCTCTGTGGATTTTTGATGTTTCTCTAAAAAATGTCTGGGAACACTGTTTATCACTCCCTTTTTCGATGTTCATTGAATCGCTTACATAAGGTGCGAATGGTTCTGCCTACATAAAACACGCCACAAGGGCATGTCAGGCAGTATACATCATGTTCGCTAGAGCAATATGGAATTCTTTGATGGTGTAGGTTTTACCCTTAACCGTAAAAGTTTTTTTTTTTTTTACCATGATGGAAAAATTGGCAATGGACATTGCCATCTTACAGTTGCTATATTTAACTGTATGGCTGTTTAAGCCCTAATTTTTTTTTCCTGCTGGGACTTCGGTCTTGGCTATTATAATAAAGTTTGTTAGTTTGTGATTTTTTTTTATTTTCACTAGTTAGTTCCTGAGGACCAAGACCTAGAGGAACTGCAAGCAACAGCTGGCTGAGGTTTCGCACTGGATAATCTAGATCCTTAAGGTCTCCCAGCCTGGCCTGCGAGCATGAGCAGGTTATAGTCCAGAACTAGGCCTCGCCACGACAGTGCCCCGATGGATGGGGACGAGGCTGCGAGTGGACCGTCACACTGGGATGCATGCGACCTGGAACGCCCTGAGTCGCAGTTTCCCCTTGGCTGACAGCACCCCTATCCGGGGTGAGAGGTGATTTGTTTCGGAGTGGCGCCCACCTGGTACTGTGGTATGGGGAGTAAAATTGTCCCCCCAAACACCCTTGGCGGTCATGGGGCTGCCGTGGGCTCCCCCCTGGAATGGTCAGACCTTAGGGGCTCCCTCGGTTCCCTGGCACCCTGGAGGACTAATCTGGTGTACCCCTTGGCATTCCCATACCTCTAGCAGGTTTTAATTGGGGGGGGGGTAATAATGCGGCCATTATGGTGCTTATTTTAGGGGGGTGGATTGCCCTGGGTGGGTACCTGGCTAGAAACCTTTAGATGCCTATTGTTCTGGGACCCATTTGGGGGGTCCTGGAGACCACATGGCGAGCCGTGGGGGGCCACCATTTTACCGTGGCTCATGATCGCTGTGTTCCCATTGGTTTGCATGTGCAGCCATTTTCTATGCTTCCCCCATTGAGAATCTATGAGCCGCCATTTTCTTGAGGTCCGTGGGATGAACAGGCATGTAGCATGGCGTATGACAGAGGCAGAGCTTCTTCCTCTTCCTGTGCAGACAGTGTTAGTTTTGTTTTTACACTGATCAGGCTAGATGCTTCTCTGTGGTCTGGTCTGGTAACATTCCTGGGTTTCCCTCCTGGGTTTTTTCCTTTTCTGCTTTGCTATTATTACATAAATATTTGGGATTATGAATCCGCAGTAATAGCGGTGGGACCGCCGTTTTCGCGATCTTAAAGGGACATTACACACACACTTTTTTATTTGAACAATGGAGAACTAGGATAAAAATTCACCTGCAGACCTCCTGGAAGCGACTGCGGGACCCTCCGGATCACAGTCCCAGCCAGAAATTGCAGATTTTTTTGTAAAGCCTGATGTCAAAAGTGGATTTTGTCATTTCTGGTGCTGCCAGCCGCAAACATCCTTCGCCATGGAAAACAAAAAATGTACTTGCAGTGGGCCTCCCCTGGTCTGAACGGAATAAATGCTTGTGTATGCCCTGGGTACAAGCCGTTTTACTTACCTAATCTCTCACTCCTCAACATTTCCCTCTCCCTGACACTCCATGTTTGTCGGCTGTCCTTTGGTGTACTCCTGTACAATGCAGGGCTCTAGAGTTCTACTTTAAATCAGATTCTTTTGTCTGTGTGTTATAACCTTACACACACACACACGATAGCTTATGAAAAGTAAATGCTGCAGAGAGCTCGGATCTTGTCCTGCTTCTTGCATCTGTGTAATACAGTGTCCATTTTAGGACCCACCCAAGCATTTCTCAAAACGCCTCTTTCAAATCTGCTTCCTATACCTTGAATTTCCATTTTCCACTCCAAATTTTTAGAGAAAGTATAATCAAATTATTTTACTATGTTTTCATTTTTTTTCCTTTTAATTTTCATGTTTCTTTTCTTCTTCTTTTTTTTTTTTTTTTTTTTTAGAGAAAAACTTTCAGAAGGAGCAGTGATTGGGTTTGACATTGAATGGCCTCCTGTTTACATTAAAGGGAAAACCGGAAAGGTTTCGCTCATTCAAGTGTGTCTTTCAGAGTTGGAATGCTACTTATTTCATGTTTCATGCATGACAGGTATATTCCTTAAATTGCCTTACTATATAGGCCCAATTGCTCTTTTCTTGTTTGCTCACTGAATGGGTTGGAGCTGGGACTGCACAGATTACTCTTTATATGTTCATGTACTTGGTAAAAATATGATTTTATAAACCAGAATAGCTGCTTGCGTTCTGTTTTGAAAGTAAAAATTACAATAAATTGCTGGGATATACTGTACAGTCCTTTTACCACTAGCTCCATGAACTTTGAGTATTCTCTTACAAAATAGCTTTGTAAGATTCCTCAGATAAAAGCTGCTGTTCTTTGTTTTTTTGTTTTCAATATCTCTTTATTGTAATTTTTCCACAAAACAATATCAAACATGTACAAGGAGAAAAAGAAAAATATAACAAAAAATGTAGCAGTAATATTATCGGTCATAACATCATGTCAAAGATAAAAAAAAGGGGGGGGAGCAAGGGAAGAAAGGGGGGAACAGGGAAGCTCTCTTCCAACTCGGTTTAATCGCTAAGTAAGGGGTTTCCATATGTGTATGTATGCCCATTATCTTCAATGGTGAACATCCTCTACCTCGATACACATGCCCTATCTAATCCATTGCCACTGTACATCTTAAGTTATTTAACCATGGGTTCCAACTAATTCCAAATATTTTCTTCATCGATCCTATAGTAGACATCATTTTTTTCCATCTCACACTGCTGATTAAGTAATACTAGAGTATCAGAGAGGGATGGTACCTCCTGAGATTTCCATCTTCTTGTAATTGAGAGCTTTGCAGCTAATAAGAGATGTAACGTCACTAGGGTTGAGCGAACACCTAGATGTCCGTGTTCGACGGGTTCGGCCGAACTTTAAAAAAAAGTCCGGGTCCGTGTCCCGGACTTTTACCGAACTTTTCCCGGACACCGAACCCCATTGAAGTCAATGGGGACCCGAACTTTAAGGCACTAAAATGGCTCTAAAACACCAAAGGAAAGGGCTAGAGTGCTGCAAATGGCAGCAAAACGTAATTAAGAGCATGGCAAGTGCTCTGCAAACAAATGTGGATAGGGAAATAACTTAAAACAACAAAAAAAAAACAGAAAAATAAAACAATGTTCTTCTTCATCTCTGAAGGACGAGGCCCATATGGAGTAGGAGGGAGGTTGAGGTGGTGGTGGATGTGGCGGTGACATAGGCGTGCGCACAGGGTGTGCTGGGTGTGCCTGGGCACACCCTAATCACCTAGGGCACATAGCATTGCCAGTGAGGAGATGGGAAAGATCTCCCTGGGACCTGCTCTGCTCTATTTCTCCTTGCCTACAGGTACATGGCCCCGATACATTACTCTCCCTGCTGGCAAACACATGCATGTGTATTTCAACTTTGGGGTGCACACCTTAATGCAATAGGCTGCGCACACCTATGGGCGGTGTAGGTGGAAGCGGCGGTGGAGGAGGACCAGGGCCGGATTAACAGCATCATGGGCTTGGTGCTGAGGATTTTGAAGGGCCTTAAGGGCCGTGCCTTGCCATGCACCCAGAGGAGGAAGGGTGCAGCCATGCATGCCTAATTCAACATGGGATGCTGTCTCTGAAGCCCATAAACACATCCATGCATCGCCAACTGTCCCTCCTTGTCCGGCCTTCACGCTGTGTGGGGAGGTTCTGAGGGTGCTGCCTGGGGAAGCGAGCATAGAAGCCAGACTTCTGTGTTTACAAGTGACAGAAGAGCGGTAACAGTGAATATGGCCAACCCGGGGCCTATATAAAAGGTAGGGGCCTGGAGCTGCAGCTCCAATAGCCCCTACATTAATCTGGCCCTGAGGAGGAGGACGAGGTAGCCAACACTGCTTCTTTTCAAAAATTTTAAATGAGGGTACACCCCAAAAGAGTGAGAAAGAGCAAAAATGGAACAATGGGTGGGTAAGGTCGGTATCCATTGCTATTCTGCATAAGGTACGGAAAAGTCCCGTGGGATCCATGCCTGGTTCATTTTAATGAACGTGAGCTTGTCCACATTGTCTCTGGACAGGCGGCTGCGCTTGTCTGTTATAACGCCCCCAGCCGTGCTAAATACCCGTTCAGATAATACACTGGCTGCAGGGCACGCCAGCACCTCCAAGGCGTAAAGGGCAAGCTCAAGCCATGTGCCCAATTTGGAGACCCAGAAGTTGAAGGGGGCAGACCCGTCATTCACTACATGTAGGCGTGTGCACACATACTGCTCCACCATGTTGGTAAAATGCTGCCTCCTGCTAAGACGTTCCATCTGAGCTGCTGGTGCTGCTGTTTGTTGTGGCGTGCTGACAAAGCTTTTCCACATTTCGGCCATGCTAACCCTGCCTTCTGAGGTGCTGGCGGTGCCCTGGTTGCGTTGGCGACCTCCTCCTCCTCCTCCTCTGCCTTGTGCTTCCACTGTGGCCCCGCTGTCAGATGGGAATGCCAGCAGCATGGCGTCTACCAGCGTGCGCTTGTACTCGCGCATCTTGCGATCGCGCTCCAGTGAGTGAATTAAGGACGGTACGTTGTCCTTGTAACGGGGATCCAGCAGCGTGGCCACCCAGTAATCAGCACAAGTTAGAATGTGGGCAACTCGGCGGTCGTTGTGGAGACACTGCAGCATGTAATCGCTCATGTGTGCCAGGCTGCCCAGAGGCAACGAAAGGCTGTCCTCTGTGGGAGGTGTATCGTCCGTGTCCTCTGTATCCCCCCAGCCACGCACCAGTGATGGCCATGAGCTGGCCTGGGTGCCACCCTGCTGTGAACATGGTTCCATCTCCTCCTCCAGCTCCTCCTCCTCCTCATCCTCCTCATCCTCCAGAACTGTGCCCCTGCTGGACAATTGCGTCCCTGGCGTTTGCGTGTGCAGGAACCCACCCTCGGAGCCCCTTGCGAATGACTGCCCTGAAAGCCTTGGAAATGTTACCTCTTCATCCTCCTCCTCCTCCTCATCCTGTGCCACATCCTCTTCCATCATCGCCCGAATTGTTTTTTCAAGGAGGCATAGAAGTGGGATAGTTAAGCTGAGAACGGCGTCATTGCCACTGGCCATGTTGGTGGAGTACTCAAAACAGCGCAACAAGGCACACAGGTCTCGCATGGAGGCCCAGTTAAATTAAATAGCGGAATAGAAAATATGATCCAAAAAAAGTGTATGTATATCACACGTACACAACCACACTGGGCCCCAATTACTATTGTTTGTACCCCTAAAAGGCTAGATGAGGAGTAGGGGGAGTATGGAACAGGCAGCACCCTCAAACCTTCAGAAGTATGAGATGAACCCCAACAACTTGGAAAGGTGGATCTCTCTCACACGTACCGACACAGACTATCCCGCAATTCAATTGATCCTCAAAGGTTTTTATTGAATAGCGGAATAGGAAATATGATCAAAAAAAGTGTATGTATCTCGCACGTACACAACCACACTAGGCCCCAATTACTATTGTTTGTACCCCTAAAAGGCTAGGAGTAGGGGGAGTATGGAACAGGCAGCACCCTCAAACCTTCAGAAGTATGAGATGAACCCCAACAACTTGGAAAGGTGGATCTCTCTCACACGTACCAACACAGACTATCCCCCAATTTAACTGATCCCCAAAGGTTTTTGATTAAATAGCGGAATAGAAAATATGATCCCAAAAAAGTGTATGTATATCACACGTACACAACCACACTAGGCCCCAATTACTATTGTTTGTACCCCTAAAAGGCTAGGAGTAGGGGGAGTATGGAACAGGCAGCACCCTCAAACCTTCAGAAGTATGAGATGAACCCCAACAACTTGGAAAGGTGGATCTCTCTCACACGTACCAACACAGACTATCCCCCAATTTAACTGATCCCCAAAGGTTTTTGATTAAATAGCGGAATAGAAAATATGATCCCAAAAAAGTGTATGTATATCACACGTACACAACCACACTAGGCCCCAATTACTATTGTTTGTACCCCTAAAAGGCTAGGAGTAGGGGGAGTATGGAACAGGCAGCACCCTCAAACCTTCAGAAGTATGAGATGAACCCCAACAACTTGGAAAGGTGGATCTCTCTCACACGTACCGACACAGACTATCCCGCAATTCAATTGATCCTCAAAGGTTTTTATTGAATAGCGGAATAGGAAATATGATCAAAAAAAGTGTATGTATCTCGCACGTACACAACCACACTAGACCCCAATTACTATTGTTTGTACCCCTAAAAGGCTAGATGAGGAGTAGGGGGGGTATGGAACAGGCAGCACCCTCAAACCTTCAGAAGTATGAGATGAACCCCAACAACTTGGAAAGGTGGATCTCTCTCACACGTACCAACACAGACTATCCCCCAATTTAACTGATCCCCAAAGGTTTTTGATTAAATAGCGGAATAGAAAATATGATCCAAAAAAAGTGTATGTATATCACACGTACACAACCACACTAGGCCCCAATTACTATTGTTTGTACCCCTAAAAGGCTAGATGAGGAGTAGGGGGAGTATGGAACAGGCAGCACCCTCAAACCTTCAGAAGTATGAGATGAACCCCAACAACTTGGAAAGGTGGATCTCTCTCACACGTACCGACACAGACTATCCCGCAATTCAATTGATCCTCAAAGGTTTTTATTGAATAGCGGAATAGGAAATATGATCAAAAAAAGTGTATGTATCTCGCACGTACACAACCACACTAGGCCCCAATTACTATTGTTTGTACCCCTAAAAGGCTAGGAGTAGGGGGAGTATGGAACAGGCAGCACCCTCAAACCTTCAGAAGTATGAGATGAACCCCAACAACTTGGAAAGGTGGATCTCTCTCACACGTACCAACACAGACTATCCCCCAATTTAACTGATCCCCAAAGGTTTTTGATTAAATAGCGGAATAGAAAATATGATCCCAAAAAAGTGTATGTATATCACACGTACACAACCACACTAGGCCCCAATTACTATTGTTTGTACCCCTAAAAGGCTAGGAGTAGGGGGAGTATGGAACAGGCAGCACCCTCAAACCTTCAGAAGTATGAGATGAACCCCAACAACTTGGAAAGGTGGATCTCTCTCACACGTACCAACACAGACTATCCCCCAATTTAACTGATCCCCAAAGGTTTTTGATTAAATAGCGGAATAGAAAATATGATCCCAAAAAAGTGTATGTATATCACACGTACACAACCACACTAGGCCCCAATTACTATTGTTTGTACCCCTAAAAGGCTAGGAGTAGGGGGAGTATGGAACAGGCAGCACCCTCAAACCTTCAGAAGTATGAGATGAACCCCAACAACTTGGAAAGGTGGATCTCTCTCACACGTACCAACACAGACTATCCCCCAATTTAACTGATCCCCAAAGGTTTTTGATTAAATAGCGGAATAGAAAATATGATCCCAAAAAAGTGTATGTATATCACACGTACACAACCACACTAGGCCCCAATTACTATTGTTTGTACCCCTAAAAGGCTAGGAGTAGGGGGAGTATGGAACAGGCAGCACCCTCAAACCTTCAGAAGTATGAGATGAACCCCAACAACTTGGAAAGGTGGATCTCTCTCACACGTACCAACACAGACTATCCCCCAATTTAACTGTTCCCCAAAGGTTTTTGATTAAATAGCGGAATAGAAAATATGATCCCAAAAAAGTGTATGTATATCACACGTACACAACCACACTAGGCCCCAATTACTATTGTTTGTACCCCTAAAAGGCTAGGAGTAGGGGGAGTATGGAACAGGCAGCACCCTCAAACCTTCAGAAGTATGAGATGAACCCCAACAACTTGGAAAGGTGGATCTCTCTCACACGTACCAACACAGACTATCCCCCAATTTAACTGATCCCCAAAGGTTTTTGATTAAATAGCGGAATAGAAAATATGATCCCAAAAAAGTGTATGTATATCACACGTACACAACCACACTAGGCCACAATTACTATTGTTTGTACCCCTAAAAGGCTAGATGAGGAGTAGGGGGAGTATGGAACAGGCAGCACCCTCAAACCTTCAGAAGTATGAGATTGTGTTCACTGTACCCCACAAAGATTGAGTTCACTGCACCCCACAATGATTGTGTTCACTGCACCCCACAAAGATTGTGTTCACTGCACCTCACAAAGATTGTGTTCACTGTACCCCCCAAAGATTGTGTTCACTGCACCCCACAAAGATTCTGTTCACTGTACCCCACAAAGATTGTGTTCACTGCACCCCAAAAAGATTGTGTTCACTGCACCCCAAAAAGGATGTTGTTCACTGCACCCCAAAAAGGATGTTGTTCACTCCACCCCAAAAAGATTGTGTTCACTGCACCCCACAAAGATTGTGTTCACTGCACCCCAAAAAGATTGTGTTCACTGCACCCCAAAAATGATTTTGTTCACTGCACCCCAAAAAGGATTTTGTTCACTGCACCCCAAAAAGGATGTTGTTCACTCCACCCCAAAAAGATTGTGTTCACTGCACCCCACAAAGGATTTTGTTCACTGCACCCCAAAAAGATTGTGTTCACTGCACCCCAAAAAGGATGTTGTTCACTGCACCCCAAAAAGGATTTTGTTCACTGCACCCCAAAAAGATTGTGTTCACTGCACCCCACAAAGGATTTTGTTCACTGCACCCCACAAAGATTGTGTTCACTGCACACCAAAAAGGATTGTGTTCACTGCACCCCAAAAAGATTTTGTTCACTGCACCCCAAAAAGATTGTGTTCACTGCAGCCCAAAAAGATTGTGTTCACTGCAGCCCAAAAAGATTGTGTTCACTGCAGCCCAAAAAGATTGTGTTCACTGCAGCTCACACACAGAAAAATGGATGTGGATCACTGACACCTGCCTATCTCCAATCCCACACCACACAGCAATATCGATTGTAGTTTGTAGAACACAGTTTCCCTAAAATTCAGCAGACTCTGTCCCTAACAGGATTGAGAAGAGATCGTAGATCAGGATTGAGTGCAGATTCACCCCACCCCCCACACAGCAATATCGATTGTAGTTTGTAGAAGACACTGACCCTATAATTCAGCAGACTCTATCCCTAAAATGCCTACAACTCGCCCTGCCTAAACACTCCGACCTGTCCCTCAATTCTATCCGGACACAAATGGTTTTTTCCTGCCTATCTTTCCCTAATCAGCAGCCAGCACGTTGATGTGTGCTCTGTCCCTGAATCTAAGCAGCATAATGACGCCGCTGCGGCTGCCTCGAACTTATAAAGACTTGGTCACATGCTTCAGACGGCCAATCACAGCTACTGAGACATTTGCAGGCATGGCTGGGATGGCTTAAGGCACACCAGTTAAACGATTGTTGATTGGCTGTTGAAAGCCCGCCATGAAAAGAGCGCCAAAGCATGCAAAACCCGGAAATAAAACGACCGAACACGGATTTTTACCCGAACATACAGTAAAGTGTCCGTGTCCGTGTTCGGGTACAAAAAATCCAATTATTCGGTACGAACACGAATAATACAGTCCGTGTTCGCTCAACACTAAACGTCACTACTCGATATATAAAAGGAATCTCATGAATATTTAAATGCAAGATAGCCAGCTCAGGACTAGAAATCATAGTGTCTTCAAGAATTTCTGAAATCATGGAGAATTTTTTGTTCCAAAATGCTCTAATCGATTTGCACTTCCAGATTATATGGAGTAACGTCCCCTGTTCACCACAATCTCTCCAACACAATGCTGGAGTTGAGGGGTAAAATTTGGACAATTTAATGGGAGTCAAATACCAAAAGTTTTTACAAATTTCTGATATAATTCCCAATGATTAATACGTTCTCTGGTTTTTTTGGTTGTGCCTCTGTCTGCTATATAGATAAAACATTTTTCAACCCTAAAACAACTCCATCTCTGTTAAAGGGTACACCTTTGCAACGTGTTACATATTCCACCCGTATGTACAGTGGAACGTTTAACATGTTCCAGCTCCTGCCCCTTCTCCCCTCAATTCCCCCATCCTCTGTGACAGCAGGCAGGGGTGGTTCTCCCCGCACCTGCTGTCTCCTTTTTAAAAACTGCGCAGTTGTGCATTGCTCCACCCACACAGTCACGTCATTCATTCATAGATTTCTGTGACTGAATAAACTACAAGTACCGTCTTTTTTAGTTGGCTGCAGGGGTGTTGATGAGCGCTCTCGTAGTCCACTTGCCCATCCTCCAGCTTTCAAACAGAAAGTCCATACTGAGGTATAGGCTGAAAGCCAATGCCCATGTCTACAGGAGCCCATATTGCACCTGTGATCTACTGATCCTGGGTGCAATGCTTTTCGGGCTCCTGCAGAAATTTGTGCGTTTATTTATTTTTCTGTAAAGGTGAATGGAGCCTTTAAATCAAACTGCTATCTGGTATAAAGAGTGGACATCTGGTGATGCTAGCACATACATGCAGCTGCCTTCTTGCCCCTGCTGTTGTGCCCTCATGATGAAACTGAAAACACTTGCTGGTAGTGATGAATAGAGATGGGCTCAAGTGTGTTCGAGATCCTAGTCCCAACCCACGTGCCCGATCCTACCAGGAAGCCCACACTGCTAATCGCAGGCATGGAGACATTTCCCTGTCTGTGCAGCTGCGGACCGGGAAATGTCTCCCTGCCTGTGATTATTGGTTTGCAGTGTCGGCTTCCTGGCAGGATCGGGAAGGTGGGTTGGGACTAGGATCTCAAACAAGCCTGAGCCCATCTCTAGTGATGAAGCATCCTGCCTTTCTTGCCTCCTTGAACTACCTGAACATTTTTGACTGTGAGAATGCACCAGCATTTATTTACTAAAGGCAAGACTTAGGGGTGGATTTACTAAAGGCAACTAGACTGTGCACTTTGCAAACTACAGTTGCCCCAGAGCTTAGTAAATGAGGTAAAGCTTCACTTTGCAATTATGTGCAAGGAAAATCAACAGCATTTTTGCTTGCACATGATTGGATGATGGAGCTCAGCAGAGATTTTGCTCATTTACGAAACTGCACTTTGCAAAGTGCACAGTTTGTTTGCCTTTAGTAAATCAACCCTTTAGAGGCTGCTACAAGAATGTGCAGGCAGCCCTAGGTGCCTGAATTTTACACCTGCAGCAGTTTTTTTTTTTTTTTTATTGGGTTTAGTGCTTCAAGGAACAATGTCATAAAGGAAGTACTGGGGCTGCCATCGCTTACCACTTTCTGAAAATGCTAGTTATGCTCACCAGTTATACTAAATACTAGGGGATTGACTTACTAAAACTGGAGAGTGCAAAATCTGGTGCAGCTGTGCATGGCAGCCAATCCGCTTCTAACTTCACCTTGTATAATTAAGCTTTGACAAAAAACCCAGAAGCCGATTGGTTTCTATTCTATATGCACCAGATTTTGCACTCTCCAGTTTTACTAAATCAACCCTTTTAAGTCACTGACTCAGAAGAATATACAAATTAGAAATGCTGGGGAAATTTCAGAATTCCTTATCTGCTTACTGATTTATTGATTGGTTATTCTAGTAAAACAAGATAGGATCAACATAACAGCCAAGCAGCTATCATTTTCCAGAAGTACAGAGAGATCTTGGAATTTTTTTTTTAATTAGAAGTTTGCTTGAATGTTCCATACATGTGGTGTAAACACCATGTTTAACTTGTTACCTATAATGTATATACATTTTGTTGTTCATAAGGTGTTTAAGTGATGCATTAGAGGTTATACTATTATATATGCAGAAAATGTGCAACATGTATATTACTGCAACATTTCATATTCCTGATGTGTTTATTGTACCGTGTACTTGTGTTTATAAAGTATCCTGTTCTCTTTACATTGCAATATTTGGTGATATTGCCAGTCCCCCTTCTTATTTCTAAATGAACATACTAGACATGAGAGGATATCCATCTCTGCATTGTCAGTTTTCTGGCTGTGCTGGGAGAATAGCCTGCCTGTCCTCTGACCGAGACTGTGCTGGCATGCCCCCCTCCACAGCTAATCACTAGGAAAATCTGTGTATTGCTGTTTCTCTGCCTTCTTCTGGCACCCCCCTGCACTCATCACCCCCACCTCTCTTAGCCCCTAATGGCCCTTTCCCACTAGACATTGCACATCTATTGCGTGTTTTTTTCCTTGCAAATGTGCATGCATTTGATGTGCGTTTTTATGTGCATTTACATGCAGTTGAGGTGTGTTTTTCTATCTGAATCTATCCTCCTTTCTTTCCTTGGGCTTCTATGTGCAGCGTGATGCATTGCAGTGCCTTTGTGTGTGTTTGTGCGTGTATGTGGTGTGGAAAAATGCAGCATGCTGTACTTTTGACTGCAGCACACTGCACTGCAATAATGTGAACAATGCCCATAGGATTACCTTGATTTTGGACTGCTTATGCAGTTGGAGTGCAGCCAACTGCATCCCACTGTGTTAAGTGTGAATGGGCCCTTTTGCAGCTGAGAACAGAGATTATGTAATCACTTCTATTACAAAAATATTTTTCTCTTTCATTCATTGATGGACACAGCCCCTGCCATTCTTGACCGTTGGGTTATGCTGCCCCCCTACAGGAGTAGGACACTAGGCAGAAAAAACTTCTGGCTACACCCATGGGCAGTCCCATTGGGTATACTTCCTCTCCCTGCTATAGTTACTAATTTTTTTTTTTTGCTTGGTCAGGAGTAAGGACCTAGTTCCTTGCTGGGATCTTTGGTCCTGGCAAAAGTTTTTAGATAAAAATGTTTTTTCCTCCTGGATTTTCCCTGTGAGATCTACTATCAACTGCCGGAATGGGTGACAGACTGGATAATCTATATTCAGTGGTCAACCCAGTCTGGCCAGCGAGCGCGCAGGCCTCAGCTCCGCACTAGGTAGGCTGTGACATAGCCCCACTGGACCTGGACTTGGCCTGAGTTGCAGTGTTCCTCCTGGCTGACCGCAAACCATTTTGATGAAGAAGAGGATCTGTCTGGAGCGGTGCCCACCTGGTTCCTGGTAAGGTGAGTAGCTGTCCCCTCCTCTACCCCTGGAGGGTTTTGGGGTGGATGTAAACCCCTCCTTGGGATGGTTGGATCCCTGGGTTCCCCTCCTTACCACTGGCACCCCCCCCTGCCAAGTTCCTCATCCTGCCCCCCCCCCTCCACATATGCTGGGTATGTATGTATGTATGTATAATATGTTTTTTTTTGGGGTGTTTTGGCCACTTGCCTGGGGTGGGGGTAGGGCGCTAATTAGGATGGGGGGGGGGTTGTGCCGCCTGCGACCGGACAATCGACTGGTGGGGGGTGGTTGTACCTGGTGTCGGCTCCTGCCAGGGCCCCCTGTCCTGCCTGGATCTGTCCTGAGGCCTGGTTTCCCGATGCCTGGGTCCCTGTAGGTCCCGTGGCGCTGCCATTTTGTTGTAGCCTTGTGTATTCCTATACATGGGGCCATGTTTGTGTAGTCCGGTGGCTGTTTTCTTGTGGTTTGCATTGCAAATCGCAGCGGCCATGACAGTAGAGCCCCATGGGCAGCGATTTTGGCGGTGGGAGCCCCTCCTTATCCCCTGGTGCTGACTCCTGGGGATCATTTAGCTTCCTTACCGCTGCACGTGTAGTGCAGATTCTCCTGGTGATTGCAGGTGCCTGTGTCAGCGGGGGGTGAGTCTGGTGGGGTCCTCTCCCTCTCTGCTCATGGAGTCTTTGGAGCAAGTTTCCCCACCTGATCCCCTCTCTGACGCTGCTGGGCCCTCCGGGTCCCAACCATTCATCCATGCACTGACGGTGGTGCTAGAGTCCCTTGTGTCCCCGGTGGAGGCGGCTTGCAGGCGTCGGGCTATCAAAAGGTGAATGTGATGTCTCTTTGGATGCAGCTCGACTGATGGCTTGCCTCTCGGTTTTGGCGGTGGTCCATCAGCGTGTTGTTTTTGGCTCAAATGCTGGTCTGTGGACCAGACTTCTAAAAAGGCCTTGACTGATCTTCCCTTTCAAGGAGATCGTCTGTTTGGAGCTACCCTGAATTACATCATTCAAGGTCTCACAAGGCTACTAAGGGCAAGGAACCTCATCGTAGACATGGACCTTCCTTCTTGGCTCATAAGAAGCTTTTTTGTCCCTCAGGGTCGACTGACAAGGGCTCGAAGCCTTTCAGGGCCTCCTCTGGCGGATCCAAACAACCCTGGTCTGGCAAGCCAAGAGCGGGCTCCTTCTGCATGAAGGTGCGCCTCCACCCATATCAGGGGTGGAGGGAGGTCTTCGCTGGTTTCTGGACCCGTGGACCTCCCTAGTGCAAGACAAGTGGGTGCACAAAGTAATTCGGTCCGGTTACAATACCGAGTTTCACCCTTGCCCCCTGGCAAGGTATTTTCCTTCCAACCTACGCCTGTCAGCAGACCAGTTGCAGGGTCTGCTTGGGCTTAGGGTTAGCGTTTTATCTGCTTTGCTGTGGGAGAGGAGCATTCTCAGTTTGTGGCATTACCCTTTGGTCTCGTCTCCACTCCTCGGGTCTTCACAAAAGTGTTGGCTCCAGTGCTAGCCTTGCAACGCCAACAGGGATCGCGGTACTGGGCTACTTCAACGATCCTCTCTTGCGATCAGAGTCTCCCTCTGCTCTGGTGGAGAACCTGAAGATTACAATATGAACTCTGCTGGACTATTTGGGCCTGACTCTGGACTCGGCCGTAGCCAGAGTGCTCCTTCTTCTGGACAAACTCCAGAAATTGCAGGCGGAAATTTGCCTCCTGCTGTCCAAAAAATGGTCATTCCCTCCTGACTTGCATACGGGTGCTGGGCCTGATGGTATCTACCTTGGAGGCGGTTCCGCTTGCACAGTTCCATACGAGGCCCCTGCAAAGGGAGATTCTGACCAAGTGGGACAAGACCCCGCAGTCTCTGGACAATCCATTCGGGTGAGTCGGGGAACAAAAGAGTCCCTGATATGGTGGCTTCGCTCTCCAGCGCTTCGGCTGGGAAAATCCTTCCTCCACTTGTATTGGACATAGGTCACCACGGATGCCAGCCTGTCCGGTTGGTGAGGAGTCCTCGGCATGCATTCTGTTCAGGGCATCTGGACGCTGGATGAGTCCAAACTACCGATAAATGTCCTGGAACTCTGAGTGCTTAGACTGTGCCTGGATCATTGGACGGATCATTAAGAATCACCAAGGGGGCACAAAAAGTGCCCTGGCGGCTCTGGAGGTAGCCGGCATTCTAAGGTGGGGGAGAACGGTTCGTTCCAGCCCTCTCCGCCATGCGAGTTCCCGGGGTGGAAAATTGGCAGGCGGACTACCTCAGTCGGCAGGCTTTGGACTAAGGGGAGTGGTCCCTTTGTCCAGAGGTATTTAATCCTCTGTGTCTCTGGTGGGGCACCCCCAAGGTGCAGAGGTTTGTGGCCTGGTAAAGGGATCCTCTGGCAGATGCCACAGACGTGCTGGTGGCCCCATTGGGGGTCAGTACCATCTGATCTTCCATCTTGCTTTACAGGCGCTGGCTTTGAGGGCTTGCCTGTTGAACACCAGGTGCTAAGAGATGGAGCAAGGGTGTTCAAACTATGGCCCTCCAGCTGTTAAGGAACTACAATTCCCATCATGCCTAGTCATGTCTGCGAATGTCAGAGTTGTACAATGCCTCAAGGGAGGTGTAGTTCTGCAACAGCTGGAGGGCCATACTTTGAGGATCCCTGTGATAGAGGTTTGTCTGAGTTGGTGATTCCTACATTGTTAAAAGCTAGGAAATCTACTTCAAGGAAGATCTACCATCGTATGTGGAAGACGTACATTGCGTGGTGTGAGTCTCTTGGGATTCATCCTTACTCCTTCTTGGTGGCTCGGATCTTAACCTTCTTTCATTGGGGGGGTTGAACAGAAATTGGTCCTTAGTACCATCAAGGGCCAGGTATCGGCCTTGGCGGGTTTTTTCCAATGACCTTTGGCCACACACTCCCTGGTGCGTACTTTTCTTCAGGGTGTCCGACATTTGGTTCCTCCAGTGTGGGCTCTGTTGCCGCCTTGGGATCTTAATTTTGGTGTTTTCAACTCTACAGAAGTCTCCCTTTGAAAATATTTGGGAGAATTCCCTGCTTATGCTGTCCCAGAAGGTGGCCTTTTTGGTGGCTATCGCATCTGCACGCAGGGTGTTGGACCTGATCGCGTTCTCCTGTCGTTCACCCCATTTGGTGATTCGCAAGGATAACGTGGTGCTTCGCTCCTGTCTGTCATTCTGTCCTAAGGTGGTCTCTGACTTTCATTTTAATTAAGTCATTGTGTTGCCTTCCCTGTGTGCCAGGCCTAAACCTCCTGAGTAAATTGCGTTGCCTGCCTTGGATTTGGTCCAAGCAATTAGGGTGTACCTGGCAGCTTTCGAGTCTTTCAGGAATTCAGACTCTCTATTTGTGCTCACGGATAGACCTTGCAGTGGGTTGTCCCCTTCCTCTGCGACCATTTCCAGATGGATCAAACAGACGGTGGTTCAGGCCTATTCTATCAGGGGTCAGGTTCCTCCTTTCCCTGTCAAGGCACACTCTACTAGGGTGCTTAGAGCCTCCTGGGCTTTCCATCATCAACCGTCAGTGATGAAGGTTTTCAAGGCGGCCACCTGGTTGTTGGTGCACACTTTTACAAAGTGGATGTTTTGGCACCTGCAGATGCTTCCTTTGGCTGCAAGGTTTTGCAGGCTGCTATTTGCGGTGAGCTCCAGTTGTTTTGGTTGAGCCCATGGTTGAGCCCATGGTTGGCTAATGTTTAGCCTTGGGAATTTTTTTTTTGCCGTTTCCTACCCCTCATGTTTTACACTGCTTTAGGATGTCCCAATGGTCAAGGATGACAGGAGCTTTGTCAGTCAATGAATGAAAGAGAAAATAGAATTTTTGACTTACCGTAAAATCCATTTCTCTGATAATTGACGGACACAGCACCCATCCCTCTGTGGACTTATAGATCTCCTGACACTGCTTGTAACAAAACTGAGTGACTATAGCAGGGAGAGGGAGTATACCCCCTGGGACTGCCCATGGGTGTAGCCAGAAGTTATGTTTTGCCTAGTGTCCTACTCCTGTAGGGGGCAGCATAATCCAATGGTTAAGAATGACGGGAGCTGCGTCTGTTAATGAACATCAGAGAAATGGATTTTACGGTAAATCAAAAATCCCATTTCTCTTACGTCCTCTGACAGTCGCCGCCTCTTCATATTCGTCACATATGGGGTATTAGACTTTGCTCCGAAAGGGGTGGTCCCCTCAGTCAATACCCTCCTACTTCCTGCAACCATATCCCAGTTTTAATGTCTAGCTTGTCAGGAGTGGCTGGCTCTCTCTGTGCTGGGGCTTTGTGCCCCAGACTCTTTCTTCTTTTTTGATTTTTTGTTTGAGTTTTCTCTCTACCTTTACTTAGCTGTTCTTTTTGTCAGCATTAGTTAGTTCTTCGGATGAAGAGGATCATGCGGGCTGGGTCTCGGGCTGATCCCCCTGGTCGCAGGTCGTGGGTCAGTGGCTTCCCAGCCTGCCATCGAGCTTTCAGCCAGGTAACGCTCCTGGCACAGTGAACGACCCATCCCTGTTCGGTGAAGGGATGATTGGTGAGGTGGCTACCTCATTGGACGCTGTGCGGTTTCTCAACCCCCATTCTGTGCGTCTTGTATGCGACTCTCCCTGCCTCATGTGCAGCGGCTTGTTCGCCTGTGCGGGTCCCCCACGCCACTGTGAGGGAAGTGTATTTATGTGGGGACCTGTCTGTCTGGGGGGGTGTCAGTCTGGGACTGTGTAACCTGCCTCTATTCACACTGTTTGTCTCCCTATCTCTCGGCTGCATGCTGTGGGCTGCAAGGGGGGGGGGGGGAGCTGTGTGACACTGTGTGTGTCAGCCTTGTCAGTGTGTAAAGCTGTGTGCTGTGGGGCATGTTTTGTGGCATGTTTGGGCATTATACAGCGATCGCTGCGGCGATCTGACATGTTTTTTTATATACAGACATGTGTGCATTACTGTACTGTGGAGCGGCGGTTTCGGCGCCAAACGGCGCCATTTTGCCTACACTCGCTCCGGCCGCATGTTCTACATGCATGGCGGCCATTTTCTTGTAGCCTCCCATAGGCTTTCATAGAGCGCCCTGGCAGCATCACTTCCTCTTCTCCAGGAACACCGATCGAGGCAGCAGCAGCGGCGAGGGTCTCCTCAGGTTATATCCTTCCTATCCATTGCCTGTGTCAGTTTTATTGTCCCTGTGGGGGTCTCATTGTGCTTGTGTGTGTGGTGCGGTGGGCTGCGCTCGCCACGCTTGTTAAAGGGGCAGTTAACCCTTTATTATCCGGCATTTGTTATAGGGGCAATGGATTCTCAGGAGGGCAAATTTCCTACCGCCTTGGTGGAAAGCCAGGGGACCGCTGTTTCCCCCCCAGGGGGGGATTTAGCCACTATTGTGGCTGGCCTTGCTGCTCAGGTGCAGATGCTGGTGGCTGCTCAATCTACTAAAAGACCCAGAGTTGCTCTTTCCTCTGATTCTGAGGGTGAAGGTGATGGGGTTGCTATGGCGGGGGCCTCCTTATCGGGGTCCCGCTCCTCCCTGGATCTAGTGGGGTCCGAGGTGGAGGCTGAAGTTGAAGGGGTTGATAATTCTCCCCCTGGCTCGCCTGAAGAGCTTGCAATCATGGATGAATTGATTGCTTCCATAAAACAAACGCTGCGTTTGCAGGATGAAGTGTGTCCCCCCGCTGCCTTGGCGGCTTATGGGACGCAGAGAAAACGCAGGACGCCGCAGGTTTTTCCCTGCAATGATGATTTTCAGCGCGCTGTTAAGGAACAATGGCGCAATCTACGCAAACCTTTTGCTGTACCAAGTAGGTTCAAGCTGCGTTATCCTTTCTCGCCTTCCACTGATGAAAGGTGGTGTGTGCCACCCCCGGTGGATCACGCTATTGCGGTTTTAAATAAATCCACTGCGATTCCTGCAGAGGATTCCCCTGTGTTCCGTGATGCCACGGATAGGAGATTGGAGTCTCTTGCCCGTCATACTTATTCTGTTACGGGTTCTATGCTTAAGGCTCTGTTTGCCTCTCTCATGGCGGCCCAGGCGGTCGCAAGTTGGACGCAGATGCTTAGGCGCGTCCTAGTGGCCCATTCGGCCACGCCGGCGACCCTGGATATGGTGGATCAAATCCACCAGGGTGTCATGTATCTGTGTGATGCGGACTTGGACCTAGTCCCGTTGGCTGCACGTGTGCACAGCGTGGCGGTGTTGTCTCGCCGCCTGGTTTGGTTGAAATGTTGGTCAGTGGACCAGTCTTCACGTAAGACCTTAGCCAATCTGCCTTATGATGGGTCTCGCCTTTTTGGGGAGTCCTTGGATGTGTTGATTAAGGGGATCACCGGAGGTAAGAGCACTCTCTTGCCCCATTTCCCCAAGGCTAAGGGGGCTTCTGGGAAGAAGCATGCTAATTTTCGGCCCCCTCAGGGGTCCTTTCGTGCCTTTCGGTCGCACTACAAGGGCAAACCGTTCAAAGGTCAAGGCTCTCAGAAGAAGCCCTGGTCTGGAAAACAGAAGTCCGGTCAATCCGGATCCGCAGCCCATAACAGTGCGGCCTGAAGGGGCGCCCTCACCCAGTTTTGGGGTGGGGGGACGCTTGCTCGGTTTTCTTCAGCCCTGGTTGACCCGCGTGCGGGACAGATGGGTTCAGGAGATCGTTCGATCTGGTTACAAGATCGAGTTTCTCTCTCGGCCGGAGAGCAGATTTTTTCCCTCAAATCTTCAGCTGTCTCCAGAGCGTTTATGGGACCTGCACCTGGCGGTGCGGGACCTGAGGGCTCAGGGAGTGGTAGTTCCGGTGCCTCATCGGGACAGGTTTTGGGGGTTTTATTCCAATCTGTTCACCATGCCCAGAAAGGAGGGCAAGGTTCGTCCAATTCTGGACTTGAAGGCTCTGAACCGCTCTGTGCGGGTTCGCAAGTTCCGCATGGAATCCCTGCGGTCGGTGGTGGCTGCCCTGGTTCCGGGGGAATTCATGGCCTCCATCGATTTGAAGGATGCGTATCTTCACATCCCCATTTTCGAGGGTCACCAGAGGTTCCTTCGATTTGCCATTACGGAGGATCACTACCAGTTCGTGGCGTTGCCTTTTGGTCTCGCCTCGGCTCCACGGGTCTTCACCAAGGTGCTTGCACCGGTTCTGGCATTATTGAGGGCCCAGGGCATTTCTGTCCTGGGGTATCTGGACGACATTCTGGTTCGGTCTGCGACCAGCCAGGGTCTGGAGAAGGACCTGTCTGTCACGGTGCAAACTCTGCAGGAGTTTGGTTGGACGATAAATTTTCCAAAGTCGACACGGAGTCCGTCGGTTCGTCTTCCCTACCTGGGAATGATTCTGGACTCGGTGCAGGCGAAGGTCTTCCTGCCGGAAGACAAACTCGGAACTCTTCAGGAGGAAGTCAGGTCCCTCAGGGACGTTCCGCACTCGTCTCTGCGGACGTGCATGAGATGTCTGGGATTGATGGTCTCGGCCTTCGAGGCGATTCCCTTCGCCCAGTTTCACACGCGGGGTCTCCAAGCGGAGATCCTGTCCATGTGGGACGGGCGACCTCAATCTCTGGATCTTCAAATCTCGTTGAGTCATCGCACCAGAAGAGACCTTCTGTGGTGGCTCCAGTCCCCGATGGTGTCCGGGGGCAAGTCGTTCCGTCCTATCTCGTGGACAGTGATCACCACGGATGCCAGCCTGTCGGGCTGGGGTGGTGTTCTGGGCGTTCTGTCCGCCCAGGGGACTTGGTCGGAGGGGGAGTCTTCCCTTCCGATCAACATTCTGGAATTGCGTGCGATAAATCTGTCTTCATCGCTGGACGGACCGGCTGCAGGGCTACCCGGTTCGGGTGCAGACGGACAATGCCACGGCGGTGGCCTACATCAACCACCAAGGGGGCACCAGGAGTGCCCGAGCGGCTCGAGAAGTGGCCGACATTCTGTCTTGGGCCGAGACTCATGTCCCGGCGATAACGGCGGTTCACATTCCGGGGGTGGAGAACTGGCAGGCGGACTATCTGAGTCGCCAGACCCTGGATCAGGGGGAATGGTCTCTCCACCCGGCTGTCTTCCAGATGTTGTGCGCGAAGTGGGGTCTTCCAGATGTGGACCTGTTCGCGTCTCGTCTCAACAACAAGGTGAGAAGGTTCGTGGCAAGGACGCGCGATCCTCGGGCAGACGCGTCGGACGCGTTAGTGGCCCCGTGGCATCAGTACAGGCTGATGTACGCGTTTCCACCGATTCAGTTGCTGTCCAGGTTCCTTCGCAGGTTACACTCGGAACACAGCACGGTGATTCTTGTGGCACCGGACTGGCCTCGCCGGTCCTGGTACGCAGACCTCGTGAATCTGGCGGTCGACGCCCCGTGGCGTCTGCCTCTTCGAGACGGTCTCCTGTCTCAAGGACCGATATACCATCCTGCTTTACAGTCTCTGGCTTTGACGGCCTGGCTGTTGAGACCGAGGTCCTGAAGGAGAAGGGTCTCTCCCCAGAGGTCGTTCATACCTTGATCAACGGGAGGAAGTCTTCCTCGGGGAAGGTTTATTACCGTACTTCGAAGGCCTATTTTGCCTGGTGTGAGTCCAGGGGGTTTTCACCCCGCACGTACTCGGTTTCCCGAGTGCTGTCCTTCCTTCAAACGGGTGTCGATCAGCGTTTGGCGCTGGCTACGATAAAGGGTCAGGTGTCTGTGCTGGCCGTTCTGTTTCAACGTCCCGTGGCTTCCAACTCCTTGGTTGGCACTTTTGTTCAGGGTGTGCGGCATCTGGTTCCTCCTAGGAGGGATCCTTTGCCCCCTTGGGACTTGAATCTCGTTCTGTCTGTGTTGCAACGTGCTCCTTTTGAACAGATCAGGGAGATCTCGTTGTCTATGTTGTCCAAAAAGGTCGCCTTTTTGGTGGCGATCACTTCGGCTCGCAGAGTGTCGGAGCTGGCAGCTTTGTCCTGCAAGTCTCCGTATCTGGTTGTTCATTTGGATAAGGTGGTCTTGCGACCTAATCCTTCTTTTCTTCCGAAACGAGTTTCGGAATTCCATCTTAATGAGGATATTGTCTTGCCTTCGCTGTGCGCGAAGCCTAAACATCCAAAGGAGGTGAGATTACATTCTCTGGATGTTGTTCGGGCGATAAGGGTTTACCTTAAATCGACTGAGTCTTTTCGAAAGACGGACTCCTTGTTTGTTCTTCCAGAGGGTCCTCGGAAGGGCATGGCAGCGTCGGCCTCTACCATCGCCAAATGGATCAGGCAGACCATTGAACAGGCCTATGCCTTGCAGGGGAAGGTTCCCCCTGTGCCTGTGAAGGCGCACTCTACTAGATCTCTGAGTACGTCTTGGGCCTGTCGTCATGGGGCTTCTGTAGCCCAGGTGTGTAAGGCGGCGACTTGGTCGACCGTACACACTTTCACAACATTCTACAAAGTAGATGTTCAGGCATCGGCGGATGCTTCCTTTGGCCGCAAGGTTCTTAGTGCGGCAATTCCCTAGGGTCCCTTATGGGGACCTCTGGCTGTTGGGATAAGTTTTTTATCCCCTGGTTATTTGTCTTTTCCTGGGTTGTTGCTCCTGTTGAGCACTTGTTTTTCCTGTTGCCCAGATGGTTTCCTTCCTTTGGTAAGGTTCCTTTCTTTGATGCGGAGACTGTGTTGCCTTTTCGGCGTGGATGCGTTTCCCACCCCTCATGTTTGCACTGCTTTGGGACGTCCCCATATGTGACGAATATGAAGAGGCGGCGACTGTCGGAGGACGTAAGAGAAAACTGAATTTTTGTAAAATCTTACCTGTAAAATTCCTTTCTCTGAGTCCTCCGACAGTCGCCGCCCCCGCCCCTCTTTTGGGGTTTGGTTGTATACTCTACTGCTATTCCACTAAAACTGAGAAATGGTTGCAGGAAGTAGGAGGGTATTGACTGAGGGGACCACCCCTTGAGGGTGGGATATGTTAAAAGCTTTAATGTTAACATATTCTGTTGCCTAGCTACTCCTTCGGAGCAAAGTCTAATACCCCATATGTGACGAATATGAAGAGGCGGCGACTGTCGGAGGACTCAGAGAAAGGAATTTTACAGGTAAGATTTTACAAAAATTCCGTTTTTCTATTTACAAACGTTTTGCCTTTAATTTCTATTTTTAAACTTTTTTTTTTTTTTATGTGAAGATTCACAAATAGATTGTTCTTGTTTCTGGAACATGTTTCTGATCATGTTTATAGCTGTTCGTTTTACTCTGAACAGGTTTTCCTAAAGGTCTAAAGAGGCTGCTTGAAGACGAGTCTATAAAAAAAGTCGGTGTGGGGATTGAAGGGGATCAATGGAAACTACTGACTGATACTGATGTGAAGTTAAAGGGATTTATTGAGCTTACTGATGTGGCCAAAGAAAAAGTATGTTGTTCTGCTTTTTTGTTTTATATTAAATTGTTTTTCCTCGCCCTTCCTGCCCTCAAATGATCTGTTATCTGCCTGCTGCTCTGTATACTCCAGGAAAGTGCACTGGATAACAGATGATAACCATTGGTTCAGCTATGGTAGGACCTAACCACAATGGAAAGAGTGACAATATAGGGGCAAATGATCCTTTAAGGCACAGGTGTCAAACATGAGGCCCGCGGGCCGAATGCGGCCCCCCAGGCCATTTCATGTGGCCCTTGCACCTCTCCTGAAGCTGCGGCAGCCCCCTTGTCCCTGTCCCCACCTTGTCTCTAGCCGGCAGCAGAGAGGACAGAACTCCTTTGTCATATCCTGCACTCCTCTGTGCAGCTGCAGAAAGGCCTCCCCCCATTTCTCAGCAATTTGCAGCAGAGAGGAGGGCAGAACTCCTCCTACAGATCCTGCACCTCTCTGTGCAGCCGCAACACCACCTTGCCTTTTTTTTCCCTGGTCTCAGCAGACTCTGGAAGCCTACTCCAGCCCTTCTCTGATTCTCCAGACCCTGCACTTCTTCCCAGACCCACCGACATCTTTTTCCTGGGCAGCAGCACAAGGTAAGGGGGTGCATTGTGATGTAAGGAAGGGTGGGTGACTCTTGACTTCTGATGGTGGGCGGCGGTCTCGTGTAAGGGGTGCTCTGGACATATAAGCGGCCCTTTGAGGGCAACCATAATGCTAAAGCGGCCCGCGAATAAATTGAGTTTGACACCCCTGCTTTAAGGCATTTGTTTCATTACTTTAGGAAAATGCTGAAACCAGACTTTGTTTTATGCATTTATTTTACCATATTTGTGTTAAAGGGGTGCAATAAATCTGAAATCATGTTGTCTTCTAAATGTTCTCTACAAAATGGCTTTTCCCTTTTTATTATATTTGAATATTTTATGAAATCTGTGATTGTAAAACAAAATAGTTTGTAATAAACATGTGGATTCATTTTTTCTGTTTGTGCAGCTTAAATGTAGAGAAAAATGGAGTTTAAATGGCTTAGTTAAACACCTCTATAGCAAGCAGCTTCTGAAGGATAACTCGGTTCGTTGTAGCAGCTGGGACAAATTTCCTCTTACTGATGAGCAGAGACTCTATGCTGCCTCAGATGCTTATGTAAGTTAAGTTACTAGTTAATTGATTTAATAATGGTTATTTAAGATGTAATAATGTTTCAAAATATTTATTGTGCATCTCTAGCCAAAAAATGGTTAGTACCATTTTTTTTTTTTTTTTTTGGTGATGCCTTTGTTGTCAATGTGGCAGGAAGTGAGGAGTTCCTCCTCTAAACTACAAATGAAAAGGCACTGTTCACAATATATCCAAGATATTGCTGGAGTGACAGGATTTCCCATATGTTGAAGTAATTTTTCTCTTCCGTTCATTGACAGACATTGCTCCATATTCTTCACCATAGGGTTATGCTGCCCTCTATAGAAGTAGGACTAGGCAGACAACACAAAAGCTTGGCTGTGCCCCGTGGGCTGTCCTCAGCTGACATAATCCCCCTTTCTGCTTAGAGATGCTCAGTTTTTGTTTGCCTAGTTCAGGAGTAGGTCCAAGCACAAGAGAAATGTTGACCGCACAAATTACTCTCGGTGTGGTCAGTCCTTCCAGGGTTTCTCTTCCCCCCCCCCCCCCTACCCCTCAATGGGTGGCATTGAGCTGGCTTGCCTGCCCTGTGCTCATGGGGGGGTGGTTGATGCCCAGGCTGTGGGGGCCCCTGGCCTTGGTGCCTGCGGGCGTACTGTCCCCGTCACCCTCGGTGGGCTTGCTGTGGGGTGGGTGGCCTTTTTTGGGTTCCCTTGGGACAACTGGTGTGCCTGGGAGGCGGGTTGCCTGGTATTCGCGGGTCCAAGTACCACAAGGTAGAGCAGGCCGAAAATGTAGGCAGGGCTTTGCAGCCTATTAGCTGGACCCTGGGTGGGGTGGCCCCAGTTGCGGCGGCTGAAGCTGCCATTGTACCCCGGGACAACAGTTTCCTCTCCACTCCCCAGGCTGGTCACGGGTTCCTGCGGCTGGCCAAAACTTTGGGCCGCGCAGCCGAAAACTTTAGGCCGCCCCCTTCTGGTAGAATGACTCTGGGGGGGAGAACAGGGTCCCTGGCAGGTTGAGCTGCCATGGTACTGTGGGGCATCCGCCTTTCCGAGTGGAACTGTGGGGATAGCCTGTCTACAGGTCTTCCCGCATTAACGGCGGGAGGTCCCCTTTAGGGGGGGGGGGGTCTGTTTGCAGCCTCCACTGTGGGCCTCCGTAAAAAGGGCCCGCGGGGTCCTGTTGGTGGCTCCCCTTTATTTTGCGGGCCTCATTCGGTTGTTCCTGTGCAGTTATGGTGTTCTCTTTTATATAGCTTATTTTGACAATTGTGTCTATAGGTGCTGGGTGCATCCATTCCAACCCTTGTTGGTCCCAAGACTCTTTGCTGTCCGGTATCTCTTTAAGGAGTCGTCTCTGAGGAAATGGAGGGGCGGCCAGTTTCCCCCTGCCTATGGCGAACTGGCGGATCGGTTGGTCCAAGGTCTACAGTTTGCCTGGGATGCGTCTTTGGATGCGGTTCCCGTGAGTGTTTAAGCTATCCGTCTCCGCAGTGGTGCTTAGACGTTTTTTGTGGCTAAAGTGTTGGTCTGCAGATCAAACCTCCAAGAAGCCCTGACTGAATTGCCTGTTCCGGGCTACCCTGGATGACATCATTAGGAGTCTTGACAGGTGGTAAGAGTATCTTCCATCCACTGTCTGGGAAGGGGAAGGTGCCTCCCCAGCGGCGTGGGACTTTCTTTATAGTCATAAGAAGTTTTTGTTGTCCTTCATGGACTTCAGAAAAAGATTCCAAGTCCCTCAAAGCCTCTGTTTCTAGCGGCCTTGGTCTGGCAATCCGAGAGCAGGCTTCTCCAGACCTGCTGACAACTCCCCTTCCCCATGAAGGTTCCCCCCCCCCATCCGTATCTGGAGTTGGGGGGATTTCTTTATTGGTTCCAGGATTGTGAACCTCCCGGGTCAGCAACCAGTGGGTCCACGAGGTGATTGTATTCCGGTTTCAAGATAGAATCCTGTTCTTGTCCTCTGGAATGGTTCCTTCCTTCCACTGTGCGCCTGCCCCCGGATCAGCTACAAGCTCTGTTGTGGGCAGGGCAGGACTTTTTGTCCCAGGGCGTGATTGTCCCGGTTCTGTTGTCCTAAAGTTTTTGGGGTTTTTATTCATACCCTGTCATGGCTTCCAGGAAAGAGGGCAAGTTCGTCTGATTCTGGACTAAAGGCCCTGAACCGTTTTGTGCGGGTGCAATAATTCAGGATGGAGTCCTTTCGGACAATGGGGGTGTCTCTGCATCAAGGGGGTTTCCTGGCTTCTTTAGACGTCAAAGATGCCTACTTGCGCATTCCAATTTGCACCCGGCATCAGCATTTCCTCCTCTTTACTGTGAGAAAGGAGCACTATCAGTTTGTGGTGCTACACTTCGGTCTAGCTTCTGCTCCTTGGTTCTTCACGAAAGTGTTGGCCCCGGTCTTAGTGTTGCTGCATCAGAAGGGACTTGCTGTTCTGGGGTACCTTAATGACCTCCTCTTGCGAGCAGAGTCTCCGTCAGCTCTAAAGGCTGATGTGGCAATTACTCTCCAGACTTTGTGTGAGATAGGGTGGCTTCTGAATTATCAGGAGTTGCCCTGGTTCCGACCAAGAGATTCAACTGTTGCTAGCCCACACGTGGTCATCCCTTCGGACATGCATGCGAGTGTTGGGCCTGATGGAAGCAGTTCCGTTTGCACGGTTCTACACGAGACTTCTTCAAGAGGAGATTCTGGTCACATGGGACAAGTGTCCCAAGTCGCTGGACAAGGTGATTTTTCTGAGTCGGGCGACAAAGTGTTCTCTGGTCTGGTGGCTGTGTTCCTCGACCTTGCTACGAATGCCCATCAATGTCTTGGAACTTCGAGCCATCAGGCTTTGCCTGAATCATTGAACGAGCAGCCCCGGGGGTTCCTGGTGCAGATTCAGTTGGACAACGCCATGGCCATGGCTTATGTGGATCACCAGGTGGCATAAAGAGTGTGTTAGCGGCCCTGGTGGTGTCCAGCATTCTCTGGTGGGCAGAATGGTTTGTTTCAGGCCCTCTCCACTGTGCACATTTCCAGCGTGGAAAATTTTGGCAGGCGGATTACCTCATCAGGCGTTGGACCAGGAGGAATGGTCCCTTTATCCTCCAAACGTGTTTCATCAGGTTTGTCTGCGATGGGGCTCCCTCGAGGTGGATCTGTTGGCGTCTCGGCTCAACAAAAAGATGCAGAGGTTCATGGCCAGGTCACGAGATCCTCTGGCAGATGCCACATACGCTCTGGTGGCTCCATGGAGCCAGTACCATCGGATTTAAGCCTTTCTTCCGCGCCAGCTTCTTTCGCAACTTTTATGCAGGATCGAGGCCGAAGGGTTTCTGGTCATTCTGGTGGCTCCGGACTTGCCTCACCGGTCTTGGTATGCCGGCAACCGTTCGCCAAGGTCCCCTGGAGGCTTCCTTTCAGGGACGATTTGTTGTCTCAAGGGCTGATATTTCATCCTGTTTTACGGTTGCTGGCTTTGACGGCCTGGCTGTTGAGAGCCAGGTGCTGAAAGATAGGGGCTTGTCTGGCTCTTTGATTCCAACCATGTTGAAAGTGAGGAAATCTACATCTCGAAAGCTTTATCATCGGACGTAGAAGGTGTACATTTCCTGGTGAGAGGTTCGAGGAGTCCATCCTCATTCCTTTGCAGTGGCTCAAGTTCTGGCCTTTCTTTCTTCAACAGGGTGTTGATTCAAAACTGGCTTGAGCACCATGAAAGGCCAAGTGTTTGCCTTGGCAGTCTATTTTTTTTTTTTCTTTTTTTTTTTAAGACCTTTTGGTTTCCTATTCATTGGTGCATACATGCCTTTTTAGGGGGTTCGTCATTTTACTCTACCTGTACGTTCTCCTCCGTGGGTATTCAACCTAGTTATGTTGGTTCTTTAAAAGCCTCCCTTTGAAGACATATGGGAGATCACTTTACTTGCTCTGTCACAAAGGTGGCTTTTTTGGTGGCTATCACCTCTGCTCGAAGGGTGTCGGAGTTGGCGGCTTTAACTTGTTGTTCTCCCTACCTGGTGGTTCACAGGGATAAGGTGGTCCTGTGACCACGGTCATCGTTCTTCCCGAAGGTTGTCTCTGATTTCCATTTGAATGAGGACATTGTGCTGCCGTCCTTGTGTCCCAGGCCGCCTCACCCCAGGGAATTTGCCTTGCATACTCTGGATGTTGTTTGAGCTATTCGGGTCTATTTTGCAGCCACCGATTCCTTTGATTCCTTTCGGAGGCCAGACTCCCTCTTTGTGCTTAGGAATGGACAGTGGAAGGGGCTTCCTCTTCTACCATTTCCAGTTGGATCAGACAGACGGTGTCCCATGCTTATTTTCTTAGGGGTCGGGTTTCCCCCTTTCCCTGTAATGGCACATTCTACTCGGGCACTTAGTGCTTTTTCGGCCTTCTGTCATCAGGCGTCAGTGGCGCAGGTGTGCACATCGTCCACTTGGTCGTCGGTGCATACTTTTTTCACAGTTTTACAAAGTGGATATTTTGGCATCTGCGGATGCCTCCTTTAAGTGCAAAGTTTTGCAGGCTGCAATTTAGAGGGTCTGTTTTTCCCTCTTGAGGGTCTATTTTAGGTTGGGCTCCTAGTTGAGCTACTATTACCTGGATTAGCTTGTGTTTAGCCTTGGGTTTGTTGTTCCCACCCTCATGTTTGGCACTGGTTTGGGACATCCCTATGGTGAAGAATATGGAGCTGTGTCTGTCAATGAAGGGAAGAGAAAATAGGATTTTTGTACTCAATGTAAAATCCTTTTTTATGAGTTCATTGACTGACACAGCACCCACCCCTCTAAGGAGTCTTTATGCTTCTGTTACTGTTTGCTACTAAACAAAGTGAGTATCTCTAACTCAGGAGGATTATGTCAGCTGAGGACAGCCCACAGGGCGTAGCCAAGCTTTTGTGTTGTCTGTCTAGTCCTACTCCTGTAGAGGGCAGCATACCCCTATGTTGAAGAATATGGAGCGGTGTATGTCAATGAATTTAGAGAAAAGGATTTTACTTTGAGTACAAAAATGCTATTTTTTATCCTAGACTCTTAGCTTTTCTTGATTCACAGTACAAACGCCTCCCCCTCTCTTTTTCTAGAAAGGAATAATTTAACTGATAAGAGTGCAGCACAGAAATAGAGAACAGGAAGTTATCTTACTTAGATTTTTGGCAGGATCAGCAGATTGTTTTCCACTTTTCTGTCATATATAACAAATTGCTTTCAAATGTATTTTTAACAGGCCAAAAAAGACCAAGTAAGAGGAGTTCCCAGGTTATGGTTTTCATAACCTTTAAGGACTACAATATGTATCAATATTATTTTATGGTGTTTTTGTAAATCAATTAAAACGTTTTGGAGTATATTTTAGTAAATCTTTAGTTTTATTAAACCCTCTCGATGCCACCGATCTATGGCATACATTAGCAGCAGCGGGAGGATTTACACACACTCACTGCTGCAGTAGTGCACGTTAATCTGACAAGCCAACTGTCGCCTGTCAGGTGGAAGCAATCAAGTGACTGAGCAGCCGGCTTCTAGGGACCCTGTTAGTGCACTTTTTTGCTTATGGTACCTTTCCACCATGTTTTCTTGGGTTTTGCTGTCTCTGTGGGCAGGGAGGAGGGAGATGAGCAAAAATGAATGTGGAAGTGACATGCACTACATCACTTCCAGATTTGGATATCACTAAGGCACTTATCCGCCCCCCCCCCCTCCAAAAAAAAGAAAAAGATTTGAGACCCCCGCATACATGAATATACAAATCTAAAACATGTGCCAGAGGTTCTTTAGAAGTGCAGATATTTTTTTTATTTACAAAAATCTCGCATGACGCATATTTGATGAACTGTCACTTTTGTTATGTGAACTGGCACAGTCTAATATTTGGTGAACTTTAAGGACGAGATTTCATGCTTAATTACGTTGGTATTTTAGTTGATTTATGTATTCCATTTCTAGCATTGAAGTCTCACTTACATATTTGCAGAGAGTGGTAGCACAGCACTTACCTTATAACTTTTATGAATTATGCCCCAGTTGTGCCTACGTACAAAAATGTTGTTTGTGGTACACCTGTATTACTGTGCACTCCAGAGTAAGTGAAATACTTCTAGAGATATTTTTAAAGATTAACTCTAAACTGATGACCTATAGGGACTTTTAAAGCTTTTCCTATGGAAAATTTAGAGTTCCAAAGTTTCACGGGCATGTGTCATTTTAAAGCTTGACATTTTGGGTATCTAATTACTTGACACAACCTCATATTTTAGATTTTACCAAAAAACGGGTAATATATTGCATTTTTTGTGCTTTAATATGTAACTATAGTGTGTTTTTTTTTTTTAACAAAAAATTGTCACTTGATAAACCATTGCATTAATTTTGTGTGTGACAAAAATTTAGAACTACCATTTTATTCTCCACGATCTCTGCTTTCAGAAAATGAATGTTTGCAGGTTTTAACTACTCTTCAGGCCTAAAATGCTTTTTTTAAAGTGTGCAAACAATTGCAAGAATGTTCCTGATGGGCTTAATATCTGTTTATCAGTCAAAGGAGATCTAATCAAGTAAAACTATCTTGAAATCTTACATGACGTTTGAGATTCTTGTTTACGTTTCAGGCTAGTCTTCTAATTTACCAAAAATTAGAGAACATGGACGAGAGAGAAAGGGATCTGTTCCATGTCAGTGCAGGTAACTTTCTATAGCCATTAGTTAAAAATATGATTTCACAAACATTTTATATGTGCCCCTATGACTACTGTGTGTATTACAGAAGATAGTTCGGCTTCGCTTGACATGAAGGACAAACTGAAAGCTCTGTCACAGGAGTGCCTTGATTTAGTTGATCAAGTCCCATATGATTTTGAAATGTGTGGAAAGGCACAAAGGTAATTATTTGTGTAACATTACCTTACTGGAAATCATGATCTATTGTAATGCAAATGTGAGGTGAAGAAACAGGTGTTATGCCAGTTTTTATTGGAAAGGAAGTACAGTTAAAATCTTTTTGTAGGCTCATGTGACAACTGGTACGCCGGTAGTCATTTCTTTTTTACAGCAAAGTTGCATATGTTCAGGGCCTTGTAAAAATGAAATTATTGCATACTGATTTGCACACAGTGCATGTCTTTTGTCACTGTAAGCAACAGCATTAGGCAGCAAAACCTGCTGTGGGTTTCCCGCAATCAAAGTATATGCCACAAGAGAATCTATAATGCTTTCTGATGACAAATGGACTTTAGTACCCAAGCCATTATGTGTTCAGTTACAGCACTGCTTGTGTCAGTTATTTGAAGTTGTAATTGTATTTTAGTGTGTTAAATGTAACAATATAGATTTTATGTTGGAAAGGCTCTTTCACATGGGTGGCTGTAGCTACTGTCTATCGGCGACGGATCGCAATTTTCAGAGGTTGGTAGAGCAGCAACTGCCATGTGTTCTGGTGGCATTCCTGCTGCCTTCTGATTTGTTTTTTTTTTGTTTGTTTTTTTGGGTTTTTTTGGGGGGAGGGGGGGGGCTAGTCCCAAAGGAAATTTTGCATTAAAATACTGAAAGCTTTCATAAATTGCAGTGGGCAAGGAGCTCTTCCCCACCACAGACGAGCAGTGTCTTCCATCCTCTGACAAGCAATCTGCTGTGGATTTTTACTGGGCTTTTTTCTTTTTTCTTAAACTGGGGGATTTGTATTGAAATACTGCGCAACCACTGTCAGTGAAGCATTTGGTTTGCGTTTCTGGTGTGCTCCCACTGAGCCTAATGGCTGTGTTTGACAAGCATTGCCAATCTCAGCAAGCTAAATTAAAATTGCCACAAAGCATTACAGCTGCAGCATGTGTACAGCACCATTTGGTTGCAATGGTAGAACTGTTACATGGGAGGCTGATTGGTAGTAAATCCAAGGCTCAGCCACCTGTTGTAACCATGCCCTGGCCACCTTTGTTAAATTAGCCATTCTGCAAGCTGAGATAAAATTGCTGCCACAAAGCATCGCTGGAGTGAACATGTACAGCCTAATCTGGCTGCAATGGTAGAATTTAGGTTTGGCAAAACTGTGGCTCAACCATCTGTTTTTACTGCCCCCTGGCAGCCGCTGTAAAAAGGAGCCTCTTTGCAATTAAATTTACTGGTGAGACTGTTTGCTGCTTTTCTTGTCTGATCACTACCTGTAGCAAGATATGAGCAACTGAAATACCACTTTTTAAACCCATGAAAATATAATTTCATAGAGCTGCAGATATTCTTGCAAAGCTTTCTGAGAGTCTGGAAGATGTCAGAAGTATACTTGTGGAAGCAACAAAGACACAGGAGGATTCTGAAGAATTGGTTTGTGAAGGCTCACCAGAGGGTCATAACAAAGCTGGAACCTGTGTGTCTGATAGTAAAATTCATTCAGTTAATAAAGATGATGGCTGCATGCAAGAAACAAATTCTAAATCTACTGAAGAAAATGATGCCCATTTTAAGCAGAATTTGGACCAAGACTTTGGCATGACTTTAGGAATAACTGAAGAGGAACTTCAGCTGATGGAAGCCATGGGGGAAATCCAATGCAAGAAAGATGATGAATCTATGGAGGTGAGCTTTCAACATTAGGTATATTCTTGTACACATTTTAAGTTATTTTAAAGTACACCCCTCTTTACATTTAAGATCTGTATTTGTATCATGGAATATGACAAGGATCCATACAAGAGACTAAATTCAAACCAATAGTTAGCTGTACTAGATCAATTCTCTCTAAATACAAAGTCTAATCATATATAAGTCATGCCTCCATTTGTATATACAGCTGTAGGGATTTCAGCCAGCATTGCTGGAATGTGTGATGATGTCGGTGTCCATTCCCCTCTCCTATGCATTTAATTAAAGTATAATGTCTTCCATGGGTTTTGGATTGCTGTTTACGCATATGCTTTGACATATTCTGACAAAGGACCTGGACGCTGTGACGTCATCACGCCTACTAGCAATGCCGGTCAGAATCCCTACAGCTTTATGGATGAGTGGATGCTTTTGGACGAAATAGAGGATTGTTACAGTACAAGGAAGGTCCAGGAGAACAGGTCCAGTGAATAACAATGTGCATGAGCCCAAAGCTATTAGAAAACTGAAGTTGCCTTTAATGGGCAAGTGTACAGTGAAGTGGGGACCTCTCTTGAAGCAATCTAGTAGCTTTTTGAGTGCTGAGGGAGGAGGAGGAGGCCATCGGAAGACTATGCTACATGTAAGGGTATGTCCAGAGAACGTGAGGAAAAAAGGGTAAAAAAAGGATTTCACACAAGATGGAAAATGAGGGAGTGAGAAGAAAAGAAAGAACAGGGATTCGGAGATAAGGAAGGCAAAGGCAGGGGGTTCCATATATCTTAGTCAAATGTCAAGGCCCCATTTGCTTCGTAGGTAAGTTTTTTTTTTTTTATTTTTTTTTTTTTTTATAACAATCCAAGTGCCTATGGGCGCAGCTGCGCACGTGACATAATAGTGGTACCAAAGGGGAGGAGGACTGAAGTTCATAAACTTGCTGCTTTGCTATTCATGGACAAACTGATTTCCTTTCAAGTGTTTCTACAGGGTCAAATAGAAAGAAGAATTTCATGTAAAACAAAAGGGTCTAAACTTACTTTCTCTTTCGTTCATCGATGGACACAACGCTCCATAAATCATAACTACTAGGTTATATTTCCTCCTCCAGGAGTAGGACTAGGCAGGACAAAAAACACCTGGCTACGCCCATGGGCTGTCCTTATTTGGTATATAACACCCTCTCTGCTCTAGGTAATCAGTTTTAATCTGTCTAGCCAGGAGTAAGAACCTAGGCTCCCGGCTAGGATCTCTGGTCCTAGCAATTTTTTCTCCTTCCTTACATCTTTTTTGTTTTTTCCCTTGGGAGATCTACAATCAACTGCCGGGCTGGGTGACAGGTTAGATAATCTAGATCCAGTAATCCCTCCAGTCCAGCCAGCGAGCACATGGAGACCGCAGCTACGCGGTCAAACGCGACCTAGTCTCACGGACAGAGGCTGACCTGTGAGTTAAATGTCTCGCAAAGGTCGCATACGACCTGGCGTGGGTCTGAGTCGCAGCAGTCCCTTGACCGACAGCTCCCCATCTTTGGTAGCGAAGATTCTGCCTGGAGCGTTACCGCACCATGGAAGGGGAAGTACAGCCCTTCTCTCCCCTTTTGGCAGTTTTTCAGGGTGGATGCGGGTTATCTCCGGGGATGGTCTGACCTGCCTTCAGGTTCCCTCCTCCCATCCTAAAATCATTGAGCTGGGCTTCCCCCACTTCCTTTCCCCCTGTAAGGACCTGGAGTCTGGTGGAGGTCCCTGGGCAGAGATCGCAGTGGAGACTCCTGGGGTCTTCCCCACCCTCCCCACTCTGTAAGTGTATGTCCTGCTCTTGTAGTCTGGAGGTGACCTAGTGTAGGAGACCCCTAGGTGCATGCCCTAACTGGTTGCAGTGTGGGTATAGTGCAGGGGGGTCCCAGTGCAGAGTGCGCAGTGGAGTCTCCCCTAACGTGTATCCTATCTGTGGAGTACAGTACCTTCAGGGGGGTCCCCTTGCAGAGGGCGCAGGGAAGATCCAGCAGCATGTTCAGCTGCTCTGGTCTCTGGCTGGCAGCCATGTTTGTGTAGCCCAATGATGTCACGGCAGCCATTTTCCCTTAGTCCAGGCGACGCTGGAGACGACCAAAGCCTTGTGGGGATGCCAAAGTTCTTCCTCCTCAGTTTCCTCTTTCTGTTACTGGGACATATCAAAAGGGATGGCGTCCTTGCTGTTGCTGGGTCCGAATTTTTGGCACTCCTCCGGTCTGTAGGGTGAGTCCTTTGGGGTCCTTTGTGATCTCTCTCTGCTGATGGGTACCCTGCACCTTGGGACGATCCTTTAGTGGTGCCAAAAGATAGTTTTTTTGTACTGCAAGGTCTTCCTTTCCTTATGGAGCCTCAGGGTCACATCTCCCCACTGACCCCCTCATGGGGGTAGCAGGTCCCTCAGAACCCCAGCTTCCCTCGGTTGCACTGACAGCGGTCCTGCAGTCCTTAGTGTCCCAGGTGGAAGTGGCATGTGGGCAAAGGCCCAGGAGGAAGGGTCCCCCGCCTTCCCCTGCTCAGTCTGTCTCATCTAATTCTGAGCTGGATGCCGCCGTCGACGTGGCTCGTCCCGGTGGGCTTAATATCACACCCCCAGATCCAATCCGATAACGAGGATGATTCCTCCATGGTCGCAGCATGGTAGACGCACTTATCACTGCAGTGAGTGACACTTTAAAAATGGAGGATGTGGCTGATGTAGCTACGAGGCGGTGTCGTTTGGTTAGCATCACCTCGCACTCCAAAGGTGTTTCCTTAGGTGCCTTATTTTGACAGGTTTTTCTGTAAAGAATGGGAACAACTAAAGTTACACTTTGTAGTGCCCAAACGTTTTGCTGTACGTTACCCTTTTGAGGAGTCACTTTTAAAAAAGTGAACTAATCCACCGTGCTGGACCCTCCTGTTTCCATGTTAAATAAAGCAACCATGATTTCAGTAGAGGAATCCATGTCCTTTGAAGACCCAGCTGACAGGAAAACGCAGGCTTTGGCATGCAGCATGTTTACTATGGCTGGTTTGGCATTGCGGCAGTCTTTGCCTCAGCCCTGGTGTCTCAGACCCTAACTGAATGGGCCAAGCTTTTGCGCCAAGGTCTGGGGAATGAGCAGATTCCCGCTGCTTATATTAATTTAGCGGACCAGTTGGTCCATGGGCTGCAGTTTTTTTGTGATGCAGCTTTGGATACAGCTCTTGTGCTGTCCAAACGTTCTGCTTCAGATCCCTACTATAGTGAAGGTGAGGAAGTCGTCTTCCAGCAAGATTTACCATCGTACGTGGAAGGCGTACATTTCTTGGTGTGAGTTGATTGGCACTCATCCTCAATCCTTTTCTGTGGCTCGGGACTAAGCCTTTCTTCAATGAGGTGTTGAGCAGAAGTCGGCCTTGAGTACCATTCAGCGCCAGGTGTCTTCCTTGGCAATCTTCTTTCACTGACCCCTAGCCACATACTCTTTTTAGTTCGTACCTTCATTCAGGGGGTTCAACATGTGGCTCCATCTGTACAGTCTCTTTTGCCGCCATGGGATTTAAACTTAGTGCTTTTGGTTCTCCAGAAACCTCCATTTGAAAATATTCGGGAGATTTCCTTGCCTATGATGTCCCAGAAGGTAGCGTTCTTGGTGGCTATTACCTCTGCCCACAGGCTTTTGGAATTGGTGGCATTATCCTGTCGCAGTTCCTATTTGGTGGTCCATAGGGTTAAAGTGGTTCTTCGTCCCTGTCCATAATTCCTGCCCAAAGTTGTCTCTGACTTCCATTTGAATGAGGACATTGTGTTGCCTTCCTTGTGTCCTAAGCTGGCTCATCCCAAGGAATTTGCTTTGCATACCTTGGATGTGGTTTGTGTGATTCGTTTGTGTCTGGCAGCTACAGAGTCCTTTTGGAGGTCAGACTCCGAAAAGAGGAACCCTTTTTTCTCAGAGGGCTCTGAGGAAGAGGGTTCTCCCTTGAAATGCGTCAGCCTAAGCTATTATGGACACCATCTGGTCTCCCTGCAGCACTGGAACAGTCGAATAGCCCTGGAGGCTACTTGTTGATGTTATTTTCTCACATGCATATTTACTACATGCGTTTGTGAGCCCTTCTCTTGTTTTCGTTGTCCCAGTAGTTATGATTTATGGAGCGCTGTGTCTGTCAGTGAACGAAAGAGAAAATTGGATTTTTGTACTTATCAACGGATACAGCACCCGCCCCTCTAAGGATTTCTGATACTTCTAATACTGCTTGCTACTAAACTGATTACTTAGAGCAGAGAGGGGGGTTATATACCAGCAAAGGACGGCCTATGGGTGTATCCAGGTTTTTTTTTGTTCTGCCTATTTCTACTCATGGAGGAGGCAATATAACCCATTAGTTATGATTTATGGATCGCTGTGTCCGTCAATGAAATCAGAGAAATGGATTTTACGGTAAGTACAAAAATCCAATTTTTCCAGTGGCCCATGTGTTAAATCGCTGTAGAGATGCTGCTCCTTGGCTGATGCATGTATGCCACACTGCTGTTTGTGTAAAATACCTGCTCCCCTGCTGCATGCAGGCATGATGTCACTCTGCCTGATGAAGCAACCCCAGTTTGGTGTGCAATGGAAATATATTTTAGAGCGGGTATTCAGCCCACCTGAAGGGTGTAATACTTGCTGTGGCTGAGGAGCAGAATGTTGGCAGTGTTTTAATACACTGGATGGAAAGGCAAGTACAGAGCCTCTTCTTTTTACAGGTAATTCTACTTTTAGTTTTGACTTCCTAGTGACAGGGTCACATTAAAGCATTGGACCCTTGTTTGGTTTACTGCACAAATTATTTAATACTTCTACTGTCGCATACCGGTACATATTCTGTTGGGACTATTTGATGTGAACTGTGATGTTGATCTGTATACTACATATATACAACAGGAATATACAGACTTTGATGATGAAATTCACCACAAACCTGTCATTGAGAGTGATGAAGAGCTGGAGAGTGAAATGCTTAAGGTATACATCATCATCCCTTTTATCAGGAATTATGTTAAAAAAATAAATGTTTGTGTTTTTTTATGTGACCACAGACCACTTGCATATAAAACTACACTTTTTCAAAAAAATTAAAGGAACACTTTGAAAACGCATCAGATCTCAATGTGGAAAAATATCATGCTGGATATCTACACTGATATGGACAGGGTAATGTGTTGGGGAGGAAGAGATGCCACATTGTTTGATGGAAATTAAAATTATTACCCTACAGAGGCCTGAATTCCAAAACAGCCCAAAAATCAAAGTGGAAAAATGATGCAGCAGGCTAGTCCATTTTGCTGATATTTCATTGCAGCAACTCAAAATGGTACTCAATTGTTTGCATGGCCCCCACGTGCTTGAATGCATGCCTGACAACGTTGGGGCATGCTCCTAATAAGATGACAGATGGTATCCTGGGGTGTTTCCTCCGAGATCTGGACTGGGGCATCACTGAGCTCCTGAACAGACTGAGGTGCAACCTGGCAGCGTCAGCTGGACCAAAACATAATGTCCCAGAGGCGTTCTATTGGATTTAGGTCAGGCAAGTGTAGGGGCCATTCAATAGTATCAATTCCTTCATCCTCCAGGAACTGGTTGCATACTGTAGCCACATGAGGCCAGGCATTGTCAATCACCAGGAGGAACCCAGGACCCACTGCACCAGCGTAGGGTCTGACAATGGGTCCAAGAATTTTCATCCTGATACCTAATGGCAGTCAGGGTGCCATTATCTAGCCTGTAGAGGTCTGTGTGTCCCTCCATGGCTATGCCTCCCCAGACCATCACTGACCTACCACCAACCTGGTCTTGCTAAACGAGATTACAGGCAGCACAACGCTCTCCACAGCTTCTCCAGACCCTTTCACATCTGTCAGATGTGTTCAGGGTGAACCTGCTCTCCTCTTTGAAAAGGGTGCCAGTGGCGGACCTGCTAATTCTGGTGTTCAATAGAAAATGCCAATCGATCTCCACAGTGCCGGGGCTGTAAGCACAGGGTCCACTAGAGGACGTCGGGCCCTCAGACCACCCTCATGAAATTTGTCTCTGATTGTTTAGTCAGAGACATTAACACCAGTGGCCTTATTGAGGTAATTTTGTAGGGCTCTGGCAGTGCTCCCCCTGTTCCTCCTTGCACAAAGGAGCAGATACTGGTCCTGCTGATGGGTTAAGAACCTTGTATGGCACTATCCAGCTCTCCTTGAGTATTTGCCTGTCTTCTGGAATATCCTCCATGCTCTTGTGCTGAGAGAGACAGCAAACCTGGCAATGGCATGTATGGATGTGACATCCTGGAGGAGTTGGACTGCCTGTGCAAACTCTACAGGGTCCAGGTATCGCATTATGTTACCAGTAGTGACACTGACCCTAGCTAAACGCAAAACTAGTGAAAAACAGTCAGAAAAGATGAGTAGGGGGGAAAAAAGGTCAGTGGCCCATCACCTGTAAAACCATTTCTGTTTTGGAGGTTGTCTCATTGTTGCCCATCTACTGCACCTGTTGTTAATTTCATAAACACCAAAGCAGCTGACCAAATCAATATCCCTGGAGTTTAATTGACTTGATGCTATACTCTGATTAAAAAGTGTTCCTTTCATTTTTTTGAGCACTGTATATTCAGTAATATAAAAGACATTAACAATTGTGAAACCGACGTAATGTGAAATTATTTTAGAGGCTTACTAGCTTCAAATCAGAGTATTTTTGTCTTTGCTTAATCAAACATCATAGGACACGGGATCAGTTCATATTCATGGCGACTTGGGCAACCTTTATGTGAATGGACACTGGCCAAAAAAAGTCAGGAATTCCACACCCAGGTGTGACAACTCCCAGCTCAGCTAAGCCTCAGTTTTTAGCTAGTGTCCTTAAGTGATGGATGTGCCAACAGATGTCTCTTTAAAAAAATGTTATTTTTGTGGTTTTTGGTCTCATGTTTATGGCCTGTTCTGAACGCCACCACTGAGCTAGGGAAGGGCTTCATCTGGACTGGTCTCCTATAGCATGAAGGCCAAGAGCAACTGCACTCAAACCTTGCATGCAAGAGCTGGGAGAGCCTGTCATGTGGCAGTACAGCTATGGATTCTTTGAGTAGCTATCTCCATGGTACTGTAAATCTGTTTAACTCTCTGGTAGGGTGCTTTACAGGTCCCAGCAGTGATCCAATGGTGGGAAGTCAAGTCCCTTGAGACCCTGTGTGGTGTGCCAGCCATGAAGGATTGGGCCTTTTGCCCCTTCAGTGAGTGCCAGTTTCCCCTGAGTGTTCCCCTGTGCGTTTGGGGCAGTATAGGTTGATTTCAGCATTTGGGGGGGATACACTGCATTAGCAGTTTGCAAAAGAGCTGGACTGGCGTTGACTTTATCACACACGTCTGAGCAGCTGCCATTTTTATCTGTTCCCCTGGCATGTTAACACATGCAATTGGAGGCTCCCAGGTTTTCAGTGAAAATCCGGCTCCAGCAGTCCTGCCATATGCTGACACAGCCTCTACACAGCTGCAGCATGCCTACAGAGCATCAGTGCCAGCAAGCATAGCAAGTATTGGGACACTTGTATGTTGGGTGTGACTTGCCATCTAAGGGAAGATCTCCACCTTGGACTTTCTATTTCAAAGACCTATCGCGCCTCATTCCTTAGTAAAGGCCTTTGTACAGTGTCGCATGGATTGTTTCGCCTGTGCAGCCCCCTTTGCTTCCATTGGACTTTATTTTGGTCTCTTGTGTTTTGCAGACAATCCTTTTGAGCCTCTCCAAGAGACCTTCTTGTAGCGGTTTATGCACAAGGTTCTCATTTGGTTGCCATTACTTCGGATTTTAGGATAGCTGAGTTGGCTACACTTTCCTATAAGAAGCCTTTTCTGGTTCTTCACAGGATAAGGTGGTATTGAGGCCTCATTCTTTTTTTTGTTTGTTTTTAGTTTTAACATAAGGTAGCTGCTTCATTCATCTGAATCAGGACATTGTGTTGCCATCCTCTTGTTAAAATTGTAAGCATTATAGGAGAAGGTGCTTCACTCTTTGAATGCTGTTCTAGGTGCATTTATCTGAGCTTTGTTTGGACAGTCTTGAGTGCTCGCAAGGGTCCGGCTGCCACTCAGTCCACTTTTTCTATTTGGCTTTGTCAGCTTACTTCTTTTGCCTATTGTATTTAGGAAAAGGTCAGTGAGGTTAATCCTTACCTGTTCCTCCTTATGGAGAAACAGGTTTATTTGTAGCAGTCTTTGTAAAGAGTGCAACAGCATTCTTTTTTTGATAATGTTCAATATAAGTTACAGGTAACGTGACACTTTTTTATAAGATTTATGAACAGTTAAAGCAACTAGCCAGGATCATGGTGTAATATGAGACGTTTTTTAAAATTTTATTTTCATTTTAAATTAAAAAAAAAAAAGGTTCCTCCTTTCCATTTCAAGGCCGATTCCACCAGAAGTGCCTGTGCTTACTGGGCAATTCATCATCAAGCTTCTGTTGTTCGAGTTTGTAATGCTGCCCCGGGTCTTCTCACATTTACAAAGTTCTACTAGGTGGATGTTCACTCCTCTGCGGACACCGGTTTTGGGCAAAAGGTCTTGCAAGCAGCTTTGTAGTGGGGTTTTCCTCTATTCTGCTTTTGGTTTTGGGCACATTGGCCTTTTTTGTTGTGTTGCCCAACCCTCATATTCAGTGTGTTGGAACATACCAAGTAGTCATGAATATGAAGTGTCCTGTGATGTACGATTTTTAGGATTTGTGGTCTACCTATAAAATCCTTTTCTTGGAGTACATTACAGGGCACAAAGATTCCTCCCCTCTTTTGGTGCTGGTTGCTTGCCACAAAACTGAGGCTTAGCTGAGCTAGAAGCGGTCATTCTTGGGTGGGGAATTCTTGCTTTTTTAAAGTCTGTGTCTGTTCACCTAAAAGTTCTTATTTATTTTTTGTCATGGTCTTACCTTCTTGCTGTTCTCCTTCGTTTGACATGTGCTGGCGGCCATCTTGGTTTCTGGGTTTCTTGTAGCCTCCCACCCTGCGGCTCCTCCTTCCCACTGGGAGGAGCTGGATGCCTAGCTCATATATATAGGAGGTCTGTGGCTTCAGTTCCTTGCTTGGTCCTCCTGTGTTCACATGCTTCTAAGACTGCAGCTGCTTCTGGTCCCTGATCCTGGCTTCGTCTGACTACCCTGCTGGTTCCTGATCCTGGCTTCGTCTGACTACCCTGCTGGTTCCTGATCCCGGCTTCGTCTGACTACCCTCCTGGTTCCTGACCTCTGGCTTCGCAAGGACTCTGCCTCGGTTTCGCCATCCGTTTGGACTTTTGCTTTACAGCTTGATTTTCAATAAAGCCTTCTTATTTTCACTTATCTGTTGTTGTACGTCTGGTTCATGGTTCCGTGACATTAGGACCAAGCCATGAATTCTGACGGTACAGGGCCATCCTCGCTACCCACGCTGGTTGCCAGACTTGATCAGCAGGATCACCTGTTGGGTCGGTTCGCCGTGGCGTTGCAAACCCTGCTTGAACGCACGGCTCATTTCGCTCCCGTTGCCGATGGGTCGGTTGTCGCTCCTGGGCCCGCTCCTACTGCCGCTCCGGTTGTTGCGCCAGAGTCTACCCCGACACCTGTTGTTGCGCCTGCGGTGTTTCGGGGTATGACCGGTTCTGCCCCCCTTCCACAGCGCTTTGGGGGAGAGCCAACTCAGTGCCGAGGTTTCCTTAACCAGGTGGGCATTTATTTCGAGTTACTGCCACATGCCTTTCCTACTGAGAGATCAAAGGTGGGCTTCTTAATTTCGCTGCTCTCGGACAAGGCCTTGGCCTGGGCCAGCCCTTTATGGGAGAACAACAATCCGGTGGTTGCCGAGTTTTCCGGTTTTGTTGCTTCTCTTCGGAGGGTATTCGATGTGCCGGCTCGTGCTGCCTCTGCTGCGAAGCTCCTTATGTCCATCAGACAGGGTTCACGATCCGTAGCTGAATACGCCATTGAGTTTCGTACCCTGGCAGCAGAGGTGGGCTGGAATAATGAGGCTCTGGTCGCTGCTTTCTCTCATGGTCTCCCGGATGCCTTGAAGGATGAGGTTGCAGCTAAGGACCTACCTGTGGAGCTCGAGTCTCTTATTTCTTTCTTGATTTTGATTGACACCAGACTCAGGGAGAGACCTTCCTTTAAGGAGAGTCTGCGGAGGCCTCCTAACAGATTGGCGCCTACCTTTGCTGTCCCACCCGTGCCTCCCTCTCCTCCCACGCCTCCTGGGGATGACTTGGCTGGGGGTGAACCCATGCAGCTGGGCTTTGCTCGCCTGTCCGAGGGGGAGAGGGTACTCCGAAGACGCGAGGGTCGATGCATGTACTATGGCCTCGGTGGGCATTTTCGGTTGGCATGTCCGAACCGTCCGGGAAACGCTCGCACCTGAGATCCTGTCGGGGGCAGATCTTGGGTGGAGTCTCCTCGTCCCCGGTTTCCCGTGTTGACAAACCACTGATCACTGTTGTCCTCTCCTGGGTCGGGGGCTCAGTGACGACCCAGGCGTTGGTGGACTCTGGTGCTGGTGGTTTGTTCATTGATAGTGTGTTCGCTGCCGCCAATTCCATTCCTCTGCAGGCCCGAGGTTCTCCACTGGCTCTTGAGGCAATAGACGGCAGACCCCTTCTGCCGCCACACGTGACTCATGAGACCCTTCCAGTGGGGATAGCCATTGGTGCCGTTCACAGAGAGTCGGTCTGCTTCCAGGTTATTTCGTCTCCACACTACTCGGTGGTCTTGGGGTACCCCTGGCTCCAGAAGCATAATCCGACTTTCGATTGGAGATCGGCCGAGATCCTCTCGTGGTCACCGCAGTGTGGGGCTAGTTGCATCCATGGGCCTGTCAAGTTACTGTGTACTTCCTCGAACTCTCTGTTGCCTCCTGAATACGAGGAGTACCGGGATGTATTCGATAAGGTGCGCGCGGTTGCCCTACCTCCGCACCGCCCATACGATTGTGCCATCGAGTTACAACCTGGTGCCGTTCCTCCTCGTGGCAAGGTCTATCCACTGTCGGTAGCGGAGAATGAGGCCATGGAGGAGTACGTGAAGGAGGCGCTTTCACGCGGACACATTCGCAAATCCTCGTCCCCGGCAGGGGCTGGATTTTTCTTTGTGAAAAAGAAGGGCGGTGAGTTGAGGCCTTGCATCGATTACAGGGGTCTCAATCGCATCACGATCAAGAACGCTTACCCGATACCCTTGATTTCCGAGCTGTTCGATCGCCTTAAAGGGGCCACGGTCTTTACCAAACTCGACCTGAGGGCGGCATATAACCTCGTAAGGATCAAGGCGGACGATGAGTGGAAGACCGCGTTTAACACCAGGACCGGTCATTATGAATCCTTGGTTATGCCCTTTGGGTTGTGCAATGCGCCCGCAGTCTTTCAGGAATTCATTAACGATGTTTTCCGTGACCTGTTGCAGCAGTGCGTGGTGGTCTATTTGGATGACATCTTGGTATATTCTGAATCCATGGAGACCCACATTCTGGATGTCAGACGAGTGTTGCAACTGTTACGAGAGAACAAGCTGTTCGGTAAGCTTGAGAAATGCGAATTTCACCGATCCCAGGTAACCTTCTTAGGTTACATCATTTCCGCTGAGGGGTTCTCCATGGATCCTGAGAAGGTTTCGGCTGTCTTACAGTGGCCCCAGCCCAGTGGTCTTCGCTCCCTGCAGCGCTTTTTGGGCTTCGCCAATTATTATCGGAAGTTCATCAGGGACTTTTCCATGCTAGCCAAGCCTCTCACGGATCTGACCAGGAAGGGCAGTAATTCCCAGGTCTGGCCGCTCGAGGCCATCCGAGCTTTTGAGGCTCTGAAGTCCGCCTTTGTGTCGGCTCCGATTCTGTCGCATCCCAACCCTGGGTTGCCCTTTGTCCTCGAGGTGGACGCGTCTGAGACGGGAGTAGGCGCCCTTCTGTATCAGCGTAGAACACCAGAGGGTCCTCTGCTTCCTTGTGGGTTTTACTCCCTGAAACTGTCTTCCGCGGAGTGCAACTATCAGATTGGTGACAGGGAGTTATTGGCCATCGTGCAGGCCCTTAAAGAATGGAGGCACTTGCTCGAGGGTTCGGTGGTTCCGGTCCTCATCCTGACGGACCACAAGAATCTGACCTACCTTTCTGAGGCCAAGAGATTGACACCACGTCAGGCCAGATGGGCTCTGTTCTTGTCACGTTTTAATTACGTGGTCTCCTACCTACCCGGTTCCAAGAACATCAGGGCGGATGCCTTATCACGGCAGTACTCCGACCTGTCCAGGGAGGAGTCGATTCCGACTTCGGTCATACCTCCGAATCGGATCCTGGCCGCCATTCGCACCAGCCTGACCTCTCCCCTGGGTGAGCAGATTTTGGCGGCTCAATCCGGTGCTCCCTCTGGGAGACCCAACGGCAGATGTTTTGTGCCTGAGGAGTTGCGCACTCGGTTGTTGCGAACCTACCATAACTCCAAGACCGCGGGGCATCCTGGAAAGAATCAGCTGTCCTGGGCTGTTTCACGTCTGTTCTGGTGGCCTTCCCTACGTTCCGACATCGCCGCATATGTAGCGGCATGCTCCCTTTGTGCCCAGAGTAAGTCCCCTCTGCACCTTCCGTTGGGCCTTCTGCAACCCATAGCCACCGGGGAGCGCCCATGGTCACACCTGGGGATGGATTTCATTGTGGACCTCCCTGCATCCCGAGGCCATACGGTCATTCTCATGATTGTGTATCGATTTTCCAAAATGTGCCACTGTGTTCCTCTCAAGAAGTTACCCTCTGCACAGGAGTTGGCCATGATTTTTGCCAGGGAGGTCTTCCGGTTGCACGGTTTGCCCAAGGAGATTGTGTCGGATCGGGAGAGTCAGTTTGTGTCCAGGTTCTGGCGCGCCTTTTGCTCCCAGTTGGGGATTCATCTCTCCTTCTCCTCGGCCTACCACCCTCAGTCCAATGGGGCCGCAGAACGATCCAATCAGGCCTTGGAGCAATTCCTTCGTTGCTATGTCTCCGATCACCAAGACAATTGGGTTGACCTCCTGCCTTGGGCTGAGTTTGCCAGGAACACGGCGGTGAACTCTTCCTCTGGGACGTCTCCCTTCATGGCCAATTATGGGTTCCAACCTGCCGTGTTACCGGAGGTATTCTCTCCCCAGGATATTCCGGCTGTGGAGGATCACCTTTCCGTCCTACGTGCTTCTTGGGTACAGATCCAGAAGTCCCTTGAGGTCTCTGCGCAGCGCCAGAGACTCCAGGCTGATCGCAGACGAGCGCCTGCTCCTTCCTACCAGGCCGGAGACCGTGTATGGTTGTCCACCCGCAACCTCAACCTTCGAGTGCCCACTCCCAAGCTGGCGCCTCGCTTTGTTGGTCCCTTCCGAGTGCTTCGCAGGGTAAACCCGGTAGCCTATGCCCTTGCGCTTCCTCCTGGCATGCGGATCTCCAACGTGTTTCATGTCTCCCTGTTGAAGCCACTGGTGTGTAATCGTTTCACTTCCTCGGTTCCTCGGCCCCGTCCGGTCCAAGTGGGCAATCGTGAGGAGTATGAGGTGAGCAATATCCTGGACTCACGCCTGGTCCGCGGTCGGGTGCAGTTTTTGGTTCATTGGCGTGGTTATGGTCCAGAGGAGCGTTCCTGGGTTCCCTCCGCAGATGTCCATGCTCCTGCCTTGCTCCGAGCCTTCCACGCACGCTTCCCTCAGAAACCGTTCTTTTCTCCGCGGAGGAGGGGCCCTTGAGGAGGAGGTACTGTCATGGTCTTACCTTCTTGCTGTTCTCCTTCGTTTGACATGTGCTGGCGGCCATCTTGGTTTCTGGGTTTCTTGTAGCCTCCCACCCTGCGGCTCCTCCTTCCCACTGGGAGGAGCTGGATGCCTAGCTCATATATATAGGAGGTCTGTGGCTTCAGTTCCTTGCTTGGTCCTCCTGTGTTCACATGCTTCTAAGACTGCAGCTGCTTCTGGTCCCTGATCCTGGCTTCGTCTGACTACCCTGCTGGTTCCTGATCCTGGCTTCGTCTGACTACCCTCCTGGTTCCTGACCTCTGGCTTCGCAAGGACTCTGCCTCGGTTTCGCCATCCGTTTGGACTTTTGCTTTACAGCTTGATTTTCAATAAAGCCTTCTTATTTTCACTTATCTGTTGTTGTACGTCTGGTTCATGGTTCCGTGACATTTTTTTTTATATAAAAGTGACCTTCTGGTAACCACATCAATTTTAGGTAACACCTGTAAATAATAATTGGTATTTCTTATTGTATACTATTATTTTATAAAGGGAAAAATTAGAAGAAAGTTGAATGTGAGCCATAAGAATTAAATATCAATGTTTTATACTATAAGCTTGCATTCCATTTTTACAGATACGTGTATTGTAGCAGTTATTTCTTGTCTATTCTAGTAGTAATAATTCTTGTGGTTACTAAATTTTTCAGACTGTAGAGGATGTGGAAAACAGTCCAGAGTATGACACTGGAAAAAAATTCTCCACGAATAGTAAATTTTTAAATAATGTTGTGGATGATGAAGAAGATGAAGGCATTGAAGAAGAGATTGAAGAAGACTGGGGTAAGCTCTTCCAAATTTAAAGGGTGTTCTGGAAATTTTATAGATAGGAAACTCCTATCCTCAAATTTAATAAAGAGGCATTCCAGCTATCTTCGGTCCCCGGCGCAGGCTTTCAGCTTCACAGCCAGGTGTGCACTGCGCATGCACGAATCACGCTGCATATCGTGAGTGGTGGATGCAGTCTTCTGGGACCTGTCTAGTGTCCCAGAAGACTGCAGGGGGGAGGAAGGAAGGAGAACTTCCATTGCCGAGTGCTGCGGCATTCGGAACAGAAGTGGGAAGCTGGTACCTGTCAAAATCAGGTACCTGACGGCCTTGGGCCGCCCTTACGGAAGATGACCCGGTGTTGACCCATGATCAAGTTTAGCTGTAGAACTCTGAGACCTTCAGACCTTCCTTGTTTCCCAGGTTTTATATTTACCCCTCCCCCCTCACCCCCACTGCCCCACCCCCCTTTAAAAGGACTGGTTCATCACCAAGTCCTCTCCTCCTTGTTTGCCACCAAACCCTTCTCCCCTGTAGCCCTGATTGGACAGGTTTTCCATATGCTCCTTATGTTGGGTATGAGCACCTGCTATGATGTTTAAGCAAAGGATGCTAGAGGGGGGCTACAGCCCTCGACACTTAGCTCTGGGTGCTAAGTACAGGGGAGTGGCCTATTTCATTACATGGACTTCTCACCCTAAGGCTTGGACCTTTGTGAGGGGATGTTTCCTTGTCAAATGCTTGTTGTTATACCTATGGTTTTCACCCATTGTTTATTCCTATATGTGTTTTTGAAAAGTTGAAATAAAGATTATATAAAAAAAAAAAAAATCAGGTACCTGCAGCCCCCCCCCCCTCTCTTCAAAAGTGCCAATTGTTTAAGAGAAGTGGGAAACAAGTTCCTAAAGCGTAACTTACCCTTTTGGGTGGAGTTCCGCTTTATTGGGTTTAAATTAAGAACTACTGCAGTAGGGAACAGACACAAAAAGATATACTCAGCATCTTTCCAAAAATAAGTTCTGTTTATTCGGCGCAGTTGAAGTTTTTTTTTTTTTTTTTTAAACACGTTTACATAGTCAGGAACTAATCAGGACTCAAAAGAATGCAAACATATAATCAAAACCTTATTAGTGCCGTGTGCACAATGAGTGTGCAATACATTGGCAAAGCATACAAAATAGAATCCAGTTATATACAGAAGGTACAATTTATTTTACAAGGGTAACTCCACTTTTTAGGGAAATAATAGCAAACCAAAAAATCATAGTATATACATTTGCAACACAAGTCATATTGGAATTTTATTAAAAATTACCTTTTCTTTTCACTGCAGCACTCCTAATTTTCTTTAAAATGCAAAATGGCACAAATGGTGTTCAGAACACCCACCAGAAATGTACTTTCCTGCTTGTGTGATTGGCTTTCTGATTTTTTTCCAGAAGTCAGATTTCTTTTGTTCATTGACAGACACAGCTCTCCAGTATTCAAAACCGTAGGGTTATATTGCCCCTTTACAGGAGTAGGCCACTAGGCAGAAAAATGACTTGGCTATGCACATGTGCAGTCCCAGGAGCTATACTCCCCCCCTCTGCAATAGGTATTCAGTTTTTCTCTTTCGTTCATTGATGGACACAGCTCCATATCTTCTTGACCCTTGGGTTTATTCTGCTCCCTACAGGAGTAGGGCACTAGGCGGAAAAAGGTTTGACTATATAGGGCAGTCCCAGGGGGTATAATCCCACTTCCTGCTATAGGTCTTCAGTTTTTTTCTGCCAGTCAGGAGCAAGGACCTAGTTTCTTGCTGGGATCTCTGGTCTTAGCATTTTTTCCTTTTTAAATTGAATTTTTTCTTCTTTTATTATTTTCGGGTTCCTGTGAGAACTACAATCCGGTTCCTGTGAAAACTACAATCAACTCCCGGTCTTCCCAGTCTGGCCAGCGAGCGCGACCCGAACTTAGTTCCGCGCTAGGTTGGCTGCAACATAGCCCCACTGGACGGAGGCTGGCTGGCTGGTTAAACGCCTCGTGAGGATGCATAGCCCTGGTCACAACCTGAGTCACAGCGTGCCATTCCAAGATGGTGCGGTGGTCTGACTGGAGTAGTGCCCACTTTGTTCCATAATTTAAGTAGTGTCCCCCCCCCCATCTCCCTTAGTGGTTTTTCGGGGTGGATGTGGGCCCCTCCCTGGGATGGTCGGACCCCCAGGTTCCCCCCCAGCCCCTCTAAACAGTCACTGTGGGTCTTTTGCCCCCCCGGGTGTTGTAGGATTTTGCTTGGCCACGTGCTCCAGAAGGGGGGGGGGTGTCTGTGGTTGTTGCCGACCGTGTTGACAACAGGGGGTTTTGAGCAAGTTCCCTGCCTCCTGGGGGTTAGTGACTGGGGCAGGGATGTCCTTTGGGCTCCCTGCGTCAGTTGTGGGGCTGGAGGAGTGGATTTTTATAATCCCGGGTACGCGCCTCACACAGCCGGATTGGGTCAAAAATGTAGGCTACGGCTTTGCGGCCTACTCACGGCTGACGGACCGAACTACTGATCAAGCTGTCAGAGCTGCTGACCAAGCTGGGGAGCAGATGTTTTATCATCCGCGGGTGCGCGCCTCACGCGGCCGGATCGGGCAAAAAATGTAGGCCGCGGTCTTCTCGTGGCTTACGTTCTGAGCTGTCCGAGCTGCTGGCCAAGCTATCTGAACTGCTGGCTAAGCTGTTCAAACCACCAAGGAGACCAACTTCTCTGACGCAGCAGCAGCTGCATCCTCCATGTTTAAATTTCCCGGACCGATGCAGTTAGTGCATCCACCTGCGTGTTTTCATGCGCATATGTGGTAAAAGGCTACTGGGTCGTGGCCTGAAGCCTACTAGTTAACGCGGCCGCTTTGGGTGTTGCGGTTGGGGGGTGGCCTCAGTGAGTTTAGCTGAAGCTCCCAACTCTCTCTCTCTCTCTGGGCATCTGCCGTTCTGTGAATCTGGGCAAATGTGGCTGGAACTCCACTGAAATTTAGGCTAGCTGGTCCATATGGTTAGCCTGGCGCCTCCCCATCGTGGGGGCTCTTCAATTTAATGACAGTGTAGCAGCCATGACTGCGTCATGGCGAGCGTCCTAGTCTATCCTCCTATGGTGGGCGACCCTCTTGCTTTTTTGCGGAGTCAGGTGGTCCTTTTGTGGACCTTTGGCCAGCATCTCCTTGCGGCACTGAGGTCGGCGGCCTCCCCTGCTTATGTTTTCAGGGTGACCTTAGTATATAGCTGGACCTACTGGGTCTGCGTCCACGCACTTCGAGTGCTCTGATAGTGAGGATGATTCCTCTTTCCGCATATGGACATGAAAAGGCGCTGGTGGATGCACTGATTGCATCGGTGCGGGAAATTTTAAACATGGGGGATGCTGCTGCTGCTGCGTCAGAGGCATCAGTCTCCTTGGTGCCCATAGATCCTCTAAAGAGGCAAAGATTTTCCCGCCTACTGTGGCTAAATTGTCACGAGTCAGTGGAGTTGTCCTAAGTGCTTAGATAGACAGTATCCCTTGAGGACTCTCTGTTGAATAATTGGGCAGTTACATCTGTGGTGAACTCTCAAGTCTCCGGGCTGAATAAATCCACCCTAATTCCAGTGGAGGAGTCTCCAGGTTTTTAAAAGATCCTTTTGACCGGAGAGCCGAGACTTTTGGTCCTTAGGGCGGTGTTCACCATAGCATTGGTGTCCCAGACTTTAATGGAGTGGGCAAAGTTTATGCGCCAGGATCTGGAGAGGGAACAGCTTCTCCCTGCCTTTGCTGAGCTGGTGGACCAGTTGGTCCAGGGGTTGCAGTTCGTCTGTGAGGTCTCTCTGGATTAGGGTCCCATAATCTCTAGGCTGTCCGTGACAGCAGTTGTCCTTTTGCGCAGGATATGGCTGAAATGCTGATCTGCGGACCAGACTTCCAAGAAGGCCTTATCTAATCTTCCCTTTTGTGGGGGATCACCTGTTCAGATCCTCCCTGCATGATATTATTAAGCAGGATTTCAAAACAAGGGCTCTAAGTAGTCTTTGACGACCTCCTCCGGAGGTTCCAATAGTACCTGGTTTGGTAAGCCTAGAGCGTGGACCTCCCTGATTCAAGGCAAGTGGGTCCACGAGCTCATTTGGTCCGACTACAAGATCGCGTTTCGGGCTTATCCTCCAAAGAGGTTCTTTCCTTCCTACCTGCGTTTATGCCCAGATCGCCTGCGAGGTCTCTTTGGGGCGATGCAAGACTTGCTACTACAAGCGGTGATTATTCCGGTCTCTGAATCAAACGTTTTTTTTTGCATGGGTTTTATTCAACCATGTTTACAGGACCCAGGAAGGAAAGCGAGGTATGTCCAATATTGGACCTCAAAGCTCTGACCAGCTTGTGCGGGTAGAGATGTTCCGAATGGAGTTCATTCACATGGTAATGGCATCCCTACATCAGGGGGATCTTCTGGCCTCTACCGATATCAAGGTTGCTTACCTTCATATATGTCGGTCATCCATGCCTCCTCGGCTTGTCGTGGGTGAGGAGCATTATCGAGAGGTCTTACCTTGGCTCCTTGGGTCTTCACAAAGTGTTGGCATTGTTGTGCCATCGGGGATTTGCGGTACTGTTGTACCTGGATGATCATCTTCTGCGATCAGAGTCTCCGGCTGCTCTGACGGACAACCGGGAGATTACTGTGAAGACTCTGCAGGAGTTTGTTTGGAAATTAAATTTCCAGGTACTGGCTCTGGTTCTTTCCACCTAGTTGGACTAACTGGGTCTGCTCTGGGCTCGGCCTCAGCCAGGGTGTTCCTCCCATGGGGCAAGCTTCAAAATCTACAGGATGCCATTCGGCTCCTGTTGTCCAGCAGCCGGTTGTCTTTCAGGACTGGCATGCGGATGCTTGTTCTGATGGTGTCTATCTTCTATTTGGTGGCTTCGCTCTATGGGGATTCGATAGGCAAAGTCTTCCTTCCCCTGTATTGGATGGTGGTCACCACGGATGCCAGCCCGTCTGAGTGGGGTGGCGTTTTTGGCATGGATTGTGCTCAGGGGGTCTGGACTTCGGAAAAATCCGAACTACCGATCGATATAATGGACATTTCCTCCTGAGGTGTTTCATCAGTTGTGTCTCCGGTGGGAAACTCCCGAGGTGGTCCTGTTGGTCTCTCGTCTTAACAAGAAGGTGCTTAGGTTTGTGGCATGGTCTCAAGATCCTCTCGCCAATGCTACAGACGCACTGGTGGCTCCTATGGGACTAGTATCGTCTGCGATACATCTTTTCTCTTCTAGAACTTCTGCCAAGATTCCTGCATACAAATAGACAGATATACTCAGCGCTGAACAATCAACAGGTGTGTAAGACTGATAGCTGAACACTAAAGGTCAATCTAAGTAAAACCTCCAAATAAATCAAATATAAAAGTGCAGCGCAATCGAGATATAGCTTTCCATGGATGCAATGGAATAACAAATGACATACATATATCAAAGATAAACCATAAACAGTGTGAATAATTGAATAATGCAATATAAGTATAAAGCAAGTAAATCTCAGTCCATAAAAATCCTAATGGAGGAGTGCAGTAAGGTAAACCCAGGAGTGCAGTCTAGGTGGCTTTAATCAAATCTGTGATGCTCAGAGTGCTCTTCAAGACCCATCATTATGGCATGCATATGTGCTCATCTCAGGATTAAGACCCCACAGGGTCAGATAGCAAGTATGATCACTCAAAACGAAATCTTCAAAATCCCAGACAGGCTGCTTTAAACAATCCTTATGATCAAGATCCCACAGGGTCAGATAGCATATATGCTCACTCAGACAGCAATCTTCAGAACCTCTGACAGGATGCTCAGGCGGCGGGCTAGCAAAAAAGCGCCCTCCGCCTTCCCCTGCCTAATCTGTCTCGTCAGATCCTGAATCTGACTCGGCGGCTGTGGACGTGGCCCACCCTGCGGGGTCTGCAGCCACGCTCCATGCCTGTAGCTGCACACAGAAAGCGCTAGTTGATGCACTTTTCATCTGTGCGGGAAACTTTAAACATGGACGATGCAGCTGAAGCTGTGGCGGAGGTATAAAATATAAATATGCACTAGGTCCGTGCGCCCCTCCTTTTTTTTTTTTTTTTTTAATCTTTTCTTCAGCTGCGGCAGAGGTACCAGTCCCCTCTGGTACTCACAAGCCGTCTCGTGTGGAAAAAGTGTTTCCTTATTCCTCCTATTTTTACTTTTTACTTTTTTGTTGCAAAAGAGTGGGAACGTCCTAAACGTCCCATTGTGGTTCCTAAGTTCTTTGTGCTAAGGTATCACTTTGAGGAGTCCCTCCTCAAGAAGTGGACTGTTCCACCGGTGGTGGACACCCTGGTTTCCAGGTTGAACAAGGCAACCATGATTCAGTAGAGGAATCTCCAGCTTTTAAACATCTGGTTGACAGGAAGGCGGAGTCTGTGGCCGGCAATATGTTCACAGTTGCTGGTTCGGTGCTTAGGCCAGTTCTAACCATTGCCCTGGTGTCGCAAACTCGGACCGAGTGGGCTAAACGTTTAAACTGTGACCTTGAGGGCGAGCAGCTTCCTCCTGCCTTTGCTGAATTGGCGGACCAGTTGGTCCAGGGGCTGCAGTTTGTCTACAATGCCTCTTTGGATGCGGCTCCCTTGATTTCTAGGCTGTCTTTTTCGGTAGTGGTGCTTAGGCGTGAATTGTGGCTTAAGTGTTTGGTCTGCAGACCAGACTTCTAAAAAAAAGCCCTGACTAATTTACCTTTTTAGGGCGATCGCCTGTTTGGGGCTACCCTTGATGACTTCATTAAGAGTCTCCTAGGGGGAAGAGTACTTTTCTTCCTCAGTCTGGGAAGGGTAAAGAACCTCGTCGCAGACGGGGCCCGTGTTTCTCGGCTCACAAGAAGTTTTTTCGTCCCTCCAGGTCCACTGACAAGGGCTTCAAACCTTTCAAGTCCTCCTTGAGAGGTTCCAAGCCGCCCTGATCTGGCAAGCCGAGAGGGGGATTCTCTAGTCTCGCAGACAAGGCTCCTTCACCATGAAGGTGTGCCCTCACCCATGCCTGGGGTGGGAGGGGATGTCTGGTTTCTGGGCCCGTGGACCTGCTGGGTAAACAACAAATGGGTCCACAAAGTGATACTGTCCAGTTACAAGATAGTTTGGTTCTTGCCCTCCGGAAATGTTCTCACCTTCCAATGTGCATCTGTCCCCGGACCGATTGCAAGCTCTCTTTGTGGAGGTGCAGGACCTGCTACTTCAGGATGTGATTGTCCCACTTCCGGTATCGGAACGTTTTCAGGGTTAAAATTTTCAGGGTTTAAATTTTAACCTGTTCACGCTCCCAAAGAAGGAGAGCAAGGTACGTCCGATTCTCGACCTTAAGGCCCTGAACTGCTTTGCGTGGGTACAGAATTTCAGAACGGAGTCCATTCGCAGAGTGGTGGCATCCCTACATCAGGGGGATTTTCTTGCCTCTATCGACATCAAGGATGCTTACCTGCACATTCAATATGTGCCCGACACCAGCGCTTTCTCTGTTTTGCTGTAGGAGAAGAACATTATCAGTTTGTGGCGTTACCCTTTGGTCTCGCCTCTGCTCCTCGGGTCTTCACAAAAGTGTTGGCTCCGGTTCTGGAGTTGCTACGTTAGCAGGGGATTGCGGTACTTGGCTATCTGGACAACCTCGTCTTGCGAGCAGAGTCCTCTGCTTGCCTTGATGGACGACCTGGAGATCATAATACAGACCCAGAAGGAGTTTGGTTGACTTTTAAATTACCAGAAGTCTGCTTTTATTCCATACAGAAAATTGGATTATCTGGGTCTGACTTTGGACTCCGCTCTAGCCAGAGTGTTTCTTGCTCTGGACAAACTCCAGAAGTTGCATGCTGTGATTCATCTCCTGCTGTCCAGCAGATGGTTCTCCCTCCGGACCTACATATGGGTGCTGGGCCTGGTGGTATCTACCTTTTTTGAGGCGGTTCTGTTTGTACAGTTCCATATGAGGTCCCTTTTAACCACTTCTGGACAAGAAGGTTTTGCCCCCTTAATGACCAGGCCATTTTCGCGATTCAGCACTGCGTTACCTTTAACTGACAATTGTGCGGTCGTGCGACGCTGTACCCTAATAAAATTGATGTCCTTTTCTCCCACAAATAGTGCTTTTTTGGTGGTATTTGATCACCTGTGCAATTTTTATTTATTGCGCTTTAAACCAAAAAAAAAAAAAATTCACTTTCTGCTCATATTTTTTTATCCTTTTAGGCCATTTTGTATTCTGTTACATATTTTTGGTAAAAAAAAATCTGAATAAGCGTATTTTGATTGTTTGATTGTTGATTGTTTGCGCAAAAGTAATTGCTTCTACAAACTAGAGGAAAGATTTATGTCCTTTTAATTTATTTTTATTTATTTATTTTTTTACTAGTAATGGCGGCGATCTACGAGTTTTAGTGGGACTGCGACATTGCGACGGACAGATCGGATCGCTAACTGATATTTTTGATGCTTTTGGAGGATCAGTGACGTTACTACAGTAATCAGTGCTAAAAAAATATGCACTGTTGTTGTAATGATGACATTGGCAGGGAAGGGGTTAACCTAGGGGCGATCAAAGGGTTAAGTGTGAGCCTAAGGGAGTGTTTTCTAACTGTATGGGGGAGGGACTTGTGGAATCAACACAGAGAACTGTGACCCCAATTTTAGATCAAACATTTGCACTGCAGTAGTCTGCGGTCAGTGGACAAGTCAGTCCTGTCCCTGGACAAGCCTATTTGGTTGACGCCTGAGACCAGACTGTCCTTGGCTTGGTGGCTCAGAAATCTTGCTCTGGAGTATGGGAACATTTCTGCTTCCTGCCTTTTATAATATACTTATGATGGACACCAGCCTAAGAGCTGGGGAGGTAGCCTAGACACCTTGTCAGGGCAGCCAACTTGGTTATTGAAGGAATCTCATCTTCTGATAAACATCCTGGAGCTTCAGGCGATATGGCTGATCCTTCTGCATTGGATCACCCAGTTGGAGGATTATCTGATCCAACTTCAGTTCGAAAATACCGTGGTGGTGGTGGTGGTGGTGGTGGTGGTGAAGATCAACCATTAGGCAGGAACCCTGAGGTCTTGCTAAGGCATGAGAGGTAGAGAAAATCTGTTCATAGGCGTAATATCACCGTCTAGCCCTGTCGGCCATGTATATTGCAAGCAGAAACAATTGACAGGTTCCCTCAGCTGGCAGCGCCTTGATCCAGGAACATGTGTTCAAGTCTATTTTCCTCTGAGTCCTCTTTGACTATAGTTGGGCATACTCCTCTTTTAGAAGAGGATTTTCAAAGTGTTATGCAGGACTTTATTGTAGATTACCAATTAACTATTTAATCCTAAGCACATAGGCTACAAACCCGCTAAAATACCTTCCCCTGTATACACTTAATCACTGAAGTTGCACACTGATGAGCCTTCCTCTGAGGAGTAAGTCTTCTGCTATGACCCTTAAGTTGAAAAATACCATTTTGGCCCTTACTGATACAAGATTCCACACCTTGAAATGGGAGGAGAAGTCTGTTGCTTCAACCAGTATCTGGCTTTTAGGTCTTTTTCCCCTTTTAAAGGCCCTAAGGCCTTAATTAAAAAAACTGTTCTTCGCACCCTGTTGTTGGAGTTGTTTTCTGTATGAAGATTGGAAGCACCTTATCAGATTTTTGCTTTTCCACTTCTTTGCTGCTATAAATGGTCTGTCTCTGCTGTGGATCAGACTAGCTCTCACCTTAAAGCGATGTTTCGGCCTCCCCCTCCAAAAATTAAAAGTCAGCAACTACACCTACTGTAACTGTGGACTTTTAATATTGAGACACTTACCTGTCCTGGAATCCAGCGATGTCAGCACCGCAGCTTGCGGCTTCACGGCCGGGTCCCTACTGTGCATGCGCAAAGCGCGATGCGCTCAGTTACTGGCCTGGGAGGAGGAGGGGGCCCAACTTCTGATGTACCTCGCCGCTGCAAGGTCTGACGGAAGTGGGGACAGGGTACTTGTCAAAAACAGATACCCCCTCCCCCCTGAAATGTGCCAAATGGGGCACCGGAAGGGGGGGAGGGGAGGAGACAGATAAAAGGAAGTTCCACTTTTGAGTGGAACTCCGCTTTAACAAAGTGATTACTATTCCAGTGGAGGATGTCCCTTCCTTTAGGGTGTCCACTGATAAGAAACTGGAAGTTTTTCTAGGGTCATGTTTTCCTTGCAGGCTCTATTTTGCCTTCAGTTATGGCTATAGTTCTTGTCCGCCAGACTGGCTAAAATCGCTTAAATGTGATCTCAGTGATGCTAACATTGACCTGCTGATAATTGATCACATGGACCAGATGTCTCTGGCTTTGAATTTTAATGGTGATGACTTGTTGGAAGGCTCTCCCATTCTGTTCTGCATTGGTCTTGTGTCAGTACCCCTGTGCAGTGCTCTGTGGCTGATGTGCTGGACACTGGAATTTGGTTGCAAGAAGCGTTTCCGCACAGCCTTGGATGGTATCCTCAAAGATGCTACTTGAATTAGAGTACTTTTCTTCCCCAGCTGAAAAATTCTAAGGAGCAGACTTGCAAGTCTTTTCCCTTTACTACTTCTCTGGAGCATCCCTTTCCCTTCGACTTGGTTCTCCAAATACCTGCAAGACCTAGCATTCCAAGTCTGCCAAATCTACCGACAAGCTCTCTTTGGTATGAAGGTGTGCCCCCAGATTTCAGAGTGGAGGGGGGGGGGATATTTGTTGTCCTTCACAGATACTTGAAGGTCTTGCATTCCCCTTGCCCAGATGCAGAAGTTGTTTCCCAGGGTTATAAACTTACAAAAAAGGGGAATATGGGGGATATAGGTTTGAATTACATAGTAGGTCTCATCCCTGGTATACGAGAAAAGAAAGAGAACATTCCCCACAGGGTGGGACTGTTAACAACTCACAGGCAGAAGTCATTCAAGTATATGGTGGAAAAGTATTTAAAAAGTTTTTACCTTTTAATAAATAATTATTAAAATGTAAAAAGCATAGTATAGTAATGACAAAATACATAGAAGAAATTGATTTTAAACTGATTGTAGACTCAGCAAAATGGCACAAAACATGGATAAAACATGCATGGCTTGTTATACAATGGCTCACAAAAGAACGAATGCAATACAAGGCGAAACTCAAAGCGTTTCAGAATATTCTTTCTTCAGGGGTATCAGATGTCTTGTAATTACCTAAAAATGTTTTAATTAGACAAGTAGTAAGTATGCTTTGTTTACAAATGAGTAAAAGCTTGAAAATTAATAATGGTCAAACGGAATCATTTAAACCAAACGTGGCCAAATGCCAAAGCTGGTGAGGGCCTAGATAGTATACCTACATCATAGAAGCCAGTAAGAAATCTAACAATCAGGATTTTAAAAACAAAGGACTGGATAATTGGCAGCAGCATGGAAGAGATGGAGCAAGGAGAGATGGTCCCAGGGTCCCCCCCGCAAAACAGTCTCTCCAACAAGATCCGAAAACCCCAGAAAAGGACCAGCATATGGGGGTAGAAATCAGACTAAATTGAAGGCTCTATTAAATTTAAAAAATTAACATGGCTCAAAGTATTGGTGCAACAAAAGACCTAAAGAGAAACCCCTATTCTTCCAGATCATGAAAAAAGAAAAAAAAAAAAAGGGGGAAAAATGTTTATATATATATATAATATGTATGTGTGTGTGTGTGTGTGTGTGTGTGTGTGTGTGTGTATATATACAGTACAGACCAAAAGTTTGGACACACCATCTCATTCAAAGAGTTTTCTTTATTTTCATGACTATGAAAATTGTAGATTCACACTGAAGGCATCAAAACTATGAATTAACACATGTGGAATTATATACATAACAAAAAAGTGTGAAACAACTGAAAATATGTCGTATTCTAGGTTCTTCAAAGTAGCCACATTTTGCTTTGATTACTGCTTTGCACACTCTTGGCATTCTCTTGATGAGCTTCAAGAGGTAGTCACCTGAAATGGTCTTCCAACAGTCTTGAAGGAGTTCCCAGAGATGCTTAGCACTTGTTGGCCCTTTTGCCTTCACTCTGCAGTCCAGCTCACCCCAAACCATCTCGATTGGGTTCAGGTCCGGTGACTGTGGAGGCCAGGTCATCTGGTGCAGCACCCCATCACTCTCCTTCTTTGTCAAATAGCCCTTACACAGCCTGTAAGGTGTGTTTGGGGTCATTGTCCTGTTGAAAAATAAATGATGGTCCAACTAAACGCAAACCGGATGGAATAGCATGCCGCTGCAAGATGCTGTGGTAGCCACCCCAAACCATCTCGATTGGGTGAGTACCTTCTGAAGTGTGACATAGTCATGAAAATAAAGCTCTTTGAATGCGAAGGTGTGTCCAAACATTTGGTCTGTACTGTGTATACACACACACACACACACACACACACACACACACTTGTAAACTAAATGAGTACAATTATATATATATATATATATATATATATATATATATATATATATATATAAATATATATATATATAAATATATATATATATATATATATATATATATATATATAATATGTATGTATGTAGGGGTAAAAACACATATGCACATTTAAAAATAAAGTAATATTATAGTCATGGATTGAATGATATATATATATATATATATATATATATATATATCCCAAGGTGTTGCTTTATGGTATTTTTTTAAAATTTGCTTATAATGTTTTCTTTTTCCAAACAGATCAATGTGTACCTGAACCAAATACTGACCAAATAGCTTGCTTGAAGACCTATTTTGGTCATTCAGGTTTCAAACCGTAAGTATACAAAAAGTAGGGATCAGGCAGCGTTATTTTAGTTTTTTAAAACTATGATCTCAAAACTATTATAACACTATTATGCTCCAGGTGGTACTCAAAAATGTTTGTCGTTAACTTGACCATTTTCAGTTATAGATTTGTATTATTGATGCTATATATTGTATTTGTTGAATCAATTAAAAGCCCTCAATTTTTTTCTTAAAGCATAACTAAACCCAAAACCAAAAATGTAATATATTGTAACTTACCAGTAATTGGACGTGGTGGCTTTGTTCTCTTTTTTTAATGTTTTCATTTATTTATTTTCATCCATTGATCAACTAGTAATACACCTCCTGCCTTGGGGTGGCTATATTGACTTCTCCACTGTATCTTTGGGGGAGCAACTTAGCCACACTTGGCCAGCAGCACTGTCAATCAGTGAAGAGGGTAGTGTTAGATGGACTTTACATAAGAGACCAACGATTTAAAGCCTGACTCCAGCTAGCTAAGTAAGTAAAACTGACTGTTGTAAGCACCCCTGTTGCTGGTAAATGGTTTATCTCAACCCTCTGCCACCTTTGCTGGACAGCTTGTTAAAGGAAGTTTAGAAACAACCAACAGACTTAATGGCTGGTTTACCAGATAAACTGGTATAGGAGGAACTGCTAGCGACAGACTGTATCATATATATAATTTTTGATTTTGGCCATAGTTACATTTAAACTCTCACTGTCCACTTTGGATATTTTACCTGCTACTTTTGCTTTCACTATGGTTAGAAAAATATCTATAAAAATTACATTCTAAAATTAAAAAAAAACTCTATTATGGCAAAAAAAAAAAAATATATTAATTTATTTAATAGTGTCTCCTTGTTTGAATATATGGAGGTGAAGACAACTGGAATGCAGAGAGCTAGGGAAGCCCCCTGATTCATGCAATCATTTAAGTTGGGAGAGTACAATAAAATAGTCTCCTAAAATCTGTTTGCAAAGTCTTGCTGGTTTACAACTTAAATGTTTCAGCCTAGAATGAAAGGAATCACTGCAAAGGCTTAAATTAGTAAAGTGATGCGGAAACATTACATTGGGAAGAGATTTCAGTTGCAAATTGCTAAATAGGCACTCTAAGGGCAGAGGAAGATGCTGATGTCGCTGATGTCATCAGGATGATTCGGCTTCTAGTGCACACTCTAAAGCTGGCCATACACTATACCAGGCTTCACTAAATGGCAGTGTCAGGGCTTACCTTTGTTGGGAGTCATTCAGGCAGAGATTTATGCTCACCCTTGCAAACAAACACAGACCAGGGTGACCAGGTAAGAAGCCACCTGGCCTGTGAGTTTGTGCACGGGGGCTGTTGAGGATAACCAGGTCCAAATACAGGCAAGGACTAGAGCAGGAGAACCGTCAGGTGAAGCCAGGGGTCAGATGCCGGAAACAAATAGGAATGCAGGAACTCAAACAACAGGAACCAAACCAGGAAACCAGAATCAATGAACTGACACTGCCCTTAGGGAGGGGCAGTGTCTTATACCTTGTTAATTAGGTATCAAATACAGCTGGAGAGTTACTGACAGGTCTGAGCCTCTGGTGAAATCCAGCCCCCTAGTGCTGCAGGCAATACAGGAATAAACAGGAGTTCTCCAAAGTCCTGAAGTGGCTCAGAGGCTAGTTTGCAGACTGGGAAGCCAGAAGGACACAGGTTCAATACCTCTGAAAGGCGCCAGTGGGGTGGCCACGCCTAGCCGTCTGGCGGGTACGACTAGAACCCTGACAGGCAGACTGTTGTCTGGACCAAGTTCTGTTTGAGCCACTAGCCAGCCAGTCCCCAGTGAACCCCCCCACACTGCAATGATTGGTCGTGAAGACCACTGTTATCCAAAAAATGTCACATGTGTGCCCCACGCCCCAGCATCACAGTAGAACGGAGATGGAACATCCTCCATCCAGACCTGCAGCCTGCTCTGCCTCCCAGTTCCTGTGCTCTGACTGCTGGACGCTGAAAGGTACAGGAGCACTCTGCTAGGTACCCCTGGTGTAAGGGGGCACTCTTCTGGGGACACCTGATATAAGGGGGCACTCTTCTGGGGACACTTGATGTACGGGGGCACTCTTCTAGGGACATCTGATGTAAGGGGGCACTCTGATGTAAGGGGGTACTCTTAAAAATTTACAATAAATATTATTAAAATGCAATGGAAATGGTGCATTTCCTATTTTTTTGCTAGTTCTAAAATTACTACATGTATACTAGGATCGGAATCCTAGCACAAACCTGAATTTCAAACCTCTGATGGAGGAAAAGTTTAATGACTGGACCTTGAGATTTAATTCAGTACCCCCCTGACTAGATTGTACAATCTTATTTAAATTTACCAAAATTATGTGATAGAAGGACTTGCCTAAACAATCTATTTAGTTTTGCTCACTGAGGCTGGCTCTTGCACTACATAGTTAATGGTAGAGTTAAAGCAGATTGTACACTCTGAATACCATATAGCCAGCTTAAGATATGCCAACACTACCACCCTAAGTAACTGGTACCCCAAATTGGACCGAGTTAGTGCCTGACATATCAAGAATACTTGCTGAAGAGAAGTAATGTAAAAATTAAATCAAAGCAGAAGAAAAACATATGCAGTACATCTCTGCAATACATCTGACAATACAGGCATACCCCACTTTTAAGTACACAATGGGACCAGAGCATGTATGTAAAACAAAAATGTACTTAAAGTGAAGCAATACCTTTTTTCACTTCTCAATGCATGTGAATACACTAGCTCTATAGGAAATCTTGGTCAGCTTCATATGGCTCTGCTCTCAAACCATAAGTGACAAGGACACCAAACTTGGGAAGCACGTTAAGGGGACCCAGGACTATGACATGGTAGATTACCTAGGCAAGCTGGTCAGCCCCAAAATTGGATATGTTGTAGTTCTGGGTCCCCTCTCGATGCTCCCTAAGTTTGGTGTCCCTGTCACTTATGGTTCGGGAGCATTTCCATGCCAAGCTGACCAAGATTTCCCATAGACGCCAATGTGTCCGTACTCGCGAGTGTATGTAAAGTGAGGATACGTAAAGCGGGGTATGCCTGTATGTTATACCTTTTAAATAAAATACCCCAGAAATATACCCTTTGGGCTGAGAGAATGACGCTCCGCTACTAATTTTCAATTTTGGGTTGACAGCACACATTATGAACTGAGTGGTGCCAGCTCTGCCCATGCTCTTTTGCTAAACCAAATCCATGGTCTTCTTATCCACAGCTAAAGGACTAATTCAATTGTAGTCAAAAATAAGAACTAGAAGGGCAAAATAAACTCTTTGAGATAACCCTGACAGAAAGCATAGAACATCTCTGAATTTCTGTAATGATCCGCAGAATTGTTTTCTTTCTCTTACGTCCTTTGACAGATGCAGCTCTCTATGCTTCTTCACTAATGGGTTATGCACCATCTACAGGAGTAGACCAGGCAGTGAAAAGTTTTCACTCGACACGCCTATAGGGGCTGTCCCTTACAACATAACCCCAGACACACTGTGCTCCAAAATCAGTTTCTTGCTGCCTAGTTTAGGAGTAGGACCTAGGTTCCCTGCTGGGACTTCGGTCTCAGTTTTTGTATTTCTTTTGAGAATGTTTGTTTATTTATCTTTACTCATTATCGTTGGCTAGTGTCAGGGGGATCCTCCTGGTGATCTACAAGTGACAGCAGGGCTGATGTTTCGCACTGGATAATCGAAATCCTTATGGTCTCTCAGCCTGGCCACCGAACGTGAGCAGGTTGTGGTCCGCCCAGGTCTGGCCGCATTTGTGTAAGGGCAGCGGCCATTTTCCCTTAGCTTCCTGAGTGCTTGGTGTAGTTTTCGGCCACCATTTTCAGTGTGGACATAGGCTGCTCTATGTATGGGCAGCGGCCATTTTCCCTTTGCTTCCTTTACCTTTCTATTGGCACCATTGTTGTAGCCTGAGGCTACACAGGCAGGCTCGGCCTCTAGTGATGTTTGGTCACTTCCTCCCAGAAGTTTCTCATGCTGAAGACTGCAGAGTGGCTGCTTCTCAGGGTGCTGATACAGTAAGGGGTGTTAGTCGTTTGGGCATTCCTCGGGCACACTTACCTCCGGTCAGGGCGCATAATAACCTTAAAGGGGGACTCTGGCTTTAGCGCAGTACAGTGGTGCAGACCACGTTTGCGATTTAAAGGGGCAGTACACTCTTTTTTTTTTTCTTTTCTGCAAAATGGAGTCCCAAGGTTAAAATTTCCCCTCTGAATTTATTTGTGCGACCGGGCTATCCGGATCGCAATCCCTCCTGTCTGTCTGCAGCCTTAAAAACTCTGGCGTCAAAGGTGGATCTTGTGATAAGACAAGTTGCTACCCACAAAGGCCGATGCCTACTCCGTATTCTGATTCAGAGCCTGATGTGGTTGCCACGGACAATCCCATCCCTAAGGGATCCCTGTTCTCACAGTCAGACGGTGAGGAGGAGGATTAGTCCTCCTCGACTGCAGCACGGGAACGCGTTCTGGTGGAAGCACTGATTCGTTCAGTAAGGGAAACATTGTAACTGGATGATGAGCCCACACAGTCAGGAAAGTGGGTTGTCTTCGGCTCCCGCAAAGCCCACAAGTCAGGTCAGGTTTTTCCTTGCCCCGAGGATTTTCACGATATTGTGAATAAGCAATGGTGGAGCATTAAGCACGTGCTGGTGGTACCCAAGCGCTTTCTGCGCCGTTACCCCTTTGCAGACTTAGTTTCCAATCGTTGGACAGTGTCACCTAAGGTAGATCACACAGTTTCCCTGCTGAATAAATCCACTGTGGTACCTGTTGAAGACTCCCCAGTGTTTAAAGACCAGACAGGTGACTGGAATCCCTTTCCCGCCACCTGCACTTGTTGGCGGGTTCGATTCTAAAGCCTGTGTTTGCGTCCATTCTGGTTTCTCAGACCGTTACAGAATGAGTCAAGGTGCTTGGGAGCAACTTGAATGCTGAGTTGGTTCCTCCAATTCTAATTCAGCTAACGGATCAGATGGCCCAGGCCATGGTGTACCTAAGTGATGTGGCCCTGGACGCGGCTCCTCTGGTTGCAAGAGTGTCTGCGGTAGGGATTGCCATACACGCATGGTGTGGCTGAAGAGCTAGTCGGCGGACCAGGCCTCTAAGAAGGCCGTAACTGATCTTCCCTTTTTAGGTGATCGTCTGTTTGGTGACTCCTTGGATGAGTGGATCAAGGGTCTAACGGGGGGCAAGAGTACTCTTCTCCCCCAACCCTCAAAAGTTAAGGCACCTTGCAGTAAGCAGGGGTCTTTCCTCAAGGCTCACAGGGGGCTTTTTCGTGCCTTAGGGGCGCAGGAAAAAGACAAACCGCTCAGAGCCTCCGGTGGCAACAAGAAGGGTTGGTCGGGTAAGCCCAAGGCCGGCCAGTCCGGTGCGGCGGGCAAGTCGTCTTCTGCATGAAGGGACGCCCTCACCCGATTCAGGGGTGGGGGGACGTCTGCACTACTTTCGGGAACCCTGGACGTCTCTGATTCAAGACAAATCGGTTCACGAAACTGATTTGTACAGTGTGCAAGATCGAATTTTGGTCTCTCCCAGCAGACTGGTTCTTTCCATCAAATCTCCGTCTATCTCCGGATCGTTTGCTCTCAGAGAGGCAGTGCAGGATCTCCTGGCACAGGGCGTGATCGTCCCGGTTCCTCAGCAGGACAGGTTTCAAGGTTTTTACTCAAACCTGTTCACGGTGCCCAGGAAGGAGGGCAAGGTGCGTCCAATTCTGGACCTCAAATCGCTGAACCGCTTTGTGCGGGTGCAGAAGTTCCGGATGGAATCCATTCGGACGGTGGTGGCGTCTTTAAATCAAGGGGATTTTCTGCCCTCCATCGATTTTAAAAGACGCGTATCTCAGGGTTCGTAAGGTCATGAAAAACCTGAAAAGTCATGGAATTTTAAAATGGCAATTTCCAGGGCTGGAAATGTTTTGGAAAATAATTTAACCCATAATTTAACCCCTGCTTTGGAAAAGTCATGGAAATTTGTTTCACAATTCCTATATATTCGAATATGCAGAAAAGGGAAAAAGGCGCCACTCGGTGTAGCAGATGTAAATAATTTTTTGGACACAAAAACTTGCATGGAGGTAAGCGTCTATCTTCATAGCTCAGCGTCCTAACTGGTCCACTGTGTTTCTGTCCCTGAGGCTGGCCAGGAGATGACACTAGGGTAGAACCAATCAGGGGACTCGGTCAGATCGAGGCAGCGGTGAAGCTCCTGATTGGTTCTCCCCTAGTGTCCTCTCCCAGCTGTTGGCCAGCCTCAGGGACGGAAACACCGCGGACCCAGAAGGACTCGGTCAGATTGAGGCAGTGGTGAAGCGCATACCTCACTGGAGGGCCACACGAAAGTGATGACGCGCACGCGGGGGGGTTTTCGGGGCGGTAACCGGTTTCGGAGCATGCTTCTACCGCTCCTTCAGACCGCTGCCTCGATCTGACTGAGTCCCCTGATTGGTTCTCCCCTAGTGTCATCTCCCGGCTGCTGGCCAGCCTCAGGGACAGAAACACTGCGAACCCAGAAGGACGCCGAGCTATGAAGATAGACGCTTACCTCCATGTAAGTTTTTAATATGTGTCAATAAAATGATTTACATCTGCTACACTGAGTGGCACCTTTCTCTCTTTTCTGCCTGACTGTTTGTGGGACTGTTGCTTCGGCCTAACAAAGAGCTGCCCTCTATGTAAGCGCCGCATTTGTGCATCTGTGCCATCCATACCTGTCCGGCTGCACCTTATCCATCATGACTGCTTGAACTAAAGCTTTATCTATATTTAAATAAATATTTCATATTCTACTGTACATTACAAAGCTTGTCCTTTATTTTAGTAAAAATATGGTGGGTGTAACATGGATTTTCTTCTTATTTAACATGTATACATAGACATTTCATGAAACATTAGGTCATGAATATTTACTTGAAGTCATGGAAAAGTCATGAAATTTTTTTGGTAAAAATGTGTACGAACCCTGGACTATCTACACATCCCTATTTACGAGGGTCAGCAGTGGTATCTCCATTTCGCGGCGGCGGAGGAGCACTTTTAATTTGTGGCATTACCCTTTGGTCTAGCTTCTGCTCCCAGAGCCTTCACCAAGGTTTTGGCCCCGGTGCTGGCTTTGCTACGCAAAAAGGGGATTGCGTTCCTCGGTTATCTGGACGATCTCCTGTTAAGGGCGAGCTCTTGTGCAGCCTGTCGGGCGACCTGACATCCACGGTTCAGACGCTTTAGGAGTTCGGGTGGACCATCAACCTCCGGAAGTCTGCGCTGACCCCGCCAGTGCGTCTGAATTACCTGGGCATAGTCTTAGACTCCTCTCAAGCAAGGGTCTTTCTTCCAGAGGAAAAACTCTAGAACTTGCAGGGCGAGATCAGGTTCCTGATGGACAACGATCTCTCCTCCCTGTGGACGTGTATGAGGTCCCTGGGGCTGATGGTGTCGACCTTCGAGGCGGTCCCGTTTGCCCAATTCCACACTAGGCCTCCTCAAACTGAGATTCTTGCCAAATGGAACAAGGATCCGCAGTCCTTGGACAGGATGATATGTTTTAAGTCCTCTCACGAGGTCGGAGCTCTCGTGGTGGATTCTGTTGCCAGCTCTGAGCCAGGGCAGGTCTTTTCTACCGCTGTTGTGGATGGTGGTCACCATGGATGCCAGCCTGGTGGGCTGGGGTGGAGTGCTGGACACTGTGCTCAGGGTACATGGTCGACGGAGGAATCATCTTTTCCGATAAATGTCCGGGAGCTCAGGGCGATCAAACTCTGCCTGCTCCACTGGACGTCTCGTCTGAACAGTCTTCCGGTTCGGGTGCGATACGACAATGCCACGGCTGTGGCTTACATCAATCACCAGGGGGGACACCAAGAGTGCCCGGGCGGCCAAAGAAGTGGCCGAGATTCTGACCTGGGCAGAGGCCCATGTTCCGGCTCTTGCCGCAATTCACATTCCAAGAGTGGAAAGATGGCAGGCGGATTACCTGAGTCGTCCGTTCTGGATCAGGGGGAATGGTCCCTGCATCCGGAGCTTTTTCGTCCCCTTTGTGCCCGATGGGGAACTCCGGAGGTGGATCTGTTTGCGTCTTGTCTAAACAAAAAGGTAGAGCTTTGTGGCCAGGACTCGAGATCCTCTGGCCGACGCCACAGACGCATTGGTGGTGCCTTGGAGCCGGTCTCAGCTGATTTATGCCTTCCCATCGATACAACTGTTGTCGTGGTTCCTCCGCAGGTTGGCGGTGGGGAAGGTGTAGGTGATTCTGGTGGCCCCAGACTGGCCTCGCCGGTCTTGGTACGCAGACCTAGTAGAGCTGGTCGTCTAACCTCCTTGGCGGCTGCCTCTGAGAGAGGATCTGCTGTCTCAAGGGCCGATCTTCCATCCTACTTTACGGTCGCTGGCTTTAACGGCATGGCTGTTGAAGGCCAGGTGTTGAGAGACCGAGGTCTCTGATTCCTACCTTGCTGAAAGCTTGGAAGACGACTTCCAGGAAGATTTATCATCGTACTTAGAAGATGTATATTGCCTGGTGTGAGTCGCAAGGGTTGCATTCTCGCTCCTTTTCGGTGGCGAGGGTCTTAGCCTTCTTGCAGAAAGGAGTGGAGCAACGTTTGGCTTTAGGCATGATTAAAGGTCAGGTGTCTGCCTTAGCCATTTACTTTCAACATCCCTTGGCGGCTAATTCCTTGATTCACACCTTTATTCAAGGGGTGCGTCATCTTGCTCTGCCGATGAGATCCCCTTTACCTCCGTGGCATCTGAATTTGGTTTTGTCCGTTCTTCAATGGCCTCCCAGGCCTTTCAACGGCCTCTCCGGCCTATCAGGGAAATTTCTGTCTTTGTTGTCTCAGAAGGTTGCCTTTTTAGTGGCTATCACCTCTGCTCCCAGGGTGTCTGAGTCGGCTGCTCTGTCTTGCCATTCGCCCTATCTGGTCGATCATAGGGATAAGGTTGTTCTGCGACCTAACCAATCTTTCTTCCCTAAGGTGGGGTCAGCCTTCCACCTCAATGAAGACATTGTTTTACCTTCTCTTTGTGCTAAGCCCAAGCATCCCAAGGAATTTGCCTTGCATTTGCTGGATGTGGTTCGGGCGATCAGGGTCTACCTGTCAACCACGGAGTCCTTTCGGACTTCTGATTCTCTGGTTGTTCTTCCTGAGGGATCTCGTAAGGGTTCGGCTGCGTCTGTGCGACCATATCAAAATGGATCAGACAGACTGTTGTTCAGGCCTATTCATTGAAGGGTCAGGTTCCTCCTTTCCCTGTGAGGATGGAATTCTACTAGAGCGCTGATTGCCTCTTGGGCTTTTCGGCATCAGGCTTCTGTGGTTCAGGTGTGTAAAGCGGCAACTTGGTCGTCTGTACACACTTTTACTAAATTCTACAAGATTGAGCTGATGGCATTCCTTTGGCCGCAAAGTTTTGCAGGCTGCTGTTTGCTAAGGAGACTTGGTTTTTCTCTCTTTAGGGGGTAAAATTTTGTTCTGGGGTAAGCTCTTGTTGTTTTTAGTTGAGCTTTGTTGTCAACCAGTTTGGCTACGTTTAGCCTTGGATATACATTAACGTTTGGTTGCGTTCGTCCCGCTCCTCATGCCTACACTGCTTTGGGACGTCCCTTTTAGTGAAGAAGCATAGCGAGCTGTGTCTGTCAAAGGACGTAAGAGAAAATTGGATTTTTGTAAGAACTTACCGTAAAATCCTTTTCTCTGAGTCCTCTGACAGACGCAGCTCCCACCCCTCTATTTTGGGGGTTTGATTGTGTCCTCTTTCACTGGTTGCTATGAAACTGATTTTGGAGCACAGTGTGTCTGGGGTTATGTCGGACAGCCCCTATAGGCGTGTCGAGTGAAAACTTTTCACTGCCTTGTCTACTCCTGTAGATGGCGCATAACCCATTAGTGAAGAAGCATAGAGAGCTGCGTCTGTCAAAGGACTCAGAGAAAAGGATTTTCCGGTAAGTTCTTACAAAAATCCAATTTTGGGATTTCACATGTCACACAACTTGGGTTCTCACAAGTCGGATCCCAAGTTGAGGCAGTGTGAACCGAGCCTTAGACTTATTGATCAGAGGTAAGGATTGCTACACATGTAAAAAAAAATGTTTCTTTGACTTCCAATCTATTTAAGTAACCAGACTTTTTATGTATCTTACTATAGATATTACTTTTTAGTTTGACTTTGTAATAAAATTGCAGTTTTTTTCACAAAAATAAGCTAGTTAGGTGACTAAAGCTTAAAACATTTTTTTTTGTGAAATCCAACCAACATGAAACTGATCATAGGTTGTTGATACTGTTTTGTCACATTTTAAAGCGGAGTTCCAGCCATTTACTCACCTGTCCAACGGTCCAGCGATGCGGCCGCCGGAAGCCTCGATCCTCTCCCTCGGCGCCGGCATCACTGCTGTGGGCACCCGGCTGTTACAGTTTGCGGCTTCACAGCCGGGTACCCACTGCGCATGCGCGAGTCGCGCTGCGCGCCGTGATTGGCCGGCAATCTTCTGGGACCTCTGACGTGTCCCAGAAGATTGCAGGGAGGGAGGGGGAGAGGAGAACTTCCGCTCAGGGCGCCGCGGCGCTCCGAGCGGAAGTGGGAGCGGGTACCTGTCAAAACTAGGTACCCGCTCCCCCCCCCCAAAAAATGACATGCCAAATGTGGCATGTCGGGGGGTCAGGACTCCCTAAAGCGGAAGTTCCACTTTTGGGTGGAACTCCGCTTTAAGTAAGCAAATCAAATGAATCAGCACTTTACTTTCAGTGTTTATATAACTTTATATATACCTGTTATTTATTTAAACGCATCATATGGACCACACATCCAGGTAAGCTACTAGGTGCTGATGTTGAGTACAGGACAACTGTGCAAGATGCTGCATCTTTTAAAGCAAGTCAGCGATGACCATACCTTTTTATCCTCACAGATTCCCTTTAAGATAAACTGAGTGGATCCTGTGACTTCAGCAGGGTTTCCTGCATAGCACTAGTAGCTCAGTTACTAACAAATGTTGCCTTCAGCTGCTTTATTTAATTACTAGGTTTACTATTTCATTAAATCTTCTATTTCACATATTATTTTTGCAATCCTAACAATAACATTTCTTCTTTAATTCAGAGTTCAGTGGAAAGTCATTCATTCAGTTTTAAAAGAAAGAAGAGACAACCTTGTTGTCATGGCAACAGGTAAATGAATTATAATGCAGTGCTGCACTGAAGCAATAACCGCGCAAGACAGTGATTTCTATAAATGGTCTCTGTAGTCAACCTCTGCATCACAGTAGTGTGGAGAGAATCAGGCTTTTGGCTGCTGCATTGCTCACATTCTGTCTCCTCCGTCTTTTATGACCGGGAGGGGGAGGGAATGTGAAAAATCAGGGGTTACACATGGAATGAAGAACAGGAGGGACATGGGATGAGGAAAAGTAAGGAAGTTTCAGCCCGTCTGTATTTATACACACACACATATTTTGTATTGTTTTTGCATTTGTAGTACTGCACAAATGATTTACTTACTTGATAAAGAGAATCTTTAATTTCAGTGAAAATCGGTTAACACTTCCAATTCCAATTAAAATAAATCTGTTGAGAGAAATGTGGAGGATGTTATTGCTGACCCCCTGTAGAAATGTTAGTTATCTGCCTACTTCTGGCTTCAGTACTTTCTAAATTACTGACCCAGAATAAACATGCAGATCGGCAAAGCGAGAAGTCCGAACTCCTGATTTAATTATTTAATAAGTACTAACGCCGTTGGATCTGCTTGACAGTCAAGAAACTGTCATTTTGAAGAATGGTTAGCAATGGCAGATTTTACTGTAGATCTACATTACAGGTTCTCCCTAAATCTACAGAGTTATTCTAAATTGTTTTAAGATTGTATTCACTTTCACCTAATTTCTTTTGAACAACTGTGCATTGTTCCTTCAGTTCATATCTGTCATCTGGTGTGAGTGAAGTTATGTAACACAATATGATCATGCTCTGTTGCTGTCAGGGCTACTATAGGAAGTGAGGTAGAATGTTATTAGCAGGTTTACGCTAATGAACTCCATAAGCGAAAACCCTGTTTAATGCACAGCCTGTCATACATTAGAGACCGTTTCCACCCATATTATATGTTTGTAAGTTCAGGTTTGTGTTGTATTTTTAAATCTGGTAGTTCTACAATTCTAACTAAAGTTGCCCATACCCTATGCCAATTTTAGCCCATTCCTGATGAATTATACAAAATTTGCTCAGTCGGTGGCTCTGTCTGCCGTCTCCTGCCTGACATACCTCAATTGAAAAATCAAAGGAAGCAGGTAGAAAATTGTATGCTGAACAGCACCTGCATACATTTGGCTGTAGGCACAATTTGCCTACAGCCAGCTGTCAAAATACAGTTGATGCAGTGAGTTATTTGTCCATCCATGCAGTGTAATGGGATTGGAGGAATCTGTTTATTTAGCCTATAGGCTGAATCTTTAACTATGTTCAGCTTTAGTTTGCTAGATTTTGGCTGCACCCTCTGTGCTGCATAATTTGCAACAAGATTCGTGCTGACTGAGTAAAACACGAATCCTTGTGCAGGAAATATTTGTCTTAATATCTGGACTGTCATGATAGCAGGCAAGTTACAACGGGGTTGGTTTACTAAAACTGGAGAGTGCAAAATCTGGTGCAGCCCTGTATAGAAACCAATCGGCTTTTAGCTTCAGCTTGTTCAATTAAGCTTTAACAAAAAAAAAACTGGAAGCTGATTGGTTTTTTGTGCAGAGCTGCACCAGATTTTGCACTCTCCAGTTTTGGCAAATCAGCCCCAATGTATTTGTGATCAGGCAGCTAGTGCAGCACAGTTCAGAGAGTTACCAAATACCCAAGTAGAGTTTATCAAATAATACCTAGGTTAATGCCCAAAATGTCAGGCAGAGGGCTAAGATCTTGTGACCAGTAATGCCTGTGGTCAGAGTAAGGAAAGGGATGGTCTGGATTACAACCACAATGGTATTTCTTGGACAAACATGCACAAAGCTGTAAAGCCATGACTAAAGACTAATAAAGAATACTATTTTGGATGTTATCCTTAGTGCCGACCATCCCTTTCTTTTCTTTAGAGATGTCAGCAGCCTCAAGGTCTGAGTAATAGGCGGAGCTTTTATGTTGTAAGGTTATAGAACCTATACACCTGTTTTCCTTTAATACTTGTGGTCTCCCTACATTTGATCTTTTCCAAATTATTGACTTACCATGCCTTGTTCTGCACTGCATTTTTTTTGTGAGGGGACCATATTTTTAGGAGCAGAGTTTTACTTCCTCGTGTCAAAGTGTCAAGCAGGGAGGACAGTTAGCAGCACAGTAGTGACATCATCAAATCTTACTCCAAATCACCTAAGAATAGCAGTCAGAGAAAGCAGTGCCTTAGATCTCACAGCGGGGGTATAGTTTAGGCCAACTTTAAAAAATGGTGATTCGGTTTGTATAAGTGGCTCTATTCATTTTTTTTATTTTGTATTAGGTTATGGAAAGAGTTTATGCTATCAGTTTGCACCAGTTTACACTTCTGGTATTGGGATTGTCGTCTGTCCCCTGATTTCACTCATGGAAGACCAAGTATTGCAGCTAGAGTAAGTGCTGCTCTTCTATTTTGTGTAGACTTCTGTTTGCTTTGTTCCTTTGAGAATTTCTTGATTTATCTTGTTAATCGCATTCTGTCAAAACATAATGCAAACATATTTGTGTTGTTCAGCTACATTTGTCGGAAAAGTAACCAGGCCTATATGTTATATTGCCTATGTGGTCTTATGAAGAATTTGCCTGAGGACCTGAATATTTTGCTTGCTTACAAATACAAGGTTTTTCTGTTCTGATAAAGAACTGCGGCAAGATGACTGCTGTAAAGGCATTCAGCGTTTTAAGTTTATAACATCCACCCAATACTGAATTTTCAGTTGTGGGTGGAATGAGATTTTTGGCAAACCTTTCCATCAATATACCATAAAACAACAATAACCAGTAATTATTTTAAAAAGCTGACACCCTTAAACGGTTAGTTCACTTTCACCAAAAAAAAAATAAAATAAAAATAAACTACCTATGCAGATAAGGGACATCTGTAGATAAAAACAAGCCATATAGTTTTGACCAAAGTTGAATAATGGCCGTGCTATAGATGTAAGACTTTTTCATACTTGATAAAGCCGGACTTGAAAAGTTCTAGGATGTTGCTGATCTACGCCTAGTGTTACTTCTCACCTTCACCATCACAGGAGTGAGCTCAGAGCTACTGCATCAGGGAAGAGAGAGCATGGAAAGGGGTTTAAATCCGAGAAAGCAATATTTCCTGTGATGATGCAGGAGAGCAATAATGCCAGGCTTCTCTTTGCAACGGCCTAGAAGTATTTCAGTCAGGATTCATTAGGTATGTAGGTGGCCTACACCTATAGCAACGACATAATTCAACTTTGATCAAAACAACATGGCTTGATTTTATCTACAGATGTCCCTTATCTGCATAGGTGTTTTTTTTTTTTTGGTAAAGGTGAACTATGACTTTTAAGGCCAGCCATAGACGGCACAAATTTGTAGTTGCAGCAAAGAAATTTGCACGATTCCCCTATCAACACAGACAGTGTTGACTAGGGAATCCCTCCTACCAAGACCTGGTCTTCTCCCTGCGGCGGGGGGGGGGGTTGAGTTGTTTGAAGCTGTCACCGCCGGAAGAAGATTGTGATTATTGCAAGCAGCTATAGCAGCCACTAGCGATAATTGCAAGTAAATCTGGCAGTCTGGTTGTACCCAAGTCGATCATCTTGGTACATTTAGCCTGCCCATACATGATTTGAACTGTCTATGGCCAACCTAAGTGTGAATGTCTTTTTGAGCATCCTATTTTCCCCTAAAATCAGAATGCTTGGAGAATACTGCCTCATATTGATGACTATCCTATTTCACTTTCTCCACCCACGCCTAGCTTTTGACCTTTAAGGATAATTGGTAGGCCTGGTAACCGGCAGGGGGGGTGAGACTAAAGGCCCTTACACACTTGACGGAAATCGGACGAAATATCCTCCGATTTTTCTCTCTTGCTCAGCGTTCATAACCGTTTTTAGTTGACCGTGCATAAATGTTCACAAAATTTCTCGTCCGATTTTTTATTTTCTGGAACATTTGTTCCTAGACATTCCCGGGTCGTCAGCAACTTCAAATCATGCACGGTCTTTCGTATCCGATTTTTCGCAGACGTAATGCATACACATTAAAAGAAAATTGGTCGTCTGGGGACAGACGATAAAAATTTTGGTGTTTGTCCCTCTGTTTTTTTTCGTTGAAAATGTCGGCATCGGCTGCTGAAAGTTGTGTACACACTAGCCGAAAATCGTACAATTTTACCTGGGACGGGAATATTCGGCAGATTTTCTACTAGTGTTTACCCCACTTAACTGCTAACTTTGGAAAGCTAAGTTTGCATTTGCATACCACAGGACCTGGTGTTTTAGGGACCCCAGAGTATTGAAAAAATAATTTACAGATATATACATGCCCCTGAGGAGGTCTCCTTTTTACCACCACTACTGCTGCTTTATAATAACTTTTTCTTTTTTACATTTATCTTTCTGCACTGTTTGAGATTTATTTATTTCAACTTTGTGGAACTATTTTATGTTTTTAGCTGTCTGAAATATAAGATATCCACATATTCTGAAATGTTTTCATGATTAATGCTCCTTTTTGTTCAGTTTTGGATGAAGAGTAGAAGGTTTTTCATTTACAAAAATTGAGATGGTCCCATTGGGGAAACTTTTCTTCACGTTTTTTTCTTGTCCACTATACTGGAAGGTAATGCAAAGTCCCCAAAACAGGGTTACAGCTGTCAATAAAAACACTTTCTGACGCAATCCAAAACATAAGCGATCATTTTGGCAAAAGTTCATCTTTAAATTTTAACACATTCCTCTTACCCACACTTATTTTATTGTGTTTCTCTTTAATATTAGAATGTCAAACATCCCTGCTTGTTTTCTTGGATCTGCGCAGTCCAAAAACGTCATGCAAGATGTGAAGGCGTGAGTACTTCAGTTTTTCAATATGGTTGATGACCCTTGTTATGGAACAATAAGATAATTCTTGTTGTCTATAGTTTTCCAATTTTATTATTTAATTTACTACAAGAGAAAAAAAAGTAAAAAATATATATATGTATGTATATATAATATATATATTCCATATAACATAAAAAAGCTGAACTCTGAAAGCCAACGATCTCCTCCACTGGATTGCATTGTATGGAGTGGTGACTAGTTGAGCACAGAGGAGGGAAACCTGCAGGAGTGCAGAAATGGGTAAGTATATCACCTTATTCATGATCCTCTAGGTCAGTTGTTCTTAACCGTTTTTGAGTCACGGACCTCTTTACAAATATGATTAAAAAAAAAGCCATGGACCCCCCTCCCCAGAAATTAATTTCACATAAACACAACCTTGCAAGCAATAAATGTGTACTTTTTTATTGAAATGTAATTGCCTCATACTATATGGCATACACAGGTTGAAAAAAATAAACATTTTAACAAAAAACGCACTTTTTTCCATGCAAAAGGTAATGACCAAATAAAATACAATCATCTTGTGCAAATTAATCAGTACATATTTAATTCTGCTCAAATCCACTGCTACTACTAGAAAATTAGGATTAGCACTTGCTGTTATGGAGTGGCACGATATAGCAGTTGTGCAGAGAATGATGATGCAAATTTAAAGTGGTTGTATACCCCGCTTGGTGATTTGTACTTACAGGTATGCCTATAAAAAGGCTTACCTGCAGGTAAAATAAATATATCTCCTTAACCTACACAATTTAGGAGCAATTCACCCTGTATGCAGATGCTGACATCAGCGGCGCCTGCACTCTGAAGGTCTGGTGTATCATATCAGAACTTTGGAGCTCCTTGCCGGAACGGAGGGCTCCCATGCGCATGTGCGGGATTGATGTCATTGCGGCTCTGGCCATTCACAGCGATGGAGCCCGGGAACCCAGAAGAGACACTGAGGGAACATGTCAGCTTCCTCAGCGGTGACTGGGCGCAGCTGCAGGGGCTTCATTCTAAGGGAAGTATTTCATAATGTGCTAGTATGCGATGCATACTAGCACAATATGCTATTGTCTTGCAGTTTTTTTTTTTATGTATTTTTTTCAGCAGTTTACCACTGCTTTAAATGATAAACACAGGCCAACAACGAGTCAAGACGCTTAATAGTCGGCACTATAAGCAGTGGCAAAGTGCGTTTTCTTTAATTTCTCTTAAGGGAAACCATTTATGTGACAAGGGGGAGGACTATATAGTGAATGTAAATGTGTTTTATTTGACCCTCACGGAACCCCTGAAACCCATTCATGGACCACTTAGGGATCCATGAACGCCAGGTAAAGAACCCCTGCTATAAGTAAAACATCAAACCTTTGCAATGGGAACAGGACACACTGCATGGGGAAAACATTTTCGTTATCGTACGTTCCAGGACTTATGGTATCTATGTTCATTTGCATTACGGTAGGGTTATGCTGTCACCTGCAGGTTATTGGATATTGAAAAAAAAAATACAGGAAACCCTCCTCCTAGACATCCCTCCCAGCTAGGCAAGGTTTCATTTTTTTTTTTTGCTAGTGTCTTATGTGATGGTTATGTCTGTGCAGGCTCTGTACAAAAATATCTAGCCTCTTAACAGTTCCATCTCGGATTAGGAGAAGGGCTTTTTCCAGATCTATTGCCCTTGGGCTTTTTATACTTCCAGGATTGCTACCCCAATCCCTCACTGAACACGCTTTGGACAGCCTGTAATGTTGGCAGTTGCCCCTGGACCCTGTGGGACGGGACCTTTGCGTTCGGATTATATCTAATTTAAATAGTTATTATCACAGTATTTATTAAGCTATGTTGAAATAGCACTGCCCTTTTTCATTTTGCCATTTTTCATGATAGGAGTGTGAAACACTTTTTTAGGTCTGGCAAGCTATACAGGTTTTTTTTCTTCTTTTTTTTTTTTTTTTTTAGTATTGGTTGCTCAGGTAGTTTTTTTCACTAGTAAAAATCTTTTAATTTGCTTTTGCATGAGGGTTCTGGAAAAGTGGTAGCCTCCTTTGAGACACTATCATTTGCCCAGTTTTCCTCCAGGCCCCTACCAACAGAATGGCTTGCCAGCATGGAAGAGGACGACGCAGTCATTCGAACCCCCTGCACCATCTCTGTATTGGTGGATCGCCTCATGCATGCTGGAACTTGGGAAATCATTTTCCCCTCTGTCCTGGATTTTGCGGTGACTGACCCCAGTCTGGTGGGCTGGGGTGGAGTTCTGGATTCACCTGCTCTGTTAAATTGCTCATTGCAGCTGAAGGCCTCCCTGTAAGAGTTCACTCACCTAACGTCACAGTGATGGCATACGTAAATCATCAAGGAGGCACCAGCAGTTGAGCTACTCAGGAGAAAGAGGATCTCCTTCTGTCTTGGGTGAGACTTGATGTTCCTGCACTGTCTGCCATACACATTCTAGGCATGGAAAATTGAAAGGCAGACTTTCTCAGCTGTCAGCAACTGTTTCCAGGGGTGTGGGCTCTTCATCTAAAGGTGTTAGAGGAACTCTGTCGAAGGTGGGAAATTCCAGATGTGGATTTTCTGATGTCCAGGTTCAAGGCAAAGCGGGACAGGTTTGTTTCCAGGACCAGGGATTCTTTAGTGTTTGTGATGGATGACATTGTGGGACCAGTTCTCCCTAATTGATGCCTTCCTGCTGTTACAGCTTCTGTCTCGTCGTCTTCTCAGGATTAAAGGAAGAAGGAAATCTGGCGATCCTCCTGTCTCAAGGTCCAAACCTCCATCCTTATTTACAGTTGCTGTTGTTAACTACATGGCTGTTAAAGCCAGGGTCCTGAGGGACAGGGGAGTCTCTCATATTGGTAATTCCTACCCTGCTGAAATCTAGGGAGGTGACTTTGAGGAAGATTTATCACAGATCTTGGAAATCTTATTTTACTTGGGGTGAGGCTAGGGTATTTCATCCTCGCAAGTGTGCTGTGAACCATATGCTAACATTTCTCATCTGGAGTTGATAGAAGATTTGCCTTGAGTACAATGAAGGGTCAGATTTCACTCTTGGTGGGCTTTTTTCAGAGACCAATCGCTGTACATTCCATGATGCATGCCTTTGGGCAAGGCATCATGTGTATTGCTTCACTAGTAAAGGCCCCAGGACTGGCAAATAACTTGGTTATTTCTGTATTACAGATATCTCCTTTTGAACCCATATGGGATATTGCTTTAGTCCTTCTGACAGGGAAAGTTATTTTTCTATTTGCCATTATTTAAGCTGGGAGATTTTTAGAAATGGCTGCTGTTACCTGTAAGGAACTGTTGTTGTAAGGAAGGTTGTTCTACAGCCCCAACTGTGCTTTTTACCTAAGGGGGTTTCTTCTTTGCATCTCAACCAGGTCATTGTGTTTCCGTACTTCTGTCCAAAGCTTCAATGGGGGACAAGGTTTTTTTTAAACCTTTGGATATAGTTCATGCTGATTCCTTCTTTGTGCTTCTTGTAGGCCGAGGAAGGGTCAGCAATTTCCAAATCTACCCTTTCTTGGATCCGTCAGTTGTTTTCTCAAGCTTATGGTCTGTATGACAAAGTTCTTCCATTCTCAGTGACCGCTCATTCTACCAGGAGTGTTGGTGCTTCCTGGGCTTTTTTGTCACCAGGCTTCAGTAGCTCAAGTTTATAAAGCTGCTGTCTGGTCTTTGAAGTATAATAATAAAGTTTTACCAAGTGAACGTTCAAGCCACTAAGGACCATTCTTTGTTTGGCAAGCTTTGTAGGCTGCTGCACAAGGTTTTAAACTGTTCTGGTTTCATTATATTGTGCCTGTTGGCTTGTTGCTGTGTTTCTCTCCCTTTTACTTTCAGTGCTTTGGGACACCTGTATCATAAAGAATATATTGATACCCTGTGTCTTGGGATGTATAATAAGGGAAATGGGATGAAAAAAATGTTGTCAGAATGTGACAGTTGGCAAAAAATTGTCAAAGTGACAGTTGAAAAAAAGTATGTGTAAAAACTTTTCTCTATCATTCATTGGCAGACGCAGTCTTCTGTTCTCAATAGCAGTAGGGTTATGCTGCCCCCTACAGGAGTAGGACATTAGGCAGAAAAAAGTTCTGACTACGCCTATGAGTAGTCCCAGGGAGTATACTCTCTCTCCCTGCTATAGGATGTCAGTTTTAATCTGCCTAGTCAGGAGTAAGGACCTAGTTCTTTGCTGGGATCTCTGGTTTTCTTTTTTCTAGTTAGGTTTTTTCACCTGATTTTTTTCCTGTTGGATCTACAAGCAACAATGCCGGATCTGGGTGACTGACTGGATATATAGATCCAGTGGTCACCCCAGCTGGCCAGCGACATAGTCCCACCAGTTTTGGACTGGCCCTGCTAGTTAAACGTCTCCCCAGTTCGCATACGACTGGGTCTAGGCCTGAGTCGCAGCATTCCTATTGGCCAACAGCCCCCCCACTTCAGCGGCAAGGGGTTCTGTCAGGAGATGGCGCCTGCTTGTTTCTGGTATGGTGAGTAAACAGTTTCCCCACTCTCCCCCGGCAGGTTTTGGGGTGGACGCGGGCCCCTCCTTGGGACAGTCGGACCCTCATGTTCCCGGGTTCCCCTCTGTCCTGTCACACACCCCCCCTGACCTGTCCCACCTCCCCCCCCCCCACTCACCACTGGGGCTTTGGGGTGATTGGAGCTACTCCTGGGGGCTAGGACCGGGCGTAGGCAGATGGGGGGGAGGGGCGGCGGGGGGATCGCTTACAGGCTCTCTTTGGGGTGGTACAGGACCTGGTATAACAAGGAGTAATCATTCCGGTTCCATTCTCTGAACGTTTTCAGAGCTTTTACTCCAACTTATTTACGGTCCCCAGGAAGGAGGGCAAGGTGTGTCCAATTCTGGACCTGAAGGCTCCAAATTGCTTTGTGCGAGTTCAGAAATTCAAGATGGAATCCATTGGTGGCCTCCCTACACCAGGAGGATTTCCTGGCCTCCATAGACATCAAAGATGCCTACCTACACATCCCAATATCATCAACATCAACGGTTTCTGTGTTTTGCCGTGGGAGAGGATTTACTATCAGCTTGTGGCGTTACCCTTTGGTCTCGCCTCTGCTTCTTGGGTCTTCACAAAGGTGGTGGCTCTGGTCCTGGCTTTATTACGCCAGCAGGGGATATCGGTCCTGGGTTACCTGGACGATCTGCTTCTCCGTGCGGAGTCTCCCACCGCACTGGTGACAAACTCAGAGATCACCATGAGAACTCTGGAGGATTGTGGATTGTGAATCTCCAGAAGTTGTCCCTGGTTCTTTCCATGAGGCTGGACTATCTGGGACTGACTTTGGACTCGTCCTCAGCCAGAGTGTTTCTTCGTCTGGAAAAACTACAGTCTGCGATTCAGCTATTGCTGTCCAGCAAATGGTTGTCCCTTCGGACTTGTATGAGAGTTTTGGGACTGATGTCGTCGTCCTTCGAGGCAGTACCCTACGCTCATTTTCACATGAGAATACTCCAGAAGGAAATTCTTCTCAAATGGAACAAAGATCCAAGTTCTCTGGACAATCTGATCCAGTTGAGCCAGATGACCAGGGGGTCCCTTTTATGGTGGCTTTGGTCCCCGACGCTCAAACAAGGAAAATCCTTCCTCCCCATATATTGGACAGTAATCACCACGGATGCCAGTCTGTCCGGGTGGGCAGGTGTTCTCGACAAGCTTTCTGCTCAAGGGGTCTGTTCTCTGGAGGAATCCAGGTTACCAATCAATGTTCCTGGAGCTGAGAGCGATCAGGCTTTGGCTAATGCATTGGACGGAGCACCTTTAGGGCTGTCCAGTGCGCATTCAATCGGACAGTGCCACGGCTGTGACTTATGTCAATCACCAAGGGGGCTCCAGACGTGTCCTTGTGGCCTTGGAGGTGGCAGGCATCCTTCGGTGGGTCGGAACGCCTTGTTCCCGCTCTCTCCGCCGTTCACATTCCGGGAGTGAAAAATTGGCAGGCGGATTACCTCAGTCGGCAGACCTTAGCTCCAGGGGAATGGTCTCTCCATCCGGTGGTGTTCCAGCAGCTGTTTCTTCTTTGGGGCACTCCAGACATAGATCTGTTGGTGTCTCAGAGCAACAGGAAAGTGCAGAGGTTAGTGGCCCCCTCTCGGGACCCTCTGGCAGACGCCAAAGATGCGCTGGTGGCTCTGTGGGATCAGTATCGGCTGATGTTTGCTTTTCCTTCGCTCAAGTTGCTGCCGAATCTTCTTTGCAGGATTCTTCTCCTTCTTCGCAGGATCGAGGCGGAACAGATTCCGGTCATCCTTGTGGCTCCGGAATGGCATCGCCGAGCTTGGTATTCCAACCTGGTCAGGCTAGTGGCAGACGTTCCTTGGAGACTTCCTCTCAGGGAGGATCTGCTGTCTCAAGGACCAATCTTCCACGGTCGCTGCCTTTGATGGCTTGGCTGTTGAAATCCAGGTGCTGAAGGACAGGGGGTTGTCTGCTTCTGTGATTCCCACTCTGCTTAAAGTGAGAAAAGCAACTTCTAGAAAGATCTATCATCACACTTGGAAGTCATATATTGCGTGGTGTGAGTCTTCTAGGGTTCCCTCTCGCTCTTACTCGGTGGCTCGGATCTTGGCTTTCCTTCAATGGGGGGTTGATCAAAATATGCCCTTGAGTACTATCAAGGGTCAGATTTCGGACTTGGCATTTTTTCCCCAAAGGCCATAAGCCACCCATTCCCTGGTACTTGGTTTTATCCAGGGGGTGTGACATTTGGCTCCTCGGGTGCAACCTCCATTGCCACCTTAGGGATCCTAATTTGGTGCTGTCGGTTCTCCAGAAACCTCCTTTTGAAAATATTTGAGAGATTCCCCTGCTCACTTTCTCAGAAGGTGGCCTTCTTGGTGGCTATTACTTTTGTGCGCAGGGTGTCAGAACTGGCAGCGTTGTCCTGTCATTCTCCCTATCTGGTGGTTCACAGGGATAAAGTGGTACTTCATCCAGATCCGTCCGTCCTTCCTTCCTAAGGTAGTTTCCATTTAAATGAGGACATTGTGTTACTCTCCTTGTGTCCTAAGCCTAAACATCCTAAGATATTTTCATTGCATACCATGGATGTGATTCGGACAATCAGGGTGTACTTGGCAACTACTTTTCGAGTCTTTTCTAAAGTCATATTCGCTCTTTGTCCTAACGGATGGGCTAAACAAAGGGCTGCCTGCGTCTGTTGCGACTATTTCCAGATGGATTAAACAGACGGCTGTGCAGGCTTATTAAATTAAGGGTCAGGTTCCTCCTTTCCCTGTTAAGGCACACTCTACTTCCTGGGCTTTTCACTATCAGGCATCTGTGGTTCAGGCTTGCGAGGCAGCTTCCTCCTCATCTGTTCATACATTAATGAAGTTTTATAAGATGGATGTGCTGGCATCTGCACATGCTTCCTTTGGCCGCAAAGTTTTGCAGACCGCCGTTTTAAGGTTTTTTTTAGTCTCCCTTGAGGGTGTTTAATGTGTTTTTCAGGTGGGTCTCATCTTGTTGTTCTGATGAGTCCTATGTTGCCTGGTTTGCTGTGGTTCAGCCTTGGGGAATTATTTTCTGCTGTCCCTCCCCCCCCCCCATGTTTTATGGCACTGCTTTGGGACATCCCTACTGCTATTGAGAACAGAAGACTGTGTCCGTCAACAAACGAAATAGAAAATGGGATTTTTGTCTTACCGTAAAATCCTTTTCTCTGAAGTTCATTGACGGAGGCAGTGCCCACCCCTCTATTATTGAGTTGGGTTGGTATTGTTTTCTCTGACACTGCTTTGATACAAAACTAACATCATATCGCAGGGACTGTCCATAGGCGTGGCCAGAACCTTTTTCTGCCTAGTGTCCTACTCCTTTAGGGGGCATCATAACCCTACTTCTATTGAGAGCAGAAGACTGCGTTCCTCAATGAACATTAGAGAAAAGGATTTTACGATAAGACAAAAATCCCATTTCTCTTACGTCCTCTGACAGTCGCCGCCCACTCATTCAGTCTTCACCAATGGGTATTGACCTCTTATCCATAGGAGCAAGCTAGGCATAAGACTTGTTAAAAACAAAGTAATTTACATAGACACGCCTATGGGGGCTGTCCCACTGGTCCAATACCCCCCTGCTATCAGCATTCCCAACTCAGTTTGTCTTCTGCCTAGTTAGGAGTAAGATGGGCTTCCCTGTGCTGGGGCTACAGTCTCAGCCTTTCTTCTGTGTTTTATTACTTTTATTTTGTGAAAAGGGTTTTTTCTTGCACTACTAGCTTTTTATTTGTTCCTGCGCTTAGACGGTTCTTCGGAAGACTACAGCGTTTGCAGAGCTGGGAGTAGGACTGGTCATCCTGGTGTCCCAGGACAGAGGGCCTTATGGAATCCCAGCCCGCCTTCGAGCGTATAGCAGGCTATGTGTATGCCCTGGCCTCGCAAATGACCTGTCCCTGTCCTCAAGGACGAAAGCCCGCGAGGTGGCCACCTCGCTTGGATGTCTCAACCGCGGTTCCGTGCGTTGCTAGAGTCCTGTATTTTTGGCTGACGGCACCCCCACCGTCTGGGGTGGGAGGCTTCCCGTCGATGTGAGGCACCCACAACATCTGGTACGGTAAGTACGTTCTGTATGGGGCCTCTGTCTGGGGATGGCAGTCTGCTAGGTCTGTGTTATCCCCTCATGTCTGTGTATATGGGGCTCGCCTTACTCCCGATCCCTGCGGGGGCTCTACCGCGTTTAGGACGCTATGTAGGGGGGGGGGGGGGGTTGTGGGGGTCCCTACCCTCGGTGACACTGTGGTGACCGTGCTGGGTGCAAACATGCATGGGCAAGCCGCAGCGGTGAAAAACCGCAGGTCCTCCATTTTATGTGTGGGCGGATGCTTGGCTTCACTGTGGGCACTTCTGCAGCTCTCTGTGTAGTGTGTTTTGGCGCCTTCGGGCGCCATCTTGTGTGTGGCAATGTGTTTCTTTTGTGCACATGTTCGGCGGCCATGTTCACAGAGCCACCCATTGTTTTCTATGGGCAACCATTTTCCCTTAGTCTGTGTCCTGTTCAGCCTTATGCGGTGTGACATCACTTCCTTCTTCTTACAGAGAGAGATCGTCAGCCTGCATGGTGACACTTGTGGGGGTCTGTTCTTGCTGTTTTGTGGGGAATATCTCTGGCTATCAGTTCTATTCCTGCCTGAGGGTTTGTCAGTCTAGTCCCTAATAGCGGTGCATTGCGACGGGATCGCCGTGTTTTGCGATTTTTAAAGGGCCAGCACCAAAAAGTTTTTTATGGAGTCCCAGGACAGCAAATTTCCCCCAGTTTTGGTGGATGACTCAGGCTCCTCCTGAATCATCTGCGCTTACTGCTGCACTTGCGACTTTAGCGTCCAAGGTGGATCTTTTGATGGCTGAACGGGATACTAGAAAAAGGCCTAGGTTTTCTCACTCTTCTGAGTCTAACATGGTTGCCGTAGATAGTGTACCCCTTGAGGGGTCTCATTCCTCCCTGTCTGACGGTGAGGCGGAGGACGAGGAGGGGGATGATTCCCCCCCTGGGACGGCCAGAGAACGCGCTGCTATGTCTGCACTTATTACCGATATAAAAGATACACCACATTTGGAGGATGAGCCCAACCCTCCGGGTAAAGCGGTCCTCTTTTGGGACCCGCAGATCCCAAAAAGCGGCACAGGTGTTTCCTTGTCCCGCTGAGTTTCACGAGACGGTGAATGAACAATGGTGCAATTTGAAGCACAATTTTGTGGTACCTAAACGGTTTCAACTCCGTTACCCTTTCGCATCTCCTACGGATTAGCGCTGATCTGTGGCCCCTAAGGTGGATCACAGGGCCACTCTGGTTCCCACGGAGGATTCTCCAGTGTTCAGGGATCCTACGGATAGGCGGCTGGAGTCTCTCACCCGCCACGCCTATAAGGTGGCGGGTTCCTTGCTGAAACCTATTTTCGCCTCCGTCATGGTGTCTCAAGCTGTGGCAGATTAGACCAAGGTGCTTAGGCGCACCATTGTGGCTGATTCTGCTCCTCCTGCTACTTTGGAGATGGTGGACCAAATTAGCCAGGCGGTTATGTACCTGTGCGACGCGGCTTTGGATGAGGCCCCTTTGGCCGCACGCCTGTCTGGTGTCGCGGTGCTTAACCGTCGCTTGGTGTGGCTGAAGAGCTGGTCGGCTGACCAGACTTCCAGGAAGACGGTGTCTGACATCCCTTATGCGGGGATTCGTCTTTTTGGGGAATCCTTGGAAGAATTGGTTAAAGGAGTCACTGGGGGCAAGAGCACTCTGCTGCCCCAGAATCCTAAGGGTAAGTTCTTCCACAGTAAGCGGGGCCCTTCCTTTAAACCGAACCAGGGGTCCTTTCGTGCCTTCAAAGCACAAGACAAGGGGAAACCCTTTAAGGGCCATGGTGGCCAGAGGAAGCCTTGGGCGGGCAAGTCAAAAGCCGCCCAGGCTGAAATGGCGGCCCAGTCCGTCTCAACCTGAAGGGGCGTCCT